>NC_135669.1:11568221-12173090 GCF_964188315.1 Podarcis muralis | reverse complement strand
TTTCCTCCTCCTCTTGCCATCCCCACTGGCAAAAATAAATTGCAATCTCCTTGGGGCAGGCACCTCTCTCCACCATAACCATGTGCACTGATGGAGCAGTATAAAGAATCAAGTACCTGTAGCCTTTATGCAGGACCTGGCTGCCAAGTTTACCCCCTCTGACCTTCCTTGCTCAATGAACTTCTGAGTGAGTGGTTTGCCCCTCCTCTGCTCCATTTGCTTCCTCATGGGAAAACGGTTTCTGATGCTTAGCTCTGAGGATCTCATAGTCACATGCACTGCAGTCTGGGCAAACAGAAACCTGATATATTTAGCCATCGGAATAACTTAGAGAAAGATGCAGTATATTTTCCCATCCCAGCTGAGCCTGTCTGTCTGAGTGACACACACTGCAGTCAAATGAGAGGTTATTGTGTTTGATGACGCAGGAACTCCTGGATGTGGTGCTTCTGTTTTTGTCTGAACTTCTCAGCCCCACTCTTATGCATATTTCAAAATCGATGATTCAGTAAGTTTCCACCCAACCAGTACTACTTTTGTGACGGTCCTCACCGTTTCCAATATCTGCGTACTGGCACTTTATTACCTTAAAAGCGCTGCACCTAAGTACCCTGGCGTTTCTGAGAGATACAGTCATACCTCGGGTTACAGACGCTTCAGGTTGCATTTTTTCGGGTTACGGACTGCTGAAACCCGGAAGTACTAGAACAGGTTACTTCCGGGTTTCGGCGGTCACACATGTGCAGAAGTGCCAAAACGCAACCTTTGCGTGCACAGACGTACCGCTGCAGGTTGCGGACGCTTCAGGTTGTGAACGTGCATCCCGCATGGATCACGTTCTCAACCCGAGCATCCACTGTACTTTGCTTTCTGTTGTTGTTGTTAACAACAACAACAACAGTAATAAAAATTTATACCCCGCCCATCTGCCTAAGTTTCCCCAGCCACTCTGGGCGGCGCCCAACAGAATATTAAAAACACAATAAAACATCAGACATTAAAAACTTCCCTGTCAATGTATATTTTCCAGAGCAGTGTACTTAGTTAAAAACAACCCACATGCAATATGGGAAACACCAGTAGCACACTTGGAAATTAAAAATAAGAAAGAAACAGGCTGGGATCTGACAAACAGCTGAGCTGAAACAGTTTGTACTGAAGGCACAACAGCAAAGAAAGAAATACCTTAACTTGCTTCAATAAGAAATCAGGAAGAGATCCTTTAATTTTCGTTACTTCTGCTCATTGATCAGACGGTTGTTTGGAAATTATGTGGCAAACTTTCTTGTGAGAAAATACATATAGTGAATTGTCATGGGATGACTATGCCAAAGAAAGCAGATCAGGTAATAATAATAATAATAATAATAATAATAATAATAATAATAATATCCTATGAGCCTCTGATGGGAGAGAATTTCAGAGCTTTGGGGTATAACAGAGCATTTTCCTTGTGGACGTCACTTCAATTGCCATGTGAGATAGAATTTTAAGACCAACAATCCCTGGAATATCTTAAATGTCAGGGGACTTACATCTGAAGAGCATGAGTGCTTTTCAACTGATTGATTGCATACCAAGCATTTTTTTTAAAGTTGTTGATCAATGCATGATATAACATAGAATTTAATAAACCGATCCACACTGTGGTAGTCATTTGTATATAAGACCCCCGAACTGCTTCAATCAGTAGCTTCAAAAATTAAGCTTGTGACTGTCCCCTTCAGTTTTGATCTCTGTCACTAAACTTTGTCCCCACAGCTCAATTAACTAAAGCTGTTGGTTTGACTCGAGCGATTCATTGATTAATTAACTTATGGAAAAATCCAATACAAGCATTAGTAAGCAATTTCTTGGAGTGATACCTGCGTCCTTATATAACTCCAGTGAATCATTCCATAATGAGCTCGTTAACACTGTTTCCTGGGTGTGGTCCTTTCTTTGCTGGCTATTAACATAAAAAGCACAGCTGAAACCTGATCAGGAAATCAGGTCTATAGCCTGATGTTATTCCTTAAGCATTCCAAAGATTGTTTATGTTTTCAAGGACATCACATGTCTACCTGCTCTCAAATATTTGATTGCCACTTAAAAAAACAATTTAATTTATACTTTAAAAGCTTGTCTTGAGCAGGCTGTGCCATTGATACCAAGGCCAACCAATCAATGCTGAGCAGCCTTGAGAAGGTTTTGCCATGAAGACTCAGGCCAACCAATCAGCTCTGAGCTCTGGTGGTTTTGTGACAGGTCACAGGGGCTGGCCAATCAACATTGTGCACCTGAAAACCAGGATGGGTATCCCCTAAGCTTGAGTGAAGGGAAGAAAGCTTCACTCCTTAGCATCTCCACATAGTGCTCAGAGAGGACTTTTCCTGAAACCCTAGAGAGCCGGTTGGGCAAGGCGTCCCATTGTTCTTCCTTCCCAATTGAAACTGGCTCTGGGACGAGTCATGATAATCTCCTCCCACTCCTTCATGGATTTAACTTCACAACTGGTTTGGGTGGTAGCCCAGCCAGGTCTTGCTCATCGGGAAGTCTAGAATGAAGAGAGGCGAGATGCATCCCGGAAACACCCCCAAATTTGAGTTGGCTCAGAAAATCAGGGTCCCTGGCTTGCTTACTTGGGAATGAGCAGTGAGGAGGACTTTGTTCCTACAGCTCTTTTGGGGATGTGTACAATCAGTTGCCAGGGGACTGAGTTTAGCTATCCTGATGGTCTTGGTGTAGGGCTAAACTAGATGAGGCACTGTAACACAATAATTGTGTGCATGGCTTTTTAAAATACATCACAGGTGGAAGAGGGGGGCAAGTTGGAATTGGACCATGGCTTAAGGGTACAGTGGTACCTTGGTTCGCAAACTTAATCCGTTCTGGAAGTCCATTTCAAAGCAGCTCTGTGAGGGGAACAGGAGAACTCTCCTCACATTTCCCAGAATTTTTTGGGAGGAAGCCATTATTATTTAAAGCAGTATGATACTGCTTTATATGCATAGTGCAGATGGGACCTAGCATTAGATACAACCCATTATTTTTCTTATAATGATAAGGCTTTGTGCATAATGCTAACTTTGGCTTAACTAGCTGTGTTTTCCCCCCTCTCCTGCTTCTTCCACCCACCCACTAGGTCCTCAATGGCTTGGCACAAACAACGGGATGGCCGTCTGTGGTGACGTGTGTTGGCAACTGGTTTGGAAAGGGGAAGTAAGTCTCGTTTCCTAATGCTGTATCTGTCAAACTGTGTCTTGTGGGCGGTTGTTTTGCTTTCAAGTGCCAATTGCTTAATCCTCATCCCAGGAGGAAGTACCAGATTTATTCCCTTGCCAAAATGGAAAATATCACCCTGCGCTGGAAAATGAGGCAGTGACCTGATTATGGCACCATCATGGGGCTTAAAAAAAATAATGCATATGCATTCCTGCCTTTTTGTGAAAGGCATCATGTTAGATGTTTGATGGTGTGTGTGTGTTTTACAAAATAGCTTTTTGATGTACAGTGGATGCTTGGGTTGCGAACATGATCCGTGCGGGTTGCACGTTCACAACCCACAGCATCCACAACCTGCAGTGGCTCGTCTGCGCACGTGTGGGTTGCGATTCAGCGCTTCTGCACATGTGCGACCGGCGAAACCTGGAAGTAACCCATTCCGGTACATCTGGGTTTCGGCGGTATGTAACCTGAAAAAGCGCAACCTGAAGCGTCTGTAACCAGAGGTATGACTGTACTCCATCCAGAGTGAAAGTACAGTTAATAAACCAGTAATATAAAATCAGTGGCTTGGAGTATCTTCACAACAACCTTGTGAGTTGGCTAGGCTGAGCGATAATGACTTGCATGAAGCCAACCAGTGAGTTTCATGGCTGGGCAGAGATTTGAACCGGGATTGCCTGAATTCCAAGTTTGGCAACCCTCTGCTCATTAAACGATTCTGGTATCAGGCCTGAGCTGTGGACAGCAGACAGGGGTGAGCCCAGGACCTGAGAAGTGGGAGCCATGGGTCACCCCAGTAGTCAGAACCAAAGGGCAAACGAGTAGGGTTGAGGGAGGAGCAACCATGAATCATGGTTTGCAATCAGTGGTCAAACCAGAATGAGAAACCATGGTTGAAGGTGGGTTTGCAGACCATGATTTGTGAATTCAGACATCATGCCAAACCATAGTTTATGTTATGGTAAACATGGTTTGGACACCATTTCTGAATTGAGCCTGAGGGTTTACAATTGGCGATAACAGTCTGAACGAGAAAGCATGGTTTAATATGGGTTTGCAAGCCATGCTTTGTGCTAGCTACGGTTGGGAATGATGTCTTAATGGACAAACCATAGCTAAAGGCACTGTTTCTCAAAAGGTTGCTGTGCCATGGAAGCAGGAGTGAACTTCTGAAGCTAAAAGCTGATAGGAGGGAAACTGTGGTTTGCCAGCTTCATGCTCAGAAACTCAAGCTGTGGTTTTGGTTCTAAACTATGATCGGTGTAGACTTTGGACTTGCTGTCTGAACTGAACCGTGTCTTTTCTATCTTACCAGACGAGGCTTCATCATGGGCATCTGGAATTCGCACACATCTGTCGGAAACATTTTAGGATCCCTGATTGCTGGCGCCTGGGTTTCAAACGCCTGGGGCCTGTCGTTCATCGTTCCTGGGATCATCATAGCCAGCATGGGTGTCATCTGCTTCCTGTTCCTCATTGAATGTGAGTGTATGCTGAGCCAAAATGTCTCCCTGCACACAAACACACTTGGCAAAGTTGGAGGCACTTGCGTACAGGGACACAAACAGGAATGAAGTCTGATGCAGAATTGGCAGCGACAGAAAAAAACACTCCCTTAAATCCAAGAGAGTTCAGGAAGTGTTGCCCTCTCTCTGATTTGACTTCATGATGACGACATTATATGATTATATCTCGTTGTTGTTAAGCCAACTCAGAGTGAGGGAAAAATGTTTTCTGCCCTCACTCTGGAGCCTGGTAGGTAAAACAACTGGTGCCTAGCAAGAGCCAGGACCTCCTGTCACCAGACTCATAGAAGAGGAAGTGGAGACAGTAGCAGAAAAACATAAGGAGGGGCCAGCTTTGTGAAATCTTTTTGTCTCCCCAGCCCCCATCCCGAGCACTCCATTTTGATGCAAAAAAAGTTCTGAAAATAATTTTTGGCTCGGCCCTATATGCACACCTGCCTACTCTTGCTTTGAGAGTGTTTGGGTGTAAGCCCAAGGAAGTAATTTCTGCTTTTATAAAATCCATGATATTTACTTCTGACTAAAGTGGTGGCGCTGCGGGTTAAACCACAGAGCCTAGGACTTGCCAATCAGAAGGTTGGTGGTTCGAATCCCCACGATGGGGTGAGCTCCCGTTGCTTGGTCCCTGCTCCTGCCAACCTGGCAGTTCAAAAGCACGTCAAAGTGCAAGTAGATAAATAGGTACTGCTCCAGCGGGAAGGTAAACAGCGTTTCCATGAACTGCTCTGGTTTGCCAGAAGCGGCTTAGTCATGCTGGCCACATGACCTGGAAGCTGTACGCCGGAAGCTCCCTCGGCCAATAAAGCAAGATGAGCGCAGCAACTGGACCTAATGGTCAGGGGTCCCTTTACCTTTTAAACTCCTTTAGGACCAGGGTGTTAGCCAGAGAGGGGATGCAGTTTAAAAGCAATGCATGCTCAATATGAGCATATCTAGATAACATAGTTGTGGTAGGAAATAGCAATTCACCAAAGTACGGGGGGTGGGGGGAAGAGAAGCAAAGAGAGGACCTGAATGCAAATGTCAGAATTGTCTCAAATAGCCTCATAAAAGCCAAAACAATCAGAATATGCATGTGGCTTATTGGACCATGCAGTATTTAAAAGGCGCAATAGAAACCCAGAGCAGACTCACTGAGGCGGCAGTGAACTAGTCTGTGTCAAATAGGGGGGCATTGCTTTTGACCCACATAGGACTTGAGAAGGGACATCTCTGAGCATCCCTGAATTTCATTTCATCAGCGGTAGACGAGCAGATGTTGCCACCTAGTGTTAGAAAGCACTTTCAGCTGCTTTTTTTCTCTGCCCTGGCACGGATGTTATTTCTTAGGGTGACCTCCTGCAAGAGAGGCTTTCTGTGCCTTCACAGAATAGGATGCTAGATTAGATGGACCACAGGTCTCATCCAGCCAGACACAAATTACCTGATTTCCCAAACTGGAATATATTTGATAAAACACGCACCCCGGTTGCTGCTGTCATCTTGCTCCGAATGAAAGGTGTGCTTTTGTAATATAGTCTCCTCTCCACTTCAGATCCCGAAGACGTCGACTGCAGCCCTCCTCTCCATCACGTAAGTTTTGCACATTCCCCCCACCCACTTATGGTTCAGTCCTATGCACATTTACCGGGGAGCAAGCACCATTCAATTTAATGAGACTTAGACTTTCCTCCACTAACAGCAAACAGCTGTTTCTTCTTCCTTTCAGTATGGAGAAGGGAGGGAGGGAGAAGGAAGTTGAGAGAGTCGATATCCTTTCTTCACGGCTTATTCACAGTGGACTAGCATCATGCGCAGCTTTTATAATTTCAGATTTCAGCTTCTCATACATTGCTTCGGGAGCCCTTTGCTAAAAACTGTAGTAATCTGTGTAATGTTACGGTCCCCTTCTCTGCTTTCGGGTCAAACTCTGTGTTCTTTTTTGCCAAGAAAAAGTTTGTCCTCCAGTCTCTCCCTTTCCCCCCACTTTCGCTTATGGGGGTTGTTAATTACATTGATTTTTTCCAGTTTTTAATTTTTTAAGGAGCAGACGTCTTGCTTTTAACAGTCTCCTTTTATAGGAGAGTTCAGCACTGCCTCGTCGGGGGTTTGGGGCGTTTGCACCGGAGAATGGATTAGCCCTTTTGCGCAGAGGTCCTCCCTGCGTCTTTTTTTAAAAAACGCTTTATCTTTGGTTTTTAGTTTTTGGGAGGCCTCTTTTTTGCTCTGCCTTAGGCTCAGCCCTCAGGATGCCCCCCCCCCCGAGGTCAGGGTGACTTACGCCTTGCCCCCCATTTCTCTCTCCGGCGTTGGGTCTGTCTTGAGTTAGCAGGAGCGTAGATCCCCACCCAATCCTTTGGCTCGCTGCTCCGGAAGCCCCTCATTTGGTTTCCAACCCTCAGCATCTTGCACAGCCCTGCAGTCTCCCCTCTTTACCTCTCTGATAGTTGCTGACGGAGTCTGAGGGAGCTGAGGCTCTCCCATCTTCCTTAATGAGCAACCAAAGTAAGCCAAGTCATTGGGCAAAACATTCCTGCATTGCAAGGGGATTGGATTAGGATGACCCTCACGGTCCCTTCCAACTCTACAACGATTCTGTTCATTCATTTATACCCCTCCCTTCCTCCCAAAGGGCTCAACTGGACATACCTTCCTCACATAGTTGGCAACTCTCAGAGAGTTCTCCTACAGAGAAACCAGTAGGAGAACACTTCAATCTCCCAGGACATTCTATACAAGATCTCAAAGTAGCTGTTTTACTACAAAGGAATTTCAGAAATAGACTGGAAAGAGAAGCTGCTGAATTGCAACTCATTACCAAACTTAAAACCATGGAGAGACCTGGTCTGAACAAAGACATTGGATTCTTATCTCATTATACATGACAAAGCCATTTTTCACCTTCTCACCCCTTGCTTTTTCCTCTAAGACCTATTGCAGTCGTTAAGAGTCGTCAACAGGCTCATCACAGCTATCTGCCAATCACCCATTCCCACCACCCTTCTGAGTAATACCCCTCCCCACCTTCTCACTATATAGAAGGATCTGGCAACTTCTGTTTCAGTGTATCTGAAGAAGTGTGCATGCACACGAAAGCTCATACCAAGAACTAACTTAGTTGGTCTTTAAGGTGCTACTGGAAGGAATTTTTTTTTGTTTTAACTCTCTCCATGTTATAGTTGGGTCATTGAAGCATTCTCCCATCCACATGGGAGCTGCTCCTGCGCAGCTGAGACGAGACCTAACCGGCTCTCTTCTCCCCAGCTAATGGCTGCACATCGAGCTGCTGTTAAAGGGCTGAGGACTGAGCATGCTCAGTAGCCACTGAATGCTGACTGAGAAGGAATGGCACACCCTGCAAAAGGGCATGGCTGGCTAGAGTGCTGGACAGGAGCACCCAACATTGCAACACTTCCCCCCGCCCCATAAATTTATTTATTTGGTTTTTTCAGATTAAAGTTTTACAATCACATATCCAGCATACCACATAAAAACAAGATTCCAAAGGATCTCCTGGACTTCCCTCCTCCCCTTTGTGGGTCCTATTGTTAGTCATTTCCTCCCGCATCTTTTATGATGATCCAAATCTTTTACATCTCCATTGCGTCCAAAATTCACCGTAGACTACAAGTGATATTCCAATCCTACTAACGATTTTAACTGCTTAAAATGGTCTTTAAGATAAGTTATACATTTCCCCCATTCCTTGTTAAATTTTTGGTCTTCCTGATTTCTGATACTTCTGGTCAATTTAGCCATTTCAGCATAGTCCATTAACTTCATCTGCCATTCTTCTCTGGCAGGGACTTCATTTTCTTCCCATCTCTGGGCCAATAACATCTACGCAGTTGTGGTTGCATACGTAAATAGGATTTTCTGCTCCCTTGGGATTTTGGCACCTAGAATTCCTAAAAGGAAGACTTTGGGGGTTTGTTTAAAGAAAAAGTTATTTTAAACATTTTGACGCAGCTCCCACTTGCCTCAGCCCAATCCCTGGTCATAACTGGGAAAGGAGAGGCCTGGCTTGGAAGGAAGTACCATATTTTAGGGGCAGAACATCTGCTATGTACACAGAAGACCACAGGTTCAATCCTTGGCATCTCTGGGGCAGTAGGGGCTGAGAGAGACCCCCATCGGAAGCCCCAGAGGGCTGCTGCCAGCCACTCTAGAGGAAACAGAGCTGCATAGACCAGTGGCCCGACTCAATAAAGAGCAGCTGCTTCTGAGGGAAAGTTCGACAAATAGAAGGGTCATATCTCGATCCAAACTCCTGAGGTGTTTTTATTTGTTTGTGTCTCTCTCAGACCGCCGGTTTGGAAGAGAAAGGTCTTGAGGCGGGCCACTCCATCAGCGATGGGAGCCTAAATATCTCCAGCAACAGCCGAGAAAACATTGTGGACATGTCGGAAGGTAGTAAAGAATCGACGGAAAACCGGGAAGCCATTAGTTTCATTGATGCCCTCCGGATACCTGTGAGTACGACCCCACAGGGGAGGGAGGGTGGGGTGAGTTGTAAGAGGCTAGTTGCAGTGGTAGAACTCCCTTTGTTCAGTTTACAGTGGTACCTCGGGTTAAGAACTTAAGTTAAGTCCGTTCTTAACCTGAAACTGTTCTTAACCTGAGGTACCACTTTAGCTAATGGGGCCTCGTGCTGCCGCTGCGCCCCACCACATGATTTCTGTTCTCATCCTGAAGCAAAGTTCTTAACCTGAGGTACTATTTATGGGTTAGCGGAGTCTGTAACCTGAAACGTATGTAACCTGAGGTACCACTGTACTATATTTATATCCCAGGGTGGGGAGAGAAGACTGGAAATTGAAATTGACAGGTGTGCTGTTGTGTGGATCAGATTGGCAACTACGCACCTGTCAGCTACTGTATAGTAAGAAGATATTCATTCATTCATTCATTCATTCATTCATACCCCGCCCATCTGGCTGGGTTTCCCCACCACTCTGGACAGCTCCCAACAGAATATTGAAAACACAATAGAACACCAAACATTAAAAACTTCCCTAAACATCATTCAGATGTCTTTTAAAAGTCAGATAGTTGTTCATTTCCTTGACATCTGATGGGAGGGCATTCCACAGGGCGGGTGCCACCACCGAGAAGGCCCTCTGCCTGGTTCCCTGTAGCTTCCCTTCTTGCAGTGAGGGAACCACCAGAAGGCCCTTGGAGCTGGACCTCAGTGTCCGGGCTGAACGATGGGGGTGGAGACGCTCCTTCAGGTATACTGGGCCGAGGCTGACAAAAGGAGAAAAGGAGATCGGATCATAAATTGATGCATGGGGGTCCATAGGCATTTATCTAGGGGATGGTAAAGGCAAGCCCTGAATGGAGCCTGGTTTCTCACAAATATATACAGTGGTGCCTCGCAAGACGAAAAGAATCCGTTCCGCGAGTCTCTTCGTCTAGCGGTTTTTTCGTCTTGCGAAGCAACCCTATTAGCGGATTAGCGGATTAGCGCTATTAGCGGTTTAGCGGCTTAGCGGCTATTAAAGGCTTAGCTGCTTAGCTGCTAAAAGGCTATTAGCGGCTTAGCGGCTTAGAAAAAGGGGGGGAAAGCGGGGAGGAAATCACAAGACTCGCAAGACGTTTTCGTCTTGCGAAGCAAGCCCATAGGGAAAATCGTCTTGCGAAGCAACTCAAAAACGGAAAACCCTTTCGTCTAGCGGGTTTTCCGTCTTGCGGGGCATTCGTCTTGCGGGGCACCACTGTATTTAAAACAAAATAGGAAGATGAATGCCTGCACATTCCCCCTTGTATCTCAAGTTCTGTGGGAATCGGTGGCTTGTGATTCAGGGGGGCAGCATCCCCCTTCCCACCCCCACGGACACCCGTACCCCTGTGTCCTGTCTGTTTGGGGCCTTTGTTTTTGCAAAAACTTCCTTTTGTTAACTGCTAATGGTTTTTTTCTCTCTCTCTCTCTCTTCTCTGCAGGGAGTTGTGGAGTTCTCCTTTTGCCTGCTGTTTGCAAAACTAGTCAGTTACACGTTCCTTTACTGGCTTCCCCTCTACATTGTGAATGTGGGTGAGTTGCAAGGAGCTTGTTATGGAGACTCCCAATTTGTGATCTGAGAACCTTCTTAAGGGAGTTTTGCTGGTGGGATTTTCCAACGACTCTGAGCCTCCCGAAGGCTGGCTTAGGTCCATGTCCTACATCAGACCTAAAGATGGGCCCGTTTTTAAGAAGAAGAAAAGGTTTTTTATTTTTTTATAAAGAATTCAGTGGGACCTCATTTTATTTTATTCTACATTATTGATTGAATGGGGGGGGGATCATTTTATGCTCCCATTTCAGCCCCAACAAGCGCTTCTAAGAAAAGAAAACAGGACAGAATTAAAACAAAAGAATTAAATAGAGTTAAAACAAAAGACTAGAAGAGCAGAACTAAAGGCTTCATTCTCAAAGTACTGGCCCTATTTGGCACAATAATGGCTACACTGATTGGAAGTGTCTCTCTAGGGTTTCAGATGTAGGAGATGCCAGGGACTTTTTGCATGCAAAACTTATCCTCTTCCATTGAGCTACATCTCCTGCAGAGAACTGCTTCCGGCCAAGTCAGACCATTGATCTTATCTAACCCAGTTCTGTCGACTCTGACTGGCAGAAGCTTTGCAGGGTCAAATACAGAGGGTCTTCCGCAACTGAGATCTCTTCAACTGGAGGTGTTGGTGATGGTGGAATGAAATGTGGATCCCTTTGCATGCAAACCCTGCACCCCACCCCCCATTTAATTCCATCACATTTTGATCCTCTCTGCTCACCCAGCCATTTCTCCTCCTCTTCTTTTTGCAGCTCATTTCACCGCGAAAAAGGCAGGGGATATGTCCACCCTCTTTGACGTCGGCGGCATAGTTGGTTTGTTGCATCAATTTTCTTTTTTAAAAATTAATTTTAGTAGTGTAATTATATTTGTGTACCTAGATACCAAAACAAAACAAAGCAAGATGAAGTCCGATTATCCAAAGCCAAAGGAAAATGAATATTCAGAACTAATAACAGACAAAGGAAATTTAACAAACTTCGCCAAAGTCAGATACGGCAACTGAAAATCATTGGGTTTCAAGGCACGGCAAATGGGTTTACATTATCCTGGAGCTCATTACTGCAGTAAATTATAAAAAGACTCATTTTTGTCTGCAAATTTATTTGGCCTAACTCTGGAAAAGTGCTTTGACGCTCACAGTGTGTTATTCTTTGAAGGAGAACTACTTGAAAATGATTGAAAGGTGGTATTTAACTCCGAGTAGGCTCGCTAAGATATGTAAGACTGAATCAGATAAGTGCTGGAGATTAAGAGGTTAAGGGAACGTTCTTTCATATATGGTGGACTTCTAAAAGGGTAAAAGAGTATTGGGAAATGATACATAATGAATTGGGGGAAATGTTCAAAAGTACTCCCCCCCCCCCCAAACCAGAGTCCTTTCTGTTGAGGATAATTCAGAAGGAAATTCCCAGGTGTCAAAAAAGGTTATTTATGTATGCCACTACTGCGGCACGTGTTGTTAGCTGAAAAATAGAAAACGAGTGAAGTCCCAACCAAAGAAGAGTAGCAACTTAAGCTGATGGAATATGCGTAGCTTGCAGACAACATATAGAATAAGAGAACAAGAAGAACATACATTTAGAGAAGATTGGAAAACGTTTATTGAATATATGAGAAATAACTCTGTACCATTGAAAACACTGGCAGTATTAAGATAAATTCAACAGTGTAAATAAATTTTGATGGATTTAATAATGGAATACTGAATGGTATAGTTTTTGTAAAATATGCAGGGATTTATGATATGCAAAATGAATCATGGAAGGAGAAGAAGGGAAGCCACTGATATTTTAAGGATGTAAAAATGAGTACTTTAAATTGTAAAACAGAAAATCTGATATTTATTTGGCTTGCCTTTGAGTGAGTTCATGGTTCTCAGACCTGACATTCTCCACCCTTTGCCAACTTCCGAAAGTGAACTGTGACTTTTTTCCCCCTGCAGGAGGCATCCTGGCAGGTCTCATCTCTGACTACACAGGTGGCAGGGGCACGACATGCTGTACGATGCTCATTTTGGCTGTTCCCATGGTGAGTTTCCCTATTGCGCACTTCCAGCTTCAGAGGCAGCAAGGTGATAAACACCAGTTGTGTGTCCAGGCACTTTTAGGCAGTCACTATTTTTGGGTCACATACCCACAGCTTAGGGACGCGGGTGGCGCTGTGGGTTAAACCACAGAGCCTAGGACTTGCCGATCAGAAGGTCGGCGGTTCGAATCTCCGCAACAGGGCTAGCTCCCATTGCTCGGTCCCTGCTCCTGCCAACCTAGCAGTTCAAAAGCACGTCAAAGTGCAAGTAGATAAATAGGTACCACTCTGGCGGGAAGGTAAACGGCGTTTCTGTGCTCTGCTCTGGTTCACCAGAAGCGGCTTAGTCATGCTGGCCACATGATCCGGAAGCTGTACGCCGGCTCCCTCGTCCACTAAAGCGAGATGAGCGCCGCAACCCCAGAGTCGGTCATGACTGGACCTAATGGTCAGGGGTCCCTTTACCTTTACCTGCAGCTTCAGGTTGTGCAATCACAGGTGGCTGGGAGGTCTTGTGCAACAAACCTACTTCCCCAAATGATTGGACCTTTTTTCAAGAGGTGACCGAGAAATGCACTGAAAAGGATGGGATAACACTTGCTTTGGCACGACATCCTCTAACATCCCCACAAATGAATGCTCATGAAAGAGCCAACATCATCTAAGTTCCCTGAGAGCAAATGGAGATGAATGTTCAATAAACAAGTCATCTGGGTGTGCCCTTTGCTTACTTTAGTCGCCATTTTTCTACACCACCTTGTGGTGGCTAGGGCTTATGGGAGTTGTAGTCCAAAACATCTGAAGGGCACCAGGTTGGCAAAGGCTGAACTGGAAAGTAGAGAGGGCAAGGCCAAATCCCAGTGGATCATAGTTTGATAGCCTCTCACCCTTCCTATGCATGACTTGACCATGCACACACGTAATAATGATAATTTATTATTATTTATACTCTGCCCATTTGGCTGGGTTTCCCCAGCCACTCTGGGTGGCCCCCAACAGAATAATAATAATAATAATAAAGAAACAAAACATTAAACATTAAAAACTTCCCTAAACAGGGCTGCCTTCAGTTGTCTTTTAAAAGTAAAATAGTTGCTTATTGCCTTGACATCTGGTGGGAGGGTGTTCCACAGGACAGGCGCCACTACCGAGAAGGCCCTCTGCCTGGTTCCCTGTAACCTCACTTCTCGCAATGAGGGAACCACCAGAAGGCCCTCGGAGCTGGACCTCAATGTCTGGGCTGGACGATGGGGGTGTCCCAGAGGCCTCTCTCAGGCCTCTTAAGCTGTGGTGGTGAGTGCAGGCCCCGCCCCCTAGGCCAGATGGAGTTGGCAGTAGAGGGAGCGGTCCTCCCAGATCTCACAAGAGCAGCAGCAGCAACGTCCCGGAGGCCCTGATGGAGGCCCTGATAGAGGCCCCCAACTTGGCTTCTCGCAGCGAGGGAACTGCCAGAAGGCCCTCGACACTGGACCTCAGTGTCCGGGCAGAATGATGGGGGTGGAGACGCTCCTTCAGGTATACTGGACCGAGGCCATTTAGGGCTTTAAAGGTCAGCACCAACACTTTGAATTGTGCTCAGAAATGTACTGGGAGCCAATGTAGGAGCGGTGTTATATGGTCTCAGCAGCCACTCCCAGTCACCAGTCTAGCTGCCGCATTCTGGATTGGTTGTAGTTTCCGGGTCACCTTCAAAGGTAGCCCCACATAGAGCGCATTGCAGTACACCATACATTTAAAGCACCCCTTAAACACTCATGGCTTCCTCAAAAGATTCTGGGAGCTTTTGTTGAGTTCGCTCAGAGCTGTTAGAAGACCCCTATTCCCCTCACAGAGCTGCAATTCCCAGAGTTCCCTGGGACTGCTTGTTGAACCGCTCTGGAAATGCTCATTCACTGCCTTGCTTTCTCTTCTAGCTCTTCGCCTACAACCATGTTGGCCAGAATGGACTAGCAACATCAATAGGTAAAGTTGCACTACTTTCTGGAGATTTTCACCACTGGCATACACTGGCTTCCACCAAGCAACCTCTGAGCTAGTTCTCACATTGCCACTGGACCCTGATGGTCCCTTTGTTGCTGTTCTTGATTCAGTTTTGTGCAGGGAAATAAATGTTCTCTGAATATATCACCAGGCTATCTGGAGCTGGCAGTATGGTAGGGATTTGAGTGTCACCTTCTACTTTACAAGTGAAGGTGTTCCAGCTAGCAAATTGCTCCACAGACTTGGAGAATATATTTAATCCCGCTCAAGCACCCATCTGCTGCATGAGGGGGCCTAATCCTGCTAGCCCTGCCCAGCTGCACTTGCTACCCATGCCCACTGCCAACACAAGAACCTGCCTTCTGTGGGAATGTTGAGGAAAGTAGGAGAGGATATATTGATTAGATATTATCCCTCCTCACTCACGCTAGTGAGCTAGTAGCAGAGCACATTCCCTTGCACATTGCTAGAAGCAAGTTGGTGGATTTGTTAGAATCGTTTAAGTTGAGCAATCCAGTCTGGCTTGTCCGGATTGGATTGTTCCTGGTAAATTTCCCTTTATTTCCCTCTTAAAAATAATAATAACATGGCAGTCTTCTTTAAAAGTAATGGTAAAGTTTACTTGCATTCAGTTCACAGTAGTATGCATAAGGCAGGCTTTAATCCTGTGGTTACAGTTACATTTGTAGAGAAAAGAAGTCTTCTTTTTTAAAAAAAAATATTTTTATTAACGGTTTCAACATAACAAACCATATAGTTTACATTAATTTCCCCCCTTCCCCCTCCCTTCCATCCTTCCCCTCCCCCTATCAAGGACTTCCCTCAGCTCCTCTCTCTGATTTCTCAGCACATATTATTCTCTGCATGTTATAAAATTTTACATATCCTTACATTATCTATCTATCATGTTATCAACCAATAAATTTGTGTATGTTTATTCGAAACCTGCCAAGGAGTCCAGTTCATTTTGTTGTCTTTCTAGATCATTTGTAAAAAGCTCCCATTCTTCCTTAAAGTCACAGTTGTCCTCGTCCCGCAATTTATGTGTCAATTTAGCCAACTCTGCATAGTTCATCAGTTTTTCTTGCCACTGTTCTTTCATTGGGATTTCCTCATTCTTCCATCCTTGTGCTAAGAGCCGGCAAAAGATGGTAAAAGAGCAGCAAAAGAGCCAAATAGCTAAAGAAGAGTCCAAGAAGAAGATGGCTGCATGACTAGCCCTTTTATAGGGTCTGCTAGGGTCATGCCCGGGGACGTGGGTGGCGCTGTGGGTTAAGCCACAAAGCCTAGAACTTGCTGATCAGAAGGTTGGGGGTTCGAATCCCCTCGATGGGGTGAGCTCCTGTTGCTTGGTCCCTGCTCCTGCCAACCTAGCAGTTTGAAAGCACGAAGTGCAAGTAGATAAATAGGTGGGAAGGTAAACGGCGTTTCCGTGCGCTGCTCTGGTTCGCCAGAAGCAGCTTAGTCATGTTGGCCACATCACCCGGAAGCTGTACGCAGGCTCCCTCGGCCAGTAAAGCGAGATGAGCACCGCAACCCCAGAGTCGGCCACGACTGGACCTAATGGTCAGGGGTCCCTTTACCTTAGGGTCATGCCCATCTACCTGGTTACATATGGGGAGGATGCTCCAGACCAGGTGTGACAGGAAGTCCTCCTGGCTGGAGCAACATACCCCTGTGTGTCCATTCTAGGCAACAGGAAATGTTGTATTTGACTGCTTCAGGGATTACACATCCCACACCTTCTACTTACTGAGTCCAAACATTTGCCCATCTAGCTCAGTACTGTCTACACTGGCTGGCAACAGCTCTCCCCCTAGAGATGCTGGGGCTTGAACCTGGGACCCTGTGCCTGCAGAGCAGGTGCTCCCCCAGGGAGCTACAGCCATTGTTTCCAGTGCACTTTTTTCTTTGACTTAAAATGGCTTTGGGATTGTTGTTGTTGTTTAGTCGTGTCCGACTCTTCGTGACCCCCTGGACCAGAGCACGCCAGGCACTCCTGTCTTCCACTGCCTCCCGCAGTTTGGTCAGACTCATGCTGGTAGCTTCGAGAACACTATCCAACCATCTCGTCCTCTGTCGTCCCCTTCTCCTTATGCCCTCAATCTTTCCCAACATCAGGGTCTTTTCCAGGGAGTCTTCTCTTCTCATGAGGTGGCCAAAGTATTGGAGCCTCAGCTTCACGATCCGTCCTTCCAGTGAGCACTCAGGACTGATTTCCTTAAGAATGGATAGGTTTGTTCTTCTTGCAGTCCATGGGACTCTCAAGAGTCTCCCCCAGCACCATAATTCAAAAGCATCAATTCTTCGGCGATCAGCCTTCTTTATGGTCCAGCTCTCACTTCCATACACCACTACTGGGAAAACCATAGCTTTTACTATACGGACCTTTGTTGGCAAGGTGATGTCTTTGGGATAGTTTGTAGCAAAGTGATTCGTAAATGGAAGCAAATAAATCGAGACGGCAAGGTTACGTGGCTGATGTTTGTTCTTTCTTTCTCTCTGCAGTGATGTTAATTATCTGCGGCGCCCTCGTCAACGGGCCGTACGCTCTCATCACAACTGCGGTGTCAGCGGACTTGGTAAGACTTGCCCCCAGAAGTTCTTGTTATTCACTGGGAAACATAAACTTTAGCTCCAGAGGCCTTTTGAGCTAACAACCCGGGTTGGCTCCCAGACAATTCATTGGCCCCACATTTGGACATTAGTCAGGATCCATGCTTAAACCAAGAAGCCTCTAATTTCCTGTTTCATCCAAACTGGGAAACTATGGTTACCAGCTTCTGAATCAGCCAGGATATTAAATTATAGCTGCCGAGTAACTTGCTGAGCCAGGTACAATCCAGATCCGATTGTCTGCTGTTCATTATCTTCTCTGACACTTGTCCCTTGCAACCATTTCTTATTCATCAATTAAGGGCATTCAATGTGACTTGAGCCTTTCTGGCCTTGAACTCATTCCTAGAACAGGATTCAACACGCAGACGCACAGCACAGCAGTTTTCTTTTTTGGGCAATAGAATAGGAAATTCTTTCCACGGAGTGTAAACATGACACCTTGGCTGAGAGAGCCTCCGGAGGAGGAGAGCTCTTGGCTTCCAGCACACAGCCTTCATAACTTGGAAGAGATCTGAATTAATCTGGCACAGATCAGTTACACATTCTCCAGGTACTCTGGGGAAATTTTTTTTTTTTTAATTGGCTGTAAAATTGTCCCTTCGGCAAATCCCTCCTCTCATGGCAGCTGTTAGTGTACAAGAAAGAAAGAAAAGATGTAGCCAGGATGGTTTTAGAACAAAGTGGAAAATAATACAGGCTCAGAACACTGAGTGTTGGCTTGTCTAAGGGAAGCATTTTCAATGCAATCCCTCCCCCCCCAAAAAAAAAGTTCATTGCAATTATATATATTCAACATGTTTCCTTCAATGCGTACAATCTTAAAATGATTTGAATTGGTTTTTTAAATACTTTTAAAAGCCTTGCAATTTAACAAAACTAACTCATTTTGGAATAATCAATTAAAACCTAGATCTCTGGCCTGGCTCACACACATCTTGCTAAAGCAAACCATGACTTAGCACAAGTGTGGACTAAGTTTAGGGAGGTTTTTAATGTTTGGTTGCTTTATTATTATTATTATTATTATTCTGTTGGGAGCTGCCCAGGGTGGCTGGGGAAACCCAGCCAGATGGGCAGGGGGTAATAATAATAATAATAATAATAATAATAATAATAATAATAATAATAATAAATTAATTATTATTATTATTATTATTCTCCAGTCATTTTGCTGCTTTGCTGAACTAAGCAATGGTTTTGCTTACCATGTCATCTAAACCTCCTAATAGCCAACTAAAACCCACTTTCCTGAATTTTCCGCCCACTAACTGGTTCCAGTCCTGCCCTCCAGAGCAACAGGAACCTTGCAATGTTCATGTGTGACATTTTCCTTTAACCTTGTAATCTTTCTTTGCCCCCCCTTTCTTCTCCACCCCAGGGCACTCACGAATGTCTCCAAGGAAACGCAAAGGCCCTTGCCACCGTTACAGCCATCATTGATGGAACGGGATCTGTCGGTCAGTAGCTGAGAAGCTTAGGCCAAGTGTGGAAGCTTTGGCCCTCCAGAAGTTGTTGAACTACAACTCCCATCAGCCCCAGCCAGCACGGCCAATGGCCAGGGATGATGGGAGTTGCAGTCCAGCAACACCTGGAGGGCCATAGTTTCTCAACACCTGGCCTAGGAGTTAATTTGAGCCTCATCCAGTGTTTTGTAGTACGAAGCCTCAGAGGGGCAGAGGTTTTTCCTCTTCCCCAAAGGTTACCATTTTCCAGGGAGATGTGGTGATAACTGACTACTAGTCTCACACCTGGGGCCCACTTCTGTTTCAAACCCTGTCAATATCAGCTCTGAATCTGCCCTGAGAAGGGATGGGGCTAATTGCCGCATTGCTCACCCATATGATGCAAATCTGCATGCAAGTGTGCCTGCCCTAAAGAGGTTTTTGTGTTTCCTCAAGGCTTCCCAAAATACATATATTTAAATTATCATTATTTATTATTATTAGGGGAAGCAGGTGGCGCTGTGGGTAAAAGCCTCAGCGCCTAGGGCTTGCCGATCGAAAGGTCGGCAGTTCAAATTCCCGCGGCGGGGTGCGCTCCCGTTGCTTGGTCCCAGCGCCTGCCAACCTAGCAGTTCGAAAGCACCCTCGGGTGCAAGTAGATAAATAGGGACCGCTTACTAGCGGGAAGGTAAACGGTGTTTCCGTGTGCGGCTCTGGCTCGCCAGAGCAGCGATGTCACGCTGGCCACGTGACCCGGAAGTGTCTGCGGACAGCGCTGGCCCCCGGCCTCTTGAGTGAGATGGGCGCACAACCCTAGAGTCTGTCAAGACTGGCCCGTATGGGCAGGGGTACCTTTACCTTTATTATTATTATTATTATTATTATTATTATTATTATTATTATTATTATTATTATTATTATTTATTTCATTGCTCCTCTGATGGCAAAATATTTTATTTTCACTTCATTAAAAAAGTAAATACTGATTGCTTCCTTTTCTTTTCTATTCGATAATATTTTTTATTAGTTTTCAATTACAATCCAATAATAGCCTCATTATAACAATGCCAAATAATAACACAATTACTAATACCAATCATTCAGATACCAAATGACATAATTTAGGTGGCCCCCTACATGCTAGAGTTGTTGGTTTGAAGTTTTACTTTATTTATGCGTTCCAAAATCTTAATAACTTCAATTACACTCTGGTCAAAATAACAATGCCTTATACAACAACTGCAGTAGTAACAACTTCCATTTGTATTGACACATGAAATGATTTATAAAATTGCAAGTGAGGCAATCAAACTATATCCTTGTTCTTCCTGTGTGTGACAATAATTCTGTCCATGATGTCTCTTCCTGTCCTTGTAAAATGTTATGTCTATCTTTTCCCGGTTCTTGCTGTTCTCCATCATGCCTTGGGCGGAGCTATACTGATTGTTTCCTTAGGTCACCCATTGTAATACTGTAATGCCAAAAGACTTTTTGTGGCTCCCCAAATCTGCGCTTTTTAAAGTAGTATCATCATCATCATCATCATAATCAAAATACCTTCTTAAGCTGACTGCTCCCATAGTTACCCCACTGTGATTCTGCAATGCCAAAGGGTTTGGGTTACCCCCCCCCCATCTTTTTTAAAAGATGGCCACACCAACTTTGATATGTGCCCCCACCCTGAGAGTTGGGGAAGGGTAGCCCCCCGCTCTTGTGGACCCCACTGAGCTGGATGGCCCAATGGCTGGTTCAGTAGAAGTCCGTTTCCTGTGCTCCTATATGTCTTAGACAAATCTGTAGGGCTCTCCAACATCCCTGGTCACACCCCTGCTTCTGTACCCCCTGTAAATCAGGGGTCAGCAAACTTTTTCAACAGGGGGCTGGTCCACCGTCCCTCAGACCTTGTGTGGGGCCGGACTATATTTTGAAGGGGGGGGGGGGGAATGAACAAATTCCTATGCCCCACAAATAACCCAGAGATGCATTTTAAATAAAAGCACACATTCTACTCATGTAAAAACACCAGGCAGGCCCCACAAATAACCCAGAGGTGCATTTTAAATAAAAGGACATATTCTACTCATGTAAAAACACGCTGATTCTCGGACCGTACGCGGGCCGGATTTAGAAGGCAGTTGGGTCAGATCCGGCCCCCGGGCCTTAGTTTGCCTACCCATGCTGTAAATCAGCTTTTCTCAACCTGTGGGTCCCCAGATGTTGTTGAACTACAACTCCCATCACCCCTAGCTAGCAAGGCCAGAGCTCAGGGATGATGGGAGTTGTAGTCCAACAACATCTGGGGACCCACAGGTTGAGAACCACTGCTGTAAATGGTCAATCTGTCAACAGCAGTCAGCCATGTTAGCTACAAACAGAACCCCCACATTCAGAGATCACCAAATGCTTTTGCCACCATACGCTTCTTGTGAGCTCAGGGTATATGGCTGCCGCCCTGTTAGATGCATAGTCCTGGCTAGAAGAACCTTTGCTGTGTTGCAGCACAGCAGGTCTTTTGTTCTTAACTGTGAATACATGCTGGTAATCTCCAACTTCCTGAGTCTTCTTCCAGCACCACCATGTAGGATTTGCTACATAGGTTTTCTGTGCCATCTGTGCTAGAAGGAACCTGCCTGATTGCCATGAGCTGGGCTTCGCTCTTGGCTGCTTGCTGATCCTTTGCATCACTCTTTTTTTCATTTTGCAGGTGCTGCCCTTGGACCCCTGCTGGCAGGTGTGATCTCTCGCACCGGCTGGGACAATGTCTTCTACATGTTGATGGCCGCCGATCTCCTGGCTTGCCTAGTGAGTTTCCTTTTGCAGAGCATTCAACATCAATTCCTCTTTTAATCCAACCGTTCTGTGAGACATCCATGTCTCCTTACTGCCCCTGTCTGCACAGATTTTTGATATGGTGAGCTAAGGGATCAGGAACTGGTGGCCCTGCAAATGATGATTGACTATGGGTTATATCCAGTGCCAATCCTACTCAAGAGTTGTCCTGTGCCACAGCTAACTTAGGCCCATTAATTTCAAGGGGTCTCACCTGAGTAGGACTTTTTGGGGACCTGTAACTCCCCTCATCCCTGATGGTTGGCCATTCAAGCTGGTGTTGATGAGAATGGAGATGAACAATGTCCGGAGGTCTCCATCCCTGCCGTTAGCTAATGGGTGAATCCTACCAAATTAAACCTCAGTTGGGTAAACCCTTGAGAACAGCTGATATTGCTACACCAATCCTGATCTAAGTTGGGAACCACCTGCAGCTCAGTGGTAGAGCAGCCGATTTGCTTGCATGGAGGTCCCAGCTTGCATTCCCCATCATCTCCAGTCAAAAGGATCTCAGTACAGCGACTTGAGAAAGAACCACAAATGAGATTCTGGAAAGCTGCTGTCTGTCAAGAGCTGACAGTACTGGTCTAGGTAGACCAATGGAGAAATAGCAGCTCTATATGAAAACTTATCATGGGGTCTTTCCTTTCCAACCTCATTTGTCTGTGTGTAATTTTGAAGAAGGATTGTAGCTCAGTGGTAGAGCTTTGCAGAAGGTACCAGGCTCAATCCTTGTCATCTCCAGTTGGGGCTTGGAAAGACACCCATCTGAAACTCCGGAGAGCTGCTGCCAGTCTGTGTAGACCAGGCATCCCCAAACTCGGCCCTCCAGATGTTTTGGGACTACAACTCCCATCATCCCTAGCTAACAGGACCAGTGGTCAGGGATGATGGGAATTGTAGTCCCAAAACATCTGACTCAGTATAAGACAATGGGTATGGACAGCAACTGTGGCTTGGTGAGGCAAGTGGGAGCAGTCCCCTCATGTAGCAGATGAAAGCTTGAGTAGGATTGACCAGTGGGTCTGAATAGGTGTAAGGCAGCTTCTGGTGCCTTTAGCACAGCGACATCATTGCAGCGTCTTGGACAAACGCTGGGTGGGCTATCTGCATGCACCAAACTGCCACTGCCATCATTAATTCTGAGTATATCTTCCCCTTCCAGTTCCTTTCACGTGTGGTGTTCAAAGAAATACGAGGGTGGTGCGGCTCCTGCGGAAGAAAACGAGGGTAGGTGTTTGCAGAGGCTGAATATTTTGGAATGTATGACTCCAGGGACCTGTGGTTCACTGGTGCTTTAAAAATTTCCACCCCCAGATTCCCTTGAATTTTAAGTTTTACCAGCCTGTCAGTGGAGCCCTGTTGAATTCCCCTGCCAATACATGCTGCCATCTTGGGCCAGTTGAGTGTGCACAAAGCAAAACAAGATGGCGGCGTTCTGTTCTGAAATGTGCTACTGAGACCTGCTACGCTGGAATTGCATGTCAGATTTACCTGTATATGTGGAGTAAATGCTACGGAGCATGCTTGGAAAATCCAGGATAGCGATGCTCCATTCTTGGTGGGGCATTTATCAGACATGTTTGACAGGGCGTTTTTGACATGCACCAGCAGCTCATGGGGCAGTCATGCACAGACTGAAAGCATTCTCAAAATTCTCCTTCTCAAAAGAGCGCTTAACCATCTTACACATGTTTTACTTCAGGAATGGCTAACCCCTAGTTTGCGGCCCTGATCTGGTCTCACACACAAAAATTCTGGTGGCGGCAAAAAGAAAATAAATTTAGGGTAGATACAGAATTGCGGTTGTGGATCCAGCACTGTAACAGATCTGTAACACCGCTGCAGATCATCGTGTTATCAGATTGATTACTTCCCATCTTCAGTTGATCTGTATGTGTCTGGTACATGGAAAAGTCCTGCTATGCTCAATGGGGTTTATTCCCAGGTAAGCATGCAAAGGATTATAGCTTGAAACACACTGATTTCTCAGAACGTTTCCCAGTTAGCCACCCCCAACAAATGTTCCACAACCCAAGTGCTCTTGGAACTAAACATTGGAATTAAACAGAAGAGTTTCTGCTAGGGAAGACCACATGTGAATCCCTGAAGATGCATGCAGGAGCCAGGGATCCTCTGGACTGCAGATGTTCTGACCATGCTCAGACCATGGTATCTCCTCTTAAAAAGCCAAAAAGCTTTCGGCTGCACATGCAAACAACCCAATTGCTCTTCCCTTTGAAAGAGCAAACAAAAGAGAAAGCCACTCATTTCACTGTAGTTTTCTGGATCATCCAAACCAAGCTGTGGTTAGCTGCTTTGTGGGGGGGGGGGGACCCAGGACAGCGTGGCCAAACTTTTTTCAAAGAGGGTCAGATTTGATGAAGTGAAGGGCCGCGAGGGCTGACCAAAGGGTCAACCAAAGTTGTTATCCTTTTTTTAGGATTGAAGTTGTTGAGGTTTTTTAAGGATTTTACCCAAGGATATAAACTGCCACAGGGGCCAGATGAAACCGACCTGTGGGCCGGATTAGGCCCCCGAAACAGACTTTGGACATGCCTGCCCCAGGATGTTAAACCATGATTTGAGGTTAGCTTAATATCCTGGCTTGTTTGGAAGGCGTTCGCCATAGTTTACCAGTTCAGACGAGATGGGAAAGTTTAGGCAACGAAAGACTTTGTGGTTTGTTTCCTGCTATCCCTTTGCCTGGCCGAAAGGCTGGTTCAATATCTTGACTTATTGTGCCAAGATACAAGCATCAAACTCCACCATGAAAGTCGTACCTAAAGTCATCAACCTCTGGTCATACCTAAAGGGACACTTGTGAACCAGGATCCCAAAGAACCAGGAGCGGTGCTGCCACACACTTGGCCTCCCTGCAGTGATGTTGCTGGAGCAGCAGGAAAGTTGGCACTGTTTGGGCACATGGGCAGAGCCCATCCAGCACTTCCACTGATGCCCCTTTCCTTCCTGGAAAGCACCAGCGATGTCACTGCCCAGAGACCTCAGTGTGTGGCGTTGCCCCTTCTAACTGACTTCTCCTGCAAAGAGTCAAGTGGAGCTCCGGTCATGATAGAATGAACCCCAGTTTCTCTACCACCACCACTCCTAACATGCCCACCAATCCTTAACCAATACTAACAGCAACCTTCTCCCCCATGTGCCTTCCTAGCTCTTGTGTGGCATTAACAGAACCAGTAGTGTTGGATATGAAATAGTTTGCAGTGTGAGTATGCCCATTGGTTCTCTCTTCCCATCTAGTGGAGCAGGGTGCGTGTGCAAATTTCAGGGTATGATTTTTCTCTTGATTTCCCTCTTTCCCCCACGGGGCATCTGTGAGGCAAAAACACAGTAGCAAAACACAGTTTCTGTGACCTATCTTTGAGATTTAAGTTTGCCTAAATAGAGCAAAGGTGTGATGCGTCTAGGACTGCAAATTCACCTGCATTGTCCTAGCTTTCTGGATCAGAAACCCAGTTATAACTTGGGTTGAACACAATAATCTCAACTGGATCAAGCAGGATTCAAACACGTAGATCAGGGTGGGAAACGAAGAAGATGAACAAGTTGCATGACCTAGAACCATCCCACCGAGGCTGTGTAGAGATCCTGGCCCGATCAAAGAAAGTACTTTTTCACACAGCACATAGTTAAACTGGAAAGTTCACTACCACAATGATGGTGGCTTTAAAGGGAGATTAGATGAATTCATGGATCTGAAGGCTGTCCTAGTTGTGGTGGCCATAGGCTGCCTTCATCATTGGAGACTGCATGCATCTGAATACAGTCAAACCTCGGATCCTGAACGCCTCTGTTTTGGAATGTTTCAGCTCCCAAACCCCGAAAACCCAGAAGTAAATGCTCCAGTTTTCGAACGTTTTTCGGAAGCCGAATATCCAACGTGGCTTCCGCTTGAGGGCAGGAAGCTCCTGCAACCAATTGGAAGCTGCGCCTCAGTTGTCAAACATTTTGGAAGCCAAATGGGCCTCCAGAACGGATGACGTTCGACAACCGAGGTTTGACAGTTGCTGCGGAACCTAACAGTAGCAGAATGCCACCGCCCTCATGCCCTGTTTGTAGGTTTCCCAGAAATATCTGGTTGGAAGCAGGATGCTAAGCTAGATAGAATTTTGCTATGATCCACCATGGATCATCTTAGTTTGCTTATGGCCAAGAAAGGGACAGTGTTCTAACAGAGTCCCAAACAGCACTGAAATAACATAGAGAGATCAGCCACGATGGCTACGCTTTGACTTCATGGTCAGAGGCAGTGTGCTTCTGAAGACCATTTTCTGGAAAACGTCCAGATGGGAGAGTGTTGTTGCACTCAGGTCCTACTTATAGGTTTCCCATAGGCATCTGGTCAGCCACTATGAGAAGATCCAACAGGGCTCAACTTATGTTCTTATGTTTACATTGTTGGTGAGATGAGCATTTCCCTCCAATAATTTGGCCATTTCCATATGTGCTATTTTTAAAATGAATATTCAGATTTAAGACTGCAGAGCCCTAGCCAATATCGAACTGAAACGTTTGGTGCCTGTTTCTGCAAGCCATTGTCATGCCATGGGACCCACAGATGCCCCCTCTTGACTCCTTGACTAATGCCCCTGAATGCTATAATCGAAATGAATTTCAAGTTGGGGGGAAAATCATATTTTGGCTATCATGTCTAGGAAATCATCGGCGCAGCCACATAATTGCCTTGGTCTTCACAATTTGTCAACACTCCCATAACCGGTTGTACCTTGTTAACAAATCACCGAGAGTTTTGATTTGGGGGTGCGCGTGATTGAGAAAGAAGAACGGCCGTATTTTAAAGCAGTGGTTCTCAAAGATGAGCTCCCCAAAATGAGGCACAGACAGCCGTCGTGGGAGACATAGGCCACATTCACAGCATACATTTAAAACACTGTGAAACTACTTTAAATGAATTATGTGAGCTGTAGTTTATCAAGGGTGTTGAGTGGGGTTAGGAGACCCTGGGCACAATTCAAAGTGTTGGTGCTGACCTTTAAAGCCCTATACGGCCTCGGCCCAGTATACCTGAAGGAACGTCTCCACCCCCATCGTTCAGCCCAGACACTGAGATCCAGTGCCGAGGGCCTTCTGGCGGTTCCCTCCCTGTGAGAAGTGAGGTTACAGGGAGCCAGGCAGAGGGCCTTCTTGGTAGTGGCGCCCTCCCTGTGGAACACCCTCCCATCAGATGTCAAGGAAAGAAACAACTATCTGACTTTTAGAAGACATCTGAAGGCTCAGGGAAGTTTTCAATGTTTGATGAATTATTGTATTTTAATATTTTGATGGAAGCTGCCCAGAGTGGCTGGGGAAACCCAGCCAGATGGGCAGGGATATAAATAATAAATTATTATTAGTATTAGTATTATTCCCCTCATGGAGCCACAATTCCCAAAGTTCCTTGTGAAGAGGGATGGATTATTAAACAGCTCTGGGAATTATCATTTTGGAAGGGGAAGAGGGATCTCCAACAGCTCCCTTAAGAAGCCTCAGTTCCCAAGCTGCTCTGGAGAAAGGCAGCTCTGTTAAAAAGTGGCATGATACTGCTTTAAATATATGGTGTGAATGTGGCCATAAGTCTCCTGAGTCACGTCTCTTCATTTGGTAAGTTTACTCCGAGTAGGACTAACATTGGTCTCCCCCTCTAGGGAGTGACCAGCCTGCTGCCAAAACATTTCCAAACAATTCCTACCCTGAAGTTCCAACATTTGAAGGGGACTTGTGTTTGAATGTTAAAACCAAACCAGGATAAAATATAAAAAAATAGATTTTGAAACAAACAAAAAGCATACCTTATAAGCGAAAGAAAATTAGGCAGCCTCATTAGGCAACCATTAGGCAACCATTAAAAAGAGAACAATTCCCATGTTATAGGAAAATGCTTAGTAAAAATGGGGAAGATTTAAGCCAGTGCCTAAAGATAGAGCAATACAGTGGTACCTCAGGTTACAAACACTTTAGGTTACAGACTCCGCTAACCCGGAAGTAGTACCTCGGGTTAAGAACTTTGCTTCAGGATGAGAACAGAAATTGCGCGCTGGTGGCGTGGTGTGGCAGCAGCAGGAGGCACCATTAGCTAAAGTGGTACCTCATGTTAAGAACGGTTTCTGGTTAAGAACAGACCTCTGGAATGAATTAAGTTCGTAACCAGAGGTACCACTCTAAGCACCAGGTGAAAGCATCTGGGGAGAGTGCTCCGTAATTAGGGGTGCCACCACAGCAAAGGCCCACTTTCTGGCTTAAAGGTATTCTATAATCAGGAGCCACTACAACAAAGGCCCTATTTCTGGTGGCCATGCGACTAACAGAGGCAGGGGCACCCAGATTCAGTTGGTAAGCTCATGTGCCACATGGCTGGGGAGATCCCCAGGGGAGATGCTAAATGTCCCTTGGAACATCTAGCTAGGCCCTGATGACCACTGTTTTAAAGTATCAAGCCATGTTGCGTAATAAAGCATGCTCTTTCTCTCCCACCTACTCTCCCAAGAACCCTGGTACCACTATATATCGATTGTGTTCACAGGTCAGACATCACTCTTGAGTAGGCATGTTCTGGGGCCATAAGTCATGGTAAGTCTACTTCTCAAGCCCCTGGTGTTACTTAGTAGGTCATCTCCTGCTTTCTGCTGTCGTTGGGACCTCATGGTCAAAGGTTTCATCACTCCTTCCTTGGCCTTCTGCCACCTCTGTTGGAATAAGTGAGGCTGTTGTACTCTGGTGGTGGAGCTGGTGTTCATGGGAACTTAGAAGGAGCCAAGAGAGCCCTAAGCAATCCACTGAGTTTCCACGGGTTTTCACACTTCTTTCTTGTGAGTCTGCATTTCTGTGGTCACCTCTGAAGATCCTCTGTTGCCAACTTCTTGACTGATTTTTCTCCTGCTTCCTCTTGAATTCTAAACCTGAAACGAAGGAATGGTCTTAGAGCAAGGGGTGCAGTTGGGGACATCAGGAATGGGCAACCTGGTGGGGCAACACTCCTTCTTTGACCTCCAGTCGGTTGCAGCACTTATGTTTACCAGCAGCAAAGTCATTGCAGTGCAAATGCGCCACTGAAGATTATCTGCTGATGCATTTGCACCTAGCTGCCCTTCTCGCCCCTCCAGCAGCAATACGACTGTGAGCAGTCATCTGCTGCTGGGTGACATCCAGCTTTGGTCAGAAAGAACGGAAATAGGTTCATATTGCAAGATGAACTTGGTGGATGGGCATTTAAATCCAGTTTTCATCCAGAGGGTGCTTCCAGAATGCAAATTCAGATCTCGCACACAGGACACTGGCAACAGGTGTTTCTTTTTCTTTTTATTTAAAAAAACTTAGTATGGAAAATGTAAATCCTGATTAAATACAGACTGGTATATGGGAAATACAGACTGGTATATGGCATAGGGACGCGGGTGGCGCTGTGGGTAAAAGCCTCAGCGCCTAGGGCTTGCCGACCGAAAGGTTGGCGGTTCGAATCCCCGCGGCGGGGTGCGCTCCCGTTGTTCGGTCCCAGCGCCTGCCAACCTAGCAGTTCGAAAGCACCCCCGGGTGCAAGTAGATAAATAGGGACCGCTTACTAGCGGGAAGGTAAACGGCATTCCGGGTGCGGCTCTGGCTTGCCAGAGCAGTGATGTCACGCTGGCCATGTGACCCGGAAGTGTCTCCAGACAGAGCTGGGCCCCGGCCTCTTGAGTGAGATGGGCGCATAACCCTAGAGTCTGTCAAGACTGGCCCGTACGGGCAGGGGTACCTTTACCTTTACCTTTATATGGCATCAAATGGCATAAATGCACAATAGATGCCTGTCCTTAAGGGTAACTTTCTGTCTAGGTCAGTGGCTCCCAATTAGGGGTCCAAGAACCCCTGGGCATCCATGGAACACACCCAGGGGGTCTGCAGTCCCGTCCCTTGCCTCCCCCCAACTAAATTGTTGTCATTTTTTTTTGCAGGCTAATATCACAAATTTTATGGTCTGTTTTTAGTATACCTAAAATCCTTTGCTTATTGGGGCTACCCCACATTTTGTTCGGAAAAATTACTTTGTAGAGGTAACTGCCGCAGAGTAATAAAAATTGTCAAAAGTAGGGGGTCTGTGGTTTGGCTTTTGAAAAATAGGGGGTCCTCAGTAATTAGCTAATTGGGAACCACTGGTCTAGGTCATCATCATCATCATATTATTATTATTATTATTATTATTATTATTATTATTGCTACTACTATTATTATGAGCTGCAACAAATTGTTGCAGTGTGCGGAGCACCTGTTCTTCTGCCAGCCATGCCCTTTCCCATTTCACCACTAGCCTCCAGATCTGTATTAGACATACGCACACCAGGTATTTAGCATCCTGTATCCAATGAGGATGCTCAATTCCTATTGGGCCATTTTTTCGGTGCCCCACCCTACCCCCTGCTTCAAGTGGGGCTGGTTACATTTTTTTTTTTACTACTTGAAATGCTGCAGTCCATCCCCCCCCCCCCAATTTTTATGCATTCTGTGACATTTGGGCTATGTAAGGATCACAACTTGTAGAAGCTTGATGTATGTGATCTATAATGATCATTTTATAAATTATTTATCTAAAAGCATTTCTCATCCACCCAAAGGCACCAGGGTGGAAATATATGCAGCCTACAACCAAAACAATAAGATTAAAACAAAATACAGTGGTACCTCGGAAGTCCGTTTGACTTCCAAAGCGTTCGGAAACCAAGGCGCAGCTTCCGATTGGCTGCAGGAAGCTCCTGCAGCCTATCGGAAGCCACGTCAGATGTTTGGGTTTCAAAGAACGTTCGCAAACCAGAACACTCACTTCCAGGTTTGCGGCGTTTGGGAGCCAAAACGTTCAACTCACAAGGCATTCAACTCACCCAGGGACTTTGCCCAAGCCAGAGAGGATGCAACAGGAACTGCTTTAGCTTGGAAGCCTTCTGAAAAACCTGTCTCTATCGCTCTTCCTTTAAATCTGCTGGCCCTTGAAAAGGTATCCCCCCCCCCCCACCTGCATTGGGGTGTCCACCAGGATGACATTTCTAATGCCTCTCTTTGCCCTTGCAGCTTTAAAGAATTTTGACGGAGACCCACGTGACCGGAGGAAACCATCGAGGCAACAGGGAGAGCCTTGCCGGAGGCAGTTGGTTTTGTTGCCCGCTCCCCTTGTTCACAGCGGGAGGAATAAATGAAGCTGAAACGGGATGTGCTCCAGAAACAAAAGAGAACTCTCTTGCCGAACGCCAGTCAAGCTGATCACCAAGCTTCACACTTTTTTTAAAAAAGAAAAGAAAATAAGAATAATAACTGACGGAAGGGAACAGGGGAACATGATGCCGTGGAACCAAAGGAGAAAAAGAAAAGCTGGCATATTTGAGATCCGTGCCATATCCAAAGCCTCTCTTTTGTATCAATTGCCCTTTTGTTACTGCGATTTTTTATTATTAAAAATGGCACGGGACCCGTCGGTGGTCTTTTTCTGTCTCCTGGAACGAAGGGAACATAAGAAGGACCTGCTGGGGTAGGCCAAGGGCCCATCTAGTCCATCGTCCTGTTCTCTCAGTGGCCAGCCAGAGGCCTCTAAGAAGCTTGCAACCAGGACCTGAACTCAACAGCTCTCTTCCAACAGTGGAGATGTGGCTAGTAGACTCTGGTAGCTTCATCCTCCGTGAATTTGTCTCTCTTAAAGCCGTCTTGCTTGGTGGCCATCACTGCCTCTTACAGAAAGTTTTGGTCCTGGGTCTTCCAATGTTCAGCTTCATTGGACGTCCCCAAGTTCTCACGAGAGAAACAGAAAACCTTTTCTGTCTGCTTCCTCTACATCTTAACACACCTCTTACCATGTCGACTAGGTAAAGGTAAAGGTAAAGGGACCCCTGACCATTAGGTCCAGTCGTGACCGACTCTGGGGTTGCAGCGCTTATCTCGCTTTATTGGCCGAGGGAGCCGGCATACAGCTTCCGGGTCATGTGGCCAGCATGACTAAGACGCTTCTGGTGAACCAGGGCAGCGCATGGGAACGCTGTTTATCTTCCCGCCAGAGCGGTACCTATTTATCTACTTGCACTTTGACATGCTTTCGAACTGCTAGGTTGGCAGGAGCAGGGACCGAGCAACGGGAGCTCACCCTGCCATGGTGATTCGAACCGCCGAGCTTCTGATCAGCAAGTCCTAGGCTTTGTGGTTTAACCCACAGCGCCGCCTGCGTCCCTACCATGTCGACTAGGAAGCTCCATGTCTTGTAACCTTTCCCCATATAGGAGTTGATGTATCACTCTGTTTGTGGCCCAGTGGGAGCAGCTATACCCTTCTAACTGTTGTCATTGGGAGTGAGAGTACACCTTACATGTACACCTTCAAAGTGGCTACAAAGCAAGCCGCAAGGGCAGTTTTCTGGGTGCTGCACAATGCTCCTTCTAGAAACCAACGGCAATCCTCTGCACGCTTACCGGGCAGAAAGTGCTACTGAAAACTCTGGGTTCTGAGTTAAAAGGTATCAGCCTCTTCAGACTCAGGACCCACTTTTAACCCACCAAGCATTTGGAGCCCTATTTCTTAATCTTACATTTGCAGGCCGGTCGTGCTCCTATTGCAACCCAGCTTAGATCAGGCCATAACCCACTAGCAGGTCCCGACATACCAGGCAAAGAGCAGTGATCTGTACAACTGCAATCTCGTACGGCTGCGATCTTGTGCATGCTGACTTGGAAATGAGTTGAGCACAGTGTGATTGACACCCCAAGGAGCGTATATATTATACAGTCATACCTCGGGTTACAGACGCTTCAGGTTGCGTTTTTTCGGGTTACGGACGCGCCTAAACCTGGAAGTACCGGAATGGGTTACTTCCGGGTTTCGGCGCTCGCACATGCACAGAAGCACTAAATCGTTCTTTGCGCATGCTTAGAAGCGCCGAATTGCAACCCACACATATGCAGATGCGGCACTGCGGGTTGCAACCGTGCCTCCCACACGGATCACGTTCGCAACCCAAGTGTCCACTGTACTATAAGGCTTCAGATTATATTTTAAAGCAGGGCAAGGAAATTTTTCAGCTTTCCCTTCTAGGCAACCACCTTGGCAGTGGGTAGGGGTTCCACATGCTAGTGTGGGCGGAGCCAGAGACAAAAGTGGGTGGGGCAACAAATGTAAATTTTGCCTTTAGAAAGTAAGTTAGTTCACACACAAAAAAACACATATTCAAACCAAACAAGAGGCACTGTTGGAGTTCAAAGAAAAAAGTCCAGCCAGGCTAGATGCGAGGCAGGGTGCAAAGCAGAGGTGGCAGGGAGCATGGCCAGAGAGATGTGGAAGGTCACATTTGGCCCCTGGGCCAGAGATCTACCACCACAAGTGATGTAGACAATACTCCGGCTGACATAGCACTGATCCAACTTGGGGTAAGGCAGCTTCCTGTTGGAGGAGAGGGTTTATCCGTTAAGTGCTAGTTTAGGCATCAACACATCTTAGGCCTTTTGCATCAGTCGAAGGAAACTTCCTGTGACCTGGTGAATTAGCCTTGTGTGCCTGGGCTCCAGATGGAAGGTGCATTCAAACCCACGGAGTCCCGTGCGGGGACAACGCCAGCTTTTCCGGGTCTGGGAGGCTAATGAAAATACATGAAAGCTCTATGGTCACCTGCTTGCAATTACAGCCCTAACGATGGGGCTGTCCGTAGCGGAGGTCTAATTCAGGCATGCCACCCACCTTCAAAGAATCGGCGCACACACACACACCTCCTGCAGGCCTGTGCATTGCACCTCTTTTCTTCACAGCTCGCAAAACACGGAGTGGAGCAGCTGCTCTCGAGGCAGGCAGCAGGCCCAACTCGTATATTTCGCGTTGTGCCCTGCTCACGCCCTCAGTCACCTGGGTGCAAGCAGTTTGTGTGGCGTGGCTTGTGTGGGAGGTGGACTCAGGTTCGGAGTCTTGAGAGGGGTGCTTGAGCCTGTCCTTGGGGGGGCGTTCTGCAGTCACATCCAGTGAAGCTGAATTCTGTAAGATTCCAGACAAAGTGGTGCCTCGCAAGACGAAAAGAATCCGTTCCGCGAGTCTCTTCGTCTTGCGGTTTTTTCGTCTTGCGAAGCAAGCCCATTAGCGGCTTAGCACTATTAGCGGCTTAGCAGGCTTAGCGGATCAGCTGATAAGCGGCTTAGCGGATCAGCTGATAAGCGGCTTAGCGATCAGCTGTTAAGCGGCTTAGCGATCAGCTGTTAAGCGGCTTAGCGGCTTAGCGGATCAGCTGATAAGCGGCTTAGCGGCTTGGGAAAAGGGGGGGGGGAGGAAAAAAACCCTGCAGGAACTCGCAAGACATTTTCGTCTTGCGAAGCAAGCCCATAGGAAATTCGTTTTGCGAAGCACCTCCAAAACGGAAAACCCTTTCGTCTAGCGGGTTTTCCGTCTTGCGAGGCATTCGTCTTGCGGGGCACCACTGTACAGTGGTACCTTGGGTTACAGACGCTTCAGGTTACAGACTCCGCTAACCCAGAAATAGTACCTCAGGTTAAGAACTTTGCTTCAGGATGAGAACAGAAATCGTGCGGCGGCAGCAGGAGGCCCCATTAGCTAAAGTGGTACCTCAGGTTAAGAACAGTTTCAGGTTAAGAACGGACCTCCAGAACGAATTAAGTTCTTAACCCGAGGTACCACTGTACTTCTTCGCACGGCACATCATTAAACTGTGCAATTCATGCCCCCCAAAAGGCAGCGAGGGCCACCAACTCGGACGGCTTCTAAAGAGAACTGGACAAATTCATAGAGGCTATCAATGGCGGCTACTAGCCGCAATGGCTATTTTCTGCTTGCGAGGTCGGAGGCACTGTGTTTCGGAATAACGGCTGCTGGAAACCGCAGGCGGGGCGAGTGGTGCTGCTGTGCTCAAGTCCTGCATGTGGGCTTCTAGGAATCTGGTTTGTGACACTGAAAACAAGACAACCAACTTAGGCTGGGTCACCAGCCTGATTCAGTAGGCTATTCTTACATGCACATCCCAGTGGGTTTTGAGGGGGAAGACTTCAGTCCCTTAGCCATGAATTTATTTATTATAAAAGGTATTTATATAAACCACCCATTCATAAAATATCAAGGTGGCATGTGCAATGATAGTCAAACACTTAGGGAAAAAGGCAATTTAAAAGCGATGCAGGACAGTCATTAAAATGGCTGCCTACTCAACAAAATTGTGAACAACTACATCAGCCTCCTGGCATGAAAGAGTTATCTAGGGATACCTGGGAGTGAAAAGCGAGAATGTCTGTTAAATCTCTGCTGGAATAATGTTCTACAGCATGGAGTGGTGCACCCACAAAGCTAAGGGTAGGGTTTATACCTATCAAAGTAACAGAAAATACATTAAAATATCAGTTAAAACAACAGCCAATGATTGCAATACTACGAAAGGGAAGCTGTGTGTTGTTCAAAGATCTGCAAAGATCTGGGCAAAAAGATCTGGGCAAAAAGGTGTCTAGGGGTTGGGGGTGGGAGTTTTTTCAGTTCACATTAAAAAGACCTCCTGTAATCCCCATTTTCTGAAGCAGTAAACCAACTGAAACACAGCCGTCCTTTGAAATTTGCACCTCTGAATTTTGCAGTTCAGTTCTCCAGGCAAGAAAACTGATGTGGGGGTAAAATGGAGAAACAAAAGGAAATTGAGAAACAAAAGTTGATCGATTTGTCCACCCCTAGTCTTAAACAATTGCACAGAAGCTAAAACACAGAAGGGCCCTGTGGTGGTGGTGGGGTATTTCATAGCCTGGGAGCTACACCAGATAAGGCCCTGCTGCTTTGTTTGTTTACTAAATTTCTTTAGTGCCCTTCGTCCGAGGATCACAGAGCAGTTTACAATATAAAAACACACAAATATACACCATAGTAACAAACAATCACCCCTCCCCCAGTTTAAAAGACCCTAGATTATTCAATAATAATAATAATAATAATAATAATAATTTATTATTTATACCCCGCCCATCTGGCTGGGCTTCCCCAGCCATTCTGGGCGGCGTCCAAAAGAATATTAAAATAGTATAATACATCAAACATTAAAAGCTTCCCGAAACAGGGCTGCCTTCAGATGTCTTCTAAAAGCCTGGTAGTTGTTGTTCTCTTTGACATCTGGTGGGAGGGTGTTCCACAGGGAAGGCGCCACTACCGAGAAGGCCCTCTGCCTGGTTCCCTGTAACTTGGCTTCTCGCAGTGAGGGATCCGCCAGAAGGCCCTCGGTGCTGGACCTCAGTGTCCGGGTAGAATGATGGGGGTGGAGACGCTCCTTCCTGCATACCATAATTCTGCAGACCTCAATGGGTAGTGGCAATATCAGCAAGGAGTCTCTAGCTCACTTCAACACCAGAGATTGCCTGCAAGGAAGGAGGTGCCCCATCGGTATTTTGGACCCAAGTTTTCTAGGCCTCTATATGCCAATGTAATCCTGAATGAGACTTGGAAGCAAATTAGAAACCAGTGCAATCTTTTAGGACTAGAGTGCTCTGAATCCTAACCTGATCCCAATCCCACCCACTTTTCTGTAGGGTAATGGTGCTGAAGGTCCTTGTGCAAAATGCACTCTGTAAAATTACCCATAGCTGGGAGCCTTAATGCAGCCGGAGTGTGCAATGGGAACCTTTTCATACTAAAGCTCTTAGACATGCACAGGAGACGAGTTCTAATCATGCACAGGGAAGGAAGAGATAAGCAAACTCATGCACAAGTACAGCGCCATTTCATGCCTTTCTGTTGTGAAGCAAGCCCCACTGAATTCACCAGAACCTACTCCCAGATAAAGAATCAATTCATTATTCATTTAGCTGGCTGAAACCTCAAGCAATTAAAACCAGCCAGGATTTATTTCATCAGGATTGCCCTGGCATAGTGAGTCAAGCTGTATAGTCCCAAAGCATCAAAACCTTCATCATTATGAAGCACATGCGTTCAGGCAGAAAGCCCCAAGATAGCTTTGCTGATGAGTGAATAGTAGGATGTGGTGGTGGTGGGGTCAAACTTTGTGGAACAATGTGATTGAAGCAATGGGGCAGGAGGACAGAGCTGGACTGCCTGCACCTCCATTCGCCCTGTTGCTTTATCCTGGGAAAACCCATGGTTTAGCGCTGAATGGGGATGGACAGCAATGGTGTTTTCCGTTTGCTCCAATTTAGCGCTAAAGAATGTGTTTTACGGGGGGGGGGGAGCAAAGGCATAACTGCTCAGACCCAAGTCTAGAAAGCACAGGCCAAGCCGAAAACCACTTGGACCCATGCTTTCTGGAAGAAGAAGAAGAGTTTGGATTTGATATGCCACTTTATCACTACCCGAAGGAGTCTCAAAGCGGCTCACAATCTCCTTTCCCTTCCTCCCCCACAACAAACCCTCTGTGAGGTGAGTGAGGCTGAGAGACTTCAGAGAAGTGTGACTAGCCCAAGGTCACCCAGCAGCTGCATGTGGAGGAGCGGGGAATCGCACCCAGTTCACCAGATTACGAGTCTACCGCTCTTAACTACTACACCACACTGGCTCTAGACACAGAACAAGGGGAAGTGTGGACAAGCCCTCTGTTGGCTATGCAGCCCTGTTCCCAGGAGGTGAAAGCGTTCACCAGGACTTGCCCAAAGCATTTTGCTGCTTGTGGAAAAGGACAAAATGACACTTGCCCCCCATTCTCCACACAGAAGGTGACAGAACTGACATTCTCCTTCGAGACTGACAACAAGGCAGAACCCTTCACTGAACCCGAGGGCAGCAAGCTATCATAGGAGGGCCAAGGCAGATTTTATGGCGGACAGGCCTCCAGCACCACTGCTTGTCCACCCAGGAACTGCCACATTAATAATAATAATTGTAATAATAATAATCATTTGAATTTATATACCGCCATATACCTGGAGGTCTCAAGGTGGTTCACAAAAAAGATAACAATATATAAAATCAAAATAAAAACAATAACCCAATAACACCCCCCCCCCGAAAATAGCCACATTTTAAAAGGGTATATGATGTCAGGTCAATCAAAGGCCTGGTTAAAAAGGAAGGTTTTTGCCTGGCGCTTAATGGTGTACAGGCTCGGGTTACAGACGCTTCGGGTTACAGACTCCTCTAACACAGAAATAGTACCTCAGATTAAGAACTTTGCTTCAGGATGAGAACAGAAATCGCGTGGCGGCAGCGTGGCGGCAGTGGGAGGGCCCCATTAACTAAATTGGTGCTTCAGGTTAAGAACAGTTTTAGGTTAAGAACGGGCCTCCAGAACAAATTATGTTCTTAACCCGAGGTACCACTGTATAATGAAGGCGCCAGGCGAACTTACCTGGGGCGAGCATTCCACAAATGGAATTCCACTGCAGAGAAGACCAGTTCTCATGTTGCCATCCTCCAGACCTCTTGAGGAGGGCCTCAGAAGATGATCTCAGGGTCCGGGTAGGTTCATATGGAAAGAGGCATGATGTGGCAACCTGGCTGGACGAGCCACCCAGCTCCCAGCTTTCTTTCCTGCTGTGCCCTGGATTTCTAAGCCCTGGGGGAACAGCACATGACAGGGGTCAAGAATTTCCTTGACACACTATCCTCATTTTACGACAACATGTTTTGTGGCCCCAGAGCACCATCCTGCTGCTGCAGCTAAAGTGCCTTGCACTTGCCACAGGATGGTTTCCAAAAAGAGACTCTGCTGGGTACTCAAAGAGCTCGGGGCATAGGCCCAGGACCCAAATTTGCATTAAATTTGCCTATGCTGATTTCCAAGTAGGTGAGCTTACAGTGTACATAAGCATTTAAATGCACATAAGCATTTAAAAAAAAAAAGTGGGGAAGTGGGCAGGAGGTCTGGGACAATAGGAGCCAACTCCTAGGGGCAGAGGTCCCTTGGCCCCCCCCCAATAAAATATTTGAGGAATCCGGGCCCCGCAAAATTGATGGCCATTGCCATTCAAATGGTATCTGGGTACCACATACAGTTGTACCTTGGATTCTGAATGACTTGCGAGTCAAACGTTTCGGCTCCCGAACACTGCAAACCCTGCAGCGAATCGGAAGCTGCACCTTGGTTTCCGAACGTTTTGGAAGTCGAAAAGACTTCCGGAACAGATACTGTTCGACTTCAGAGGTACCACTGTATTGTGATTGATTATGCAGGGCGGAGATTATCCCCCCCCCCAAAAAAAATATTTTATTCTTGTTGGCACCCTTGTCTGGGACCCACTGTAAAAACAAACAAACAGGGACTCCATTGCCCCTTGCTAACAACACCCCTATTTCCACCACTAAGCAGTGTGAATAGCATATATAAATAAAAGGTAAAGGTAAAGGTACCCCTGCCTGTACGGGCCAGTCTTGACAGACTCTAGGGTTGTGCGCCCATCTCACTTAAGAGGCCGGGGGCCAGCGCTGTCCGGAGACACTTCCGGGTCACGTGGCCAGCGTGACAAGCTGCATCTGGCGAGCCAGCGCAGCACACGGAAACGCCGTTTACCTTCCCGCCAGTAAGCGGTCCCTATTTATCTACTTGCACCCGGGGGTGCTTTCGAACTGCTAGGTTGGCAGGCGCTGGGACCGAACAACGGGAGCGCACCCCGCCGCGGGGATTCGAACCGCCGACCTTTCGATCGGCAAGCCCTAGGCGCTGAGGCTTTTACCCACAGCGCCACCCGCGTCCCTAGCATATATAGATACGACGCCCCATTTGCAGTTAGGAGAACTTCACTGAAGAACCTCTACTGGATCCAGCCTCTGGGCCACATGGCTGTTGGAAAAGCCTCTTGATCCATCCAAATAGCAGAGTAGCCTGAGATATTTGGCTCCCAGCAAGCCGAGAGCCACCACGACTGTTCATTAAGCGGTACATTGTAACCAGATGTGTAATAACCGACCTGTTCTCCAGATGTGAGATGCAGTTCTGTGCCCAAGTCCTTTTTTTTTTTTTTAAGGTAATATATACTGGAAATAAATTAATCTTTTAAAGGGTCCTTTTTGCCTAAGACAGCCTGATCTTTTCTCCGCCGGGGAAAATACGTGCCAAGGTGGCAGTCAGACTAATTACCCAACAGATCTTTCCACTGGTATTATTAAACACACTGGTGCCAAGTGCAGTGTTTATTTACAGTATAAACCTGAAGTCTAATTGACTTCACCTCCTTGGAACTTAACACACTGAGCAACATCTGTGCCTGATGTTATTTTATTAAGTGCTGATTCCTCCAGTAAAGGTGGGGAGGGCGCGAAAAATGCATGCAAAGAAATCCGTCAGGGCAATTAACTGGGTGCTGCACCAGGCTCTTACGAGGAATCAACGGCAATCCTATACACGCTTACTTGGATGTAAGCCCCGTTGGAAACGGTGGGTCTTGCTTCAGAATGAACTTCTGCAAGGCTGCAATTTTCAAAACAAATACAATACCTTGTTAAAGGTAAAGGTAAAGGGACCCCTGACCATTAGGTCTAGTCGTGGCCGACTCTGGGGTTGCGGCGCTCATCTCGCTTTATTGGCCGAGGGAGCCGGTGTACAGCTTCCAGGTCATGTGGCCAGCATGACTAAGCCACTTCTGGCGAACCAGAGCAGCGCACGGAAACGCCGTTTACCTTTCCGCCGGAGCGGTATCTATTTATCTACTTGCACTTTGATGTGCTTTCGAACTGCTAGGTTGGCAGGAGCAGGGACCAAGCAACGGGAGCTCACCCTGTCGCAGGGATTCAAACCGCCGATCTCCTGATCGGCAAGTCCTAAGCTCTGTGGTTTAACCCACAGCGCCACCCGCATCCCACAATACCTTGTTACGTAGATGCAATAGTTACAACATATAGAGCACAACAGGCTGAATGGTAATGTTTGCGTGGACAAGTGGAGTCCCCCCAACCCCAGGCGACCCCCGAGCAGAATAATGACTCAAGACAATGTGCGATGGGATTAAAATTGGCCACAATTGTATTAAGTTTCAGATGTAGGGAGACCTTGGCTCAGGCATTGGGCGTTTATCCTTCCCAGTCCCCGGCTGGGGAGCTGAGAGACATCAGGGTTATCCAGAAAGTGTGGGGATTGGGCTGGCTCTGGAGAACATACCATAGCGAATGCAGGCTACACAGCTATCCCAGAAGCCAGAACAGCAAGAGGGATTGCTGCTTTCACTGCACAGCGATCCCTCTTGCTGTTCAGGCTTCTGAGATTCAGAATATTTTTTTCTTGTTTTCCTCCTCCAAAAACTAGGTGTGTCTTGTGGTCTGGTGCATCTTATAGAGCGAAAAATAAGGCACGTTCAAGCAGAGAGCCCGCCCCGTTTTGCCGCCGTCGCAGGGGAGAGCAATGACAAGCTCTCGGCGTATGGCCAATGCCTCCCCTCAAGACCCCTTTAACGGGGAACCCTGGGATCACTGCTGCAAGGGGGGCGTGGGTCACCGCTTCACGCCCTCCCCATTTAGGAAGATAGACTAAATGATTCCACCCAAGGCCTGAAACCGCCAAAGTTGTGACGTTTTGCTACGGGAAAGGCAAAACCTGCCAATGCAGGAAAATTCCTTTCCAGCCCTTCAACAGCGACCATGACGTAGCACGTACCTGTGGAGAAGAGGTTAACTTGCAAAAGAAAGCTTAACTGAGGGAGGGCAGGGTGGGAGAAGCTCTGGAGCCAAATGACGCTTCGCAGGTAAGATTCACCTTCTGTTGTGTGGGCAGGGCAGTCCCTCCCCCTACTCTGGCAACACCTCCCCAGGCGGGAGTGGGCGATTGGCTGAGATAGGCAGAGACCTCCAGGTATCCAGCCTGGGGAGGGCAAAGCCAGCCCGTACTACCAGGAGCCACAGTGGGATCCGGGGGGGGCTGCACGCAACCACACAAAAGGCACCCCCCCCCATTTGATGTGGGGAGCGGTCATTGCAACAAATTTTGTTACTGGTTACTTCCTAACATACGAATCAAGTCCAGGATGTACACCATATACAATCCTTAAGCAAGCTACAGTGGTACCTCGCAAGATGAACGCCTCGCAAGACAAAAAACCCGCAAGACGAAAGGGTTTTTTGTTTTTTGAGCTGCCTTGCAAGACGATTTTCCCTAAGGGCTTGCTTTGCGAGACGGAAACGTCTTGCAAGTTTGTTTCCTTTTTCTTAACACTGTTAATACAGTTGAGACTTAACTTCGAGGAGCAACTCATAGCACGCGGTATGGTAGCCTTTTTTGAGGTTTTTGAAGACTTTGGTGATTTTTGAAGCTTTTCCAAAACTTTTCCGACACCGTGCTTCACAAGACCAAAAAAATCGCAAGACGACAAAACTCGCGGAACGAATTAATTTCGTCTTGCGAGGCACCACTGTATATTTAATTAAATCCAATTAATTAATTAAATAGGTTTTAATTCAGCAGTCAGGAATTAGGTGTAAGTCCCATTGACATTCATTGGGGATATGCAATAGGTATTATGAGAGTTCAAGAACAACTCCACCGTGCAGCTGACCATTGGCCATGTGGCATGGATGGAAGTTGGGGCCTAACAACATCTGGTTGGTCCTTACCTAATTTATAGGGTTTGTGAGTGGGGGGTGCACTGTATTAGTAACTAAGGAAAGTAGCTTAAATATAAGGAAGGTGGGGAGAAGCAAGGATAGAGCTCCTGCAACTTTAATAGCCACAAAGAAGACTGCTGATGTGAGTTGTAATCCACCAACTTCTGGAGAGCCACAGAGACCCCATCCCTGTTGTTTTTTTGTGTGTGTGTAGTTACTGGTAACTTAAGGGAAGTAGCTCAAACATAAAGGTGCAAAAAGAAAGGTCTGACACCTTTAATAGCTATTTAGAAGAGGGAATTTCAGCAGCCCTGACTTCTTTTTCGTCTGGTCACCTTACTCAAAATACTTTGCAAAGCAGCTGAAATGAAAGCCTCTCAAACATGCTCCAAAAGGAGGAACACAAAAAGACATTTCATCCTGCTTTATTTATGATGTTTGTGTGTTTAAAGGGGAAGGCAAGGGGGTATTTTTTTTTTTTTTATGCACAGGGCAAGATAAACACATGCTGTTTGAGGACTCCGTTAGTGCACGGGCTTTGAATTGCAAAAACAACTCCAGTGTTGTCTCTGGAGAAGGATCACTTGCCGGCTTTAAGAATCTCAAGCACGAAAGAAGATGTGCCAAGGTGGAGGGGCTGATCCATTTTATTCTGAGCACGCATTCGACATCTCTTGCACTTTGTTGGTTGAGCCACTCGTAACAGAATTTGCTTTTAAAAGAAGGTTTTCAAATCTTGGCATGAGCCAAACTAACATTCAGCACCAAGTCGCAAAAAGAGGTATCTAAGGCCATATTCACACCATAAGCTTAAAGCACTACAATACCACTTTAAACAGTGATAGCTTGACGGAGGGACTTCTGGGGCTGGTAGTTTGTAAAGGTGCTGAGAGTTGTTCAGTTCAGAGCCTGCTATTCATGGAACTACAGTTCCCAGAATTCCTTGTGAAGAGGGATTGACTGTCAAACCACTCTGGGAGAGGAATAGGGGTCTCCTAACAACCCTCAGCTCCTTTAACAAACTACAGCTCCCAGAATTCTTTGGGAGAAGCCATGACTGTTTAAAGTGGTAGCATGGTGCTTTGATTCAGCCATTTGCATTTACACCAAACATTTCTTCCCACTTGATGACTCTCAGCTGAATGTGTGAACAGTCAATTGTCTTTGAGGCAATATTTATTTACTGCTCTTCAAATCTGAGTTATTGCTTTGTAATGTGAAAAGAACTGGAAAGGGCCATTTTTCCTCTAGATCCGAGCTTTCCAACTTTTCATGCGGGTGACACACTTTTTAGACATGCATTGTTTTGTGACACAGTAATTCGGTTTTACTAGCAAACTGGAGGTTAAACTAACCCCTTTCCAGGCCCGGGAAGAGTGCCAGGAGCGTTCGTGGGACACATCTACACACTGCAGCCGACACACTTAACATGTCACGATACACAGATTGGAAAGCTCTGTCCTAGATGTTTGGGGTTTTTTTAAGTATTTCTAAATCAGCTCACTAGGTGGTGCTACTACTATGTGAAACATCTTGTGATGTTCAAAGATGGTCAAGTGTATAACAGTGTTTTCAAATACAGTGGTACCTCGGGTTACATACGCTTCAGGTTACACACTCCACTAAGCCAGAAATAGTGCTTCAGGTTAAGAACTTTGCTTCAGGATGAGAACAGAAATCGTGCTCCGGCAGAGCAGCGGCAGCAGGAGGCCCCATTAGCTAAAGTGGTGCTTCAGGTTAAGAACAGTTTCAGGTTAAGTATGGACCTCCGGAACGAATTAAGTACTTAACCCGAGGTACCACTGTTTTTCTTGAATCTGGAGAGTCAAAGACATTGGGTGACCCTCTCCAAGTCCTGATAAGAAAAGAAAGGGGGGGGGAACCTTATTTCTCTTTCCAGTTACTCTATACCCTGAACCATGATATAAAACTTTATTATGTGCTCTCTTGCCTTCCCCCCTAAACTAAAAGAACCAGAACACTTTAGCTTTTCCTTACACCGAAGGTGTGCCAACCTCCTGTTCATGCTGCTTGCCCTTCTCTGCACTTTTCCAAGTGTACGGTATCTTCTCTGCGATCCTTTTACAACACAAGCCAGTGGGACTTATTCCTGCACAATGGTGTAATAGGATAAACCTAATTATTTTTACTCAAAAGTAAATCCAGTTGAGATCCATGTGGCCTACTCCCTAGTAAGCAGGTTTAGGATTTGCAGTGTTACAAGGCCTTGAACTAAATTAAGATTTAATTTTGAGTAAATGTGCACAGGATTTTGCTCTTAGTGAGCTATCTTGAAAACTACGGACTCAGCTACATTGGCAAAGAAAAAACACTTTATATGGGTTGTTTATGCATTCTAACATTGTGACACCAGATGACGCTGTGGAGTTCTGATTTTGCTTACTCGATTTTCCATACAATGTTTGCAACACTTTTAACTGAAACATTTCTTTGATGTGTCTAGATCAGGGGTCAGCAAACTTTTTCAGTGGGAGGTCAGTCCACTGTCCCTCAGACCTTGGGGGGGGGGGGCGGACTATATTTTGAAGGGGAAAAAATGAACAAATTTGTATGCCCCACAAATAACCCAGAGATGCATTTTGAATAAAGGCACACACTGATTCCCAGATTGTCCACGGACCAGATTTAGAAGGTGATTGGGCCAAATCCAGCCCCCGGGCCTTAGTTTGCCTACCCATAGTCTAGGTCCAGCCTATGTACCATATTTATGTGAATCTAATGCACCGTCGCATCTAAAGCACACCTCAACTTTCAAAACCTTGAAACCAAAAAAAAGTATTTGCTGGCGCCATCAAATCTAATGTGCACCCTAATTTTTGTGATGTAATTTGGCCAAAAAAAAAAAAAAAAAGGTATATAGTGGATAATTGGAATACAGATGCATTGTGTGGGTGGGTGGGTGGGTGGGTGTGGGTGTGGACGCAATTTTCATGTTACCTCCACACTGACAGATTTGACTATTCCTAATATATATGCAGGCAGGCAGATGATAGATCCTCTAGCTGGATTATTTGCACTTTTTTACATTTATTGCTAGCTGGAGAAAACATGTTTTGCTCATGGGGAAAGGATTTCACAGCTGGACAGCGGGAGATTGGTGAAATTTGTGGTTATTTATTCTCTCCCCCCCCCCCTTGCCCCCGCTGCCACCACAGCTCAACCCTGGGTTATAGGTGTGTGATCAACCCGCTGCATCATTACAGGGTTGCAGAGCGATAACTGACAAAGAAAAAAACAAAAACAAAAGCCGGATGTAGAATTAACGCCATTGCAGGATGGGGGCCTCACATGTTTGCATGCAAAAAACGCTGATGGGATAGAGGGGTGGTTAGATTTTATCTGGGTTTTTGTTTTTTTAAAGTCCCATTTTATACGTCCAGAGTATGTTGCTCAAAGCAGCTCACTAAAGAAGTTGTGACGTATTTCTTCCTCCACACCATTCCCAGTGACATGAGAGAGAGAGACACACAGAGAGAGAGAGAGGAAGAGGAAGAGGAAGAGGAAGAGGAAGAGGAGGAACAGGGACAGGTGGAGCTGGGATTCTGGCAAGAAAGGGTATTTTCCCTGACTACCTGTTAGTCTCAACCCTGCCCTCTGCTGACTGGAGGCATGCAAGTTTGCTGAAACCCACCATTGTACAGTGGTACCTCAGGATGCGAATGGGATCTGTTCCGGAGCCCCGTTCGCATCCTGAATGGAATGTAAGATGCGACGGCACGTCTGCGCATGCGCGGGTCGTGTTTTGCCGCTTCCACGCATGTGCGTGTCGTCATTTTGAGCGTCTACGCATGCGGCGAACCCCAGAAGTAACGTGCTCTGTTACTTCCGGGTTGCTGTGGAGCGCAACCCGAAAGCGCTCAACCTGAAGCACATTCAACCTGAGGTATGACTGTATTTCTATTGAAATCATAATTAACTATTTGTGTGTCTACACATATAAATTAGCATATGCACATTTGATGCAAATCTTTGTGTGTGTGTGTGTGTGTCTCCCACCCCACCCGCCTCTCTTTTTCTTTTCTTTTTGGATGATGAATTTCCTTTCTTCTTTTCATGCATTAAGTGGCCCGTTCTCAGCTCTGGTGTGCCCCTGCGTGCTCCTCGGCTCCAGTGCCGTCTTGGCTCTCGGTTCACTTCCGACAGCTGCCTGCGGGGCAGCACAAGATAAAACGGATGGCTGGGCGGTGTGGCCTGCATGTGCGTGTTCGCCTAGACGCATCAGCATGGCCTCCTTCAGCAGATGAGAGAGGGACTCTGCCAGACCTCCCACATTCCTGCCTCCCCCCATCGACCCGTTGCTTTTCGCCAACCGCTATGTCTCCGTAGCTGTGTCTCTTAATTGAATCTGTACTTTTAATTCAGCACCTATAAACGTTAATGGAGTTCTTTAGGGCTCCCTCGCTGGAGATCTCATTGTGCATGGTAACCAGGGCAATCACGTTTTATTGGTTTGGCCCTTCTGGAAGTACCCATGAAATTTCCAGCAAACGGGTGGCGCTCTGAGGATTGGCATTAGTGATCGGGGGGTGCTGGCTGAATGAAAGTTGTGGGAGATTCAGCTCTGTTACAAATGCCTGTGTAACTTGAGCTAAGTGGAAACAATTTAATTTAGAGCATGAACACACCCATGCAGGGCAATATCATTTTTGGAACTCCCCTTTGTGACTCCCCCAGGGTCATCCCCATGGACACATAGGACTCTACCTTATACCAAGTCAGAACATGCATTGTCTCTGAATTGTCTACACTGATCTTCTTCTTTAGCGATCACTCATAGCCAAGTAAGATTGTCTTCCATAAACGCGGTTTTAACAATGAGTCATAAGTGACTGTAGAGGCCAATTCTGGATCCATACATCCTTCCACAGTGGGGACATTGGTTTCCGGGCGGGAGTTGATCACAGTGTGGATTGGCCAAGCATGCCTTCCTCTTAGCACATTTCTCCTTTGTGTTCTGAGTTTGAGTGTCTTCAAAGCCCATGACACCTTTGGTAAAGGCTTTTCTCCAATTGGAACGCTCACAGGCAAGTGTTTCCCAGTTGTTGTTTATACTACATTTTTTTAGATTTGCCTTGAGACAGTCTTTAAACCTCTTTTGGTTTAAAGAGTAGTTGCTTTGGAAGACGATCATCAGGCATCCGCACAACATGACCAGTCCAACGAAGTTGATGTTGAAGAATCATTGCTTCAACACTGGTGATCTTTGCTTCTTCCAGTACACTGGCATTAGTTCGCCTGTCTTCCCAAGTGATGTGTAAAAATTTTCAGAGACACCGGTGATGGAATCTTTCAAGGAGTTGGAGATAGCGAGTAGGACCTGGTAAATCTACACAGATGCTTAGTACAGAATAAGGCTTGCTACCTTGTGACCATTCAAAACAGCAGTAACTGATGATAGACTCTCTGCCCCCAAGACTCACCAACACTGCCAGCTCTTAGATGTCAGGTAAAGATATTCTTGCTCTCCCAAGCATTTGGGGCTTGATATGGTTCACTTTTCCGGCCATTAAGTTCTTGGTGCCCATATTTTGGATAGGTGGGGAAGGATATTTTCCTTGTTAGTTGATTGTTTTGACTGAGCACTTTCAGTATTAATTAGGGCAATGCTTGTTCTTTTCTCTTTTACTGTACATAAGTTTACTGTACATAAGTAAACTGTACATAAGTTGCTTTGTGACTCATCTGTTGTAAAAAAAAAGGTGTCAAATTAATTAATGAACAGTAATCAGTGTGATCTTCCTTGCACCGCAGTGCTGAATTTAACACTTGCAATGGCAGAAACAGAATGTTGGGTTGTATCTGATGCTAGTTCTACTCAAGAGTAAGTCCATTCAAGATAATGAGTGCCAACTTAGGCTCATTAATTTCAGTGGGACTACACTGAGTATAACTTTGTTGGATTCAAACCCCAGTCTCCACCGAGCCTTAAAACAACTAGAATCAGACTTGCTGGTGAAATTCTAGTCCAGCAAATAGGTATCTTCCCTTGGACGGATCGCATCTATTGGGCATCTGTGAAGCTGCCAGAACTCTCAAGGCACCCTTCTGTAGGTTCATAGGCTGTTAAATCATTTTAGTGAGTTGCTTTGATTTACAGGGTTTCCTGGCGAGTCTTTACACTCCGAAGCAACTGAAATGGGCAGCGTTCATACCCAGGGGAGCTGGATAGTACTCCATGTGTGTTTGTTTTTCCCTAGCAAGAATGTAGTCATCTGCAAAAGGAATCAAGGCCTCTTCTGCCTGCTGTCCTCTCTGGCCGCTTTATGTCAGCTTCTGTACAATCCATTACATTGTTAGCTGCCTCCTGATACCCATTTGCACCTCAGCTTTCTGGTTGGCTGGGTTCTTCTTCTGAGCTGTTTGTTCTGCTCATCTTACTTCAGAAGTGCTTCCTTTGGCTTCCCCAAAGTGGATTTTCAACTACCTGCATCCCTCCTGTTCAAGGCTGTGATGGGCAAGGAAGGAACTCCCACATCGGCTGCTTCTGTTGCAGAGACTTGCTGGGTGGGGGGGGGGAGGAAGGTTGTACCATGATCTCACAGAGATGACTGGGAATAGATCCCCAGAAGCAGCTAAATCAACCATAACAACCAGCAGCAAATCTGAAAGGATGTAGGATGCCACAGTTTAAGCTGGAATAACGATGACTCCACTAAGGCCCAATTCTTGAGGTGATTTTAAAATTGAATACGGTTAATGTGGGAATGTTCAGGGTGGCGGGAGAGGATATATTGTTTATTAATATCCTTCCTAACTTGAGCTAGCAAGTTCCTTTACTTAGCAGAGTTACATTCCCCTTTCTACATGCACAGTTGATGGCTGGTTGCAGGCTCGTGTGAGCTTCTCACTATTATACAATTCAGTCTGTCTCAGATTGAATTGTACGTTCCTGGTAAGTTCCCTTGAATCACTCTTAAGAGAATAGAGATGCCGCAATTTTATTCAAAGTCAATAAAAGAAGTTTACTTACATCAGTTCACAGTTGGATTCCTGAAGGCAGACTTAGTTACAAATATGTACATGTGGATCTACCCCATATGGGGGAATAATCCCAGTGCTTCTGCTAGCTGAGAGCTAGCAGAGCGGTCCTAGCAAGAAGCTGGTCAAACGAAGAAGGAAGTCAGAAAGAAGGAAGGGTGCTGCGTGACTCGTCCTTTTGTTACCTGGACAGGTTAGGTCACACCCACCTTCTATCACATGCAAAGGGAAGGATGCTCTATGCTAGGAGGAACAGGAAGTTTCAACTGGCTGGACCAAACATTCCCTCGCATGTCTCCTCTAGCATTAAAAGGAATGTTGTACTTTACTGCCTCTCATGGATCACATCCCACAGTTAGGTGGCAAGGTGACATGTCCCCTTGTTCCAGGCTCACCCACACCTCTTTTTGCCCCCGGGAAAATCCAATCTCTAGCGCTGAGTCGGAACAAATGGCAATCGTGTTTTTGCAGATTGCCGTTTGCTCCAATTTAGCACTACGGAGAGGGGTTTCTTTTTCCAGGAGAAAGTCGCGTGGCAAAGACAAAACTGCTCACACCTGTGTCTAGAAAGTTTTGCTAGGTATGTCTTTCTTCTGGAGAAAGTAGATTAGACCGAGAGGTCGCAACTGGTCCAAAAGGACACGTGGCCATGTTAGCTGGGAATGACTCCATTCCAAATCTTGAAGGGCTGCAGCACCTGCAAGTCAGTATAGACGTTACTGAGCTAGGAGAGCCAATGACCTGAGTTGGAACAAGGCGCCTTCCTCTGTTCCTATCATTCTACCCATTTTAAAGATGGGGAAAGAAAGAGAGGCCAGCCTGAGGCTACCAAGGAATCCAAAACCAGGGCACGTCTGTGGCCTCCGATCCAATGCCACTGGATGCTGCAACTGTGTGAACCGCCCTAAGATCTTCTGATCAATTATTATTTTATTAATTTCTTTTATTATTATTAATTTCTTTTATTATTTTATTAATGAATTTATATATCGCTCTATCACCGGAGGTCTCAGGTCTGAAGGGTGGTATATAAATTTAATTAATAAATAAACTCCCCCCCCCCAATAGAATCCTGAGAACTGCAGTTTATTTACCACAGAGCTACAATTCCCAGCACCCTGAGCAAACTACCGTTCCCCAGATCCTAGGGGGGAAGCCACATGCTTTAAAGGGATGGTGCAGATTTCCCCTTGCCCGGAAGAACATTCGTTTCTCCTTTGAAAGTTCCCCACCCTCGATATCCTTTCTGTTATTTTGCTTCATCGCTTCAAGTTTTAGCTCTGTTGCTTCGTTAAAAAAAAAAGAAGAAAAACTTTCAAATCCTTCCCCTCCTTTTTAAAAGACATGAAAAAGAAAAGTGCCTTCCCCCTCCAAATCTGGTTCCCAGCAGCGGGGTTTAAAAATACCCTCAAATATCACGAGAGTTGTGATAGAAATCGTAAGACGGAGGCCCCTGCAGGCTTCCTCCTCGCTGGAGTTCTGTATCCTTCTTCAAAGCAAGAGGAAGAGAACCCTCCACACTGTCATTTGCATAAAACCAATTTCTTAAAATCTTTAATTAAAATCTTTGCAGATTAGGTTTGCCAGGTAAATGGGAAGCGCCTCGTTCTCTGCTGCCTGCCAGCTGCTTAGGTCCTTCAGAGTCTAGCTGTTTATATCCTCCTGTCTCCTGACCTTCCCCTTCTCACGCCTTTCCTGACCAGTTGGCATTTCACTCTCTCTCATATATATATATATGTGCATTCTTTGTGCTCTTATCAGCTCCTGCATCCATAGCTTATCTGATGGAATTTCCTGGATGAACAGGAACCTCGGGGGCAACAGCACAGCTCCGAAACACCAACTGTGCATGACCGCCAGCAAATCCTTTCCGGTCCCAGTTTCTGAAAGATACACCACAGTCCCTCTTTTACTTTTATTTATCTAAAATACATTTTTACCACCACTGACAACAAAATTCCCCTTCCAGGAGGCTCGCAAAATGTTAACAAGAATCACATAAGAGCCAAAACACTGTTTTAAAAAATAAAACGAAAATTTAACAAGAGCCCCTTTAACTAAAACAAACTAACCCCCAACAAAACTGACCAATTATCAGAAGCTGGGGAGAAGGGAGATATTTTAATTTGGCAGTCAAACGCACAAGAAGGGTGGTGCCTAAGCGTGGGCAGGTCTGTCGATTTCAGTTTCTCCTAGTTCAAATTGTAAGTTGGGTTCTCCACATTTCCACGTTGGTTTGCAATTTAAAAATAAAACTACTCGCGCAAATTCACCAGAATTTCAGTGTGAATTTCTCCTTCTCCACACCTTTTTGTATGCCGTTTTTCTTAATATACACAATTCTGAAAAGCAAATTCACACACATTTCTTCACACACTTCAGCATATGCATTTTTATACGCATTACTTTGTTGGTGAACTGCATCGCAAAAATTGGAAAAATGCAAATTTCAAAAGGTACTTTCAGCCTGCCTTTAAATGAGAAGTGAATCAAATCCCCTCTCCCATCGCTGCTTCCGCCTCGTGTCAAGCTGAATATCACTCAAGGCCGATCAAGATGTTTTGGCACCAGAGGATCAAAATCCTACAAGCCTGTTTTCTCATCCCTTGCTACTATACTAAAGTGAATAATCAATAATATGCAGCCCTTTCGTGACACTCAAAATCAGCTACTGTAAGTAAGAAGACCTGCCTAATGGTAGGGTCAGCCCTGCTTTCCTGTACAGAGTTTAATAGGAGGAACCTGGTGCAGATTGACAGCCAAGGACAGTTGCATTTCCAAGGGAACAAAGTGTCAGACGTGGGGAAAAGTGGGGAAATCATAGAATTGTAGAGTTGGAAGGGACCCTGAGGATCATTTAGTCCAACCCCCTGTAAAGCAGGAATATGCAGCTGTCCCATACAGAGATTAAACCTGCAACATTGATGTTATCAGCACCACGTTCTAACCAACTGAGCTATCCAGGCACAAATGGTGATGAAAAGCGAAATCTACCTTGCCCACTCAGACCATCTCCCCACATCTTTATGCAGAGACAATGTTAGAATTCCTGCTCCGTGATTGCAGTCATGGGATTGTTGTCTGTCACATGGCAGTGTATGTTTTGACTCCACAGAGTGGGAAGTGATGAAGACAGGATGTTTGTGTTACTGTGTTCCATGAAGTGGGACTATTGTCTTTTGTTCTTTTTCTCTTTGCTGTCTGATGCTAGAGAGAGAGGGAGCCATGTTGCAGTGCTCCGTGTGTGTTTATATGTAAATAAAGTAGATTAGCCAAAATGCTGAGTTGCTGAGGTCTGTTACGAAAGTTGCGCAAACTCTGCGGGTCCCTATGTGTGCCGGTGTCTGTTGGCATCAGTCGCTGTGTTGTTCAGGCTGAAGAAAGCTTTTGAAGCTCTCGAACGATCGATCAGGAGGGAGAGAACATGCCAGTCGGGCATGTGTCTCTGCCAGGGTCCTACTCGAGTGTAGGCAGAGCTCCTGACAAACCCTTTTGCAAACAGGCATCTTTGGATCAACTCTGCTGATTGTTAACACCTGTGAACTGGGAAATTAAGGGGCAATTCACACTCATGCTCTGTAGTGCTGACACGGGGCAATTCATATGTCCTGCCATATTCTGTGGTGGTGATAACAAAGCAACTTATTTGATGTGGGAGTTCAGGTTCAGCATGCATGGTGAGATGAGCAATCTCCACCTCCAGCTGCATTTTAGCTGTTGTTCTTTTTCCTTTCCTGGCAGGTTGCCATGTCAACATTTGTCAGAGAAATAGCCTCTGCTTTATGCCAAAAAAAGAGAGAGCATAGTGCTGGACCAAGAGACACTGAGCAGAACATCGATCCCTGATTTGTTCTAGGGACAGGAACTTGAACACTACTAATATCCCCATCCAGTGAAATACTGGAACAATAAGCGCAGGAAACAGATGCTTGCTTTGTGATATTTGCGAGTGCAGAAAGTGCAAGATCAGCTCTTGCCGGACTCTGGCCCGATTGATCTCAATAACTGCTCTGGAGAAAAGGAGGACAGTGCGAGGAGTCCTGTGTGCCAGAATGAAGGAGTGTTATTGCCCAGCTGTTGTTTCCCCACATCTTATAAGAAGGAGCCACAAAGCTGCTTTTAAGGTTAGGTCAGCATCTCCAGTTTTCCGGCCGCTGCATTGATTGGATGGCTCTGCCTTCGCATTCCCCTGGCATCATCGCTGGTGCCGTAAGCGGGCATGGTTCCTTGCAGAGGCCGTGGCGAGAAGTTCCTGTCGATATGGTTTACCCCCCCAGCGCAGCCGTCTTTAATGGAAGGCAAGGTTCCTGAGCAGATTAACACCTTGTCGGGCATTACGGAGTCTGTGGCAGACTTTCGCACTAATGACTGCAGCCGCTTTGTGCTGGTGATGCTAATCCTCAGCTGGCTGGCCTGCTACTTTTCAGCCAGGGTTTCCTGCACATGCTAATCCCTCCCTTTGCTCACGAAGCAAGAGGTTTAGGCTGAAAAGAGAAGGGCCCATTCTTTGATGCAAATCGGGGCATGGCGATGGCTGCCAGGGAAAAGTCTGGCTCTGCAGGTGCGTCTGTTCTAGCGGTGCTAAGGGAAGCAGCAGAATCTGTTCTCTGGTTCTCTTAAGGATGAGAAAAGGCATATGTATTCCATAGGGTTGCTGCCTCCCCATCTCGATGTGACTCCTGTGCCTTTGGCAGCTGCGGCGCATACAGGAATACAACAGGCAAAGCTTTTCGAAGCATGGGGGTAAATTGATGGGGGAAAGGTGTTAAACTCTGGCTTTCCGCCTGTCACACAGCTGGTAAAGGCAGAGGAGTCCCACTTGAAAAGGTGGCAACCTGATTTTGAAAGCCTCATGGCTGGGCCAACCATAGCCACAGATTACAAACCAGTGAACACTGTTATTACCAAGGCAAAGTTCTAGCCTGATCTAGAAGCTGCCACAATTCTTCCAGCTCAGAGAAGTCAAATGTCTGGCCAGGCGCAATTCAACAACTGTAGTCTCTGCACTTAATTGCCTTACATCGCAATGTAGTAAGCTAGCCCTACTGTGTTTAGAGACCCTCCTCATTCTGCTAAATAGGATCCTGGACGTTTGTCCTAAAGACATGTCCCGAGCATGGATAGCTCAGTTGGTTAGAACATGGTGCTGATAACACCAAGGTTGCAGGTTTGATCCCTGTATGGGACAGCTGCATATTCCTGAACTGTAGCGGGTTGGACTAGATGATCCTCAGGGTCCCTTCCAATTCTGTGATGCCAGAACTCGCAGGAAAAGGAGGCAAAGATGGCGGCAAGAGTGTTGCACTGCAAGCAGCTCAAAGTGAGCAACTTGCTCAACAAACATTGGGAGAAGAATGAGGTTGTTTCAACCTCCCAAGGGGCACCTCAGTCGGTAGAGTACGAGACTCTTAATCTCAGGGCTATGAAACACGCGTTGCCATATTTCAAAAAGTAGAATCCAAATTGTTGAGCTTCCTTGGGGAAACCTGACATATGGCAAGCCCATTCAAGCCCCACATCGGGCAAAAGATTCCTGCATTACAGGAGAATGGACTCAATCTTCACGGTCCCTTCCAACTCTATGATTCTAAGACAGTAAGGTAAAGGGAACCCTGACAATTAAGTCCAGTCGCAAACGACTCTGGAGTTGGGGCACTCATTTCGCTTTACAGGCTGAGGGAGGCAGTGTTTGTCCGCGTCCGCAGACAGTTTTTCCAGATCATGTGACCAGCATGACTAAGCCACTTCTGGCGAACCAGAGCAGCGCACGGAAACACTGTTTACTTTCCCGCCGGAGTGGTACCTATTTATCTACTTGCACTGCGTGCTTTCAAACAGGCTAGGTTGGCAGGAGCTGGGACCAAACAGAGGGAGCTCACCCCGTCGCGGGGATTCTTAAAAAAACACACCACATACTTTCTGCATTTAGGAAAGTGATGGGGAAATGCACAATGAACAGATTGGTTAAAGGGAAGGCATGTAAACGCTGCGCAAGCAAATTGGGACAAATGCTCACTGTCATGTAATATCCCTGCGCATAAATCAGAACAGCTGCCCAATAAAGAACACACATGGCCTAACCTCCATATAAGCTTTATGTGAGCAAATCAGGAAGACTGCTGAGAAAACTGGTGATCTGGAGGAGCCCTGTATATATCATTCTGCATTTCCCTTTGGATTTGTCACTAGATGGAGCCAGAGTAGGGAGAAACAGAGGACTGGGACCCTGTTCTACAGTTCTGTTTCCCTTCCCAGCAGGCCTCCCAGCTGCCTGGATATCTTCCACCCCCACCCTCATAAAAAAACCGACGGCGTGAACCTTTGGCTTCTTTATCAAAAGCCTGGCAAAATAACCCACTTCAGGAAACCACACTATTTCTTTTAACCCAGATACAGTGGTACTTCGGGTTACAGACGCTTCAGGTTACAGACTCCGCTAACCCAGAAATAGTACCTCAGGTTAAGAACTTTGCTTCAGGATGAGAACAGAAATCGTGCTCCAGCGGCAGGCCCCATTAGCTAAAGTGGTGCTTCAGGTTAAGAACAGTTTCAGGTTAAGAATGGACCTCCAGAACGAATTACAGTGGTGCCTCGCAAGACGAAATTAATTCGTTCCGCGAGTTTTTTCGTCCTTCGATTTTTTCGTCTTGCGAAGCACAGTGTCGGAAAAGTTTTGTAAAAGCTTCAAAAATCACCAAAGTCTTCAAAAACCTCAAAAAAGGCTACCACACCGCGTGCTATGAGTTGCTCCTCGAAGTCAAGTCGCAACTGTATTAACGGTGTTAAGAAAAAGGAAACAAACTTGCAAGACGTTTCCGTCTTGCGAAGCAAGCCCATAGGGAAAATCGTCTTGTGAAGCAACTCAAAAAAGCCTTTCGTCTTGCGAGTTTTCCGTCTTGCGAGGCATTCGTCTTGCGAGGTACCACTGTAAGTTCTTAACCCGAGGTACCACTGTATAAGAGGTTGGGAAATGGCAGCCTCTGAGCTGAAACCAGCCCACTGAGGAATGCCATTGGATTAGGGCCTTGTTGGATCATGCCAAGAGCCCCTTGAGTCTGGCACTCTGCTCTTACAGTAGCCAAAAAGATGCCCACCAGCAGAACCTGTTTGCCTCCCCACCTGCGATTCCCAGGTAAGCACCCAACCCTCAGTTCATTCCTCTCATCCAAGCACCTTCAAACAACCCAGAGCTACAATCCTCAGAGCCATTTAACAGATAATCCTTCTTCCCAGGGAACTATGGAGATGCAAAGAGGTTGAGGGAACGTTCTTTCATATGCGGCGGACTTGTAAAAGGGTAAGAGTATTGGGAAATGGTCCACAATGAATTGGGGGAAAAAATGTTTAAAAGTACTTTCCCCCCCAAAAAACAGAGTCCTTTCTGTTGGGGATAATTCACACAGAAATTCCCAGGTGTCAAAAAAGGTTATTTATGTACTGTGGCCCGTAAAAATGGAAAACGAGTGAGGTCCCAGCTAAAGAAGAGTGGCAACTTAAGTTGACAGAATATGCGCAGCTTGCAGACTTAACATATAAAATAAGAACAAGAAGAACATACATTTAGAGAAGATTGGAAAACGTTTATTGAATATATGGGAAATAACTCTGTACAGATGAAAAAGCTGGCAGCATCAAGATAACTTCAACAGTGTAAATAAGTTATGATGGATGTAATAATGGAATACTGAATGGTATAGTTTTTGTAAAATATGCAGGGATTTATGATATGTAAAATGAACCATGGAAAGAGAAGAAGGGAAGTGATTGATATTTTAAGGATGTAAAAATGAGTATTTAAAATAGTAAAACAGAAAATTTAATAAAAATTATATACAAAAAAAGAGAGAATTGTAGCTCAATGAGAATAGGGATTTCTTAACAACTCTCAGCACCCTTAACAAATCAAAGTTCCCAAGATTCTTCGGGGAAAACCACGGCTGTTAAAGTGGTATAATACGGCTTTAAATGAAAGGTGCAGATATGGCCTGAGTGTTGTTGGACTCCAACTCCCATCAGCCCCAGGTGGCCTGGCCAGTGGTCAGGGATGATAGGAGCTGGAGTGCAGCAACTTCTGAAGACCCCCAGGTTCCTCATCCCTGAGCTGTGTGATAAGGTAAAGGTAAAGGGACCCCTGACCATTAGGTCCAGTCGTGACCGACTCTGGGGTTGCGGCGCTCATCTCGCTTTATTGGCCAAGGGAGCTTCCAGTTCATGTGTACAGCTTCCAGGTCATGTGGCCAGCATGACTAAGACGCTTCTGGCGAACCAGAGCAGTGCATGGAGACGCCGTTTACCTTCCTGCCGGAGTGGTACCTATTTATCTACTTGCACTTTGATGTGCTTTTGAACTGCTAGGCTGGCAGGAGCAGGGACCGAGCAATGGAAGCTCACCCCGTCGCTGGGATTCGAACCGCCGACCTTCTGATTGGCAAGTCCTAGGCTCTGTGGTTTAACCCACAGTGTCACCCGCGTCCCGAGCTGTGTGGTATGAAGCACTAATTCCTATGTATAACAGAACACTGTGTACTTTACATTGGTCAAGGAGGCTGGTCCCTCTGTAAGAAAATAAAGACAAACAGATCAGACATTTCAGACAGAAACATGGAGAACTGAAGCAATGGAGCATTTCCATCTCCCTGGACACTCCATCGCTGACCTTAGGGTTGTGAGACTTAAAACAGACCTACTTGACAAATTACAGCAGGAGGCTGCAGAATTAACACATTTAATTAAGTCTCCCAGGGCCTGGACGAGAACTATATGCGATTTTCTCCAACGGGAAGGAAGCAAGGGGAGCTGACTCTTGGGCTTGGCTGCCATGCAAATAAGCTGCAACTTTTATTAAACTTAGGAAGAGCTGGGCAACTTAAAAAAGCAGGGGGCCTGAGGAATGGTAGACCCTTGACCCTTTCCCCTTTTGACATCCTGTGGGCAGAACAGAAGGGATACAGTTTCCTCTCGGGAACTAGCCTTGTCTGGCAGTAGTTAGGTTGGCCTGGCACTCTTTTGTTTCCCACAATGCCCTCCATGTGCTTCTCTGGGGCATTGTGGGAAATTTAAAATGGTGGCTTGCTTGTGCAGTTGCAACACGTGGGAGGGGGGCTGAATCAATATTCAAAAGCAGGTTAGGTTAGGAGATACTGCAGGGGTCAGCAAACTTACCACGCCTCGAGCTGGTGTCTCCAGCGCTGATTGCGCGGCGGGCTGGAGTGCGGGGGAGCGCGTGCCCATACGCATGCGCACACGCTATTTCTGGCACACTTCCAGGTTGGAGGAGCACCGGAAATAGCTTGTGTGCATGTGCACGGGCCTCCTCCAACCTGGATGTGCACTGAAAAAAGCGCTTGCACATGTGCGCAAGCTATTTCCGGTGCTCCTCCAACCCGGAAGTGGGCAGCTGCGCAGCGCAGTGCCGCTAAGTGTGGGCAGCGGCAGCAGGCGTCGCCACAGGCTGGATATACGAGTCCCTCGGGCCTTATCTGGCCCGCGGGCCTTTTTTGGGAGACCCCTGAAATAGTGGCTGCCCAAGTCACCCGGTGAGTTTCCTGAGTGCAGATGTGAGCCTGGATCTTACCTAGCCTAGTCCAATGCTCCATGGATTACAAATGTTGTGCCCTCTGGAAGTTGCTGGACTGTAACTCCCATCTTTCCTGAGCCCTGGCCACATTGGTGGGGTGCTGATGGGCACTGGAGTCCAACATCCAGAGGGTACCATATTAGCTTCCCCTGAAATAACCACACAATATGGGCCAACCTATTGCCTATTGATTTACCTACCCAGTTTTGAAACCATCTAAGCTAGTAGTTGTCAATGACACCCAAATTCTGTATGTTACTTGATCGCCTGCCGAAATAGGCACGGTTAAATATATTGGGTGGTATCCAGGGTTAGTCATATTCAGAGTGGGTCCACTGAAATCAATGGGCATTGCTTGCTTTGGTTCATTGAGAGCTTAGTTGGATACAAACCATGGATTTAAATTAACTTAAATTGCACTTGCCTTGGTACTGAATTAATACTAATGTACTTTTATTAATATGGGTTATTTGCTGCTTTCCCCCCCATTTAGGAGCCAAGCTCATACTTTTCAGCCTCTGCAGAAATGAAATCTTAGCCTTATTACTTTATCATCGTGAGGATTGTGATTTCTGCCTATAAGATCCCCCTGCTTCCTGCAAAAGATGAAATCAAGAGAACTGGCAACTTTGTATTTTGCAATTTCTTGCCACCTCCCCAGCTTTTTACGGGTTTCCAAATGGGCTGTTGCCAATTAATATGTGATATGGAAACACTGGCAATCTATTTCAGGAAGCTCTCCCTGCTATTTGCTGGGTTTTAAAGTATTCCTTAGCTGGCCAATTACTTTTCTACTTATTTCTCTTGTTAAAAATGAGGTTCAGCTATTTTAGAATTATTCTAAGGTGTATTAAAAAAATAAAAATCCACTCCCGGGGCAAGCACCTTTAATGAAGTTAGAAAATGTATCTACACTCTTGTTAGAAAGAGCCCTTTGCCATCTCACATAGCTCTTTCGTTAGGAGAAAAAGGGGGCTGTTCTCCCATTTCAAGTTTAATTTTTTAGGCCAAATGAAAATTATTCTGCAGCTAGTGCCAGAAAAAAATGGGAGATCTTAGTCCAAGGAAAATTAGAATGGCCTGAGGAAGGTGGTGGAGCAAGAACTAAGACGATAAGTTGAAGCAATGAGTCTGTTTAATATCCAGAAGTTATAGAACTATAGAACTACTAGCCTCAAATGTGTGTGTGTATGTGCGTGTGTGTGTAAAGGATAAGGAGCCTACTATGGTTCGCCAGTTCCAAATCTGGGTTACGTGCATTCCACAACACACTTCTGCAATTGCACAAGGCAAATATAAAATATGATACTAGGTGCAGAATTATGGTCCTGGAAGCCTGGTTTCCATTTTGTTTCTTTCCCATCAACTGCTGTCTGAATTTCTATCTGTACTGGAGATGCCAGAGTTTGAACACAGGACCATCTGCCATCTGATTAATTTCATTAACAAAGCTTGATTGTAAAAATCTTCAAACCAGTTTATACAAAGAATAAACTAATAAAACTATTGATACAAACCTTTTTTAAAAAAAACAAAACTATTTAAAACATTAAAAAAATTGATAAGACTAAAAACAGATTAAAACACATGTCAGTATTCTACATATCTGGGCAGGCTTGCCTGAACAAAAATGCATTAAGCGGGCACCGAAAAGAGTACAGTGACAGTACTTGCCTGATGTCAATAGGCAGGGAGTTCCACAGGGGCTGGCACACTAAAAGATCAATTTCATACAAATGCAAACCAAATATTATGTGGTACCTCTAACACAGCCAGTTCCACAGATCGAAGTTGTCATGAGGGTATATGTTAATATCAGGCCAGAGCTTTTTTCTGGGGGGACGCATACCCCTAAACATTTTTGTGAATCTTTGTACTTTTGTCCATTTACTGTATTTATTTTTCCCAATTTGAACTATAAAATGAGTCAAAATGTGAGTACCCCTACACATATTTTTTTTTTGGGGGGGGGGGGGAAGCACTGGTCAGAACCAAACATCTATTTGGCAAAGGAGATCTTTGCAAACCGCGTGGGATCCAAGGATATCTAGTTCTGAGAACCACCACTTAAGAACAGAGAGAATTTATACACAAAATATGATTTGGCACCCTAAGCAGTCCTGGGCATGGATTCTAATTGTAATCCCCATCATGTGTGGGATTTTTAAAAGATGCAAGTAATAGAGAGTAATATAATTATGTGACCCATGAAATCAATTTGAAACTCCGGACTTTGTGTGAGCATAAACAAGATCTCCAACTCATCCATTCAGACATTACGTTTTCCCCTTTCTGTGTGTGTGCAGGCAGATGTGAAATGACTCCCAGCTCAGGTTGTGTTTTTTTAAATGCACCATGAGGTTCAGCCCCAAGAGAGGCATTAAATCATATATGGGCTTCTCTGTACTTTTTTTTTTAAGGGGTGGACAACAATAATTTGGTGACTAAGAAAAATGATCTGTTTCCTTTTTGTCCTCCTGGAACAACTCAGCCCAGCCACTTCTCAGAGGGACTCATTAGCATCTCTCACCTGTGTCAGGAAGGAGGGGGGAGACAATAAATAAGCCCTTGGGGATCCATTAAATTAAAACCACTAAATACAGAAGTTACCACAAAGAAATACACAGGCATAGTTTATTTGACTACAGCATAGAGGGAAACAGAAACTGGTTAAAAGTCAAATTGGAATTTAATGTGAAAAAATGTCTCTTTATTTAATAAGTTGTCCTAGCTAAAGAGCAGCTACTAATACTATAGTTGACATGGATCAGAATCAATACAGCCAACCTATACTCCTTTGCAAACAGAAGCTGTTCTCAAGGGCTTGGCATACACTGGCTGCAGGACATAGTGAACCAAAACCATGAAGAGGCACCCAATGAAAACCACACAGAGAAGGGACAGCAGGACGAAGCGGCCGATAAAGAAGGTGTCGACAATCTGAGAAGACAAATTGCACAAGTGACAGATGAGCATATCAATGACAGAAGACTTACTTGTTTTTCTTCTCCTTTGAACAACAACAACAACAATAATAATTTATTTATACCCCACCCATTGGCTGCGTTTCCCACTCTGAGCGGCTGCCAACAGAATATTAAAAATAGAATTGAACATTAAAAACTTCCCTAAACAGGGCTGTCTTCAGATGTCTTCTAAAAGTCAGGCAGTTGTTTATTTCCAACTCTATAATTCTAAGATAATATGGCTGGCTGGAGATCAGATCAAGGCCACACAGGCTGAAGTTGTTGGTGTATGAAGGCAGCATTAAAGGCACACAAGGCCCAATTTGAAAATGCTGCATAGATGTGCCATTAGATGGTTCCATTTCATCATCATCATCATCATCATTTATTTACACCCCACCCATCTGGCTGGTTTTCCACAGCCACTCTGGACAGCTCCCAACAGAATATTAAAAACAACATCAAGCATTAAAAACTTCCCTAAACAGGGCTGCCTTCAGATGTCTTCTAAAACTCAGATAGTTGTTTATTTCCTTGACATCTGATGGGAGGGTGTTCCACAGGGCGGGCGCCACTACTGAGAAGGCCCTCTTAAATAAATAAAAGGTGTGCTCACAGATTAATAAAAGCAAGACAAATCTCCTGCGCTCAGGGTTACCATCTAAAAAGACACGACACAAAAGGAAAGTGTATTTGGAGCAGGGAAAGCAAACTCGGGAAATAATTATTTGTTACAAAGCTCTTACACTGAGCAGCTGGAATGGAAAACAGTTCAACGAGAGGAGCCAAGCATTGAGGGTCTCTCAGGAGCGCCAATGAAGTGTCCTGCACACTTCTTTCCCTGCCTGCCACACAGCCACTGCCAGATAGAATGGCTGCTGCATCTCCTCCCTTGCTCCCTCTGCCTGGGTGAGCAAACACCGCGGAAAGACTTGAACATCAACTGTGCGCCAAGCTCACTGACAGAGGCTCTCCACTAGGAGGCCTTATTGTGAGAGGCGAGGCAGGAAACTGAGGAAAGGGTTTCTTCATTGGTGATGGAGTGCTTCTGCTCATGGAAGTCTCTCCGTAAGAAGGCTTGCTTGGCTCCTAATCTGGTATCTTTTCAGGGCCATACAAAGACCCATCTTTTAAAGTCCTACACTAGTGGACAAAATTGTGGAAACCTTTTGGGGAAAGTGTATTTCTGAGGTTTGATGACTGGCTCTTTAACACTCATGCTCATTGGCTACATTCAAATGAAGGAAAGCTACTCATATCAACCTAAGCAAGTTGTGCTTCCTTTTTCTGGTAATTTGGCTATAACTTTTGACAGAATACAGATAATTGAACAAACTTTGTTGCATTACATTCTTCATTAAATTATCTTTCCAGTGATATATAATTTTATGGTATTACTCCAAAACAAAGTGGTGTTATAAGCCATCAAACCTCAAAAAGAAAAAGAAAAAGAAAAAAAAAACACTTTTTCCAAAAGGTTTCCACAATTTTGGCCACCATTGTATGTATATTTTAAGTACTGCTCTGTTGTTGGCTGTTTTATAGTCAATTTGAATTTTCCTGTCTTGCACTGATTTCATTGTTGATTGTATTTCATTATGAGCTATCCTGAGAGCCATATGCTAAAACTGCAACAACCAAAAGCCAAACATTGCAATGCCTTGCCAACTTCAAGAAGGAGACGATAGGTGAAATTCAATGTCTCAGGATAAAAAATCAAGAAAGAGTTAAAGAGAAACCACAGCAACAAAAAGAATCAGCAGCATATACTGTAGCTTTGGCCTCCGGTCAGAGGACTTATCCCACCAAATTCAACAAATTGTATTTCGTATCAAATATATTCTCACGCAAGAGTGACTTCAATTCTTGTTTACAGTAAAAAAAAAGCTTCTGGAATGAATAAATGCACAAATTAAAAGTCTCTGAGTTTTCCTTCCATGCTCATTAAGGCTTGAATTATTTGCAAGAAGCCATGGGTCGGGCTGGCTTGTGCTTTGCCTTCCCCATGGTTGCCCCCCTGCCCTTGCAGTGAAAACTGAACTCCGGTAAGTTAAAGCGGTCAGTTTGCCCTACAAATATAAGTAGAGATGCATGCTAGGACAAGAGAGGAGGAGTGAGGTTAAAGCTGCCATATAAGAACCCCTGAACAGCCTGGGGAAAAAATATAATAAAAAGAAGAGTTTGGTAGTGAGGCACCCCACCCCATCAGTAAGAGACTGGTTCCCACACCCTCTTCCCAGCTCCTGGGACTGCTCTACACTCTGCTTACAGCAAAGGTGAGTTTCATGAAACAGCATTAACACAAGTTTGACCTCGGCTCCGCTACAGAACAAGTCTCCTGTGGGTGACATGTTTGCTCGCTCAACACACTGCACTTTTTAATTAGCCAATTAGCAGGCTTTGGGTGCCGAAAGCTCAGGGCATGTATTATTGATACCATATTGTGCTGGGCTGCTGCCGAGGTGAGTCCTAGAGATCCTCGGAATGGACTCTTTTGCGGTGCAGGAGTGTCTCTCAAAGAGAGACTGCACTGCTAAGTCCAGCTTCCACAGTTTCTCCTGATCCTGCTGTGATTCTATAGAGGAAAAGAACAATATGGAGGGTAGAGAGTGGTAGCTGAAATATGGCCAGGACTGAAATTTCAGATATACAGGGACAGATTTGCTTTGACACCAGGCTTAACCTAGTAATGGGTTCCAAAACAGAAGGAATACTGTACTGGCCTGAATACAAAAAAAGCCTCACTTTTTTTCCAAACTCTGACCATGAAAAGTTGAAGTGTGGCTTAAATTCACAACCTTACAAAAATGGGTTTTTACGATATCGCTGCTGAAACCGACATACGGTAAAACGGAACGGGTGTGAGTGCCTGCGGAATTTTAAGGGAGCGGCTTATATTCGGGTGTGGCTTATATTCAGGCCAATACGGTACTACTTTGCAAGACTCTACACTCAGAGCAGCCGACTGGCCCTTGCTGACACCTGCTAGGTATAAATATTTCCATGATAGACGGCATTAGCTGAATGCCTGAACAGGGCATTAGTTGCTCCGCTTCTTAGGCCATGCAGCCTTCTTCGCTGGATCCACTGCTCTTTCTTCATTGCTTCTCCTTGCCTTTTTGCACCACCTCCATCACCAAGACCAGAACATACTTGTGATATCACTTGTTGCCAGCTCCATATGTACAGCAGACTCCTGTTCATTTCCAACATAGACTTGTTACCTGCTGAACTCTGCTGCTGCAGCCCCCATTGGCTCCTAGAGGTCTCAAACCCATAGCACCTTTCCCAGCTCTTAAGAAGCTAGGATGTCTCATATTGAACCAGTCTCCAACAGGCACTTCTTGGTGCCTTACTTAGCTCCTATGCCACCAGCAGTCTGCTCCTTCAGGACACAAGGCAGATCTGCCTTTGTGGATCAAGGGTGCCCTGAGCATCTTGTAGCCACACAAGAACTTGGTGCAGTTCTGCCATTATTAATTATTACTGCAAGAAGCAAAGTTACAGGGAACCAGGCAGAGGGCCTTCTCAGCAGTGACACCCTCCCTTGAGATGTCAAGGAGATAAAGAACTACACAACTTTTAGAAGACATCTGAAGGCAGCCCTGTATTGGGATGTTTTTAACGTTTGGTGTTTTTATTATGTTTTTAGATATGCTGTGAGCCGCCCAGAGTGGCTGGGGGAACCCAGCCAGATGGGCGAGGTATAAAATCACCATCATCATCATCAGTGTTAAGCAAAAGTGCATGTACAGGACTGCAAACCAGCATAGGTAGTGGCTTGCTGGTTCAGACCAGGAGACACAGAGGTCGGCATTCTTTGCAGGAATTCCAAGCAACCAAGTGGACCTACCAGGCACTGTTCAGTGGTCCAAAAAGTGGGCACTGGTCTACCTTCTGCCTACCCTTGAGTGAGAAAATAGCAATTCTACTATCCCTAGTTGCTCTCTGGAATGGAGTGGGGAGGAGGGAAAACTTTGCTGTGTGTATATGAGGAAACTGTGCAACACTCACTCTGTCTTCCTTTCTTTTGCAAATATCACGCGGCATGCATCCAAGAGCACATCAGGGGGTGGGGGAGCGCAATCAAGGCAAAGTCTGGATTTGTCACATTTAGTACCTAGCATAAATCTCCTTGCAGCTAAGGAGATGGGAGAAGTTGTCCTAGAAGCACAGACACTACTTAACAGGTGTCCATGACACTCTTGCTGTGGCAGAGTGGCACATTACATTACATGCTCTGCATGCAGAAAGCCCCAAGTTGAATCTCAGGCATCTCCAGGTAGGACCATCTGGAACCCGGGGGAGCCAGTCCATGTTGACAGTAACTCGCTTGAAGGACCAGTGGTCTGACTCAGTACAGGGCAAATCCCTATTTTCCCATGTAATCACTTTCTGGGCAGCACTCCAAATTGCAGTGACCCAGTTGGCAAGGGAGAATGCAATTCCGCCCCCAACAGACGCTTTGGGGTCCGAGAAATGATGCTTTAATTCTTTGTAACAAGGGCGCATGTGCTATAAACTGAAATTGCAGACAATAAAGTTCTTCAGAAGAAGAAAGAAAGATACAGCTGTCCTAAGTAAGTCTAGGTGATTTCCCCTGCTGTTGGAGTGTGGCGGCAGCGGGGCCTTGTAGAGGAATGCAGTCAGGAAGGAGCCTTTGCGCCAGAGAGCTCAAAACATTCCCAGTGTCTCTAGGAGATGAAGACAGGAGAAGGACTATGTAATGAATGTGGAGTTTAAATAATTAGGACCAGGAAACCTTTGGGAAGAGGGAGAATTTCCTCCGAAGCTGATCCATGAGGGAGCCAAACTGCTGGTAATGGAAATTCAGACCGGGGGTGGGGGGGAGGTTGTTAATCTTGCAGCAGGGGAAAGCCTTGAGAAGGAACATTTGATTATCGGTGAAATCTGCTGGAGGCAGCAGCTGTGCTAGTGAAAGTGGGGGTTTGGGAGGAAAGCGGGTAGGATTACAGTTGCCTCTGGAGAAAGGGCACCCGGAGGTGGGATAAGCACTCTAATAGCAGCCAAGTGTCAGCACCAAGATAATTAAAAAAGAGCTTCCAGGATCAAAGATGATGTGATCATCACAATTAAAATCCGCATCTTCATTGCCAGCCATTTATACAGCGGTCTTCTTAACAGACTGTCAGTCTGTTAAATCAAAAGATTTAACTCTGAAGCAACAAAAAACTCCACCGTGAATAACTTTTCTCTTTCTCTCTTTAAATTTAGGGCAATGTAGAGAAATGGGTTGAGGGTTCAAGGCTTCTGAAAAAGAGGACACGGAGAAGAATCTAGTAACTCTTTGGATCAAATAGTTTGGCCTTCTGCTTGTAGCGTGTAACAGCACAGATTTATGCATCTCACTGCAGCATTTATCATTCCACCTTCCAGACTACAAATCCTTGCAAAGTGACTTACAAGTAACAAAGATTTATATCCTGCTTTTTCCTTTCAATAGAGGTGCTTGAAGGGCTTTCCAAAAATGCAAACACAGGCACAAATTTAAGAACAATCCATCATTAAAACATAATTGCCAGGCTGAAATTAACATCAAAGACCTAGCAGACAAAGAGCCAAAACTAACCATCAATACATTAAAATTAAGCAACAACAGAAATCAAAAGCGTCTTGTTGTTACAGGTGGAACAAAAATAGAAGGGGAAAGTAACTTCTCACCCCAAGTAAGCTCCACTGGATGCTAGAGACTGTTGGAGGCAAACAGGTAGGACACAGTAATATCAGAGCAAGATAATCAGGCAGAAGAGGTAGGAATAACAAGGAATGTGGCATTGGTGACCATGGGGTCACAGTGGAAAGCTTTCAACCTATGCAGGTTTCTTAGTCAGAACATAGGTATTAAGCCAATTTCAGTTAAGAGCAAAGGCAACCATTAATGGAAGCTTGCATAAGCTTTGGTAGGTAGAGAAGAAGCAGCACTTATCAACACATACATGCCCCTAGCTATGTTGATGCAGGATGCCTCTGAATACCAGCTGCTGGGAATCACAAGCTGGGAGAGTACTGTTGTGTTTGTGTCTTCCTTGTGGGCTTCCCAAAGGCACCTGGCTGGGTGCTGGGCTAGGTGGGTCTTTGGCCTGACCCAGCTGGGCTCTTTTTATCTTATGGCAAGGACAAGAGAGGATGAAACAAATCTACATAGGACACATCCATTGATTTAGCCACAATGACTAAATGAAACACCTGTGTTCAGAGGCCATGTGCCACTGATTACCACTTGGGGTGGGAGGAAAGAGTAGGGAGGGCTATTGTCTTTATGCTCTGCTTGTGGGCTTTCCAGAGCCACTGTGGGGAACAGGACTTTGGATTAGATGGACCTTTGCTCTAATCTTAGAACTTCTCTCTGCAATGAGATGTGGTGGAGCAGGAGTTAAAACAGTTATGCAAGGAGGTGTCAGGAAAACAAGAGGTAAAGCTGGACCGTGTATAAATGATCAAACCCTTGTTTAATAAGCTGGGATATGCATGAGCTCCTTGCAGTCACATGCAGTCCCTTCCGACAAGCAGGAAAACACACCAGGAAGCCACGGTTAACCATAGTTTCCTGTTACATGCAAACCACGAAAATATGGTCACTGGCTTTCAAAGAAGCCAAACTACAGAGCCATGGTTTAAAGCTGGCTTCTGTACAAACTGGGATTTGTAAGCCAAGGTACAGTTTAACTGTGGCTTCTTGGCTTGTTTCCTGCTACGTGCAAAGTGACGGGCTGAATATTCAGCCCAGGTACTCTCAGACAGATCCCTTCCATTTCTCTCCCATGTTGCATATACTTGATTTCCTAATTTAGGAACTAAAAACAGCTTTTTTGGTTTTCTCTATTGTTGACTTCCACTAGGAGTTGGAAGTACTTGCTGATCTGCTGCAAGTTACTCAGAGATCAACCAACTGATCCTGATCCATCTTCTTCCAACTACTGCTGGATATCAGAAAAATGAAAAAGGAGCAGAAAGAGGTACCAGATAGCTTCCACAATATTTTAACAAGCAGTCGCAACCAGAGTTTCCTGCAAATATGCAATAAACCTGGTTACAGGCAAGTATGCCCGTGTGATGATGAACGCAAAGCCAGGCATCTTCTATGCACCTTCTAGTGAAGCAACCTATTTCTCTTGCAAATGACCCAGAGTGGAAACAGATTCACTCTGCAAACAGACCTCAGTGTAAAAGCATTTCCCCTCAGGCTGCTATAATGCACCTAATAGGGTGACTTGGGTAAATAATGCAAACATTCCATTCAAGGGTCATCTTCCTAGCTCAAACTTTTTTTAAAAAATAAAAAATTCTCCACTCCAATGTCTGAAGACAAAATTAGCTTCAGTCAAATTCCACTTGCCCCCAACCAAGATTCAATAGTGGACTGTCTAGACAAAAAACTCACTCCCTACTTTGGAATTAAGAGTCCTCTGACATCAAGTGGATTGCAGAAACTTAAGGTGCTGCCTTACACCAGGTCAGACTATTTGCCCTCCTCTGACTGGTACTCTCCAGGATCTTGGGCAGAGTCCGTCTCATTACCTGCTCATCATCTGCACTGTTTTTACCTAGAGATGCCATGGATTGAACCTAGGTCTGGTCCATGAAACCTTCCCCACCAACTGCTCTCTCCTTTTTGTGCTTCACAGCAAGGAAGGAACTCCTTTTCTCCATGGGCAGATGGCAGCATTCCTATGCTGCATGAAGAGAAAGAAATCGCGCTCTTTCCTTGCAAGCGGACTGCTTTCCTTCTATGCTACACACTGAGAAATGGAATCCCTTTCTCAGCGCATAGCAAAGAAATGCTCTCCTGCTCTTTCTTCCTCATTCCAGCACCTAGGCCTTGCTTTTTGTGGTTCTGCGTGCACTAAAGGTGTGGGATTGTACAAACTCTTGGCTCTTGCCCTGTCCAGTTCTGGAAAGAGTCACTGACAGCTTCCCATTGGGATAATGTAGTTCTTGGCTTGAATAAGGATCCAAAACCCATTTCTGCATGTGCTTTACTACTAAGTTACCATTTCTTCCCTACGCTGGAGATACCAGCAATTGAACCAGGGACCTTCTGCATGCAAAGGACATGCCCTGCACCTGAACTATAACCGCTCCCACTATCTAGAGATCTTACTCTTTCAACTGGGTAAAAGGAAGCAGAGTGCAGACGGACAAAAGAAAATGTAAGTAAATGATAACAGTGGCAATGTGGAGGCAAAATGTTCTGATGAGTATTGTAAATTAAGCCATTGATTAATCTCAGGCAACAAACTGCAATGCTTTTTATACAGATTGATTTTTCCTTCTGTGTATCACTATATCACACATAACACCATTGTCTTTTAGAGGTACATTATGAAGCGCACCCGCACTGCAATATTTTCTATGAAACATTAGTTGAATGCATTTTGATTGTCCTTCATTTATCTCCATTACACCTAATGGTAATTATGGCTCTTATATTGGCACTGCAACCTCCCTCAATCTCCAGCTAATGGGAGATTGCAATGGGAAGCCATCTTTCTTGTTTGGGAGATGCAAACCCTGAAGAGGCCCGGTTCACATTTCTCTGGCATGTAGGGCCTTGACATAGTGAACTGCTGAATCAAGGGCACTCCTGCACCCATCTCTAAGGAGGCATCCAAGGCCATGACCACGTGATCCATATGCACCTGACGTACCTTCCTTGTGCCAGCATGTACCAGGGGCACACACAAATTTCCATGTATGGACAAAGCCTGCAAATATGCCTGCCTGCATGATTGGGGGGGCTGGGGGCTGCATGAACCAACATCTGAAATCGTTTTGTTCTTTCCCCTTCCTACCTACCTAATACCATCAATCAAATGAAGAGATCAAGGGGCTCTCCAGAAGTCCTCTTCATTGTGCATTCATGATGATTTGTATTAATGTATCAGTATGGTTATATGCCATTTTGTTTCCAATACAGTATTCTCCTGGCCTGGGGAGTCAGGTAACGCCCAGGCGATACAAAGGCCTTCAGAAAGGCCTGTATTTGAAAGAATGGCACTCAAATTGAAACCTTCCTTGTCTTGAAGAGGAAGGCCCCATTTCAGCTAGTGAGAATACTCAAGTTACACACACACACAGCCACTTTTCAAATGAAAGGGGTTTTGTTTGTTTGTTTGTTGGCTTTGGGAATGGGAAGGGTCAAAGGGACAGAGAACCTGCTGCTAAATCAGGCTGTTTGAGAGATGTAATTAAACACTAACCACCACCACCCCACCCTCAATACTTTCTTTTGTTTTCAATGGTTGACAAGAAAACTGTTTTCACAGGCCCCATCTGTATTGTCTTCTATTTCAGTATTTCACTTTTTTTTACGGTGGGTTTATTGTTTGTCGGGTGGAGTTGGTTTATACTAGACTGTAAGCTGCTCTGGGAAGAAAGTTCCTCAAAAAGCAGGGCTATAAATTGAATGAGTGAATGAATGAATCCTGCTGACTTTGCTCAGTCTGGACAATTAGCTACCAGGGCATGCCAGCTGGTTCTCTTCACTTCCAAACTTACTGGCTCCCACCTGACCTCTAAGCTTGCCTTCAGTCCACTGGCGTTCAAGGTACCTAAAGACACATCATCTGAGGCCCTCCGGTCCCTTTTCTGAGGGATGATTCAGAGCATGATGAGAAGGGAGTCTTTTCAGTCGTGGCTCCTCATCTATGGAATGTTCTCCCCAACGAGTTCCATCTAGCACCTTCCCTTACATCCTTTCAGTACTAGTGAAAGGCTTCCCATTCCCCGCCTTCCTATGGCTCATGGAGTGGTGTGGCTGTTTTTGATTATTGAATGAAAACATTTAATGTTTTATATTATCCCCCCCCCCCAACAGCTATGGTATAATGCATTTATGTTTATGTATTTAAATGTAAGCTGACTGGAGACCTTCTAGGTAGCATGAGATTAATATGTCAAATAACTAAATAGGTGCCTGCTCTCAGCCTGAACACCTGACTCCCAAATACCAATCGTGGCCTTAGTCATCTAGCAGCCCTTTTGTGGCATCATGCTAACTTTTCTTCTCCCTTTCCCAACGATGACTCACTCAACCTGGTGGCATTTGCTTTCCCTTGGGAAATGTTCAATTAGCCAACCGCTTGTACTGATGCAAATTCACTGGGACTATACTTGGTGCTAGAACCTGGCCCTCTTGAAATCTGTGTTGGCTTATAAACAGCACGTATTTGAAACCGTCAGTATGAAATGCTACAGATTTGTGGAAGGTGAGCTTCTCAATAACTTTACCTTAATTTCTGCAGCCGGTGCAGGCAACTCGCTGGCACGAGGGAAAAGCAACAGAACCAACGTGATGATCACAGCAGCTAAGAAAACCACAATGACAGAGAACCTGGAGAGAGAGAGAGAGAGAGAGAGAGAGAGAGGAGAAACCACAGGAATCACTGCTAATCCTAGCCACACTTTCTTAGAAAAAGATTTAAATAAACCTGCATAGAGTTGTTCCATGTCACTACCCAGGCACACACTCCTTTAAATACCCCAATGGGGCACAGCAGAAAGCAACCAGAGTAGTTCCCACCCTTTACCTTCCTGGTCATAGAATCTGCTCATTCCCTTGTCTGCTACCAGCAAGGAAGAACCCAGGAATCTAGATGGTAGAAGGGAGCTATGGCTGCCTTCTCTCCCACTGACTCAGGAAATATAACAAACTATGCCAGGCATCCAGGTGTGAAGACCTGCACAGGATTTGGCTTCCAGTATGCTAGCACCTTCTGCTGTTTGCAAGCGCCTCAGCTCCTCCTTGCATCACAGTGGGGCAACAGAACCTCCCAGAGCAGCCCCAAATGGACGAATCTGTAGCAAAGAGTGGCATTCAATGCACCCATTTCATTAGTGCAAGGATTTATGTTTACACAACAGAACTCCACCCCCCTTCCCTCTCCAAATCTGTCTAGAGGATTGAGGGAACCCCAATAACAGATTTTGGGTTGGGGTGGGCAGGAAATCCCATTCTGCACAAGTGTAAATCTTTGCTAATGGAATGAGCAACTTAGTGCTACATTGGATACAGCCCAAAGTGTTTAATGACTGTAACTTTAGGGTGCAATTTTCAAGAATCAATGCAATGACGCCAGTGAAAAGTACACTATGAATTTACCAGGACTGGATTCTACCCCACTACACTACAGGAAAGATCCTCGGAAGGATAGGGCCAGTTCTGGAAAAAGTGTATTCTGCAACCCACATCCTTTTGATGCCAGCTTCCTTTCCTTTTTTATTTAATAGATAGAAAAAGGCTGTGCAATAACTGCCAATATACACCATGTCTTCAGAAGCTAAAAGATGCACTTATTAGATTAAGTAGAGGATATGTGGCTGCCAATTTTCCTTTGACATTGTTTATTACTTATAGACTTTGCCAAATAAGAGCAATACCAAAAAAATTGACAATAATGTCCACTGCAAAGATCAAATCATAAAATGTTGTCTACATTTTTTTAAAAAGGGGGTGGGCAGAGACATAAGGTGACAATCATATGGCTTCTGTGAGGGGGGCCATAGGATACAAGATGGTTCCCTCCCTGATATTGGGTCTTCCCAGCTGCTGAAGAAATAGACACCCTATAGCCATACCAAAATTTGGGTACCTAGCCAATAGCTGCAGATGAATTAGACAAGCAAAGACTCACTAATTTATTAAATTGTAAGTAAGAAAAGAAAGCAAAATACACAAGCAAAATGATCAGGTAACCCTTCCTCATTAAAAATGCTATGAATATTTGATTTTACAAATGAAACATTATGCAGTAAAAAGGAAGATATTAAATATCCCAAGTCTTTCCTGAGAATAATTGGATAGAACACGGAGAAGTCTTTCATTTTGTTTTGGTGGTGGCAGGGGATTTAATGAGTCTATTATACTTTTCAAATAATTTCACAATCCACATTTTGAATACTTGGGGTTTTGTTTTTTAAAGGCTGCTCTCCAATTAAATAAATCTTGGCTGGTTAATTATACAAGTTTCAGCGGATTAATTGATTAAATAAAACTTGCAACTTCAGAAAAACAAGAGTTCTGAAGGAAAAAAGGATGCTCCTGTTTTACATGATATCATAGCAGGCATCACCCTAGAAAAGGCATTCACTCCTCTGCGAGAAAGATAAGGAAAGTTTCTTCTAAGCCGGTACTTGCTATCTGCAGTTTCCATTAGCACCTGTACTTTTAAAAGATTAGCGGTGACGAATTGGTGCACCTTTTCAGTTGATCAGTTTTTATTTTTAAAAACATCGCCTAAACATTGCTGCCCCTGGTTTTTTTTATTTAAAAAACCCCATTAATCTGCAGTATTCTCCTCCCCTCTAAACATAGTTGCTTCACTCTAAAAAAACACATGCAGAAAAATAATAATTCAGAATAGATCAGTAATAGGCTGGTTAGCACCTCCGATATCTTTTCTGTCCCCTCCAAAAATCAATCAAGGGTCTCTTGTGACAAAGCACTAAAAATCACCACACCTTGAGCTCTCTGGAGTGAAAGGTGGGGAAGTAACGTGTAATTAATTAAATGATGGAACCCAACCTTCTTCTGAGGAGGAATGGCTGAAATATTTGCCTGAAATCCATGTGGTTAGCAGTTTCCTCTCCAATTACTTTCCCAGCAGGAGATGGCACCTTACCTAGCGGGTCCAGAAGCTCTGGATAACAACACGCAGAGCAGCAAGGTCAGTACCCAGAGCAGCGCTAAGATAAATACTCCTGGCCCAACTCCAAGAATTGTGCCAGGCATCCTGCAAAGAAAGAAGCATTGCTGAACTTTCTGTTAGCATAGCACCACCTTTTTGTTAGCATAGAACTTTTTGTTAGCATAGCACCACCTTTCCCATTCCTTCCTGGGGGTTTGGTATCTGTGGAAGCTGTGCATTTCAACACCTCTTACAGGGTGGATTTCATTTAAATCAAATTGATTTAGATCACTAGTCAGACTTGATTTAAATCACAAGTCAGTAAGACTTGATTTAAATCTTTTTTTTACAGAAAGACTCATTCTTGCTGGTATAATCTTAATATTTACAGCCATATGAAGGTTTCATTTTTGGAATAATAAATTTTCAGAGTAGTTTTTACAGTTATATAGTTATATCAAAAATTACTGATTTGGTTATACTATTAGAAATACATAGATAATTATGAAATTATTGTTTATATTTGGACAACTTTTCTGCTGTATGTACTTTATTGGAAGGAGAAAAATAATCATTTCCTTAATAACAATTTACTTAACTAAAACAGTAACATTATAGCATATGTATTCATGTTTGCTAATTGATGTGGTTAAATGATTTTAAAAAACAACAACAGATTAAGTTTTAGCACACATAAAAAGCTTAAAACAAATCCTTATTTCCTGATGAATAGCCTTTGGACTATAATGTAACTTAAATAGAAAACTATGTTTAGAAAGATTTTTCCTCCAAAAGCATTTTATTTTAAAAACCCGATTTAAATTAAAAAAATCTGATTTAAATTAAAACATCTTTTTGATTATTATTTTTAAAAATCATTGATTTTTATCCACCCTGACCTCTTAAGATATTGCAACCCAATATTGCTTGACGGCTCTTGAGATCAGGGGGTAAATTTTCATACCGTTGGGTGGCTTTTTGAATCAAGATGGCAGAGAGAACCTTTAAAAACTGTTTCTTTGGTTTCTTAGAATTCTTGAACAACACCGTGTACAAGGTTGCTAATTTACAATATTTAGAAGCCATCTTTTAGGGGGAAATAACATTGCAAGGCAGTTCCCAAAATAGATTTTTAAATACGCGCTATGAATCAAAATTTAAAAATTACAAAAATTATCTTAAGAACCATCAGTGTCCCCTGAAAAAAAATTATAAGGATGGTGTATCATTACAACTACATGCAACAAGATAATACTACTGTTGTATCAATGCAGTGTGTCCAAGTAGTGTACATTTTGAATTTCTTTGAATTGTATGATTTTTGAATATATTATATGTAAAATTCTATTTTAAAAACAACATGAACCACAAATAACCATAAAAACAGTATCACCCAGCATAATGTAATTTTAAACCAATTAAGGAAAGCCATGAACATGCCATTCAGATACCAGTACGGCCATTCAATTACAGTGGTACCTCGGGTTAAGTACTTAATTCGTTCCGGAGCTCCGTTCTTGACCTGAAACTTTTCTTAACCTGAAGCACCACTTTAGCTAATGGGGCCTCCCACTGCCGCTGCGCTGCCGCCACGAGATTTCTGTTCTCATCCTGAAGCAAAGTTCTTAACCCGAGGTACTATTTCTGGGTTAGTGGAGTCTGTAACCTGAAGCGTCTGTAACCCGAGGTACCACTGTACTGGTAAAAAGATCAACAGGAACCCAGGGCTTGTTTAGGAAAAAAAGCAAACTGAAAGAAAGAAATAAGTCTTTACTGCCCATCTGGAAGCTTGTAAAAATGTCTAGCAGAAGGGACAAAATTTTAAAAGGAGGAACATATGGCAACCCTAGACATGGGTTTAAAAAATGATAAAAAATAATGGATATTGAACCAAAAATGTAGGTCAATGGCCACAGTCAAACATGATTGCTGCCCCATAAAATGTGAAACTCCCTTAAGAGAACTCATGGATGAAAACATTGCATTGTCTTTATGCCCAACTTGTGGTTGGCCACTGTATGAAACAGGATCCTGGATGAGATGAAGGTCTGATCTTAGGTTCTCAGTTCCCAACTTGCAAAATAGAAATATTACAGACTTACTTCACAGCAAGTGAACGCTGCTTTTTCCTCCTTCTGGTGGGGCCTCTTGCGCCTTTCAAAGCAGCATCACAAACTAGGAGCAGAAATGCAACAGATTAAGTTTTCTTCCTTTTGCTGTGTTATGTTTCTATCCCACCTGATCACTAGAAGAACTTGTAACGAAGAGCATGAACTTTCCCTTTCCCTTTTATAACACATCTGTGATGGCCTGGGATTCGGACTCGGAGGCTGAACCTGAGGAATCCCAGCCTGCACAAGAGTCCCCGCCTCCAGAACCAGCTGAGCCGGGGCTGGGGCATGAGCCTGAAGAGTCTTCACCTGTGCTGGGTCCTCAGGTGCAGGCATCAGCTGAGTCTGCTCTGGCTCCTGAGGTGATGGAGGACCCATTGCCTACAGGTGCTCCACTCTCAGCCCCGTCAGGGGAAGCTGAGGTTGCCTCTGGGTCCAGTAACCCTCCAGCCTCTTCTGAGCTGCAGAGGCTCAGGGCAGAGAGGCAGAGGGAACTAAGTTCCCGCAGGAGGAGTGCTCGCCTCCAGGCCAGGAAAGGCGAGTCACCTGTGGACCGGGGCCGCCCTATGCCTCGGGGCAGAGAAAAGCCAGCCAGCCCCAGGCCCAGGTTGCGGGAGCAACATTGTTGGTAGCCTGTTCTTGCCTGCACCCTGTCCTGCTCTTCTGCCGGAGCTCCTGACCTCACCCGACTCCCTGCCTTGGACCCTGCTTCAGCTTTGACGGACAGCCTCCATACCGCACCCTCGACATTGGACTGGACTCGGACCTCGCCTCATGGTTAACCCTCGGGACCAGCACAACATCTGAGCCTGAGGGCAAGGACTGTCTTGATCCATAAGCTATTCTGGGGGCTTCCAGGGAAGTGGAAGCGCAGGGTAAAAGACAAATAAAGTACCCCACCAAGGATCTCCAAGCTCAGGGCAGAACACAATAGTTTGCATACCCTCGTTTGAGTTATATTTTTAATTATTCCATTCATTTACCGCCTTTTATCAGAAGATCCCAGGTTGGTGTACAACATTAAGAACATGCTTTGGCTTATGAACGTAATCCGTTCCAGAAGACTGTCCAATTTCCGAAACATTTGAAAACTGAAAACGCAATACGGAAGCCTCAAAATGGAAAAATTAATACGAAAAACTCAATACGGAAGCCGCCTCGGGAGTTCGACTTCTGAGGTGTGTTCGAAAACGGAAGCAGTTACTTCCGGGTTTTCGGCATTCCGAGTTCCGAAATGTTCGTCAACGGAGACGTTCGAAAACCAAGGTTCCACTGTAATAATAATAAAAAAGCATAACGATACGACGGAACAGTTATTAATAAAATAATCATTTCAGCAGATAATAAAATAATAAATGATAAAATAAACAGTAATAAAATAAATGTTAAAATAAATAACAATTAATAAGATAATCAATTTAGCAGTTAATAAATAATGATAAAATAAATAATTTTAAAATAAAAATTAATAAAACAATCATTTTAGCAGTTAGTAAAATAAATGATGAAATAACTAATAATAAAAATCCTTTTAGCAGTTAATTAAAAAATAATAAAATAAACAATAATAGAATTAATAAAATAATCATTTCAGCAGTTAATAAAATAATAAATACTGATAATAAATAATAATAAAATTAGTTAATAAAATAATATTAACATACTACCCGCCCCCCCAGCTTTAACAGGCCTCACAACAACCCTGCAAAGTAGGTCAGGCCAAGAAGTGATGGGGAGGGAGGAGAGAGGGGGAGAAGAGAGTAAAAGAAATACCTATTAAGCGCTTCTATGCTTTTAACAGTTGTGTGAAAGAGGAAAGTTGGGGGGGCGTGTTAGACAGATGCAGCTTCTCCCAACAGGGAGAGGCCATGAAGCTTCACCTGTTGAATCTCTGCCTGGCACAACAAGGTGAGCCCAACCTCGCGGGGCTGTTATGTGAGAGGAAGTGCGAGACTGAAGCCCTTTGGAAACCAAAGCTTTGCCGCTGCAACAGGCCCAGGGGTCTCCCCCTCACAGAGCGGAGCCCAAAGCAGCGCCTGCCCCCCGCCCTACCTGCGGGCAAGTCCCGCACAGGCGGTGAAGGCCCCTCCGTGGAAGTTTTCAATCCTCGCCTCAACCACCTTAACCAATCCCAGAGAAGATTGTAGTCAACCCCGCCCGGCGGGAGCCAATGACCACTTTCGTTTCATCCCGCTTTCCAGACCGGATTGGAGGTTACCATGGGCAACCCGAAGCCTTCTGCCAGAGGGCGCCGCGGCTTTTCGGGAACGCGCCGGCTGATTGGCTCAGGCGACGAAGGGGAGCGCGCTCTGAACCAATCGGCTTCTCGCCTTCTGCCCGCCGGCCTCCCCCGTCGGAACGAGAGCCGTCGCTCCCGACGGGAGTCGCGCAGAATCAGACTGCCGCTCTGATGAGCGGGTCTGCCTGGTCTGTCCAAGGAACAATGCAATGCATGCTAATTGCATTTAAATAGATGCCGGTTTTTTCCCAAAACTGTCAAATTAGCTAGCGCTGCGGATGAGCTAAAAATAAGGATAACGAGAAGCCCTTCCGCAAGAAAGTGGCAAAGTTATTCCGAATTTGTGACCCATTTTTACTGTATAAACACAATGAGGGTTTAACTCTGCCTTTCCCCATGGTGCCCAATATCACTGACAATAAAATGTGTGAAAGCTTGTCTACTTTTAAAATTTTCACTTTTGATCTTTTTCTCCTACTTCTTTATTTTCTCTTTATTCTTTTTTTCTTATATCTTTCATTATCTTTCATTTCTCCTCTTTATTTTGAATAGTATTTTATAGAGGTATAAATATAAATAACTAAATATGAAAAGAGACAAAATATTTTCTAATTATTTTCTTGCTTATATGTATTTTCTCTTGTGTATTTTCTTTTTTTGTATATTTGTATATTTTTCCTAATTTGTACTTAAAATAAAATTTTAAAAAGTGTGACACTGAAATAGGGGTTTATCATTCTTCTTCTTATTTTTATTCTGATGTTCCTATTGTACCAAAGCCCAATACAGTACTAAGGGCATAGCGCAGATCCACAAATATGAAAAGTGAAAAGCGTTGAAAGTACTCAATTCTTTCTGCCCCCAACTTTGAGTTCCTAAAAAAAAAGCTCAACAACTTTGGGTGCCCCCCCCCCAATATATTAATTCATTTTTTGGGTGGGTGGTGCAGAGATGAAATAGCGGTATGTGCACTTGTGTCTGCATTTTCTCTGCTAAAAACTTTTTTTTATATAGAGGAAAACATTCCTATGCTTGTCATGCTTGTGGTATTTTGAACATTAAGAGAAGATCCAAAATAGAAACACTTGTAATATCAACTTGCGACTAATTTACCATCTGTCCTTTCCCTCCCCCCCCCCTTTTTTTCTCTTTTCCCAGATTTGCTAAGGGACTGCAGTATCTGGATTTCTGTTTTGTTTAAAAGTCCAGCAGCGTCAGTAAGAAACGAAGATACTGTCTGTGTGAGCTCAGTCTTGCTTTTGCCTCATGTTGACATATCCCCCAGCAGACAGCTTTAAAAGGGCATTAGATACATTTGTGATGCAGGGCTGGAGGGGGTGTGTGTGCAAGAGGGCCATTGGGCCCAGCGTGGGTGGGTGGGTGTGCAGAATTTTAGACAATTGCTGATTTGTTGGCATTTAATAAGTTTCTCAGCTTATTTATAGGCACAGGAGACCCAAATGTGACATGAGCTCTCAGCTTCGTGCTGCAAGTTTAAGCAAATAAAGAGGATTCGATTTGGTAAAAGTCATAGCTTTTTTTTTGTTAGCTGATACAAATTTGGTCATATTAAACCAGGGGTAGGCAACCTAAGGCCCAGGGGCTGGATGCGGCCCAATCGCCTTCTCAATCCGGCCCCTGGAGATGGTCCAGGAATCCGCATGTTTTTACACGACTAGAATGTGTCCTTTTATTTAAAATGCATCTCTGGGTTATTTGTGGGGCCTGCCTGGTGTTTTTACATGAGTAGAATGTGTGCTTTTATTTAAAATGCATCTCTGGGTTTTTTGTAGGGCATAGGAATTCGTTCATTTTTTTCTTCAAAATATAGTCCGGCCCACCACACGGTCTGAGGGACAGTGGACCAGCCCACGGCTGAAAAAGGTTGCTGACCCCTCTATTAAAGGGTTTTCAAAATGTTTATGATATATACAAATATATCAACCCTGATGGCAGAAGATTAGACACAAAATTTAGTGTGTCATCTTTTTAAAAAAATGTTATTATAGCTAGGGGTCTCATAAGCTGGAAGGGGCCTTGGGTCTCTATGAACTTCTAAGAGGGCCTGCATTCATATAATAATAATAATAATAATAATAATAATAATTAATAATAAGACTAATAATAATAATAATAATAATAATAACTATTACAATTTGTATACAACAGCAAGAAGGCTATTTCTCCTCATGCCTTACTTGTGGACTTCCTGAAGGCATCTGGCTGGTCACTGTGGAAGCTGGAAAGGATATCTATGCTCAACAGAAAGCCATGGATATGAAGAGATTTAATAGATGCCCTCAGTGCAAAGAGGTTTTAAAGATTGTCTAGGTTTCCATTATTTTCCAGGAGTGGCTTGTCAGTCTTTCTGGACACCCTACCCTCACCCCAAACAATGATCTAGAACCCAGTGTCTCTCTCCGCCACGCTCATATTCATACATTTCCTCTGTGTTCCATAACACAGGCTTTCACAACAAAGGGAATTAAGCTTTTCCCGATTCGAAACAGAGTTGGGAGGTGAAGAGGCGGGTGAGCGGGGAAAAAAGGTGATGGAACTGAACTGGAAAAAGAAGTTAGGGCAAATTACAGCTGCCTGACCTTTCTGAAACACCACTAACTTGGAGGAGAACATGCAGATGGGAAAGGTCATAGCAACCCAGAGACAGAGGGCAGGGAATGTGAATAACACAATCCTTGCTTCTCTTCCCATAAATCAGCATTTGCAGTCCAGATCCAGGTGTGCCACAGCAAGACAGGAATGCAGATTCCATCCCATAGTAAGAAAGAGAATGTAGGAGGGGAAAAATAATACAATCAGGCTTAGGAACCATGCCTTAGAATGACCTCCCATTAACCCAAATGGTGTGTGTTTTTTAAAGCACCTTTGAAAATATCTGACCTTTTAACCAAATGGCAATAAAGGAGGGCACAAGAGAGAAAAGCATCTTAGAAATTTGCGAGGGCGTCTCAGCCATGAACCGTAAATAATCGCTAGCTCAAGGTAAGTATGCATTTCCTGACCAATCATTGAGGAGTGGAAATATTCCGTGGAGGAGCTCACCCCAAAATGGACCTTCTCTAATGTATCGCCTGTGTTTATTTGATCAACATTACTGACATCACAGACTGAGTGACCCTACCCTGGATTTCCAACCCCCCAAAATGGCCCAGGTAGGAGATGAGAGGAAAGACTTCAGGAGAGTGCACCAGTCAGTGTAGCCACTGAAGGGATATATTAATAAATATCCTCACTTGGTATTAGGCTGCTTAGATTGCTGGTTGTTAGTGTGGTTTCTTTGTCCTACTCTGAAGAAACCCTCAATTTCAGGGGTGGGGCACCTGATCTGGCTGGCGAACCAGATCATAATCTCTCCTACCCTTCGGGGGGGGGGGGCAAATTTGACAGGTGGACATGGCTGGACACCTGTCAATCGGCTCACCTCACAATGAAATCACATGATGCTGGGACTTCAAAGCACCACGCAGGGTCTTGCGCGATGCCCTGGAACACTGCTGACAGCAGGCTTGAAATCATTGGATGGGTGGTGACTGGTATATATTTATGCAGACATTTGTATTAATGCATTTATTTTGTATGTTTTAGCTTGCTGTGCACATCTTAGATGGTATTTGTTGTTATTTAGTCGTTTAGTCGTGTCCGACCCTTTGTGACTCCATGGACCAGAGCACGCCAGGCACTCCTGTCTTCCACTGCCTCCCGCAGTTTGGTCAAACTCATGCTGGTAGCTTCGAGAACACTGTCCAACCATCTCATCCTCTGTCATCCCCTTCTCCTTGTGCCTTCAATCTTTCCCAACATCAGGGTCTTTTTCCAGGGAGTCTTCTCTTCAAAGTATTGGAGCCTCAGCTTCAGGATCTGTCCTTCCAGTGAGCACTCAGGGCTGATTTCCTTAAGAATGGATAGGTTTGATCTTCTTGCAGTCCATGGGACTCTCAAGAGTCTCCTCCAGCACCATAATTCAAAAGCCTCAATTCTTCGGCGATCAGCCTTCTTTATGGTCCAGCTCTCACTTCCATACATCACTGCTGGGAAAACCATAGCTTGAACTGTACGGACCTTTGTTGGGCAAGGAGATGTCTCTGCTTTTTAAGATGCTGTCTATATATATGGAAATGGTCTAAGTTAACAAAATAATAAATATTATTACTTTCATTATGCACCAGGTTTCTGGGTGCTGACCAAACCCACCTTAGGCCTTACCAGGTTTGCTCCATCACACCAAGGATTCTTCACCATGCCATGCACTGGCATTGGAGCAGGCTCCTTCCAGCTCTGTGAAATTCATTTCATCTAAAGCTGCTGCCAAACATCCATTAAGCAGGAAACAATTTATAGCCCCTACTGAGTGGATCTGCCAGAACTTCATAAGACGTGCCCTTAGGTGCCTAGTTCCCAGTAAATGCTAATATTACGACAGCTTCCAGAATAAGGCTTTACTTTGTGAAAGTGAAAGATTGTTTTGACCTTTTGCAAGTTTACACAGGCAGTGAATTTCTCTGCCGGACATCCAGTTCTTCTTGCAGTTTCTTTCTCCCTCCCCTCCCCCTTTTTTTGTTCTAAGACCTGTTCCAAAATGGAGCATCTCTGATTTCCTAAGCTATGTGCACATTACCATTTATTCTGGCTCCAGTGCGCTTCCACCACTGCTGTTTAAAGCTGAGAACACGTGATGCTAGCCACAATCCACCTCTATCGATTCGTTTCTTGAGTAATACTGTTTACTGATGTGTTTTCCTTCAACTTCCATCTGATTTTAAAACTTAAGCTATGGTTAAGCTGAGGTGTACATTTTAGACATCTGCTGCACATGTGCAGATGATGTCTTCACTGAGGGTGCATTCAGTTGTGGGGAACATGATGTTAGTTTTCCTGGTTATAATGCTAGTGCTTTTGTCCCAGGTTCTAATGTTCCTTTCACACTCCAGTACCTGTTAAGTTACGGAACTGTGGCTACTTGACGGATATACCAACAGGTTTCACTAAATTTCACTCACACCTCTGGGTGTGACACAACAATGAATGTCGCTGGGCAACACCACTACTCTCCCCAATTTCTGCACATGTGTGCTTCCATTACCACATGATTCTCCCGTGAAAACAGCAGGAAAGAACTATGTGCTGGAGAGATTTCTGAACATGTACCATTTTATTCTATCTTGTGGCCACGGCCAAGCGATGGAATCATGAAATACCTGCAAAGCAAAGTAATTACTAAGAAGAATCAACACAGCCATGCATCTTTTCTTGAAATAACAGCAGCTGATGTTGCAACTAAACAGAAGCACTGTGGTGACAGAAAATAGAAAATGATGTTGCCATTTCTAACAAAGCAGAATAAATACAACATTAACACAACTTGTACACATTTGCGTTTTGAAATGGCATTTCACAGCTGTTGCTTGATGCTTTTGCACATAGAAACCTTTCCATCTGATTTATCCCCAGCATTGAATTCATAATATTCAAGCCCACAGCGCAGCTCTCTTTGTCTTGAACTATGAATCAGTCAGTACAGAACTGATCAATTTTATTTAACAGTTTTAATTTTATTCTTCTCCAGTCTATGCCAAAATCAGGGCATATACCCTTATCCGTGGATGGGTGAGTCCCATGGAATGTACCTAATACTGTGCAATAAGTAAGCTACACTAAGAAGAGATTTGAACCCAGCGTGAGAGCTTAACACCGTCTACTACACTACACAGACTCTAATATAAACATGAACCCAGTTTCAACCCTCAAACAAATCCCAACCAAGGAACCTTGAGAACTATCGCTCTATGAAAAGAAACCTGTGACAACTTAATCTGATTCATAGTGGTCTAAGTTTGCATTATAGATGAGACGCAAAATCACTTTCTTTGCATTTCGTAGGATGAGTGATGTGAATGCAAAATTCAAACCAGCTAGAGGTTTTGCTTTGAATCTCTTTAGCTCTCCCAATCCCAGCCCACCCTACCAGTTTTGTGCTCTGCATCAGAAGCATCCAATCTTGCAGATAAGAGGGCATCAAAGGCGATTCTGGTGTCATGTGTGAAAACACCCTTGGTTTTGTGTGTCTGCCAACTTCAACTTTATGTTCAAGCCAAGAGTACTGAGAACTGATCCCTGGCTGAGCTCATCAGGTCACAACACCTGGAGATTTTGCATGTCTTCTTTTAACAGCAGGGAAAGATTATGCAGCACATCAAGGTTGGCCTTACCAACCAGCAGAGAGAGGCTGTAAGGTGCATCAGTGAGGTGTTGGAGGACAGAGCACAGCCTGCCTTACACACCCCAAAATAGCCTGCAACTTCCGGGAGCACTGTCCCCTTCCAACCTGTTTCAGTTGCCCATCTGGGGCAATTCTGATCCAGTCTGCTGGATTCAATCACATAGGGCTCATCCAGGCTTCTTTTTGCATCGCACTTTCCAGGCACAGGTCTGTGCTTTAAAAGCTCTGTGTATGAGTGGTTCTTTTTTTCTCCTGATACTTTCCCAGGGAAAACCAGCGTTTTATCATTGAATCAGAGCAAATGGCAATCTCTGGGAAACCCGGGACTCAGCTACATTAGGAAAGAAACAGCAATTTGAATGCACTATAAACATGCAACACCAGATGGCGCCAGAGAGCAGGAAATTTTTAAACACGATTTTCAATACAGATTTTCTTTTTCTTTTGTTATAACCATCTAACTTTTAACTTATTTATAGTGTTTCCCCCCGCCCCTGTGTGTAGATCCATCCTTTATTGCTGTTTGCTCTAATTTAGTGGTAAAATGTGGATTTCTCCAGGAGGAGGCGGGGAGACATACTTGGACAGAGAGGTTTAAAGCCCAGACCTATGCCACCCAGACACAGCATCTGGGTGAGCCCGTAGATAGGCACATTTGGGTTGTGCAATGAAACCTGATTTGGAGCTATTGTGCAAGAAACCTGCTTCCCCACAAAGATTGGACTTTTTGTTGAAAGGAAAGTTATGGGGAAATGCATTGGAAGGTGTGGGATAATGCAAAGTCATCTAATCCCATCCAGAAACAAATCAAGGTGTAAAAGGTAAAGGTAAAGGTACCCCTGCCCGTACAGGCCAGTCTTGCCAGACTCTAGGGTTGTGCGCCCATCTCACTCTATAGGCCAGGGGCCAGCGCTGTCCGCAGACACTTCTGGGTCACGTGGCCAGCGTGACAAGCTGCATCTGGTGAGCCAGCGCAGCACACGGAACGCCGTTTACCTTCCCGCTAGTAAGCGGTCCCTATTTATCTACTTGCACCCGGGGGTGCTTTCGAACTGCTAGGTTGGCAGGCGCTGGGACCGAGCAGCGGGAGCGCACCCCGCCGCGGGGATTCGAACCGCCGACCTTTCGATCGGCAAGTCCTAGGCGCTGAGGCTTTAACCCACAGCGCCACCCGCGTCCCAAATCAAGGTGAGCAGTCACTAAATAGCTAACATCACCTAGCCTCCCTGCAAACAAATCGGGATGAATCATCAAATAAGTCACCTGGAAGCAACCGCAGCCAGGTTCTGTATGTGGAATTGGGGTAGACTTCATAATAGCAGTTTTACTTGTTTTAGCAGGTGGGAGTGGAAAACGGGGAAGATCATGGTGGAGACTACATTATCTTTCACCTCTGCAGAGATGTACAATATCCAGCTTGCAACCTGGCAAACTGTACTGTTAGAGGTAGAGAGAGCTAGCTAGGGGGACATTACATTGCTTAACTAAACAAGGTGGCCATTTGTCTGATTATGTGGAGGACAGCCTTCTATTTTAAAAGCTGTCGGGTGAAAATTCTCTGCTCAAAGCCCTGTCTGGTCCAAGTCTGGTTTAAAAGAAAACGAACCCTAAAAGGAGTGACCAGGAGGAGCCTTGAAGCTGCCTGCGAACAGTTAGCACCTGGGCAGCAGACTGAGAAGGCACCCAGCAGTAGATCTACACACAGGGGGAGAAATGCTATAAATAAGTCAGAAATTAGATGGTAATAACAAAAGAAAAAAAACACCTTATGGAAAATCATATTTAAAAATGTCCTGCTCTCTGGCGCCACCTGGTATTGCATGTTTATAGCGCATTCAAATCGTTGTTTCTTTGCTAATGTAGCTGAGTCCCAAATCGCCTGGTCACAGTCTTCTCTGGTGAGATGAATTATACATCTGAAGTGCTAGGCATGAGCGTAGCCAGGATTTATGTTGGGGGGTGGGCAGGCTTTATGTTAGGGGGAGCAAAACCTCAGTTTGTTAAGTATTTTTTTTTAATTGATGTACTTGATTGGGGGGAGGGTGCAGCTGCCCCCTGCCCCCCCCGGCTATGCCCATGGCGCTCAAGTGCAGAATCTCGACAGCCCGCCCACCTCCTCCATTTTGTTTCTGCTCCCACACTGCCGAGGCGTTCCAAACACGGAATCTCAATCAGTGCAAGGTGATCAGAAAGCCGCTTGAATACTGTGCGAAGGATGCTTTAATTAACAGGAATTGTATGGGAAGAAAGTGGGCTGGACAAAAATAGCAAATTGCATTGTTATTGCCTAAGCTGCTTCCATTCAGGGGAACCGCTTTTGATACCCAACAGGAAGGTGAGGGTGGGGGAGAGAGAGAAAGGGAAAAAAATCCATTGTGCAATGCTAGAAAGCTCTGTTCTGGTTACTTTTTCGTTTTAATAAACCTTTTCCCATAGTCTTGAGTTTTTCCCCGTGATGTGGAGCTGACAAAATGAGGCTGGAGGGCCGGAAATCAAACCAGCGAAGCTTCTCCTGGCTCTTATTGTGTCTGATGAAAGCAATCTTAATATTGGGATGGGGAGGGGCTTCCGGCGAGAGCTCAAAGTCAAGCAAAAGTTCTCTGCTCTTCCTCCGAGCCTTGATTTCTTTGTTCTTGCTGGCTATCTGAAGATCTTGAAGAATGACAAGGCATTAAGCATTTTATTATGGAGGGAGGCAATATTGTAGGGCATCACATGGTTTCTTCGGCAAGGCTAGGCAGGAGAAAATAACAGGCCAGGCCAGAATAACAGGCCACATTCCCCCAACCTGGTGCCCTCAAGATATTTTGGACTGCAACTCTCATGTTACCCAGCTGGGGAGAAAGTGTGCTTTCAGAGAAGGCGAGGCAGACAGAACCACCATATGGCTGTTTTAATGCAGTTGTTTTAATTTAATGTAGTTTTGTTTTAATTACGGGTAGCTGTATTGTCTGCACTAATGATGGGTAGCTGTTTATTTACAATTGGCTTTATCCTTGTTATTTTGCTGTTTTATTTGTGAACTGTCTTGGTCTTCTTAAAATGAAGAGTGGAACAACAACAACAACAACAATCTTGAAGAACTGACTCCATCCAAGTTCCAGAATGCTCCCCCCCCCCCCAAAAAAAACCCAAACTCTGACACAACAGGGATGTCTGAAGAACCTTCTTGCCCTGAGGGGTGAGGGATGGAGAAGAAGCAGTAACAGTTTTTTACTAAATGCAAAAGTTGTCTTTTCCATTCTTTTGTAACTTTTTTTTTTTTTAAGTGATGCTTCTTGGAATGATCTTATGTAAATTGCTTTGTGAGGTCTGACTGAAAAAAGGCGTATAAATACTGTAAATAAATAACAGGCATTGGCAGTGCTATATTTCTAGGAGAAAGAGAGGTGCGGAACACCTACCTCGTTCTCTTAGAATGGCAAGGGCGCCCACCTGAGAGTCCTGGATGGAAAAAAAGCCCTAGGCATTGGTGAGGGAGGACTATAACACAATCAAGCCATCAGTAAAGGGTAAAGGTAAAGGGACCCCTGACCATTAGGTCCAGTCGTGGCCGATTCTGGGGTTGTGGCGCTCATCTCGCTTTATTGGCTGAGGGAGTCGGCGTACAGCTTCCAGGTCATGTGGCCAGCATGACTAAGCCGCTTCTGGCGAACCAGAGCAGCGCACGGAAACGCCGTTTACCGTCTCGCCAGAGCGGTACCTATTTATCTACTTGCACTTTGACGTGCTTTCAAACTGCTAGGTGGGCAGGAGCAGGGACCGAGCAACGGGAGCTCACCCCGTTACGGGGATTTGAACCGCCTTCTGATCGGCAAGTCCTAGACTCTGTGGTTTAACCCACAGCGCCACCCGCGTCCCTAAGCTATCAGTACTCAGGCAGAATTACAGGATCTGACCTGTCCTTCTGGCCTGGACACTGTCACCCCCTCTGCTCCTAGATCTGATGGGGGCAGGGATGGGCAGGCAAGAGCATTTCAGAAGCTCATTTTCAAGGGCAAGACCAGGGGTCAGCAAACTTTTTCAGCAGGGGGTCAATCCACTGTCCCTCAGACCTTGTGGGGGGCCAGACTATATTTTGAAGGGGGGAAATGAACAGATTCCTATGCCCCACAAATAACCCAGAGATGCATTTTAAATAAAAGGACACATTCTACTCATGTAAAAACACAGATTCCCAGACCATCTGCAAGCCGGATTTAGAAGGTGATTGGGCCGGATCTGGCCCCCGGGCCTTAGTTTGCCTACCCGTGGGCAAGACCATCAGAACTGGCACTGCCATGACTGCAGCTTTAAGGACTGTAACTTTCAAGAACCTTTGCTTGAGCTTCCTTTCGCCTTCTCCCTCCTGTTCCTCTTTTCCTTGTGTGCCATGTATTTTTACATAGTGAGCCTGGGGACAAAGGCTACATCAGAAATTATTTTTGTAAGCCGCCCTGGGATACTTCTAACTAAAAAGCAGGGTATAAATTGTGGCAATAAATAACAAAATAGGGACAGGGAGGCTGCAATCACTTACTGCACCACACACACACACACACACACACACACACACACACACTGCACCATATATATAACTTGCAAATATTTATAAATAAACACACACACACACACACACTCATTCTGCTGTGATTTACCAGCAGCCAGTATCCCAAAATAGGAACTGTTCTCTGGTAAATAGGACCTGGTTTCTGGATTTCAGCTACCGTGTGGGGGAAGAAGTGTCTGGCCCCCGTGGGGATTAATTCTGAACTTTTTTTTTTTTGCACAGGAATATAACTTGGGAGGTTTTTTTGTGTTTTTTTTACAGTTTTAGCAGAGCTATTCTGGCTTGATCATCAAATATTAGAACTAGAAGAAACAAGCACTGATGCAAATAAAGAAATATTCTGCTGCTGATTTAAAGACTAGTGAATTGCTAAATATTTTTATTAGCTGCTTGCTGGAACTAATTTCACGCCCTGTAGATATAGTGCTTAAGTGGGAAGTAGCGTTAAATTATTCTCCTTTGCAAAGGCAGGGCGATCTCCGTCGCCACAAGACACCACTAGGTGGCAGGCACATGTCTGAAAGGCAGAGCCAGGAACTTTTTGCTTGTGAAGGGACGGACTCTGGTTCGGGGAGAGAGAATATGCTAGATAAGGGGTTGGCAAGGTTTACCTCGGCTGGGCCGGTTCACTCCAGCAGAAATCCCTCCGTGGACTGGATCGCGCCCGCAATTTCCGGCGTCTGTGTCTGTGTAGACACGATTTCCGGCGCCACGGAAGCGTGTACTGGTTTAGCGCGGGGACTCGCTGAGCGGGCGGCTCAGTTTGGGGGCGGCTCGGGGGCCGGTTAAACGCCCCCCGTGGGCCGCTTGTGGCCCATGGGCCTTAGGTTGCCGCCCCCTGTGCTAGATTCATTCCCCCTTCCTGCAAAGGAAGCTTTTAGTCTGACCTGGATCTGAATTCAAATGCAAAAATGCTCAGGAAGGCTATGAAGCATGGCTGGTGTCCCAGTTCAAGTGTCCCAAGGAAATGTTCATATCAACCTCCTCACACCAGCTATATATTTTGCAAAGCTCTTTGTCTGCTTCGTATACGTTTGGACAGCTCTTGAGAGATCGTAACCAGTTTTTGCATGGTGGCTCCTGAGGTGATGAAGCAGTTTTTTCATCATTGCTTGGATTCAGTTGGACGCCATTTTGAATCAAGATGGCGGATTGAAACTTTCAAAACGGCACTGATTTCCAACCCCTGCTTATCATTCCAGGACAACGCTGAATGCTGCACTCTTAGTACGTAATAAATTTGTGGCGGACTAGCGCAAGTGTAGAGAACTTGTAGCTCCCCCCCTCCCGTCTTGCCATACTACAACGTAGCAAGGAAGGCTACATTTTAATAATAATAATAATAATAATAATAATAATAATAATAATAATAATAATTTATACCCCGCCCTCCCCAGGCAAGAGCGGGTTCAGGGAGGCTAACACCGGATATAAAACAATTGATTGAAATACAACTTAAAAAACAACATTAAAATACAACATTAAAATGCAGCCTAATTTCAGTTTTGGTTCGCATACTGCTTCAGAAAGTGTGAATTAGCTGGATTTGCTTTTAAATGCAAACCTCTTCTTCTTCCCCACTTCTCATCTTGTGCTGTTCTGCTCACTCTTTTCTACAACGGGCTAAATCCCTTCGCTCCACGTTCCTTCCAGCCTAACTCTTCAAGGGGTCTTTACTTTCACACATGTCACCCCAATTTGGGGTCTGTATCGTCACTTGGCATTATTGGGCAGCTACTGGGGCTCCAGCAATATGGAGGCCTGACACCTGCCCTTGTTGTTGTTGTTGTTGTTTAGTCGTTTCCGACTCTTCGTGACCCCATGGACCAGAGCATGCCAGGCACTCCTGTCTTCCACTGCCTCCCACAGTTTGGTCAAACTCATGCTGGTAGCTTCGAGAACACTGTCCAACCATCTTGTCCTCTGTCGTCCCCTTCTCCTTGTGCCCTCAATCTTTCCCAACATCAGGGGTGGCCAAGTCCATCCACCATTTTAGTTTCCCACAAGGCCTTCAGTGTACTACCATTCTGGGGCATTCTCAGAAATTTAAGTGGCGGTTAGACTCTGCCACAGGGTCCACTGAAGAGGGTACATTGTCTGGTGCCTCCTCAACCCTAAAGCACCAGTCCCATTCTTGGGATTGCAATCTATTTTAAATTGTTTTTAAGCTGGTATTTTAAATTGTCGTGGCCCACCCTGGGTGAAGGGCAGCTAATAAATCAAATTGTTTTTTATTATCACTGCTACTACTGCCCTCACTTTGTTCCACAGACAGCAAAGAACCAATGGCATAGATATCTATAATGTTCCTTGTGTGGTTTTACAAATAATGCTATCACCTTTGACCATCTTACATGTGATACGAAACCAAATATAAAGCTGATTTTTCCATTATTCATTATGATGGACCAAGATCTCTCTCTCTCTCTCTCTCTCTCTCTCTCTCTCTCTCTCTCTCTCTCTCTCTCATTCTGTGTGTGTGTGTGTGTGTGTGTGTGTGTGTGTGTGTGTGTGTGTGTGTTTGTGTATTCATATTCTGCCATGGAAACAGTGAAGGCCAAATGCTTCTTGCCAGTTTTCTTGAAATACAAGTTTGTTCTATAATCAGCCAAGGGATAACTTGGCCTTTTCTGGGAAGAACAACAAGAAAAAAGAAAGTTCAAATAATATAAGGGGTTGTAATGGCTCCTGTGGGGATAAAATGTGTGTGGTGTTTTTTTTAACCTCTCCTCACAGGAACCCATTTTGTATTATCTTTCTCTTGCTGATGGCGGAAATCAATTTTAATAGAACTGACAGGAAACGAGGATGTAAAACTTCAAATAGAACAAATCCTGCAAGGTTCAGAAATAATAAAATAAGTTATGAAGTCATTTTTAAAGTTTAGAAAAATCTGATATTTTTTTCATGTGAGCAGCCTTTTCGAAAGATACAAACACCACAGCCCTGTCTGGCAAAAGTCTCTCAAATGGCATAGCCAGAAATGTACAGTTAAAACAGTGTACATCTAAAAGTATAAATCAAGTTGAATAATATAAATATAAATTGCAGGCATATTTATGTTCCACAGGCAATACCGTTGTGGGAAAATATGTAAGAAGGAATATCACTCAATCCATTATTCTGCTTTTGAGCCATATTGTCAGTTATAACAAGAGAATTTTACAAGTTCATGTTCTTCACATTAGGCTTGATGCTCGCCCCAAATTGCAACTTGGATTGAATATTTTGGTTCTGTCACTTCCAACCACTACTCCAAAAAAATTAAAAATCTGGCAGATATTCCAAAATCTGTCATGTTTTTGATCAATCTTCTTACAAAGAACTATGCTTAAGTGAATGCTTGTTATGCATTCCTCAGTGTTCACAGAGATGGTGGGGAAGGGGTACCGTATTTTTCACTCCATAAAACACACTTTTTTCTTCTTAAAAAGTAAAGGGAAATGTCTGTGCGTCTTATGGAGCGAATGCGTGGTCCCTGGAGCTGACTTGTCCAGGGGCAAAAAGCAGATTATGCTTTTTTCTTTTCTTTTTTTGAAAGAGGGAAGTGGGTGTTGAAACAAAGCCGCTGATTGTTTGCCGATCGGGGAGAGAGATAAGGGACGCTAGAGATAAAGGAGGCTGCCTGGGAGTGGGTAGGTAAAGACAGCAAACTTGCAAAGGGTGGAACAGGAAGACTAAAGCAATAAGGAGAGATATTAGAAGAAAAGGAGGAGCAAAAAACTGCTCGAGATAAGGAAAAGGCACTAAGGCAAACAAGAGGGTAGGGAGTGTTGAAAGGAAGCAGCTGACCGGCAAGCGATCGGGAGGGAGATAAGGGATGCGATAAAGGAGGCTGCCTGGGAGGTAAAAGTCCATAGATCCTCAGGATTTTTGCATTGGGTCACCCCAAATTCACCATCAGATCACATAGCATGTCCATGGCTACAGCCTGCACAAAAAAAAAATCACACATCCACTGTTGTGTGGGGCTGCAATGGCACAAAAACATGGTTACAAAGCACGGATCCGCATGGATTCTCAGGATTTCTGCATTGGGCTACCCCAAACTCACCGTCAAATAACATGTCTGTGGCCACAGCATGAACCACAAAAATCATACACCCACTGTTTCGTTAAGAATATTGTTTTTCTTGTTTTCCTCCTCTAAAAACTAGGTGAGTCTTATGGTCGGTGCGTCTTATGGAGAGAAAAATATGGTAAAGGGAAGATTTTGTTTTTTAGCTGGGCCAGTTCAGTTCTAGCCAATGAAAAGCATGGGATGGCTTTAGAACTACCTGAAAAGGGTTAGGATGCTCTCCCCACCCCTCCCCAATTTGAGCTGTGATCCTTTTCCCATCTCACATCTGATGTGTTACCAGTTTGGATTCACTTCAAAAGCATATTCGGTTGGGCCATCTATGGTTTGAACATTACTAAGGGACCACCTTTTCCACTGGCGCAAGATTCACAGTAGCGCAGGGGGAAGGAATTCAATTCAGTTTGTGTCAAAAGGGGAATCCATCTAATCTGCACTTTCTGAAACAAGATGTGGAGTGAAACACAACCATCTATTGAAATTTGCACTTCGCTGAATGTAATGTTATATTGGGGAAAGGTGTGTATTAGGCAGAATTGCATATAGAATGTGTGTGTGCATGTGTATATATCCCACTGAAATGCTGATTAATTTTCATCATGAGGCCTTTAATTTTTTTTAAAAAGGATATGAAAATCTGAGTAACAGAATCCTGAAAAAATAAGATAATGAAATAAACTGATTCTAGATTCAGGTAGATAGCCGTGTTGGTCTGACGCAGTTGAAATAAATTAAAGGGTGGGGTGGGGTCCTACCATCCTTCTGAGAACCCCCCCTCCCACTATATATAAGGGCCTGGTGACTTCCGTTTCTGTGTATCTGAAGAAGTATGCAAGCACACGGAAGCTTATACCCAGAACAAACTTAGTTTGTCTCTAAGGTGCTACTGGAAAAAAATAAATGTTAATTTTTGAAATAAACTGAGAATGACATATATGCCCATACCTGTTTTGCAAAACAACAACAACAAACCTATGGTTACATGAAACATACTCAATAAACACACAAGACGTAACTGGCTGTACTTTTGAATAAATAAGGTATACTATTCATTGTATCAAATTGTAGATTTCAACGGAAGTCTCATAAAGTTCAACGAAAAAAGCAGAAGACCCAGTGGATCAGTTCATTCTTTAGTCAGTTCATGCATAAGGTCCATACATGTATAAGTATCTATTCCACCTGTCTGTTCTTAGAGTCCAATAATCCACATGCAGGGTTGTTACAGTTTCACAGAATCCTTTCACGGAGTCTAAGACAAGGATTTCCAGAATATTAGCCTTCTTTCGCCATCCTAGGCTTCATCAGTAGAACAGGCTCTAGATAATGCAAATAAATACAATATCATAATCTCACACATTTTTACAGCAAAATTAATATAAGAAACCATAAACAATTGTACATACCATATGTAATATTACAGGATGGTGGATCTTATAGCATAGTAGTGGTTGCAGTAAGCAGTTTCCCCAGCCACTCTGGGCGGCTTCCAACAAAGATTAAAAATACATTAAAATCTCACACATTACAAACTTCCCTGAACATTAAAAACTTCCCTGAACAGGGCTGCCTTCAGATGTCTTCTAAATGTCAGGTAGTTGTTTATCTATTTGACATCTGATGGGAGGGCGTTCCACAGGGCGGGCACCACTACTGAGACAGTCCTCTGCCTGGTTCCCTGTAGCTTTGCTTCTTGCAGTGAGGGAACCGCCAGAAGGCCCTCGGCACAGGACCTCCGTGTCCAGGCTGAATGATGGGGGTGGAGATGCTCCTTCAGGTATACAGGACCGAGGCCATTTAGGGCTTTAAAAGGTCAGCACCAACAGTTTGAATTGTGCTCGGAAACGTACTGGGAGCCAATGTAGGTCATTCAAGACTGGTGTTATGTGGTCTCGGCGGCCGCCCCCAGTCATCAGCATTACTTTGTGAGATAGTGGATGCTGGTCCTACAGGTCTAATAGGTCACTGCCCCAGCAGTCTCAGTCTTCCCACAGTAAGCCCCCACCTGCCTGCCTTCTTTAATTACAAGCGGTCCAGAGGTAGCACTGGCTGTCAGCTTCATCTTATGTAGTCTTGCCTTTGTAGGATCTGTCGGGGAAGAGTGTGAGGGACGGGACACACTGGCTGTGCCTGTCATTGGCTTTGCCTCCACTTCCTGTCAGAACGTGCGCCATGTTTTGAAGAGAACTATTTGCCCCACAGATTCCCTACCACGGCCCAAAGGAAAGCGAGGGAAGGCTGAAAGGCACAAATTGAATGTTAGTTACTGGGTGCAGATAACGACGGTGATACACAATCTGCAGACATTCTGCTCATTTGTAGCTTTGTCTCTCTGAGTCCGAGAAATCACTGCAGGCACTTAGCCAGAAATATGGTGGTAAGGGAGCACGATAACCCTAGAGGGGGCATTGAATCATTGCACGAGAGCCAGAACATGAATGCAGGAAGCCTAATAATGTTTTAAGTTATTTGATTGCCTTTCTTCTTAGTGAGCAATTTGGCAGAATGCTGCCTGTGCAATTTCTCAGGGGGGTTAGCTGCTCCTCTACGCCCTACAGCCCTGGATCAGAAGCACTAGTTAGCATCAGCTGAGGAAGATGATTTGCACAGCATCATCCCGGAGTCCATCTATTCCAGCTCAGCATTGCCTAGTAGCAGCCCTGCAGGGTCTCAGACAGAGGGCTCCTCCCACATCACATGCTACCCGATCCTTTTGACTGGAGATATCAGGGATTGAACCTGGGCCTCTGTGTGTGTGTGTGTGTGTGTGTGTGTGTGTGTGTGTGTGTGTAATGGTAGAGTCTAGAATTGTAGGAACTGCTTGGATATGGTAGAGTCTAAAATCTTTGGAACTGCTTGGATATTGTGACCTTAGGGCAGGTCCTCAGACTGCCAACTTCTGAATACTAAGGGACAATTTCTAAATTACAAATTGTCCCTTAGTATTCAGAAGTTGGCAATTTGAGGACTTGCCCTAAGGTCACAATATCCAAGCAGTTCCAAAGATTTTAGCTTTCTCAAGCCCTTCCTCATTTCTCTAGTTGTTTGTGGACTCTGAATCTTTACATGGTATATGGCCCCTAGGAGGTTGACTACGAGAGAATGCGGCCCTTAGGCTGAAAAAGCTTCCCCAGCTCTGTTCTAATCCATGGTCAGCAATGCTATCCATTGCACACATTGCACCCCTTCTTTTGCCCCTATATTTCTGGACACACATTACATCCCAGGAGCAGAAATATATCAGTCCAGCTATGCCTCTGCAAAATGAGTAGCTTTTGTTTAGAATTAATGGCCCCTGTAGTTCCCTCTGTATTAGGCATTTCTCGGAACAGGGCTTCCACTTTCCAGTGTTGTGGTGTTGGTGTTGTTTTGAAAAAGCTTTAATGTCCATGCTTTTGCCTGGTAGAGCTAGTCAGCTTCAATTCAACACAGCTGGGTTGCACTGCTCTCTCTCTCTCTCTCTTCCATAGAATGTGATAAAGAAGATCTATATCCCAAGCCTCGGAGCAAATTCCATGCCCCGAACACATGGCAAATGTTGTCAGATGGCAGCATCCAGACTGAGTTCCAAGAGAAGCCATCCAGTCATTGATAATGAAACTGAAATGCTTAACTGTAAAGTGGGTAATCATCATTAGTTCCTTTGGTATTCCTCATAATGACATTAATCATGGCGTACTCATTAGATTTTAATAGGCCTGTAATATGTTAATCCATAGTAATTCTATTGCAGTTCAGCATTAGCTAATGCCCACTTCTTGGAAAGTGTTCTGTAAGTCCGTTTTATAATACAGCTTACGAATTCGATCTGGATAAAGAGAGAAAAACGAGGTTTCTCCAAAGCTCAGGGCTGAGGCGATGGGTAAGCGATAGCCCAGTGTGATTGTCCAAGCAAAGGGGTTCATACAGTCATGTACCTGTACAAGGGGTGTTGAGTGGATATGGTCACAAAAATGCAATATAGCATCCTCATTTCAAGGCAATTTATATTCTTGTTACGACCCAGCAGCATAGACCAGTGATCTTCGACCAGTCCAGACCCAAGACCCACCTCTGACTCCCAAGCTGCAACATGGGACTCGTGTTCACTTGTGATTTATTCTTAATAGCGCTAACAATGTATGTTATTAATCCTAAAGTGGCAATTCCCCTAGTGATATGCATTGTGTTACCTCAGCATTGCCGCTAAAGGAAAACTAGTCCTGCTATGGGGCAGGAGAAAGTCACGAACATGCAGCTGGCCAGAAATATGTATCTTATTTTTTAAAAAAATGGCTCGCACCTTTCTTCTGCCACATTGCAACTCTTGTGGAAATGGATAAAATTAGCACCTCATCCCGGTCACACGCAGCGCTCCTTTGGTCTTATCAGCCCAAGCTGGAATCCAACATGGCAGCAACATCTTTGCTGTGGGTCCCAACCCACTGGCTGAATACCTATGGCACTGACCACTGCTGGTACTGTCAAATGGGGTAGAGCATCAGTGTGCAAAATAATTTTTGGATAAGAGGGGATATAGTGGGGGGATGATGGCCTGCTTTAACATTCTGGCTACCCCTGCCCCAGTGTGAAAAAATTGTCCACCTACATTTTGCACATATTTATTGCTCCCCGGACAGTGGAGTTAGGAGTACTGTGTGGGCATGATTATTCTGTACATGCTCACATGAGTACATGAGGCCTTCTTGGAGAAACTGTCGCCCCAGTCTGCTGATCACCTGGCTATTGGAACAACAGGAGAGTAATGACTCGGCCAAGACAGTTTTATGTCTCCATGTGGTATGGTATTTGAAATATACTCGGAGTCGAGTGTGGATTTCATTCTCTTTATTCAGCTCATAGTAGTAAGGAATGGAAGTTCCCCCAAAATGTCTGCTTTATATACACAATGGGCCCCACGTGATTGGCTAATTCTGGGATTCTCCTGTAGGCCAATCAGGTTGTGGATTCACTTCCACCTGGAGTTGGATTGGGTGGCTCATGCGGACCAATCAGACTGCTGCATTCTGGATCCTATTGTTTTAGGACCAATCAGACTGCTGCATTCTGAATCCTATTGTTCTAGGACCAATCAGACTGCTGCATTTTGGATCCTATTCAACTCAGTACATAACAGTATTGTACTAGGATCTGGGAGACTTGGCTTCAAATCCTTACTCAGCTGCACTGAAAACATGTGTAATTGCTGGTGTAATTGTGTGATAAGTGGTATGTATACAGCATCAGAGGCAGTGTTGAGTTGTCTGCTGCTACAACTCTCTCCTTCAAACAGGGACGCTCTTGCTTGGGAATGGTTCGTCACTGGTGCCGTGTTGATGTCTGACACACGGTGTCTGATGCAGATATCGAACCCCAGCAATCCTGTGCACAGAAAGTGGGGGTGGGAATGAGAAACAGACAGTCAAATGAATCCTTGCAGATAATCAAATGAATTCCTGCAGAGCCTAAGTCACACCAGAGGCCACGTATTTTTAAAGCCAGAATTCAATCAATATAAACTCGCATAGATATAATTTAAGCAGGGATAAAAAAAAAAACCCCACACTAACCTAGTAACTAAAGCTACTAAAAATGCAAAGTTTATAGTCCATCTGTCTCTTTGCTTCAGGGAGCCTGTATTAAATTCATTGCTAAATAAAACAAATAAGCCCAGCAAAAGTCGGCACTGAAATCTGCATACTCATAAGAGAATTAACAGAACTCTCTTGTTATGATGGCTGATTCTCAATTTGCATCTTTAAAGAGTTGTGACCATGTCTAGGTTTCTGCCTTCCTAGTTATATTGGAGGCAGGATGGTCTTATGGCTTTGGGGTCCTGCATGATTACTTTTTGAACAGGTGCTGGATGTGAGCAGGATTCTGCAAGGGGGCCCGAGGGGGCTGGTAGGAAAGCAAGAATCAATAGGGATAAAATATTGTCTCAGCCAAAATTGAATGTCATTTATCTTTGGGGAAACAATCAAAGGTATATTGCTATACATTTAAATACAGGATGCACCAAACTATGGGCTTTTTGGTTCTTCAACCAGCACTTGAAATCTTACTTTTACTACCCCATTGTCCCCAAATTCTGGAGTTGGCAGCAGATGAAATTTTTTCTACCTCCTTCTGGATAACTTCAGGATTCTTAAAAGCCTCTGGCCTGAAGATGGTCACTCTGTTCCATAGCCTTGTGCCTGATGCACCCATTGTGCCACTGAAATTGTGAAGTACTGAGTGAGGCCTTTGGTTCCTTAGGTTTAGCTGTCCGTGATTGTTAAGTTGTGGGTGAACATATCAGACGACACAGCGATTCTTCAGACAGCTCTTGTTTATTCACAGGCCAGAACAGAACTGAACTGAAGGGTTCGGCCAACCTGCTTATATAGAGCTCAACTACAAAGCAACAGTAACAACTTTCTGTAACTATCCAATCACTGAACGTCGCTTTCAATTCCTTATTTGCATATGTGGACCTGAGTGAAAACTATCTACAGTATCCCCCTGCTGGCCCAGGGTGAGAACTTCAGTACATAACAATGATGGTCTGGGCTCTGGTCCTGTAAGCCCTGGCGATATAGTTGTTCTGTGGGTTCCTGTCTGTCCATGTGAGGCTCAGAGTCCTGAATCCAATCCAGCTCCCTACCTGAAGCATCTGCAGTCTGTGACTCTGAGGTCCCATCTGCACTATTCATTTAAAGCACTATTATGCCAATTTGAATGCCATGGCTTCCCCCAAAGAACCCTGGGAAATGTAGTTTAGTGGTGCCGAGAGTTGGTAGGAGACCCCATTCTCCTCACAAAGCCACAATTCTCCGAGTGATTTAACAGGCAATCCCTCTTCCCGAGGAACTCTGGGAATTGTATATCTGTGAGGGGAATAAGGGTCTCCCAGCAACTTGCCGCAACACCCTTAACAAACTACCCTCCCTGTTATGTACTCAAGTTCTCACCCTGGGCCAGCAGGGGGATACTGTAGATAGTTTTCATTCAGGTCCACATATGCAAATAAGGGATCGGAAGTGACGTTCAGTGATTGGATAGTTACAGAAAATGGTTACTGTTGCGTTCTAGTGGAGCTCTATATAAGCAGGCTGGCAGTTCAGTTCAGTTCTGGCCTGTGAATAAACAAGAGCTGTTTGAAGAATCGCTGTGTCATCTGATATGTTCACCCACAACTTAACACTCCCCAGAATTCTGTGGGGGAAGCCATGACTATTTAAAATGGTATGATACCGCTTTATAGTGCAGATAGGGCTTGACAGCTGCTGGACTCTGACGTCATGGCATAACCTACTTCACAGAAAATATAAAGGTAAAGGTAAAGGTACCCCTGCCCGTACAGGCCAGTCTTGCCAGACTCTAGGGTTGTGCGCTCATCTCACTCTATAGGCCGGGAGCCAGTGCTGTCCGCAGACACTTCCGGGTCACGTGGCCAGCGTGACATCGCTGCTGTGGCGAGCCAGAGCCGCACACGAAAACACTGTTTACCTTCCCGCTAGTAAGCGGTCCCTATTTATCTACTTGCACCCGAAGGTGCTTTCGAACTGCTAGGTTGGCAGGCGCTGGGACCGAACGACAGGAGCGCACCCCGCCGCAGGGATTCGAACCGCCGACCTTTCGATCGGCAAGTCCTAGGTGCTGAGGCTTTAACCCACAGCGCCACCTGCGTCCCTACAGAAAATATATGATGGGGCAAATCCATGTCCCACCCTGCGCTTCTGGGAAGGACAGGATAAAAGTGCAGTAAATAAAAGAATCCCAAGGTGATGTGTGGTATTTCTGCATACAGGAACTTGGGGTCTTGTCACATGGCTATATTTGACAGAATGGAGAATTCCCCATCAACTGGCTTTTTCAGTGGAATTGTTTACCTTAAACTTCCGCAGCATCTTCAGTGTCTTTTATAAAATGCAGCCACTAGAGGTGGCCTTAGAATTCTTTCCTATATAATTACTTTCTTATGACAAGATGCTGCTGTTTTACAGGATTGTTATTAGGAATCATCTTTAAAGGCGTCTATCCGCTTATTAATAGTCATGCTGATAAGCAGCAAACTCTGTTTGTTGCCAAGGGAAGAATTAAATATTTTGATTCTTTTTCTTCTCCCTGAGTGACAGATAGAACTAAAACTGTCTCGTGTTAATGGATACAGGCACGAATCGTGTTTTCTCCATCAATTTGGCTTTTGAGGGCGTCCTCCTTCAAAGAGAGAGTAACTTTATTTTCTGCTCCGGAGAAGCACATTGCTAATGAGAATTTAAAACACTGCAATTTGGCTCCATAAACAACACAATTTCTTACGCAGGCGGGTGTGGGGGTGGAATGGTCAGGATACAGGCCTGAAAATGCTACGTGGATAATTAGGTATCTCTCGAGGCTACTTCTGACCTCTCACGTAGTCACAATAGCAAGTGGTGCTGAATTTGTTGAGGAGGTCTTGCACATGATTCTGGTTCAAGGTTCTTGGATCAATTTACAAGGCCCCTAACAAATTGGGTCCAGGATATCTTAGGGACCGCATGACTTATTATATCCCTGCCTGATCACGGTGGTCTTCAGGGGTATCACGGTTAATGGTCCCCCATGACTTGGATACATGGCTCATATCCACCAGTCATCTTGCATTTTGGACTCACAGTGGTCTATGGAGGCACAGGCCAGTTCTGTATCCAGGGCAGCTGTCTACCATCTGGTATGCAGGCTAAGACTCTACCTGCCCGCGGACTGTCTCACCAGAGTGGTGCATGCTCTAGTTATCTCCCACATGGACTACTGCAATGCGCTCAATGTGGGGCTACCTTTGAAGGTGACCTGGAAACTACAACTAATCCAGAATGTGGCAGCTAAACTGGTGACTGGGAGTGGTCGCTGAGACCATATAAGACCGGTCCTGAAAGGCCTACATTGGCTCCCAATAAGTTTCCTAGCACAATTCCAAGTGTTGGAATTGTGCTAGGAAACTTATTGGGAGCCAATGTAGGCCTTTAAAGCCCTAAATGGCCTCGGCCCTGTATACCTGAAGGAGCGTCTCCACCTCCATCGTCCAGCCAGGACACAGAGGTCCAGAACCTTCTGCTGGTTCCCTCACTGCGAGAAGTGAAGCTACAGGGAACCAGGCAGAGGGCCTTCTCGGTAGTGGCACCTGCCCTATGGAATGCCCTCCCATCAGATGTCAAAGAAATAAACAACTATCTGACTTTTAGAAGACATCTGAAGATAGCCCTGTTTAGGGTCGTTGTTCATGTTTGATGTTTTATTGATTTTTTATTCTTACTAATATTCTGCTGGGGAATAAAGTGTCTGGATAAACCCAGCCAGATTGGCAGGGTATAAATAAATTATTATCTGTTAAATTATTTTTAATTATTTATTTGTAATTTATTTATTTATTATTATTGCATTCAGTAGTCTGGGCTCAGTTTTGTGGAACACATTTTCAGTTGCTGTCAGACAGGCCTCAACAAAGCATAACTGTGTACATTCTTATGGGCACAAGATGTTGGACATAACATTATGATGGCTGACTGGGAACAGTTATGGACCACAGGTATGACGTTTACGGCATGTAATGCCTTAAGAGAGAATTTAATGAAAATGATTTACAGGTGGTACATAACACCAGTCAAGCTTGCAAAAATCTATCATTTGCCTGATAACAAATGTTGGAAATGTGGGGAGACTGAAGGTACATTCTTTCACCTTTGGTGGACATGCCCAAGGATTAAGAACTTCTGGGAGATGATTTATAATGAAATGAAAAAGGTATTTAAATATACCTTTCTGAAGAAACCAGAGGCCTTTCTCCTGGGAATGGTAGGCCAATTGGTGCCAAAGAAGGATAGAACTTTTTTAATGTATGCTACAACAGCAGCAAGAATACTCATCACAAAGCATTGGAAGACACAAGATCTACCCACTCGGGAAGAATGGCAGATGAAGCAGATGGACTACATGGAACTGGCGGAAATGACTGGCAGAATCCGAGACCAGGGAGAAGAGTCGGTGGAAGAAGATTGGAAAAAATTCAAAATATATTTACAGAAACATTGCAAAATTAATGAATCTTAGAAGGATGCTGGAATGAAGTTACATGGTTTTAGTAGAAAGGTTATAAAGAACTAAGTAAAAATGGATTGTTAATGGGTCAAAGTGTAGAATTTAAAGCCAAATTAGGTTAAGATAAATTATAGAACAAAAATTGAGAAAGATGGAAAGGATTTGCTGAAATAGCTATTTGAATTAGAATACAAAAAAGGGAGGTGTGAGGAGGTCGATGAAACAAGTAAATGAAAGATAAAGATATGGAAATACGGTATACATTTTTAAATGTTTTTGTTTTTTAAATGTTTTTGCTTTTATTATTGTTTTGTTGTATTGTGTTTTTTCTTTTTTTTCTTTTACTGTGCTTTTTATTTTTGAAGCATTGTAATTTATTATTGTTTTTTTCTTTTTTCTGTAACTGTTAAACCTTTAATAAATATTTTTTTTTTAAAAAAAATAACTGTGTACATTCTTCTCTTGAAATAGAGTGTTGATGGTTGATGCATTTGGGGAAACAAACCAGGTGGGATGGGGAACAGAATGAAATATCCAGGAAAATGGCATGCTCTTGAACAAGAGCATGCCACGAAGAAGGATTTTGTTGCTTGTCCCCATCGCAATCTCCATCTCTTGACCCTCCGGTGCTCTGAGGACTAGAGAGTGATGATCTTAGAGACGGTGCAAATTTATTTAAAATTACAGAACTGGGTCCAGCTCAGGATTAAAACTTTCCATCATTATTATGGCAGCCTTATGCTATCCTTTGGGCTAACAGCTTTCAGGCTCTTTATCTTAAAGAAGCCAATGTGGAGTTAAGAATAAGAACTGCATTAATTCTAAAGTTGTTTCAGACTTGACCTGAGCTTTTACAGCTAAACAAAAAAATTAAACTCAAGTGACACCAAAAGGAAAACCTGTCTGCTTTCAAGTAAACATGCAATACAGTAATACAGTGGTACCCTGGAAGTCGAATGAAATCCATTCCAGAAGTCCGTTTGACTTCCAAAGCGTTCAGAAACCAAGGCATGGCTTCCGATTGGCTGCAGGAAGCTCCTGCAGCCAATCAGAAGCCATGGAAGCCACGTCGGATGTTCGAGTTCCAAAGAATGTTCGCAAACCGGAACACTCACTTCTGAGTTTGCGGCATTCGGGAGCCAAAACATTCGACTCACAAGGCGTTTGGGATCCAAGGTACAACTGTACCTTGGTTCTTGAATGGCTTAGTTGCAGAACAAATCGGCTCCCGAATGCCGCAAACCCGGAAGTAAGCATTTACCCGGAAGTGAACATTTTTTGGAAGCTGAACATCTGAGGTGGCTTCCGCTTGAGTGCAGGAAGCTCCTGCAGCCAATCAGAAGCCGTGCCTTGGCTTTTGAACAGTTTCGGGAGTCGAACGGACTTCTAGAATGGATTAAGTTCGAGAACCAAGGTATTGTTGTTTGTTGTTTAGTCATGTCCGACTCTTCATGACCCCATGGACCAGAGCACGCCAGGCACTCCTGTCTTCCACTGCCTCCTGCAGTTTGGTCAAACTCATGCTGGTAGCTTCGAGAACACTGTCCAACCATCTTGTCCTTTGTCGTCCCCTTCTCCTTGTGCCCTCCATCTTTCCCAACATCAGGGTCTTTTCCAGGGAGTCTTCTCTTCTCACGAGGTGGCCAAAGTATTGGAGCCTCAGCTTCAGGATCTGTCCTTCCAGTGAGCACTTAGGGCTGATTTCCTTCAGAATGGATAGGTTTGATCTTCTTGCAGTCCATGGGACTCTCAAGAGTCTCCTCCAGCACCATAATTCAAAAGCATCAATTCTTCAGCGAACCAAGGTATTACTGTACAACATTACTTGCTCTGTATTTTTTTTAAAGTAGATTAAAAAAAACAAAAACCAGTCATCTGGTCTCCTTTCAACCACCAAATAAAAGGATTCCTTTGACTTCCACATAGTCCACTGAGTCCAAACATACACACCCCAGTGTGGTCCTGTAGGCTATAGTGGCCAAAATGCACTTATTTATAATGTGGTTGGCCTCTGTGACTAGGAGTACTTATACCCAGCTTCCGATGCTGTGCCAGCTGTGCCCTTCCCCGGATAGGACTAGCCTGCCTTCAGACACCCATGCTCTGGTACCCTCCAATCTAGACTACTGCAATTCACCCTGTGTGAGACTGCCCTTGAAGACATTGCAATAATACAAGTGCAAAATGCGATGGCCCATGTTGACGGGAGATGTGGGCTGAGGAGATATAACTCTGATTTAAAAATAACTACCCTGGTTGCCAGTTGTTTTCCAGGCCCAATCAAATGTGTGTTTTTTCCCCCTGTGGTGGGTCCACGACTGTGGAATGCGGTCCCCATTGTGGTGTGCTTACCTGCACTGTGAGTTAAGACACACCTCTTTTGTCAACCTTTGGGGTGAGGGAACTGCGACGGAATGAATTTACGAACCATTTTATGCTTCTGCTTTATTGTGAGCTGGGCTGAGGTAATTGTTTTTAAGCGCTTGTTTTGTATGGCTGCTCTATGCTGCTTATTATGCTGTCAACCGCCCTGTTGTCTTCCGGTGAAGTGTGGCGTATCTTTTCCTTAAAGGATATATAATAAAATAAATAAATAAACTGTGTTATTCCTTTTTGAAGTGGGAAAGGCAACTTTCCCTCATCTGAAGAGCTACAGCGGGCATCTCCGTGATAAAATAAAAATAAAAATGGTGCTGATTTCTGAGCATACATTCTTCAATAATTTACTCCGCTTCAATCTTATGTATATTTAACAAGTTTCTCTCTTCGCATACACATAAACCTGTAAGCATTAATTTCCCCCTGCAACCTGACACAGTTCTTGTGGAGAAACTGCACACCAGCAATAATATAATCTTGTAAACAGAATTTAATTATTTATGTAAAAGTAGTGAAATGACTTTACAATCAAACTCAATGGATTTTTATGTAATTTGTTTTCTCCCCTAAGCCTGTTATGTAAAAGTGTAAATATTACAAATTATACACGCTGCTTCACTTGTAGAGTGTTTAATATTTTAACAAACTTAAGATGGTCTCTCTCCCCCCCCCCCCCCCAGTTCTTGTCACCGCAAAAGCTATTAAATGGTGCCTTTAGTGACAAATTCTTAGCACGTAGTAATTATACTTTTACTGGGATGTCTTTTAATAGTGTGAGATGGAAGCACATGCGTTTTTGAAGCCGGACTCCTGGGTGGTGATGGGTAGCGGGTGGGGGAGAATTATGATGCGGTTTATATTTAAAGTGGAACCGTCCTAATTCATGATTTCCGGAAGAAAAATGTACAGACCAAACACTGTAATCATTCAAAGCGTGCACTTCTCTGAATTTTGCTGTGCTGTTCTCCAGTTAAGTGAAATGCATATACCAGGGTGAAAATAATGTGCGGAAATGCACTGTGTTAGGGAAAATGGCTTTGCAAAAATGTGGCCATTGGGGAAGATTGCATGCAGAAAACTGTATTAGAAGAATATAGGGAAATATATATATAGAAGGGACCCTGAGGATCATCTAGTCCAGTGATGGTGAATCCTTTAGAGATCTAAAAGGTTCACCATCACTGCAACCCAAAACCTACTTATTTATTGCAAAGTGCCAACACGGCAATTTAACCTGTATATCTCATTTTTCCTGTGTGTTTCATGTATCTTCTTTATGACTGCTGTTGTAAAAAACAATCCTGCATAAAAGTTATTGCATTACATTCTTCATTAAATTATCTCTCCATTGATATATAATTTTATGCTATAATTCAGTGCTTTTTTCCCCTTTAAAAATGTTTAGAAGTACTCTCATTTTGACTCAAGAAAATCACCGGGGGGTGGGGGGTGGGAGACGGGGAATAAATACATTTCAAATTGGGGAAAATAAATACAGTGGTACCTTAGTTTTCGAACAGCTTAGTTCTCAAACTACAGTGGTACCTTGGGTTACAGACGCTTCAGGTTACAGATGCTTCAGGTTACAGACTCCGCCAACCCAGAAATAGTACCTCCGGTTAAGAACTTTGCTTCAGGATGAGAACAGAAATCGTGTGGTGGCAGTGGGAGGCCCCATTAGCTAAAGTAGTGCTTCAGGTTAAGAATAGTTTCAGGTTAAGAACGGACCTCCGGAATGAATTTAGTTCTTAACCCGAGGTACCACTGTACTTGGAACCTGAACACTTCAAACCCAGAAATGAGTGTTCCTGTTTTGGAACTTTTTTCGGAAGCTGAATGTGCTCTGGGATTGGGTTGCTCCGCTAGGCAGCGTTGCCGCTTGCACGGTAACAGGAGCTGGATCGGGGCTGCTCTGCTGGGGAGGTGCAGGCTCCATCACACTTTCCATTGAGGGGTTCACAGCTGCACTCAAGGGAGAAGTTTAAAGGGGCCTCCACCTCCACATCAGATTCCCTGCAATCCCATGAAGGCAGCCAGGCTGAATAGTTGCTGGGGTTGGAGAAAGTGAAGGCAGCCCGGAAGCTGCATCTGAGAGCCCCTGCACCACCTGAAGGCAGCCAGGCGCTCCTCAGCTGAGCTGCCCAATCACACTCCTACTTGTGTGCAAGCAGGAATGGAGGTGGGAGGTGGGGATCTCTCAGAAGTGGAGTGGAGGCTTCTGGGCTCTGAACCTTTCAATGGAAAATGTGACAGAGCCTGCACCTCCCAGCTGAGCAGCCCTATCCAGCTCCTGTTCCTGTGCATGCAAGCAGCAACGTTGCCTAGTGGAGCAGCCCGATCCCACTCCTACTTGCCTGCAAGCAGGAGTGGAGACAGGCATCTCTCAGAGGTGGAGCAGGCTGGGGGTCGGAGGGGGGCGGTGGTGGTGACTGCACTGGGACCGCAGGGTGCATTCAAAATAAAATCTGAAAATTTCCAGAAAACCAACGAACTTGCAACTCGTGAAAAAGCAGCAACACAACAAATTGAAAAAAGCAAACCAACCGCAAATGAATCAATATCACAAGAAAACATAAAACAACACTGACCCTGACCCTAACCCTAACCCAGCCTGCCTCTCTTCTTCCCTCCACCCCTACCCCTGGCATGGAAGCTACGACACCAGGGCTGCAGGCTTTGGACCCGTGCCAGAGCCCTTCTCCTGCTGGGGAAACGGCACGCGTGCCAAAGTTTTGCCACCACGGATCTAGTCCAACCTACAGCAATGCAGGAATATGCAGCTGTCCCCTATGGTAAGGTTACTAGATTTTTTTCAAAGAATCCGGGGACACTTAAAAAAAAGAGAGGAAAAAAGTTATTAAAAAAAATTAAGAAGTAATATCTTCTCTCCTGTGGTCTCCTCTGTCATGTGGCCTTCCTCTGGGCCCTGGCCTGCTCTCTTGGAGTGCTAGCTGTGGTGGAGTAGGCTGGGCTCAGCCAAGTGTCCTTGCCCTCCCAGTGATCTCCTACCTCTTTTCCTGAGCGGCGACAGTGGAGCGGCAAGGTCGGGGCTCCACTCTTTTTTCTCCTTCCTCTTTCTCTCTCTTCCTTCTCCTTCTCCTCTCCTCCTTCTCCCTGCGTTGGCTCTGGGGTTTTCCCAGCCCTGGAGCGCTGCTGGGCAGTTGGCCGGGTGCTCTTGTGCCCAGCTTGATTTGGGTCGTGGTGTGTGTGTGTCTGTGTGTGTCAGCAGTTCCCCCAGTTGACATGCCAGGCGTCCCCAGTTCCCCCTCGGCAGTGGTGGTGGCAGTGGCAGTCTCAGCAGCCCAGAGCCAGTCTGGTAGCACAGTTGGTTCTGGCTGGCTTCAGGAGCTGCTCACTGCCATGGCACCCGCCATTTTGCCTCGCCAGAAGTCCCCATATGATGTGTCTTGTGCCGTTGAACCAATCACGCAACATTCATTTCCTACTAATAAATCCACAACACAAAATATAAATCTGGGGACATTAAATGAAATCCGGGGGCATTCTGGGGATGGGTTTTGTCCGGGGACAGATTTGTAAATCCGGGGACTGTCCCTGGGAAACGGGGACGTCTGGTAACCACACCTTATGGGGATCAAACCTGGGACCTTGGTGTTATCAGCACCACACTCTAACCAACAGAGCTATTGAGCAGGTGAAATTCATGCTAAAATGCTAAATAATATTCTTGAGGGCATTTAAACCTAAAAATCATAGACTGGATGGATGCAGAAGAGTGGTAGGAGGCCCCAGTTGAGGAACCCCCAGGGGAAGAAGTCAGAGCCAGGGGTTTGGTGGTGGGACGGCAATGAGTGGTGGTGGTGGGACGGCAATGAGAGAGAAGGCTGGGAGGAGGTGGAAGCTGACGAGGCCACAAGGTTTAGTGAGCAGGAAGAGGCTGTGACAGAGAGCCGTCCAGACTTAGAGGCAGCGGAAGAAGCCAGTGGGTCTGTGACCAGCTCCCCTCCCTCTGGTCTCCCAGAACACACAGAGGTATAAAGAGGGCAGAGCAAAGGACAGGCAACATGAAGGAGCCTCAGATTGTTTGGGAAGGATCCAGGTGAGGAGGAGATCACTAGACCTGGCCTCACTAGACCACTAGATCACTAGACCAGTTGTGCTCACTAGACCTGGCCTCCTGAGCATATCTTGTTTCCTTGAATAAAGAGCTAAGTACACTTACAACATGTGCTTTCCCCCCCTGACACCACAAAGAAGAAGAAGAGTTTGGATTTGATATCCTGCTTTATCACTACCCGAAGGAGTCTCAAAGCAGCTAACATTCTCCTTTCCCTTCCTCCCCCACAACAAACATTCTGTGAGGTGAGTGGGGCTGAGAGACTTCAAAGAAGTATGACTAGCCCAACGTCACCTAGCAGCTGCATGTGGAGGAGCGGAGACACGAACCCGGTTCCCCAGATTACGAGTCTACCGCTCTTAACCACTACACCACACTGGCAAAAACTGATGTTGAGATATGGAGAATGAACTTAAGTCTGGAAAAATGAGAGACTGGGAAAATATAGAATGTTTTTCCCCAAAGCCATGCATTTTGTACCTTGTTTTTGCTAATATATGCACACTTCACCATTGGTAATGCATTTCTGTACATATTACTTGACTGGAGAAGAACACTGCAAAATTGGGAATTTTGAAGGATAGGCGTTCTTTGGTTCATGTGTTGTTTTGGAAAGTGAAAATTGGGGAGGTTCACCTTTAAATGTGAACTCCCCACACCAAAGGTATTATTGCTCTGGAGCTATATTTTGATCTAATGTTTTGTTGGAGATAGGGAAGGGGATGGGGTGGTCACTATTTTTTAAATGGTGAGGAATATTAGGGGGGGGGGAATTCTGCAGAAGTAATTTTCTCCCCTCAGGGTAGGAAGAAAATATTCTCAGAAAAAGAAAAGGGATCAGCGTTAATCAAGACTGCAGCTGACCCCAATAAACTGTGAAGGATTAAGGCTCCAAATGCCTCTTTAGGTCTAGAAAGAGACAAGGATATACCAAATCAACTCCTGTGATTTGCAGTGGGTGTGAAGCTTTTGGATACATGTGCATGTGGATATTAGAAAGACGCCTGCTTGAGAAAAGCTGGTTCAGGAAAGAATATTGCACGGGGAATTTCCATCCTGGGAATTCCATCTGCTGTGTTTGCTGCAATCAGCACTGTTTCCATGCTGCTACAGTTCAGTTGCTGTTGAAGCCTACCTTTTTCTTGCATCAATTTCTGCTGTAGTTTGATTCTGTGATCGATTGATTCTGCGATCAATTTCAATGCATTTCAACAGAAGGGAGAAAACAATGCAGAAAATTATTTATATAACTAATTATTTATATAACAACAATTTATATAACAACAACAAATACTGCTTGTATTTGTTTACCTAATTTCCACTCCCGACCTCTGACAACAATGCGAACTGTGGCAATTTCCAGTCCCCTTTCCATGTCTGATGGAAATTACCAGCATCCCTACCTGTCCTAAACCACCATCACGATAGGTCACTGGTAGAGCATCTGCTTGGACCGCACAAGGTTCCAGGTTCAATCCCCAGCATCTCTAGGTAGGGCTGGGAAAGCTTTCCTGTATGAAACCCTGGAGAGCTGCTGCCAATCAGGGAAGATGGGTGGGGAATCTTTTTCAGCTTGTGGGCTGCATTTGCTTCTGGGCAACCTCTCGAGGGCCACATGCCAGCAAAAAGTGGGCGGAGCAATGAATATAAATTTTACCTTTGCGTTTCAACGAACATTTGCACAGTCCTTTCTATCCCCCATCTAGGCAAGCAGGAGTTATTATCAATGTTCAAGGACACATTCAAACCAGGCAAAAACACTCAAAGGGGATGTTGACCAAGGCTGATGAGGCGTGTGCCTTGGGGAGGAGAGTTCCAAGGGCCAGTTAGAGAGGCCTGGGGGCCAACGTGTCCAGTCCATACTAATAGTGTTGGAATGTCATTCTTGGACCTGCATAAGAATTTGCATTTTTGTGTGGTAGTTTCCCTTCTCATTTCATCCCCCCTCCACCTAAGAAAATGATATGCAAACTCTTACTATGACTTGCATATCAAGACGGAGATTTTCTGCTTTCCCCTACTTACTGACCCTATTCCAATTATGCCGTAGCCAAAAAGCTAGACTCCCCCCCCCCCACTTTTCATTTTTTTAAAATATTTTTTTTTATCTGGCACCAAATCCAACTGAAACAACTTAGCACTGAAGACAGTTTTATAGCTCCTTGTCTTGCCTTGCTCTTGTAGAATAATAATGAGTGTGTGAGGACCATCCTGTTTTCTGATTTACAAGACACTCCGAGGTCTCTACTGTATTCCAAGCCCAGAACAGTGAGAAATTATTATAAATCATTGTTTCCCACCCCCCCACCCCCTGGAAAAAAAATTCTCTAAAGGCACCCTGACGGGGAGGGAGAGAAGGGAGTCACTCCAAGTTATTCTTCGAATGATGTTTGTCATACTGACACGCTGTACTGATAGCAATCTGGCTGTGTCTTGCGAAGACATCTCCTCCATCTGTCTCATTGGCTGAATAATATCCCTTTGATTTACAGTAGGAAGGCTTGGTGCAGTATCAAGGAGGCTGTGTCAAAGCTTAGTGATTGCAGTGTCAGGACTCAGTGACCTGTTTCTTCACAGCTCTCAGCAAAAGATGAAGCCTTGTTAGCTTGCAAGCATCTGCCTGCTTGCCTTCCTGACTCCTTCCAACCACCCCTATGCAATATCCATGTGCGCAGGCCAGTTCTTATGTAACATCGCCCATTGGATTATCTCACATACTCCAACTGTCCCTGTTTCCTAGAGAGAGTCCTTATTTTCCGAGTTCTTTTTTCTGGTAAATCACACGGGAATGCTCCAGACTCATTGGCCAGTCACCATTCTGTGGGATGGGTTTTAATGGGTAGGAAAAGCTGTATTGATTGCAATTTATCCCTCCAGGCACCCATGTGTGTGGGTTGAACAGGGTTTCAACATCCTGTCCTTGGCAGCAAAATTTAAATTCTAGGTAACCTTGTTTAGAGCAAGTCTAGCTATGAGGTAAGCTGGCTCCCCCCCCCCCCAACAAAGAATCAGGCAACAACATGTAAAGTAAGTTTAAATGTAAGATTTACTTACTTACTAATTATGTATTGGTTCACAGCAATGGCAGCAGTAAAAGCTATGTAGGCAATGACCACTCCCCACATCAAATGGGGGGTGCCTTTTCCGTGGTCGCGCGCAGTCCCCCCCCCCCCGGATCCCAGTTTGGCTCTCGGTAGTATGGGCTGGTGGCGCTATGGGTAAAAGCCTCAGCGCCTAGGGCTTGCCGATCGAAAGGTCGGCGGTTCGAATCCCCGCGGCAGGGTGCGCTCCCACTGCTCGGTCCCAGTGCCTGCCAACCTAGCAGTTCGAAAGCACCCCCGGGTGCAAGTAGATAAATAGGGACCGCTTACCAGCGGGAAGGTAAACGGCGTTCCGTGTGCTGCGCTGGCTTGCCAGATGCAGCTTTGTCACGCTGGCCACGTGACCCGGAAGTGTCTCCGGACAGCGCTGGCCCCCAGCCTCTTGAGTGAGATGGGCGCACAACCCCAGAGTCTGTCAAGACTGGCCCGTACGGGCAGGGATACCTTTACCTTTACTAGTATGGGCTGGCTTCGCCCTCCCCAGGCTGGATACCTGGAGGTCTCTGCCTACCTCAGCCAATCGCCCACTCCCGCCTGGGGAGGTGTTGCCAGGGGAGGGGGAGGGACTGCCCTGTCCACACAACAGAAGGTGAATCTTACCTGCAAAGCGTCAGTTGGCTCCAGAGCTTCTCCCACCCTGCCCTCCCTCAGTAAAGCTTTCTTTTGCAAGTTAACCTCTTCTCCACAGGTACGCGGGTGCTGCTATGTCATGGTCGCTGCTGAAGGGCCGGAAAGGAATTTTCCTGCATTGGAAGGTTTTGCCTTTCCCGTAGCAAAACGTCAGAACTTTGGCAGTTTCAGGCCTTGGGCGGACTCCTTTAGTCTATCTTCCTAAATGGGGGGGGGGGTAAGCGGTGACCCACGCCCCCCTTGCGGCGGTGATCCCAGAGTTCCTTGTTAAAGGGGTCTTGAGGGGAGGCATTGGCCATACGCCAAGAGGTTGTCATTGCTCTCCCCTGTGACGGTGGAGATATGGGGGGCGGGCCTTCTGCTTGAACATATGTTCTCCAGAGCCAGCCCAATCCCCTCACATTCTGGATAACCCTGATGTCTCCCAGATCCCCGGCTGGGGACTGGGAAGGATAAACGCCCAATGCCTGAGCCAAGGTCTCCCTACATCTGAAACTTAATAAAGATGTGGCCAATTTTAATCCCATTGCACGTTGTCTTGAGTCATTATTCTGCTCGGGGGGTCGCCTGGGGTTGGGGGGACTCCGCCGGTCCACGCAAAATACTTAAAATTAACAGTATAACCAGCTTCAGGTGTGTACCTAAAGCTGGAGTAAGCAGAGGCATGTCTGAATCCAATGCTGGTCAAAGGAAGAGAGAGAAAGGAACAGGAAGTACTATGCACTCCTTCCTCTCCAGGAGGAGTGTGGAAATGAGCTCTGTCTACCAGTTGTATTTCTATGGTCTGAGTATCTGCCTAACAGCAATATAGCTCTGTGGACTTAACCTCTTCTCATGCTAACTAGCAAGACTATGCATTTGCTTTGCTACTTATCTGCAACATATTCATCCTGATTTGTTTGTCTAAGCTTACAGTATTTTTCGCCCTATAGGACGCACTTTTTCCCCTCCAAAAATGAAGGGGAAATGTGTGTGCATCCTATGGGGCGAGTGCAGGCTTTCGCTGAAGCCTGGAGAGCGAGAGGGGTTGGTGCGCACCAACCCCTCTCGCTCTCCAGGCTTCAGGAAGCACAACGGAGCACACTCCGGGCTTCGGGCAGCTCTCCACAAGCCTTGGGAGCCCAGCGGGACATCCCGCCGGGCTCCCAAGGCTTGCGGATAGCAGCCTGTTCTGGAGGCTGGGGTCGGGGGAAGCTCGGGCTTCCCCCGCCCCAGCCCCACGCCTGGGGGGGGGGGGGGGATAAAAATCTTTTTATTTATTCCTCCCAAGAAAAACTAGGTGCGCCCTATAGGGTGAAAAATACAGTATATGGCTGTTATACTGTATCGAGTTTTTACTGGGCATACTGATTTGTTTGGTTTTACAACAATGAACATTTGTCTTGCTTTCATCTTGATTTCCTTTCACGGTGTTTACCCATCTTCCCGCCAGTCATTCATTTATCCCACCCTTTCCAATGGATTTCCCTGTAACTTTCCAAACAGCAAAATGTCCTATTCTTAAAAAGATGAATTTGTTGCGCTAGGGTGATACAGTGCTTTAATCAACTTTAACGGCACAAAGTAAAAGTTTCAGTATGTGCATGAACCCCACTCATAAAATAGTGACAGTCTGGAGACACCCTAGTTGGTCTTGGTTTTTTGGGGAAGGAGCTTGGGTAAAATTACCTCCCCTATCCTGGAGTGGGGCAATCTACTCCTCCTCCTGTTTGTCCTCTCTGTCTGGGCCCATTGTGTACAACTGACCAGAGAGCGTGCGCAAGGAAAGGTTGGAAGATGTTGTTGCACCTCCTGACTTGTATCACTGAGAGCAAGTGGAGGGCAGTGACAGCAAGGAGAAGGAGCAGCAAGGGCCCAGAGGCTCCAGGAACAAATTACCTGTGGATCTCCTTGATGAAGGGCAGTTTAGAAATTGCAGAACAAATGAAAATAAGGCATTCTTTAAGGTGGCAGCTTACACATCACTGAAAAAGAGAACAAAAGAAGACACAGATCTGCATAAAAGGTGCATGTGCTGATTTAGATGGACAAATGCAAATTTAGAAATAATTGTGATAATTGGGGGGGGGGGAAATACAATACATCTCATTGCAGTGGTGAAGACTACAATCAGGTAATCTATGTGCCTGCACACTTAGCTGTCCAGATATTAACAGTGGAGGGGCGACTTAAAGGCTCTTCCTTCTTATGGTTCTTTATCTTTAAGACTGGGAGACATCCCTTCAAATAGAGGAGTCCTTCAAATGAAGGTGTGTATTCATTCATTTGAATGAAGGTCTGGCGATACCAGACATTGAACCTGGAACCTTCTGCATGTAAGATGCTGTGCCACTGAGCTGCAGCCCTTCCCAAATTCGCCTAATTCACAGAGTATCAGAAGGTTATCCATTGAAATGCCTGACAGTGCAACTTTCATAGGGTAAAGTTGCAGATCCAGGAGAAATCTACAGAGTTGGCTATCAATTGACAAATAAGAGGATGATGAAAAAGTAGAGTCCACACGTCAGCCAATTTTCTGATGTTGATGATGTAAAAAAACCTTGACTGCTTGGATGGGTCTTTTGTGTACAAGGTGATGGACCATTCTTAGGTGTCATTTATTATTACTAATAATACCATGCCCATCTGGCGGGTTTCCCCAGCCACTCTGGGCAGCTTCCAACACATAAAAAAACCCTACATATTAGAACATCAAACATTAATAATAACAATCTGATCCAAAACAAAAAAGTCACGATAACTTTAAACAACTTGTATCAAATAAAACAACGTTCAATAATCCATTAGAATAGAATAAAGGTAAAGGTAAAGGAATCCCTGACCATTAGGTCCAGTCGTGGCCGACTCTGGGGTAGTGGCGCTCATCTCGCTTTATTGGCCGAGGGAGCTGGCGTACAGCTTCCGGGTCATGTGGCCAGCATGACTAAGCTGCTTCTGGCAAACCAGAGCAGTGCACGGAAATGCTGTTTACCTTCCCGCCGGAGAAGTACCTATTTATCTACTTGCACTTTGACGTGCTTTTGAACTGCTAGGTTGGCAGGAGCAGGGACCGAGCAATGGGAGCTCACCCCGTCATGGGGATTCGAACCGCCGTCCTTCTGATCGGCAAGTCCTCGGCTCTGTGGTTTAACCCACAGCGCCACCCGCGTCCCTGTAGAATAGAATAGTAGACAGTAAAATTAAATATCAGAAAATAATAAACAGTTTACACTTATCAATTTCAATAAAGAATTACTAAACTACCGTATTTTTTGCTCTATAAGACTCGCTTTTTCCCTCCTAAAAAGTAAGGGGAAATGTGTGTGTGTCTTATGGAGTGAATGCAGGCTGCGCAGCTATCACAGAAGCCAGAACAGCAAGAGGGATTGCTGCTTTCACTGCGCAGTGATCCCTCTTGCTGTTCTGGCTTCTGAGATTCAGAATTTTTTTTTCTTGTTTTCCTCCTCCAAAAACTAGGTGCGTCTTGTGGTCTGGTGCGTCTTATAGAGTGAAAAATACGGTATGATCAGTAAAAATAACAGCAAGTCACAATGCATAAAGCGCCACAAAACCATGCAAAAGGATCAAACTGGGAAACAAGGACACACAACTTATAAAATTATCTTTTTTAAAAATATCCCAGAACTGCTCTTTTCTCTTCCCATCTGCTTCCGCTGCTCTCAAAGTCATGGTCTGGGAAAGGCTCCTAGGCCTTGAGGGTGGGGCAAGGCAGGTGGAGAAAGCCCTTGCCTGATGACATGCTATTAGGAGGAACCTATAGCACCTGCATACCTTTGGATATGAATATGACACACACTCTCTTTCTGGGGAGGCTATTTCTAGTTTAGACTCTTTGATGATTATTAACAACATTGGAAACATAGGACCACAGGAAGCTAGATGGGCCAAAAGTCCACCTGTATTGCCTGCCATTGACTGGCAGCTGCTTTCTAGAGAGGAGTCTTCCCTCAGCGCCAGTGGCGTAGCGTGGGTTGTCAGCACCCGGGGCAAGGCAAGTAATTTGCGCCCCCTAACCCATGGATTTGCGCCCCCTAACACTAACCCCCAGATGTTGCACCCGGTGTGGCCGGCCCCCCCTGCACCCCCCACGCTAGGCCATTGATCCATAGCTAAAAGCAGAAGTCGACAAATGTGTCCTGTTTTTTGCTCTTCAAAATATGGCAACCCGAAGACCCCCAGGGACCATCCAACCAGCCTAGGAAGTGCACTCTGGTCGCGGGGGAGGAGACACGAGGCATTGCCATCCACACCTGGAATTGAGGAGGAGCTGGAAAGGTCCTTTGGTTTCACACCCAGGACCCATTTTTTCTCTCTTCTTTTGAGAAAGGGGTGGGAAACGGGATTTGGAGGGCGTGTGTGTGCGCGTAGCTGAGCTCCAATTGCTCTGGGCATTTCTGAACGGCGCCGGTAGCGTCTCTCCTAACCCCTCCCCACCCCGGTCTCCAGCCCCCGCCCAAAGGCTTCCCCCTACCTGGCCAAAGTTCCACCTGAAGCTGGAGATGCGGTTCACGCTGCCCACGAAGACGACGCTGAACTCGGAGAGGACATATTCCTTGCGCTCAGCGCAGCGGCGCAGCTAGCCACTCGGGGGCCCGGGGCGGCGCGCGCGTCCTGCAGCCAGGGGCGAGTGCCATGGGGGTGAGCCATGGCAGGGCGCACTGCGTGGAGCCTCGCTGCAGCCTCCCCCTCAGCTGTAGGGAGGCTGAGGAGGTGGGCAGAGGCCAGAGCGGAGCTTGCGGGCAATTCGCCCGCAGACGCATGGCTCAGGCACGCTGCAGGCGCCGAGGTGTGGCGCCCAGTGCCCCCCGCCTCGCCTAGCTACCAGTGGCATAGGAAGGGGTGCGCGGTGGGTGCGGGGCTGAAAGGACAGACGAGGCTCCAGCAACCACCCCCACCGCCAAGTCCGCCGGTCCTGCAATCCCTTACACGCTGACTTGGAAGTACAGTGGTACCTCGGGTTACATACGCTTCAGGTTACAAACTCCGCTAACCCAGAAATAGTACCTCGGGAGGGGCAGAGAGCTGCGAGTGCGCCCCCCCCAGATGTTGCGCCCGGTGCGGCCGGCCCCCCCTGCATCCCCACGCTACGCCACTGCTCAGCGCAACCTGGAGATGGCAAGGAATGAACCTGGGACCTTCTGCACACCACCCAGTTGTTCTATCACTCAGCTGCAACTTCTCCCCAGAAGGTAACGATGGAGCCACAGATAAAACTTGTGGACTAAAATCCAAATGGACCGCTATTAAGTTGTTGTGCCTTGCCGTTTCCCTCTTCTGTTTAAGCCCAAAGAGTCATTTATATTTCTTCTCTAATGTACTTCTGAATACAACAGGTATGATTCAGCCAAAGTGAAATGCTTTCAAGTCCCATTAATTTCAATTAACAGAGAGCATTTCAGCTCATCCTTAACCTTCCCACTGAAATCAGTGGGACTCAAATGCACTTCATATTGGCTGGGATGTGGCCAGTATCTCTTTGCTCTGTGATACAGCATGGCTTGTCAACGTTGCAGCCATGAAGCACCCTTAGGGTCTTGCTCTGTGTTAACCCGCCCCCCTTTCTGAATTTGGTGTTGAAAGAAGCAAGGGTGAATCTTCTGTCCCCAGTTACAATCTATAGGAAAATCGGTGCTGCCACCGCCATCCCAGGCCAAATAAAGCTTTTAAAAAAAATCTTTTAAAATGCCAATTCCTTATGCATTTTAGGTGTGCATGTGTTTGCAGTGGTTATGTGTACCCTATTTTTCGCTCTATAAGACGCACCAGACCATAAGACTCACCTAGTTTTTGGAGGAGGAAAACAAGAAAAAAAATATTCTGAATCTCAGAAGCCAGAACAACAAGAGGGATTGCTGCACAGCAATCCCTCTTGTTGTTCTGGCTTCTGGGGTAGCTGCGCAGCCTGCATTCACTCCATAAGACGCACACACATTTCCCCTTACTTTTTAGGAGGGAAAAAGCGAGTCTTATAGAGAAAAAATACGGTAATTGTGGTGAGTGTGATTGCTATGCATGCATGCAATTGTCGTGCATGCTACCCGCAACAATTTCTCTGGTTTGCAAATGCACCCCAAAAGGTTTGGCGATTCCTGCAATGCAGAATTTGTGGGGTTACAGCGCAACCCATGTGGCGAAACTGCATTATTGCTAAACTAGGTATCACTGCCGCACCCCCACCTCCACTGAATGTGGCTATGGCTAAAATTTAACTCTCACGTTGTGGTTTTGCGTAGTCAGTGTGCTCATCTCCATTATTTTGTTGTTATTTTGCCAATCTTCTCAATGCTGCCGATATGGGAAGGGGCTGCTTTAAGGGACGTGGGTGGCTCTGTGGTCTAAACCACAGAGCCTGGGACTTGCCGATCAGAATGTCGGCGGTTCAAATCCCCGCGACGGGGTGAGCTCCCGTTGCTCATTTCCTGCTCCTGCCAACCTAGCAGTTCAAAAGCATGTCCAAGTGCAAGTAGATAAATAGGTGTCGCTCCAGCGGGAAGGTAAACGGTGTTTCCGTGCGCTGCTCTGGTTCGCCAGAAGCGGCTTAGTCATGCTGGTCACATGACCCGGAAGCTGTACGCCGGCTCCCTTGGCCAATAAAGTGAGATGAGCGCCACTACCCCAGAGTCATCTGCGACTGGACCTTTACCTTTTCCTATGACCTACTTTGCAGGGGAAATAATATTTTCTGCACAATTTCAGTGATCTGGGAAATTTTGTTTGCTAGAAAAAAAGAGGAAGCCACAAACCTTGTTTAGCTCTGGATATCCATTTTCACCAACAGAACCTTTAAAGTATGGTATTAGACTTGGGTGGAGATTCTTGCCTCCCCCTAAAACAGTTCAATTTATTAATGACTTGCTCTTGTGAACCACCTCAAAGAGAAGTCTCCCTCTGTTTGATGGCTAGCATATTTCTACACCCGTTATATTTTTTATTTGACTGCCTCCAACTGAGGCACGCTCTATTATTGTCAGTAATTCTCAAAACTAGCCTGATGCCCAGAGGCTCATCCTCCGAAGTTAAAAAGATTGGTCGATATCTTTATTGCAGTTGCCCAGAAAAATGTCATGACACTTTGGAGCAATCACTGACTGTGGGCTCCCATAAAGTTGATTTAGGGCTCAATCCTTCAAGCAACGCCATCCTGAGACAGCAAAAAAAGGGAAAGCCCAGCTGAAGTTCAGGCTACACTTCTTCATAAGTGCAGCTGCACAGTTACAAAAGTTCAGGCTGTTTTCTTGAATCCAATCCTCATGTACCTCTCTGGGGAAAGAGCATTAAGGATACCAGGCAAGCACAGGATTCTCCCTCCTAAAAGTGTCTAACAGGCTAAACATCAGAATGAACTTTCTGACAGCAAGAGATGTTCAACAGTGGAGGTGGAAGACTCCTTCCTTGAAGATTAATAATAATAATAATAATAATAATAATAATAATAATAATAATATATTTATTATTTATACTCTGCCCATCTGGCTGGGCTTCCCCAGCCACACTGGGCGGCTTCAAACAGAATATTAAAATGCAATAATCTATTAAACATTAAAAGCTTTCCTAAACAGGGCTGCCTTCAGATGTCTTCTAAAAGTCTGGTAGTTGTTTTTCTCTTTGACATCTGGTGGGAGGGCGTTCCACAGGGCCGGTGCCACTACCGAGAAGGCCCTCTGCCTGGTTCCCTGTATCCTCACTTCTCACAGTGAGGGAACCGCCAGAAGGCCCTCAGTGCTGGACCTCAGTGTCCGGGCAGAGCGATGGGGGTGGAGACGCTCCTTCAGGTATACAGGTATATTCTAAGCAGAGGTTGGATGGCCATCTGTAATGGATACTTTAGTTGAGATTACTGTGTTGCAGGGGGGTTGGACTAGATGACCCCCAGGTCCCTTCCAACCCTTCCATTCTGTTCTACAATTCTTTGTGCGCCATCTTGAGCTCCTTGGGGAGAAACAAGGTGGGATATAAAAGCAATAAATGGATTCTATGACGATTGCCTATGAAGATCCAGATATTTGTGTATAAGAGGGGATGATTCACTGCACAGAGTGAGCAGATACTTGCCAAAGCTCAGTGACAGAGCAAATTTATACAGTGGTATCTCAGGTTAAGTAGTTAATTCGTTCCGGAGGTCCGTTCTTAACCTGAAACTGTACTTAACCTGAAGCACCACTTTAGCTAATGGGGCCTCCTGCTGCTGCTGCGCCGCCAGAGCACGATTTCTGTTCTCATCCTGAAGCAAAGTTCTTAACCTGAGGTACTATTTCTGGGTTAGCAGAGTCTGTAACCTGAAGTGTATGTAACCTGAAGTGTATGTAAAACGAGGTACCTTGGTTCTCAAACTTAAACCATTCTGGAAGTCTGATCCAAAACCAAAGGGTTCCAAAACCAAGGCTCACTTTCCCATAGAAAGAAATGCAAAATGGATTAATCCATTCCAGACTTTCAAAAACAACCCCTAAAACAGCAATTTAACATGAATTTTACTATCTAACGAGACCATTGCTCCATAAAATGAAAGCAATAAACAACGTACTGCAATCAATCCATCAGTAGCTGAACTGGGTTCCGCACAGTCACAAGGAACAAAACAAAAAGCTGCAAAAACAAAAATGCAAAATAAATAGCAAAAACAGACAGGTCTCAGCGTAACATTCAAATCGGAAGCGTAACACTCAAAACAAGAGTTTGCAAACCGGAACACTTACTTCTGGGTTTGCAGTGTTTGGGTTCCAAGTTGTTTGAGTGCCAAGGTGTTTGAGAACCAAGGTACCACTGTATACATTGGCAATGTACTGGGTTCAGTCCAGATTGGGCTGGAAGGGACCCTTGCCTGAGACCCCAGAAAGCTGAGACCCCCCACTGCCATTTTATGAGTACCCTCCAGAATAAATCTGTACAGTGGTACCTCGGGTTAAGTACTGCGCCACCAGAGCCCGATTTCTGTTTTCATCCTGAAGCAAAGTTCTTAACCTGAAGCACAATTTCTGGGTTAGCGGAGTCTGTAACCTGAAGCGTATGTAACCCGAAGTACCACTGTATTTGGTAAATGTGCTGGTTTTTACACAGCATGCAACCTGAAATGGGAGCCTAAGCATCGCTTGAGATGTCACAGATAGCCAAAAGAAGCCCCACAAAGAAAGCTGTAGGTTTAGCATGGGCATGTTTCCTACTTTACAGAGCATGATCCTCTTTTTGGAAAGCTGTTTGGTGCAAGTCTGGCTTAAAGATAAATAGCTGTAAGAAGGAAAAGCAAGAGGGACCTTGAAATAAGCCGGTCAGTAGTGGGCAGCTGGACAGCAGACCAAGGAAGCATACAGATCACCTGGTCAAATGTACCTGATTTCTATTCAAATTATGTTATCCCTAAATTTGCACCTGTACATCAAATGAGCATATGCAAACTTTGGGGTGATGCTTTTCCTCTTTTCGCTTGTGTGGGTCATGTTGTAAGAGGCCACCTTTATTCATGATGCTGAAAAAACACCTGTCTGATCATCCTGCACAGAAACAGCCAGGGAGCAGGCAGAGGCTAATAACATTTGAGGGCGGCTGCTTGGCAAAGTATGCCCTGGAAAATAAATAGCCAAAATAAAAACAATTTATGGCACGCTTTCCCCACAAATGGCTGCTTGTCCTTCCTCCCACATGCCTTCTGTTGTCTTTCTCTTCCTTCCTCTTCTTTCAGTGTCACATAATCAAAGGTGGGTCGTTTTTTTTTGGGGGGGGGGTCTTATAGTGGACCATATGGTGGCTTTGCTAGTCCAACAGATTTATTCTTTTGAAAGAAGCCAGTGACCCAGCAAACCCCATCAACACAAATCATTATTAATTGCATCAAGAAAACTCACCTTTAGCTCCTTATTCACGCAAATATATTTTGCAGCTTCTCATTGCAGGCAGGGAAAGGCTGTACTTTTGGCCTTCCAGAAATGGTTGGCCTTTGGGTTTGTTCACCCTTGCCAGCTGGTTGAGGGTGATGGCAGTTGTAGTTCCACAACATCTCGAAGGCTCACAGGTTCCCACTCCGTGTCTTAACAGCAGCCCATCACACGATGCTTTCTCTGCAAATTAGTACTATTTCAGAAAAGGCTTGAGCATATTGTAAAGAGATCATTTGTTGGGCCTGGTGTTTTTTAGCCAAGCAGGTTTGGTCAGAGAGCACAATGTCCCATGATAAACTCTTCAGGGATCACTTGCCAATGGTGGGCGTGGCCAAAAGGCTGGCGTGACCACACTTTCAGACACACACAAGTGAGGGAATCGCACGTCTACATGCACACAATTCCCCCCCCCCCTCAATGCTTACAGGCTCACACTAGACTCTCTTTCTCTCTCACACACACAGACCCCCCCACATACTAACTCAGGGAGCCAGTGTGGTGTAGTGGTTAAGAGCGGTGGACTTGTAATCTGGTGAACTGGGTTCGATTCCCTGCTCCTCCACACGCAGTTGTTGGGTGACCTTGGGCTACTCACACTTCTTTGAAATCTCTCAGCCCCACTCACCTCACAGAGTGTTTGTTGTGGGGGAGGAAGGGAAAGGAGAATGTTAGCCGCTTTGAGACTCCTTCGGGTAGTGATAAAGTGGGATATCAAATCCAAACTCTGCTTCTTCTTCTCATGAGCCATTTTCCTCATTCTCTCTCTCTCAATTTCTGGCACACATGCAGCAAAGTATAATCATAAACTGGCAAAGTATTTACTAGTCAAACTTTTGCAGAACGTTTAGGGTGCTCGCCAATGTTAGCCATACTAAGAGTAGACCCATTGAAATCAACAGGCCTAGATAACATCAGTCTATTGATTTCATTTGGTTTGTTCTGAGTAAGTTGGGAGATTGCAGGTTAACTTCTAGAGGACCATGAATCCATCTTTGTGATAGTTGAGGTTTGTTGTCTCTTGTCACCCTTTTTTACTTTACTCTACTTAACCCCCCCCCCCCAAAAAAACCCCACTGCTGCTGAAGCAATAATATCTAATGAGGTGAGCGCTGTTATCTTCTTGCTGCCAACTGCCTCGCAGTGGTGGGAGGTATTTAGCTGACCCGAGAAGAAGTCAAGGGTGGCTAATGGTCCATTAAGAAGCATTTTCAAATTAGGATTATAATCCATCTCAACATTAAAAAAAAGAAGCAGCAGAAATGTTTCAAGTTATCTGGTTCCTTAATTGCATCTTTGAAAAAAGAAAGAAAGAAATTGGCAGGAAATTAACATGAGCAAATGGCTCCGAATTTGACCAATTGTGCTGCTCTCTGCTTTAAACCACAGAGCTAGAATAATGAGAGATTGAGTCCCTTCCCCTTCAAAATATGAAAACAGCCAATGTATTATTATTCTTTGCTAATGGATGCAGACTTGGAGCTATTTACATGGTGTACGCCATTTTAAAACGAGCCCACAAAACATAACTGTATGATTACTCCCCGCTTTCTAAGTTTGAAATTTTCTACATAATTCAGTACATAATTCTTACTTCATAATTTTATTCAAAGAGGGCCTAATCCACTGTTCTCCATCTGCTAGTTGCAAGGGCTCTTGCGCTAGCAGACAGGTGAGTTTGAGGCCTCACCTGCACTAAAATTTAAATTTAAAGCAGTACCAAACACTTTAAACAGTCATGGCTTCTTCAAAAGAATCCTGGGAGCTGTCATCTGTTAAGGGTGCTGGGAGTTGTTAGATAAAGGTAAAGGGACCCCTGACCGTTAGGTCCAATCGCGGACGACTCTGGAGTTGTGGTGCTCATCTCGCTTTATTGGCTGAGGGAGCCGGCGTACAGCTTCCGGGTCATGTGGCCAGCATGACTAAGCCGCTTCTGGCCAACCAGAGCAGCGCACGGAAACGCCGTTTACCTTCCCACTGGAGCGGTACCTATTCATCTACTTGCACTTTGACATGCTTTCGAACTGCTAGGTTGGCAGGAGCTGGGACTGAGCAATGAGAGCTCACCCCATTGCGGGGATTTGAACCACCGACCTTCCGATCGGCAAGCCCTAGGCTCAGTGGTTACTGTTCAAATCCCCACGATGAGCTCCCGTTGCTCGGTCCCAGCTCCTGCCCACCTAGCAGTTTGAAAGCACCCAAAAAAGTGCAAGTAGATAAATAGGTACCACTCCAGCGGGAAGGTAAACGGGGTTTCCGTGTGCTGCTCTGCTTTAGCCAGAAGCAGCTTAGTCATGCTGGCCACATGACCTGGAAAATCTGTCTGCGGACAAACGCCGGCTCCCTCGGTCTGTAAAGCGAGATGAGCGCTGTAAGCCCAGAGTTGTTTGCGAAACTCCAGAGTCGTTCACGACTGGACTTAACTGTCAGGGGTCCTTTACCTTTTTATTCCCTCTCCCAAAGCAACAGTTTTCAGAGTAGTTAAACAATCAGTCCTTTCCCCCAGGAAACTCTGGGAAACTGCAGCTCTGAGAGGATATAAGGTCTCTTCTACACATAATACCTGTTGTGCTCTGTATCTGGTCTTCCCACTGCTAATCTCTTCTGCACAGAATCCCTGTCCCTTTTTGCATCTGGTCCACCTATTGCTGCAACTCCAGATCATGACTTTTAAAAAAGTTGTTCCAGAGTAGAGTTGCCAAGTTTTTTGTTTTTATTTTAACTGGCCTTTTCTCCATAGGCCAATAACAGCAGTCTGATGCGTCGACAGGAGCAGGTGCTGACATTTAACTCTGTGTAATGAAAAGCTTCATTCACTGATGTCTGCAGAGCAAACTGCTTTGATGTCTTTACAAGTAGGAACTGCAACAAAATGTTGCAGCACCGAGTGATCTGGTTTAGGGTGCCAGCCAGCCAGCCATGCCCCTTTCCAGAGTGCTCCATTCCACCCTTTCGCATTTCCATCCTGCCTCCAGTGCTGCTTTTCTCCCCTAAAGGGTGTTTGTTTTGTACTTTCACAAACTTTGGGGGTTCCCTCTTGTTCCTGGGTGGTTTGATTTTGGCTGCATAGGGAACAGAACTCCTAGGACTGAATCTGCTACTTGAACGCAACCATCACCATCAAAACGTCTGTTTTTCTATTGTGCAAAACCCATAGAGGCTTAACAAAATCAAAATACAGTACAAAACTAAGTTTTAAAACTACAACACTAGAGCCACATAAATGGCATTGCAATGATAAATGCAGTATATAAAAGCAACTATAGTAAATGTACAGGCAATAGCAACTAGCTGGCAACTAAGGCTGCAATGCTACATACAATTACTTGTGAGTAGGACTTATTAAACACAGTGGGATTTGCATAGGGCTGTGTTGTAAGGTGCCCATTAAATGCAGAAGAAGGAGCCAGGTATCTTGGCAACGCTGTCCTAGTGGGGTTAATGCGACCTTCTTTTTGCTAATATCAAGACCAGAGGAAACTGAAATAATATTTTAGGAAGCAGTTAAATGTCCATCATGCTCATTGAGGAGCCCTGCTGCTCGAAGAGAGATGTTTGCTTTTCAGGAGAGCTGGTTGTTTTTGGAGAAGAGAGTCATGAAAGAGCTGAGATGACTTTGCAGAGTTTCCCTTGTGCCTATTGGCAGAGAGAGGGAATTTTAACAGCCAATTTGTCAGAGCATGTAGAGTGGAGGGGTGGGTGGGTGGGGGACAGGAATGTATCTTTAGAAAGCATTTTAAGAACAGGATTTTTTAAAATGCATGGCAGACAGGATGAGGAAGAGAACTGGCACGAATCATGGCAGACCTATGTGCTGCTTTGTGCCGTGGTGTTCATGCGCATGGATTTTTCGGCACTAGGAACAAGATGCAGCCTCAGGTGCCACTCAGGGACTTATTGGGATTGTGGAAAGGGCAATGAATGACAAAAACCCCTGAAACTAGTACTAGTACTGTTTTAATAAGGTATATTCAAAAGGCAAAAATCTGGACATTCGTAAATGGAAGTTGCAACAAACTGCTGCAGTACATCTTCGCTCATTCTCAGGGTTTAAGGATACCGACCATTATAATTCCTATAATTAGGGGCTGAAGCATGACAATTCACAGCCCCACTTCCCTCATCAGTTTCCCTTTAGTCACTCAATTCAACATCACACTGATTTGGGAGGATTTATGTCCCTTTTTGGGTAGTTCTAGAATATTACTTTTTAAAAAAATCACACTTCTTCAAAATTTTGAGCACCCGGAACTGTGTTGATACCTTTTGTTTTTCTGCCCCATTTTGGTTCGATTGCCATTTGCAAGGAAGCATCATTAGAAGGAATGAGAGGGGCATTATTTTGCAGTGACAGCTGGAATGCAAAATAGTTTTATTTCCATAAGATGGGCTGTAGCTCAGTGGTTGAGTTTCCATGCAGGAGGTCCCTACGTCATTCCTTGGCATTTCCAGGTAGGGCTGGTAGAGATCCCTGTCTGAAATGCAAGAGAGCAGCTGCCAGTCAGTGTAGACAGCTCTGAGCTAGATGGACCCAATGTTTTGACTTGGTACAAGGCAGCTTCTGATGTCCCATGCAAGTCTGCCTAGGAATGCAGTAAGTTAGTTATACAAAACTCTTGTTTTGTTTTGTTTTGGTGGTGGTAAGAGCAACAATAACAATAATTTGCCACTAGCCCAAAGTTTTGCAACATGGTACTCCTGGTTCATAAAGGTAAAGGGACCCCTGACCATTAGGTCCAGTCGCAGATGACTCTGGGGCTGTGGTGCTCATCGCGCTTTACTGGCCGAGGGAGCCGGCGTACAGCTTCCAGGTCATGTGGCCAGCATGATGAAGCCGCTTCTGGCGAACCAGAGCAGCGCACGGAAACGCCGTTTACCTTCCTGCCGGAGCGGTACCTATTCATCTACTTGCACTTTGACATGCTTTCGAACTGCTAGGTTGGCAGGAGCACGGACCGAGCAACGGGAGCTCACCCCGTCGAGGGGATTCGAACCGCCAACCTTCTGATCGGCAAACCCTAGGCTCTGTGGTTTAACGCACAGCGCCACCCACATCCTACTCCTGGTTCATACCAGACAGTAATTTGCCACTAGCCCATAGTTTTGCAACATGGTACTCCTGGTTCGTACCAGACAGTGCGAGACAGGACACTGGTCATGAAGGAAACACAAGGAGTGTAATCTAACTGGAAGAAAGATACAGTTGCTTGTGTTTTCCCTGCAGCTCCGCAAGCATGGCTGAAATTAAATTAAATACAAAACTCTTGTTTAAAGGGTAGGAAGGAGAAAGACAAGCAATAAGAATGCCTAGGGATTCCTGGGTCCACATGATGAAGAAGGCTGTTGTACAGTGGTACCTTGGGTTACAGATGCTTCAGGTTACAGATGCTTCAGGTTACAGACTCCGCTAACCCAGAAATAGTACCTCGGGTTAAGAACGTTGCTTCAGGATGAGAAGAGAAATCATGTGGTGGCATTGGGAGGCCCCATTAGATAAAGTGGTACCTCAGGTTAAGAACAGTTTCAGGTTAAGAACGGACCTCCGGAATGAATTAAGTTCTTAATCCGAGGTACCACTGTACTTCTTAGGAGGTTGCATAGAAGGCAACATTTCACCAGGTATATTTTTTCCCTATCACAGAACAGCAGTGAGCGTGAAAGTAGCACATGGTGGAATATTTTACATGCAGCTTTTCAGTGTGCAGAGGCAGTCTCACATTTGGCCGTGGGCTGTGCACACACTATACCTTTAAAGCACATTTCAGCACGTTCTTTCCCTCAACGAATTCTGGGCACCACAGAGTTACCTTTCCCAGAAACCCTTAACAAACTGCAGTGCCCAGAATCCTCTGAGGAAAAGGAAGTGCTGCGAATGTGCACCAAAGGTACAATGTGTGCACAGACATGTCCTCCAGGGTAAACATGTACTCTTTATGCTTTTGGTCTAAAGCAGGGGGGGGGGCTGTGGCTCTCCACATTCTGTTGGACTACAACTCCCATCATGGCTGACCATTGGCCTAGCTGGGCTGGATGATGAGTGTTGAAGTTCAACAAAATTTGGAGGGCCACAGGTTCCCCAGCCCTGATGTATCTGGAAGGGCAAAAGCCCCAAAGCACATTGTTTTTCTTCCTCCCCTACCTCCCAAAATATCCCAGCCTATTTCTGTTTCCAAAGAACTGTAATAATATCATGAAAGATTTGAGCAGGGCTGTCACTGATTGAAGAATTTTAATTGATTGATCTTCCGCCTTCTGACAGATTAATTGTTAATTAAATTTAAATAAATTTGCATATTACCAAAAAACATCAGTATTATGGCCTTTTTAAATAGAGGCAGGGAAGGGAGTGCGAGATAATTGCCAATTTAACGAACAAAAGCTACCAACAAGTGGTTATGTTATTTTCCCCATTCCCTCTGGCAGCAACGCGAAGAAAGAGAACAGCCTTGGGACTCACTCTCCGGTAAAAATACAGGCGGGGTGGGGGCAACCAGCCAGCATTAAAATCCAGTCTCTCCTAGTCCTGTGTGCCCTTTTCAGAAACCTCAACAGGCAGGAATCCGCCGGAATCACGGCAGGCAGTGCTGTGCAGTTTAGTGCACAGAAACCAATAAGTTGGCGACTCTCTAAGCCGCAACATTCCTCCAGAACTGGAGCAAGAAGAACTACCAAGGATTTCCTTCCGGCAAGCCGCACCTGCCGGATTGTGCCCCTTCCTTCCCTCAAAGTAGAGAGATAGAGACCCACTGGGAGAGCATCTCTAGACGCCAGCAGGCAAAACGCTCTGGGAAAGGATCTCCCTCTTAGCAGCGGAGGCGGCCGCTTGAAAGGCGAGCGAGTCCGCTAGGGGGAGACAAGCCGGCTGGGAGCGCGAGTGCGCGCGGGTGCGCGCTTCGCCTGTCGAGCACCAGCGCTCGGGGCCGGGCTGGGGGCGGTGCGCGGGCGGCAGGAGGAGGTGTGCCCGTCGAGGGCGGGGCCGGGCTGACGCGCGGCAGGGCCAGGCAGTGAGTATAGGCTGCGCTGTCAGGCCGGTGTCAGTCTGATGAAGATTGGCATGCAGGTAAGCTGTCATTCAGGGAGCCGAGTCGCGGCGCGTCGCAGACTCGCAGGGGCGGGCAAAGCGGGCTCTGCGCTCGCAGCAGCAGCAGCAGCAGCAGCAGCTGCTCCCGCTGCTGTGCTTGCAGCTGGCTGGGCAGCAGGCACCGGCCACGAGCCAGGCTTGCGAGCAGGGGAGGGAAAGGGGGCACGCGGGGGCTTTCCGTGCAGCGCCGTCGGGGAGACGCCCCCCGGTTTCTCTTTTCCTCCCTCCTCCTTCTCTCGAGCCAGGGACTTTGGCTGAGCTCTGAGCCTTTGACGGGCAGGACAACCGAGCAGCCGGGGCGGGGTGGTCACGGACGGAGGGAGGACGACTTGCGTGGGGGGACAAAGCGGGCTTGGTGGGAACGGTGCCGTCGAGGAGGGCAGAGGTGGAAAGGACTCCGTGAGGATGTGTTTGGAGACGGGTGGGCGGGTGTCTTTCTGGGTTCGTCTGCAGGTGCGAGGCTGCAGGTGGAGCGGCGGTGGGGTGTTTGGGGAGAGGCAGGCGCCCAGAGATCTCCCGAAGCTGTCGAAGGCGCAAGAACTGGGTTCGGAGGCGCAAAGGGGACCCTCCAAGGCCGAGGTGGGGAGGGGGGGAAGACACACTGGCATGGGGTTCTAGGGGGCGGAGATAGGAAGGGGTGAGGAGAGGCGCGAGATGCGGAAGGTTTGCGGGGCTGCCTTTTGGAGGCGAGGCTGGCGGAACCGCAAAGTTGAGAGAGGACGGGTCGGGAAAGGAGAGAAGAGGGGTCGAGGAGACTTCTGGAGGCTGTGCGGGGTGCGGTGACGGGAGACTAATTTGTGGGGGCTTTGAAGGTGATAGGCTTGGGGCGCGGGGAAAGAATGACCCCCCCTTTTCGTACTTTTGAGCCGCGAGCGGTGCAGGAGAAGGTTAGGAAAGCCTCGCCGGTAGCGCTTTGGACGGCTCCGAGTGCCGGCAGTGGCGGAGGCGGGCTGCTTTCGAGACGCGTCGTCGTCCAACTTTTGGGATGCACCTCGGCGGGGGCTTCTTCTTCTTCTTCTTCGGAGGCAGAGTCGGGAAGAGCGGCCGGGAAGCTGCCGCTGGCTGGCTCGGGGAGCCGGGAGAACGCAGTTCGGGGTGGCGGTGTTGGGGAGAGACCCTCGCTCAGGGCGCCACGAGACTTGGCGGCCGGCGGCCTATCTGGGGGGTTTTGGAGCGTATTTCGGCGGAGCGATTGGGGAGGAGGGGGCTTGTTGCCGGATTCTTCAGCGGGGCCTCGCGCTGGGCCGGAGATCCGCTGCTGGGGGGTCCCTGGGCCGAGTTGTCAGCACGGCCTGCTGAAGGGAGATCCAGCCGATTGCGCGACGGGGACGGCCGGGGCTCTCCGGCTAGGGCGCGCGGCTGGCTGGCTGGCGAGGGAGCAGGTGGGGAGGAGGCGGGGGACGGCGGCGGCGCTCTGCTGGAGGGGCGCCCGAGGCAGAGGCGGCGACCACCCTCGCCAGCCTGGGCGGGGGCCCCGGTGACCGAGGCCGGGCTGGTGCGGCTCGTTCAGGCAGACTTTCTCCGGCTCTCCTTTCCTGCTGGCTCGCTCCGTCTGCCGAAGAGACAAAGGGGCGCGCGTCGCTGTCGCCGCGGGGGGAGAACAGGCTGCGCTCGCTCGCTGGCTCCCTCCCCGCCCGAGCCTTGCACGACGGCAGGCGCCCGGGGACGCGAGTGGGGCCGGGGGAGAAGAGCCCGGCTTGGGCAGGGTCTCTCTCGCCTCCTCGGGCGGCGCCCGTCTCCCGGGGAAGAAACTCCGGCCAGGCGCTCGCCGGAGAGCAGGGAGAATCGCGCTCCCGGGCTGTTCCGCCTGAGCAACAAAAAGATCCTCCTTTCTGTATGTTGCCGGCTAGGGAGTTCGTTGGCGAGCGGATCTCTTGCGCGAGGCTGCGATCCGGTCCGCGCTGCCGGTGGGAACGAGGAGCCTCGTCGAACTGGGCAACCGGGGGCGAGGGTGATGGGGGCGCGGATGCCTTCCCCGGGGCGCTCGCCGACTTGGCAGAGTTTCGAGGCCGTGTTCTCAAACGAAGGAGAAACCCCTTCCTAGCATCCATCTATTTCTTTAAACGTCGCGAAGCTGTTTTTAAGTCTCATTTCCCCATCCCCCTCCGAATAAAACCCACCGTCAGGAAATCGGTGGCTCTCTATTTCCCGCACCTAGGGCAGCGCTTCTTAGCAATAAACCCCTTTGAACTAGGTGGGACTTACTTCTGGGTAAACGTGGGTTGGATCCCGCTGCCGCCGCTGCGCCTGCGTTAGACATTATTTCGCTCTAGGCGAGTTGGTTTCGCAGGAAGTTGTTAATAAAAAAATTGTATAAATAAAACTAGTAGCACTGTGATATTATTATTTTTAAAAAGCAATATAATTTAAGAATATTTTTTTGTTGTGATCATGCTGATCCGATGATAAAAATGCAATTATACATGCAGTTATATACAGTGTATATATATAATATTTCTTGTGCTCATCCCCATCTGGAGAGGGTCTTCGGAGAGAGCTCTGGTCCCGGCTTAGCTTCTCCCTCCCTTTGACTCGCTGGAGAGCGAACAGGAAGGCGGAGGCCGGCTTGGAAATCTGTGTTGTCGTTTTTTGAGTTGTGCGTCTCTCACCCTCGGCGTGTTTGCCTCGCTCGGCGTTTGTTATGTCTTCGATTCTCTCTCCTGTCTCTCTGTCTGCCACGCCGCCCCCCTCCCATGCACGCCGAGATCCCGGAGAAATAGCAATAAGTTATGAAATCTCATTGGTGCGTGGTGACCTAAAGAAATCACTTTGTTTGTTTGTTTGAGGCACGATTTAGTAAACTTCTAAGAGGGTCCAGCAGACTAACCATTCCGGTTAACAGCTCCTCTTCCTTTCCTTAGAGAACATCTCTCCGTTTCTTGGGATCTGTGGGATCCCGATGGGGGCTTGTTGGGCTGGCGCCGTTCATTCTCCTTTCTCTGTCTGTTTCCCCACCTTCATTCCCAGCTTATTTCTCTGGCTGCCTGCGGCTGTTTTTGCCTGCATGTCATCCCACCCCCAAAGACCCTTGTCTGCCCTCACCTCCAAAAGGGTCCCAGAGCTGTCTTTGATCAACTCCCAAACCCAGTTGCCTCCCGAGTTCAGGAGCAAAAAAGATTGGACAAAAACACTTGCAGCAAAGCTGCTGATGAAATAAAAGGAGTGTATTGCACATGTTTATCCCCCAGTGGGGCTGAGGAGAAGACCTGCCGGAGTGGCTTTTAATAATAACTTAAAAGGAAAAGGAAAAAAACACCCAACACCAAAGCTCCCACTTTCTCTCTTTGGCTGGACTCCTCTTCCAGCCTTTGCTCACCTGGTCTCCTCCAGTTGTAGCACAAAACAGCTGGAGGGCACCATGTTGGGGAAGACTGAGTTAGCGTAAAGGATTTGAAATTGCCTTAAGGAGAAGGGGAGTACGGTGGGGAACGTCAAGGCTAAACCAATTGTGCATAAAGGTGATTTTAAACTAAGCTGAGTTTCCTGGTCTTCACCTTGGGATATAATCAGTGTTACACTTGGGGTGCTTCTTTCCAGAGAAGCCCAAGTATAGTGACTGGAACATACTGATTAAAATCTCCCTTTCAGATCATTCTCCTCCTCCTCTCCTGTCTTTCCTTATCTAGGATAGTTCCTTTCCTGCCTTCCAAATAGCTGTCATTTCTTTAACCTTAGACTTACACATTGAGGTCCTCACCCCTTGAGCTTCACAGCAGCCCTGCAAAGCAGGTTAGGCCAGGGACAGTGACTGGCCCAAGGTCACACAGTTGATTTCTTACAGCTCAGCTGGGATCTGAATCTGGATCTTGCTGCTGCTTAGTCTGGCTCTTCAACCGCTACAGCACAGTGGCTGGCTCTTGCTGGCAGTTGTGCCTTGGTCTTCAAACAAGCCCTATGGAGGAAAACTCCTTGTATTTTGAAGGCTGGTTAGGTTGTGAGAGCCTGAAGATACAGCCCTGCCTGTTATCTGTATTTACCCAGCACTATCCATGCATACAGCAATCCCCAGAATTACCTGAGGGTGGGTGGGTAGACCTCAACTCCAGAAATGTGGTTAGGACCTGGACATTTCTCAACCTTGTTGGTTTATTGCATTTAAATATTAAACTTTCTTCCAAGGAACACAAGATGGCGTTCTTGTCTCCCTCTCTCCCTATATCGTCCTCACGAACAACCCTGAGAGGTAGGTTGGGCTGAGAGTTGGCCCAAGGTCACCCAGGGAGCTTCATGGTCAAGTGGGGATTTTATCCCTGGTCCTACACTCTAACTCAGATGTGGGGATTCTTTGGCCCTCCAGATATTGGTGAGCTGTATCTCTCATCTGCCCTGGGCATTTGACTCTAGCCCAGATGTTGGGGTTCTTTGTACCTCCAGATGTTGGTGAACTGCATCTCTCATCTGCCCTAGCCATTTGACTTGCTTACTATAGCTGATGAGCCACCAACATCTGGAGGTCCAAAGGTCCCCCCTCCTGCTCTAAACAATGCACCACATGTCCCCCATGGAAATGAACTGCTGACCATTCTCCCTAATTCCCCCAACTCATTTGGGGAACGAAAGACCAATGGAAACTAACATGGAGGGAAACATGTGGATGGGAAAGAGCTTTTGGGTAGCGGCCTTCTTAAGCTAGAATGACCTATACTTCAGTGGTAAAAATGGAATGCTACTATTGCCCTTACAGTCTGCCTGTCTTCCAAGGAGCTCAAGGTGGTGAACCTAGTTCTCCATTCCATTTCAATCCATCTACAGCAGGAATGACTTCCACACCAGTGAAACTGGTCAGTTTCATTGCAGACCAGAGTGGAGGGTAGATCAAGTGAAGGAAAGGGTCGGTGTGTGGATGATGCAGATGGACCAGAGTTATAGGGTTCAGGGAGTCACTGTGGACAAGAGAGAGTCTACAAAACAGATGTCGGACTCAGATCTTGTTTGGATAGAATGCATCTTTGGACGAGTGAAAACTGCAAGGAGGGTGAAAAGCAGCTGTAACTACACCTTCCTTTGTTTGCTGTACATTTATATTAACCTCATTACAAGCACAGTATTTGTGTCTCTTACGCATGTACATCAACAGCAGGGGAGAGACTTGCAATCACTTCCTTGCAGCATGTTGAAATCTGTTTGTGTCATCCCTACTCCTAGCTCCGCCTCTCCCCCCCTCCACCGCCCACAACTCAGCTCCTGCCAAAAATGTTAACTATGACAAACCAACCCCACTTCATAGTTGCAGTCAGAATAAACTGTAATAGGAGTAGTTTGTGACTGGCATAACTTAGCCTGATTGTAGAGTTATTTTGGAAGGTGGAGGGTGTGTGTGTGAGAGAGAGTTGAGTGAGTGAAACCAACCAACATAGAATTCAGTATCAGATTATAAAGTAGAGCTACAAAATAAGGTTGCATGGAGTCCTTGAGTGCTGGGCTTCGTAAGTCTGAAGTGTCTGGCTTCATCCATTTCAACTTTAAATTAGCCTTCATATTTTTAGAAGTTTTTAACAGGAAAAATAAATAAATATCCCAAGTTGAAATCAGACACTCTGGTGTATCCTTTCATCTGGGCCGCTGCCAAAAACAGATCTACAGCCTTGAGCCAATGAGATAGCACCAACACACTCTTGCTCCTTTATTGATCTCTGATACGAAGCTCGTGGCACTATCTTGTTCTGAGCGAAGAGTATTGGTCCACCCAGCCCAGCGTTTTGTGCAGCTGACTGGGAGCAGCTCTTCAAAGGTCTTGGGGAGATACCTTGATGCCACTGATCCTTTCCACTGAAGATGTGAAGAATTGAATCTGGGACCTCTTACGTGGAAATGTAGACCACTGTTTGAGGGATGTATAAGGTTCATCAACATAAGCTGAACTCTGCTCCCTCCCTGCCCCATTGCTGCCCCATGCCTTTTGCTGTCTGTAGCCACCTTAACAAAACTTAAACCTGACGTAGGAAGAGCTCTGCTGCATGAGGCCAAAGGCCCAGTTAGTGCAACGTCCTGTTCCCACTGTGGGCAGCCAGATGCCACTAGGAAACCAGTGCAACCAGCGGGAGTTGAGTGCAAGAGTGCTGTCTCTGTATTTGTGATTCCTAGCAGCCAGTATCCACAGGCCGTGGAGGTAGATCCCAGCCACAAGGCACCATGGACTGCATCCCTGAACTTATGGGGCAGTGGAGAAGCTTCTTGTGGCTCACATAGCCCAACCCGTGCAGATCCCAAAGCGTTTCTGTCTGCTCCTGGCTTCCTTTAATGAGCCTCTGGAATTTAATGGCCTGGAATGAAAATGAGCTCAGTTGCACCTTGGGGAGACGTGGGTGCTATTCAAGGTCGAAGAAGAAGGAAAGATGAATGTAGGAAAAGTCCTGCTGAATCTGATCAGAGACCTGTCCAGCCCAACAGCCTGTCCCCCTGCAGTGACTATGCAGATGTCTGTGGGTACAGTAGCCCTCTCCTGCTGCTGTACCCCAGACACTGGCATTCAGAGGCATGTCACCTCTGGTGCTGGTGGCAATACGCAGCTATGATGTCTGGTAGCCATTGCTAGACGAAGTCATTAGATGCTAAAGCTAATCCTCCTTTTAAATCTTCCCAAATTGGTGGCCATCTCTCGTTGGCTCTCGTGGGGCCAAATCCCACATTTCGATCTATGCTGTGTGAAGAAATGCTCCCTTTTGTCTGTCCTGAAATCTATCATTCAGATTCACTGGATGACTTATGAGTGAGGGACTAAAACTGCTACCCGCTTTCTCAGCAAACTTTTCCGGCAGGGGGCCAATCCACTGTCCCTCAGACCTTGTGGGGGGGCGGACTATATTTTTTTTGGGGAAATGAATGAATTCCTATGCCCCACAAATAACCCAGAGATGCATTTTAAATAAAAACACACATTCTACTCATGTAAAAACACGCTGATTCCTGGACCGTCCGTGGGCCGGATTTAGAAGGCAATTGGGCCGGATCCAGCCCCCGGGCCTTAGTTTGCCTACCCATTCTCTACACCATGCATATTTCTAGATATATCATCCTTGTTGAATCTACTTTCTTCTCAACTCAAAATCCCCCAATGTTCGTCATCTTTCCTCATAGGTGAGTCTCTCTGGCCCCTCGATTAATTCTGCACACCTTTTTCTGTGCCTGAACTTAGAGCTGTGTTTACAGACAGCTCAACAAAGCAGTTGTTCCTCTCTTAAGAACAGCTAGACTAGAGCCCCGGTAGGGAATTGGTGGCCTTATGGATGTTGTTAGACTACAACTCCCATGAGCTGCAGGCAGCATGTCCAGAAGATTTATGAACTGTGGTTCAGCCTCTTGATTCCCCCCCCCCCCCGCCACATATGGATAGGTCCTGTGTCCTGGTTCGTGCTAGAGAGCCCACATCACACGCGTGAAGCTTTTGCCTGCATTGTATCTTGAAACGAAAAGCGCTGGCCATGCATGTGTGCCACGAGGGGGAAAAGTAAAACAGTGGACCTGAAGGGTCATCAAATTCAAGGGTAGCATTCTACACAGACCCCACATGTAATCTAAGGGGATGTTCACATTAGTGGCTTAAAACACAACAAGGCAATTATCAGTCTCCCGTGATTTTGGAGATGCATTTGCATGATGTTTACATTAGAGAGGGGGCAAGACTGTCTTCACCCAATGCACATGACCTTTTTGGCTTCCCCACCCCTGCAACCCTGAAGTCGCCAACTGCACATGCATGCAGATGTGGCATTGTGATTAAGGTGTGGGACTAGCTAGGACCTAGGAGATTAGGGGTCAAATCCCCACTTGGCCAAGAAGCTCCTTGGGTGACCCCTGGTCAATCACTGCCTCTCAGCCTGACCTACTTCACAGGGTTGTCGTGAGGATAAAGGGAGGAGAACCATGGGTGCCATCTTGAGTTCCTTAGATGAAAAGGTAGAACACAAATGCAATAAATAAATGAGAGATGAATGAACAAGACGAATACATAAAATGCCATGGCTCTTAGGGTATGCTCCAGCTTTCTATGATGATGATGATGATGATGATGATGATGATGATAATAATAATAATAATAATAATAATAATAATAATAATAATAATATTTATATTTATACCCCACCCATCTGGTTGGGTTTCCCCAGCCACTCTGGGCTGCTTCCAACAGAATATTAAAATACAATAGTCTATTAAACACAATAGTCTGATTGAAGCCGGTTTGGGGAAAAATGTATCAAGCAGCAACATTTGTCAAGAAAATACAGGCACATGGAACCTTACAAAAGGACAATATGAGTGGACTCTCTGTGCCCTTACCACAGCAGAAAGACTGGTACTGATGAATTGGGAAAATAAAAATGTGGCTCCCTTCTCTGATTGGATTGAAGACTTACACAAACTTGCAACATATGAACAACTTGCATATAAACGCAGACTTGCCATGGACAAATTCAATGATATTTGAAATCCATTCTTACAAACACTGTAAGAGATTAAAATCTGGTGAAGTACCACAACAACTTTGTAAAGTATGAAAAAAGAAAAGAAAATGCAGACTCTCTATGGTTTGTTGCTAGTGGTGTGTGAATGTGGCTTCAAAAACTGGATGCAGATTAAGTGGTACTGTGAACACACCTGGAGCAGAAACAGTGGTCCACTTACAACTGCAGCTGCCAGTATAATCATCTTAGCTACTCTATAGGAAATAGCCACTAGAGGGGGATGAGAAGCATAGGTTTCATACTTGTTTGTTTTTAATTTTATCTATTTTTATTTTTTTAAACTAGAAGCCTCACGTAACTTATGCCAGGTTGAGATGTATGCATTTTCAAGTGTTTTCCCCGCCTCTTTGTGTTCTGCAGCCTACTCTCCTCTCTTCCCATTTATACCATAGCATCGTCCTCTGTGCCCCTCTTGCAACAGCGCTCCTGTCTTCTCTGCATCACACGCTTGTTCATGCCAACCAGGATGCCACTTTCCTGCACGCCTGGCTGTCGCCTGGCAGGCTACTGCTCCCGAGGCTTAATACAAATAGGTGCTGCAATAAAATGTAGCAATGTGGAATGCTCCTCTTCAGCGTGCCAGCCAGCCAGCCATGCCCTTTCCAGGATATTCCATTCCTCCCCTCTTCAGTTTTCATTTGTCAGCTGCAGACAGTCTGTGCTCCGTTTTCATTGGGCTATGCCCTGTCTTATATACACACGTGTGATTTGTTTTTCCCTGTTTGTACTTCTGCAAACTTTCCGTTGTGTCCAACGCTTGCCCTGCTCAGAGTAGACTCGCTAGAGCCAACTGAAGCTCATTAATTTCAAGGTTCCTCTTCTGTGCAGAGAGAGGAATGGGTTTGCAATGAATATGCAAGAATGAATAGTGTTTGTTTGTTTTTTATTCACAAATAAAAGCTTTGCAGACTTCTGAGTCTAGGCTCGATTCATTAGGAACACAATTGCATCAGCGCTGCAGAGAGATTTGGCACTTTGCTTCTTGATGCATCCAAAGTTTGTGCTCAAGAACGAGATGCCTGATATATTTAAGAGGAGGGGACATAAAAGTGAAACTGTGGAAGTTGTTGATCTGTTGGAAGCTGAACTTAAAGGGTTTAGATTCCCAGGCGGATCCTACACTCAGAAGCAAGCTCTGCTGGCTTCATACGTACAGTGGTACCTCGGGTTACAGACGCTTCAGGTTACAGACTCCACTAACCCAGAAATAGTACCTCGGATTAAGAACTTTGCTGCAGGATGAGAACAGAAATTGTGCTCTGGCGGCAGCAGGAGGCCCCATTAGCTAAAGTGGTGCTTCAGGTTAAGAACAGTTTCAGGTTAAGAACGGACCTCCAGAACGAATTAAGTACTTAACCCGAGGTACCACTGTACATTGTTTACAGCCCAAAGCGAGACAGTAGCAAGGAAACCTTTTTGCCCTGTTGGTTCAACTTCGTCAGTGTGAGTAAGCTGAAGCAGGAAACCTGTGGCCCTTCAGATGCATACCCCCCACATTCCTCAGATGGGAATAGGGACATTTCTCACTGCCTCCCCACTAACCTCCCTCAACACCCCATTTTTGCCCTCCCCAGCAGAGCATTTTTACCGCCACTACATCAATGAAGCCGCAGCACACATGCCTTCCACCGTCCTGAGAAAACCCCTCAATCCTGATTTTATTTTATTTTATTCTTTGGCAGGTTTACAAAAAACACAAACACACACCATTTAATAAATTTTAGAAAGGGGCAAAATTAGACATGGACACACAAAGCATTGTTTTAAAATAAATCAAGACTCCCTCTTTCTTTCTGACCATGGAGGGTCTGCCCCTGTCTACACATCAGAGCTGACGCAATATGTGAGGCTAGGCTTCAGAGGCAGCAATAGCCTCTCCTCCTCGCCTGTTCTCTGGCAGCCACAACAACAACAACAACAACAACAACAACAACAACAACAACAACAACATAATATATTATTTATACGCCACCCATCTGGCTGGGTTTCCCCAGCCACTCTGGGCAGCTTCCAACAAAATATTAAAATACAATAGTCTGTTAAACATTAAAAGCTTCCATAAACAGGGCTGCCTTCAGATACCTTCTAAAAGTCAGATAGTTGTTTATTTCCTTGGTATCTGATGGGAGGGCATTCCACAGGGCGGGCGCCACTACCGAGAAGGCCCTCTGCCTGGTTCCCTGTAACCTCATTTCTCGCAGGGAGGAAACTGCCAGAAGGCCCTCAGAGCTGGGCCTCAGTGTCCGGGTTGAACGAAGGGGGTGGAGATGCTCCTTCAGGTATACAGGACCAAGACCGTTTAGGGCTTTAAAGGTCAGCACCAACACTTTGAATTGTGCTCGGAAACATACTGGGAGCCAATGTAGGTCTTTCAGGAGCAGTGTTATATGGTCTCAGCAACCACACCCAGTCACCAGTCTCGCTGCTGCATTCTGGATTATTTGTAGTTTCCAAGTCACCTTCAAAGGTAGCTCCACGTAGAGAACATTGCAGTAGTCCAAGCAGGAGATAACTAGAGCATGCACCACTCTGGCGAGACAATCTGTGGGCAGGTAGGGTTTCAGCCTGGGTACCAGATGGAGCTGGTAAACAGCTGCCCTGGACGCAGAATTGATCTGCGCCTCCATGGACAAGCTGCTGAAAGGAGGAGGCCAGGGGCAGTGGCCATGGAGAAGCAATGGGAGGCCTCTGCCCCTGCTGATACCAGCTCATCCTGCTCCCTAAGCGTGGCAATGGTGGCACTGGTGGTGGAAATAGGGATATTCCTGGATCAAATTTTAATTTTTCGTAATTCCAGGACTGTCCCTCGAAAATAGGGATCCTTGGAGGGCATACATGTTGCTGGACACAGCTCCCATTATCTCCAACCACTGGGGTTCCCCAGCCCTGGAGTAAGCAATGGCTGCCTAGATCAAGCTGTTTGCAGGAGATGGTCTTTGAGCTGCAACATTGGATAAGTGACCTTTTCTCATTCTAAGGCTGTCTTAGGCCCATCGATGAAATCGCCCTTGACGACTTGGTGGTAAAAGTCTTTCCTGGAGGGGGCCCTGTGTAAGCAATTGCTGAGCCTCTCTCCTCTGCACCCACATTTCTCAGTGGTGCAGTAAAGAACAGTCATGCCTTGGAAGTCGAACATAATCCATTCCGGAATTCTGTTCGACTTCCAAAACATTCGAAAACCAAATCGCGGCTTCCGATTGGCTGCAGGAAGCTCCTGCAGCCAATCGGAAGCCGCGGAAACTCCATGGGACATTTGGGTTCCGAAAGAATGTTCACAAACCAGAACAATCACTTCTAGGTTTGCGGCGTTCGGGAGCCAAAACGTCCGAGTTCCAGGGCATTTGGGATCCAAGGTACGACTGTACATTTAGACTTTAGGGCACAGTGGTCCCTTCTTTGGATGGTAATCTGTATCATTTCAAGTGTAGTAAGTCAGCCCAGCTTCATTTTTCTGAATGGGACCCTTGACCTCTGCCCTCAAGTCCTGCCCTGATGACACCACTGCATTCAATGAGGAATACAGGTACATGGAAGATTTCTGTAAAATTTATTTATTTTGTCCTGCACATGTTTCTGCTGTTCAGGAACAGCAGGATAAAGGAGGGACAAGAGCTCTTCTGCATAGCCCTTGGCTCTATATGGCAGGAGAGAATTGGATCCCAGTAGCAACACACAAGGAAGACTTAGAATCATAAAGTTGGGAGGGACCCTAAGGATCATCTAGTCCAACCCCCTGCAATGTAGGAATATGCAGCTGTCCCATACAGGGATCGAACCTGCAAACTTGGCATTATCAGCACCACGCTCTAACCAAAAAAACCTAATGATAGGATGGGATCTAGAGGTCCTCTCCTGCAGAGCGCGGTAATCGCTAGGTATATAAGAGGGCGAGATTCTGTCTTTCCGTGCTTTTAACCTAAAATAGGCATTTTGGGACTCTTTGAACTCAAAGCTGTTCTTTGAACAGGAAAAGTGTGAAAACTGAAGGATACCGTATTTTTCGCGCTCATATTTTTTCACTCTATAAGACGCACCAGACCACACGTTTTTGGAGGAGGAAAACAAGAAAAAAAATATTCTGAATCTCAGAAGCCAGAACAGCAAGAGGGATCGCTGCGCAGCGAAAGCAGCAATCCCTCTTGCTGTTCTGGCTTCTGGGATAGCTGCACAGCCTGCATTCGCTCCATAAGATGCACACACATTTCCCCTTACTTTTTAGGAGGGAAAACGTGAGTCTTATAGAGCAAAAAAATACGGTAATTCCATTATGATCTGGCTGTGATGTGTACAGGAAGTGTGATTTGGTTCAATTCACCTGAGAATGCAGACTGAACATCCTCCAGCTGTCCCTACTATGTGCCTGCACAGGTGTGTAAATTTCATGTCACATCCCTGAAATGTATCCTAAACTTTTTTCTCCTAAGGGGTAAAATTTTCAGTCTCCTTCATAGCAGAATAGTAGCAGAAGCTAGAAAATATTGGCTTGACGCCTTAAAATGTATGAGTGAGGGGTCGTCTTCTTCTTTTTTAAAAAAGAGAGAGAAAGAAATGTAATTATGCAGGTATCTCTCTCTCTCTCAAATCAGAAGTAAACTTTTTTTGAGGGTGGGAAGAATCAGGGAGCTGCTGCTGACACGTTTTGCAGGTTTCTACAATGAAGCACAATTTATAAATAGTTTTTGCAGAGGCATTAACATAATTACGGCTGTCGGGAGTTCGGCTTCAGCAGAGCTTGCTTGCAAAGGGTTGCCTTGTGGAGATGCCGATGTCTGTCCGTCTCTTTCTTTCTCTCTCTCTCTCTCTCTCTCTCTCTCGCTCTCTCTCTCTCTCTCTCTCTCTGTGTGTGTGTGTGTGTGTGTGTGTTGTTTGGACTGCAGCAGAGCTGGCTTTCCTCGGTATCTAGTTACACGAAGCTTCCACGAAGGACCTTTACGCTAAGACCTATCTCACTAAAAACATATCCCTCCATGTAACAAGAAACCCAAAACCAAGCAGGATATTTTAAAACTGAAGCAATGAAGATTAGATTAACTCTCCTCCAAACTGGGCTCTTCTGTTATTATTTTTGGCTGGAATGTGGACGAAGGCAGCTGGCTCCAACGAGGGTCAGGAGAGTCAGTTTGGGTTTCAAATGTGGGGTGGGAAAGTGGGGCTTTCTCCCTTTGTTTCTTTTGGGGGAAGAAAGGGGGAAATGACAAGGATGGGTCTTTGTGTTCCTTGCATCAATAAAAAAAAAGTTAAGGACCCCTGGACAGTTAAGTCCAGTCAAAGGCGACTATGGGGTTGCAGCGCTCATCTCGCTTTCACGCTGAGGGAGCCGGCATTTGTCCACAGACAGCTTTCCTAGTCATGTGGCCAGCAGGACTAAACTGGTTCTGGTGCAACGGGACACCATGATGGAAACCAGAGCACCTGGAAATGCCATTTACCTTCCTGCCACAGTGGTACCTATTTATATACTCGCGCTGGTGTGCTTTCGAACTGTTAGTTTGTCAGGAGCTGGGACAGAGCAATGGGAGCTCACTCCGTCGTGGGGATTCAAACCTCCAACCTTCCGACTGGTAAGCCCACGAGGCTCAGAAGTTTAGACCACAGCGCCACCTGCATCCGTATAAACTGGGCACAATACACCTTCTGGCTGGGCCTCTTCAAGCTTTCCTGCCAGCAGCGCTCCAAGCGGGGCTGGGATCTGCCCATTTCCCACCGTGCCCCAGAGCAATGTCTATGCTCTGCTTCCACTGTCAGAGGCTGTATGCCCCCAAATATCAGTTGCTGGGAACCACAACTATTGTTGCACTTAGGTGCTATCAAAGAACTGGAGAGTTGGAAGGGACTCCAAGTGTCATCTAGTTCAAATGCAGGAATCTCAACTAAAGCATCCATGACAGATGGCCACCCAACCTCTGCTTAAAAACTGCCAAAGAAGGAAGAGTCCACAACCTCTCGAGGAAGTCCATTCTACCATCTGACAGCTCTTACCACCAGAAAGTTCTTCATGATGTTTAGGCGGAATCTCCTGTCTTGTAACTTGAATCTTCCAGAGCAGGAGAAAACAAGCTTGCTCCATCTTCCATGTGACAGCCCTTTAGATATTTGAAGGTGTCCATCATATCTCCTCTCAGTCTCCTCTTTTCCAGGCTTCCAACTTTCCATAGACATCTGGTTAGCTCCTGGGAGAACGGGATGCTGGAGTAGCTGGGCCATTGATGGTTCAAAAGGCTCTTCTTATATTCCTAACATGGTTTCATTGGAAAACATCTTGGAAATTTTTGAAGTGGAGGTTTACACAGCCAGCTGCCCCATATGGAGGACCTGAGACCAGTTTCAGTGCTAGTGGGTCCTGTTGTTGGGGTCCTGAGCCCCTGGTTGTGACCCTGGCATGGCTCCAGGCCTGATTGGTAGAAGAGAAAATTCTGCATTACAATCTTCTGCAGTAATGCTTTAGCGGGAAAGAGTTCTGACATTGTTACGGCATTTGTACCCTACTTCCCCTCCAAATTGCTCCAGTCGAAGTGCATCCCCTCCCTCCGCCATCCCATTCCATCTTCTCAACAACCCTGTGAGGTAGGTTAGGCTGAGAGATGGTGACTGGCTCAAGTCAGCTAGTGAACTTAATGGCTGAGTCGGGATTTGAAACTTTATCTCCTAGCTCCTAGCCCAAAACACTAACAGCTCCATCACTCTCACTCACACCTTACTGATACCCAGTGCCTTTTTCTCTTGGAAAAATGGTGTTGGTACTCACCAGGTTCATAGCAATCTACCTGCTACTGCCACTGCCCTTTTCACGGGGGGGGGGGGGTCATGGGAACCCCCCCCAAAATGTCTGCCACCCAATGGGCTGACCAGGCAGCCAGGCAGCCACCTGTCCTGTCCTGTCCCTTCATAGCAGGTGGGCCGCACTGCGCCTGTGCTGCTGTCTGACTGCACATGCGCAGGCATGCATCCCCCTTCCGCCCTGTAAGGTAAAAGGTAAAGGGACCCCTGACCATTAGGTCCAGCCGTGACCGACTCTGGGGTTGCGGCGCTCATCTCGCTTTATTGGCCAAGGGAGCCGGCGTACAGCTTCCAGGTCATGTGGCCAGCATGACTAAGCCGCTTCTGGCAAAACAGAGCAGCGCACGGAAATGCCGTTTACCTTCCTGCTGGAGTGGTACCTATTTATCTACTTGCACTCTGACGTGCTTTCGAACTGCTAGGTTGGCAGGAGCTGGGACTGAGCAATGGGAGCTCACCCCGTCGCGGGGATTCGAACCGCCAACCTTCTGATCAGCAAGTCCTAGGCTCTGTGGTTTAACCCACAGCACCACCCGCGTCCCTCCCCCCCCGTACCCCAGACTTATTGTTTTTGCCTCCTTCCATGCCCCACCCACCACCACTGCCACTGGCTAAAGAGTGGGAAAGTAGTGCGCACACGTGACTGCCAGGCGCCTGCGCTGTGGGTGCCTCTGAAGCCTTGCTCTGTTGCATGGCTGGGAACTGCAAGGGGATAAAAGCATTGATGCTTGCCTTGCCACCTAATCAACCTTTTCTTAGGAACTGGGAGCATGGAATGGGGGAGGCAATAGCCAAATCATAGAGTTGGAAGAGACCACGAGGGTCGTCACAAGATTTGGGCAGGGGGCAGAAAGCTGATGGTACTGAGTACTGTTGAGTGCTGCCAGAAAAAGAAGACGCTGATACCTAAAATTTGTCGTAGCATTGTAGAATGAAGACTCTCCAAAGTGTTGAAAGTACCCGTGTATTCATTCTGATTCCTTTCTGGCCTTTTTAGTAGTGGTAGTTTCAAAAATAGTTTTATTGATGCAGCCAAGCCAGGTTTTGTTTCCTTTGTGGTTGTCTTTAATAGTTACAGCCAACTTTAAGAATCTCTTTATGGTATGCAGCTGATGGAAGTTGTCCATCAAAGCTTATGCAGCAATAAATCTGTTGGTCTTTAAGACGACACGGGACACCCTTGGCATGGCAATCTCTCTCTCTCTTGGAAAAGAAAATACCTGTGTTTGCTTTTGTGACTTGTGTTAAGGTTCTTCTTCCCCAAGGTTGATGGCCTAGGCCTATAAAATTAACAGATTGCCTTGTTAAAAATTGGTTGCGCGAGAAATTCCTGCATCATGAAACCCCTTGTCAAGGGACACACTTTATTTCCAGAAAGCGAGATTGGCGTTTTTGTTTTGTTTTTAACCCAATAACAAACAAATGGCACACTGCTTTTAGTGTTGGCACCTTATGGATATTCTGGCAGTACTACGGGTCCCAGCTCTGCTGAACTCTCCTGTCTATACCAGGGGAGGGCAGACTTCAGGTGCGTGGGATCTGCCTTGTGTTTTGTTGGACCCCAAGATCCAGCAACAGGAGTGAGGTGCAAAAGGCAAACACTTGGCATGAATTGGTGCCTCTTCGCAGCTGCTGAACATGGGGGTTTGGGCACTTCAGTTTGTTCTGAAAAAGTACCATATTTTTCGCCCTATAGGACGCATTTTCCCCCCTCCAAAAATGAAGGGGAAATGTGTGTGCGTCCTATGGGGCAAATGCAGGCTTTCGCTGAAGCCTGGAGAGCGAGAGGGGTCAGTGCGCACTGACCCCTCTCGCTCTCCAGGCTTCAGGAAGCTCTCCGCAAGCCTTGGGAGCCCGCGGGAGTTCCCGTCGGGCTGCCTAGGCTTGCGGATAGCAGCCTACATCTCGAAGCCTGGGGCGTGCTGCACAGTGCACCCCAAGCTTCGGTTCCCCGACCTGGTTTGGCGGCTGGCGGTGGGGAGAAGTGTGCTTCTCCCTGCCGCCAGCCCCACAAGCTGGGGGACAGCGGGGAGGCGCAGCGCCGCCATCCCACTGTCCCCCGACCTGGTTTGGGCTTCAGGCAGATATCCGCAAGGTGTGGGAGCCCGGCGGGAAGTCGCGCCAGTCTCCCAAGGCTTGCGGAGAGCTGCCTGTTCTGGGGGCTGGGGTCGGGGGAAGCTCGGGCTTCCCCCGCCCCAGCCCTGCGCCTGGGGGGGGGAATAATATTTTTTCTTTATTCCCCCCCCCCAAAAAAAACTAGGTGCGTCCTATGGGCCGGAGCGCCCTATGGGGCGAAAAATAAAGTACTATTAAAAGTGGAGCAATTCTGGAAGCACACAAACCTCTCTACTGTATGCCTTGGGAGGTAATAATGTGAAAGCTGGTCCAAAATGCTGTGGCTGGACTCCGCCAGCACATAACATTGGTGCTTAAAAGCTCACACTGGCTGCCCACTTGTTACTAGGCTACAATCAGAGTTTTGGTGTTAATTTTACAAGGCCCTTAACAAGTTGGGTCCAGGGTATCTTAAGGACTGCCTGATCCCTTGTACCTCTACCTGATCGCTAAGATCTTTGGGGGAGTCTCTGTTGATCATCTCCCAGGGCATAGCTGCATGGCTGACCAGGAGACATACTTTCAGTCTTGTGAGCCCAAGGCTGTGGAATTCCCTCCTAACTGAGATTAGACAAGCACCCTCCTTTCTGACCTACAGACTCATGACAAAGAGCTTCCTTATTCCAGCAGACATTTTAAGGCAGTTTTTTTGTTCTTACAGTGTATTTTTAATTGTTCTTATTTCCTGTATGTGTTTTTTCCCCTATTTTTTTTGTTTTGTTTATGTACACTGCTTGGAAATTCTGACTTGGCAGCGATATATAAATATCCAAAATGAATAAATGAAATATTAAGGGTGGGGGAAGGAATGAAACCACTTCTAAAGCAATTTGTCCGTTCATACAGCTACTTAAGGAGATGGCAGCTCCTAAGACTATAGAGATCTGATTTTCTTCTTAGCAAAATTCGCAGCTATTTGTTACCTCTCGCTTAACACTGTTGTTTCAGGAAAGAGCCTCGGGGCAGTGTGTGTTTGAAGAGAGAAACTTTCAAAGCAGGGACACTATTTACTGGGAATGCCAATGCCCAGGAAAGATGTCAATGTGGCGGTCGGAAAACATTCAGGTAGTTTTTATGCAAACAAAGGCAGTACCTAGTTTGCATAGTCTTAGAATTAGCTCAGGCTGCAGATTCAACCTGGTCCCGTACCAACTTCCTTTGGTGATGTGGGATGCAAGTGGCCCAGTTCTCTAAGGCAGTTCGTCTTAAATGGCTAATCTGTGATTCATTTCCACTCTAGAAGTTGGGAAGTTAGCAAGGCAAGAGAAAGTTAGGACATGCTGGATTGCATCCAACCAACCTACTCGGAGTAGACCCATTGAAACGAATGGGGCTAAGTTAGCCCTGTCTATTAATTTGAGTGGGGTCTGCTGTAGCATATGACTCTCATTGGATACAACCCATTGACTTCCTCCTTTGCTAGAAAGAGAGAATTAACTAGTAATGGGCAAACATCCCTTGGGTCAATATGAAGTGAATTCATTCTGCAGAGCCTAATCATTTGAAAAAGAAAGAAAGAAAGAACAAACTTCTTGAGAATAACTTCACTTTCTCCCAGCCCAATTTGGGCCTATTGAATTCCCAATGAAATCGCATGTGCAACAGGTTCTGAATGCTCTGCGGTGTCCCTGGCACAAAGTGCATGTATTTTTGTCACCTGCCTATTGTTGTTGTTGTTGTTGTTGTTGTTTAGTCGTTTAGTCATGTCCGACTCTTCGTGACCCCATGGACCAGAGCACGCCAGGCACTCCTGTCTTCCACCGCCTCCCGCAGTTTGGTCAGGCTCATGTTTGTAGCTTCGAGAACACTATCCAACCATCTCATCCTCTGTCGTCCCCTTCTCCTTGCGCCCTCCATCTTTCCCAACATCAGGGTCATTTCCAGGGAGTCTTCTCTTCTCATGAGGTGGCCAAAGTATTGGAGCCTCAACTTTACGATCTGTCCTTCCAGTGAGCACTCAGGCCTATTATTGCATTTATATCTCACCTCTTTCCCAAGGAGGTCAAGCAGCCATACGTGGCTGCCCACTCCCCATGTTATCTGCACAACACTCCTGTGAGGTACTTTCAGCCGAGGCAGAGAGTGGCTTGGACCCCTGTCAACCGATGAACGTCATAGCATAGTGGAGAGTCTAAACCTGAAGGCAAAGAAACCAATAGCAGGTGAAGCCAGGACCAGTGACTGTTTCGCCTCCATTCTATGATTCTACCACTTTCCTCTTTGCTGAGTTCTGCAAGAACAAAAGAATTATTATTATTATTATTATTATTATTATTATTATTATTATTATTATTATTTTATGTATATCCCGCCCTCCCCAGCTGAAGCTGGGCTCAAAGTGGCTAACAACAACAAAAAAATCTGTCCATTTTGGTTCCTCTCGGTTTTTCATTTTTCCAATCTTTAGTTTGGTTCTTCTTATTTCTACATCAGCTTTCCATTTTTTTTAAATTAAAAAAAACCTCCCCATGATACTTCACCATCCTTTTAGTACTAATTTCTCCTCATACGCAACATTCGCCTGCACTTTTGCCTAATATATGTGTTTCTGCGAAGCAGTTTCTGCAGATGTTATGCATTTTTTTGTATGTTGTTTCGCTAATACGTGTATTTTCACAATCACTTTACCCAAGTTTAGGCTTGTGTGTGTGTAAATGTTGCTGGGCTGGAGAAGTGCATTGCAAAATTCAGAGAGCCACAAATTTTGAAGGTGGGCTGTGTTTTGGTTCTTGTATTGTTTCACAAAGTGCAACTTAGGTGCAATTTGCCTTAAGATGCAGACTGAATTGAATTTCTCCTCCATCCTTAACTGAGGAGCTGGAAGCTGGCAGGCAGTGCCACCTCCTTGATCAGTCGCAAGTAAAAATAATTGTTATGTACTGAAGTTCTCACCCTGGGCCAGCAGGGAGATACTGTAGATAGTTTTCATTCAGGTCCACATATGCAAATAAGGGATTGAAAGTGACGTTCAGTGATTGGATAGTTACAGAAAGTTGTTACGGTTGCGTTGTACTGGAGCTCTATATAAGCAGGCTGGCTGAACCCTTCAGTTCAGTTCTGTTCTGCCCTGTGAATAAACAAGAGCTGTTTGAAGAATTGCAGTGTCGTCTGATATGTTCACCCACAACTTAACAATAATAATATAATAATAATTTATTATTTATATCCCACCCATCTGGCTGGGTTTCCCCAGCCACTCTGGGAAGCTTCCAACAGAATATTAATATACAATAGTCTATTAAACATTAAAAGCTTCCCTAAACAGGGCTGCCTCCAGATATCTTCTAAAAGTCGGGTAGTTGTTTTTCTCTTTGACATCTGGTGGGAGAGCGTTCCACAGGGCGGGTGCCACTACCGAGAAGGCCCTCTGCCTGGTTCCCTGTAACTTGGCTTCTCGCAGTGAGGGAACCACTAGAAGGCTCTCGGAGCTGGACCTCAGTGTCTGGGCAGAACGATGGGGGTGGAGACGCTCCTTCAGGTATACTGGTAAGAAGGCAGGCAAAGGAAAGCTGTCTGAAAGCTGGTTGGGGGGGGCACTGTGTCCCACCCCCAATGGGCCAACCTGCCTGGTCCAACACTCGCAAACATTCCACTGCCCTGACTAATTTTTGCTAGGGCACCTCAACATCCATGCTAAGAGCTCGGGTACCCTGGGAAAATTATATTTCCCTGCTCGCCAGACTTTGAAGGAGGAGAAAGGAGTTGCTTGATGAATGCAGAGGGGAAGGCAAGGGAGAGGTTCTGCTTCCTGGCTGTCAAGCTCCGTGTCTCAGTACCTCCATTATTAATGAAGCTACTTCTGCATGTAAGAAAGCAAACTTCCTCCTCAGCCAGTAAAAGCATCCTTTTTACCCTTCCGTAAGTGCTAAGACCATGACTTATGCAGCAAGCTGAATTTTTGACTATGGCAAGGTGGAAGAAATGGATTAACATTAAGAACCGGACATCTCGCCGGATTAAATATTTAATGTTAAAGTGTGATGGGCAGAGTTTCAAGGAGTGATGTGCTGGACCCTGCAAAGCGTATGGTTGTTGTTTTTTCTCTCCATCTGCTGCTGCTGTGGAATTTCCCAATAGCTGCAGAATAATGGTCTGTTGCAGTGCAGATGTCAGGAGGCGACGCGGCTCAAATCAAAATGTGATCTATTGCAAGAAGCCTCGGCTCCAGGACTATCATGTGCAGGAGGAGACAGCAGCTGTCTTCTGTTATTACTCATACAACGGAAAGTTGGGCCCAGCTCTCAAAGCTGGTCATATTAAATGTCAGCGGGGAAAGGATACCGCTATGTGCTTGAAAAAATGTCATCTCTTTAATCTTCGCCCGCATCCAGCAAGCGATTGGGCCCTGTTCACTTATTTTCCTTGCACTCTTGCCAATGCATGTAGCAGGTTGGAGGCTGCCTATCTGAGGAACACAGCCAAGATTGTCTGCTGAAGTATAACTTGTGTGCGAACAGAGGGAATGGCTGGTTAGGAAGTACAGGAGAACGGAGATTCTTGTTCTGTTTGTCCATTTTGCTCATAGTTCTGGAAGCACAACAGCAGGGATCATTCGGCTGGTAAAATAAGGGGTGGAGGGGTTGCACAGCATGATCTTTGCAGAGGTAACTCATGTTCTGATTGCCTGTTTGAGGGGAGTTTTCCTCTGTATGTTTCTTTGAATGTCTCCCTGCTATGTGCAAAGCCAGACTTAGGAAAGCCATAATCACCTGTTGCTTTCGTATTATATGCTGGTTTTGTTCAGTTTTGCTCAATAAAGTGTTATCAGGCTTTCTTTTCTCTCTGGGCTCCATCTGCGTTAATTAAATGACATTGTGAATGTTGTAGAGAGCACTGTGAAGATGCTGTAGTTGGGCAGGCCCGGCAGGAGGAGTGGTCCACATTGTGTTCAGGATTTGCTTGGTTCTGTATACTTGCAGAATGCATGTTTTTCAAACCCTGTGTGATCTGTGAATTTGGGAGAAACCTTTGCCAGGTGTGTACCCAAATAGAAGAAGAAGAGTTTGGATTTGATATCCTGCTTTATCACTACCCTAAGGAGTCTCAAAGCAGCTGACAATCTCCTTTCCCTTCCTCCCCCACAACAAACACTCTGTGAGGTGAGTGGGGCTGAGAGACTTCAGAGAAGTGGGACTAGCCCAAGGTCACCCAGCAGCTGCATGTGGAGGAGCGGAGACGCGAACCCAATTCACCAGATTACGAGTCTACCACTCTTAACCATTACACCACACTGGCTCTCATGATTAAAATAGTTCTTTTAATCATGCAGATGAAAATGTTGTGTGAAACATTCCTTGTGAAAAGTGTAATAGTCAGTGAATTGGGCTGGAAACATGCATAAGAAGTCATTGAGCCAAGTCCTATAATCATCTGAATCATCTGTGGTCCTCAAGATGTTGCTTCCATTAACCCTGACAGTTGACCTTGCTGGCTGGGGCCAATGGCAGATGGTGTCCAACAACTTCTGGAGGACCACAGATCATGGTCTGAGCAAATGGGTGATTAAGATGTAGTCCTAGGACAGCAAGAATGCAATTCCTTTCTGATGTTAGTGTTTTATGCCATACGCACACAGAGCAGAACAACCAGTGTGGTTTAGTTCTTACAGTGCTGGACTAGGATCTGGGAGATCAGGATTCGAAATCCTATTCAGCCAAGAAACTCATTCAGTGACCCCAGGCCGGCCACCATCTCTCAGCCTCGCCTCCCTCTCTGGGTTGTTGTGAAGATAATATCGAAAAGGAGAAAGCCATGTGCTTAGCCTCCTTGGACAAAAGCTTCATGAGGTTTGGGGGCTGAGCAAAATGAGGTTGGGGGCCACATTCTGCTCCCTGGCTGCTGGTTTGCCACCTGTGTTTAGGTTGCTGGTATCTGAAAAATGGAAAACTGCTTTTGAAAGCGTTACCCGGAACTGGTTTTCTGTGTTAGCATATTTTATAAGATAAAGAAGCAGATTTAGGCTCTTCGCTGCCTTATATGGAATTGCCCTCACACTGATCTTGCTTGGAAACAAAGACAATAGCGTGAAATATTATTGATTGGATTTCTTGTCCACCTTTCACCATAAGATTCCAGGGTGGGTTACAGGAATTTAAAATTCAATATTAAAAACAATTTAAAGCAAATTACTGTCACAGGACTAGGGTGGGTCCTGAAAATATATATCCTCTTGGCTGTCCAAGGCTGAGGGTCTGAGGCTGCTCATAAGGAAATAATGCAGACCAACTTCTTCATTAGTGTGTGTGTGTGTGTGTGTGTGTGTGTGTGTGTTTCAGCCAGACCCTCCAAGTTGGAGAGTGGTTCCTTAGACACAATAAAATGCATAAAGAGAAAGAGGTTCTGCAAAGTTGGGGTAACTTCCTGGGTCCCCTTTGGAAACTGGGAACCATAGGAAGTCCCAGAGACTCTTTGGTCCCAGAGCTCCATGGGAATCTGATTATGAAGGTGTATAGAAATAAGGGGCCCCTCTTCTCCGAGGTTGAACACTGTTGTGCTGGAAGGAGAGGTAATGGCGTGGGTACAGTCCGCGTTCCTTTATCCAGTAAATCCCAGGCTGGTTTGGGGAGGTGTCTGGAACAGAAAATCATTGGGCTAGTTGGAAATGGCTCTAGGGATCCAGCAGATGGCAACCTTCACTCTGATTCAACAGGAGACCTGTCACATGCCAGCCACACAGAAGACCATCTAGAATAAATAACTGCCCTCTTTCCATCCTTCCATCCCTTCTGGCTCCCCTGCTCTGTGCTGTTCAAGGTGCCGCCCTTCTAGGACATAACTGAACACAGTGGTACCTTGGTAGTCAAATGGCTTGGCTTCCGAACAAATCAGCTCCTGAAAGCCACAAACCTGGAAGTCAGTGTTCCAGTTTGCGGAGGTTTTTTGGAAGCCAAACATCTGGCGTGGCTTCTGATTGAGTGCAGGAAGCTCCTGCAGCCAATTGGAAGCTTCGCCTTGGTTTTCGAACTGTTTCAGGAGTCAAACAGACTCCTGGTATTAATTTAGTTCAAAAACCAAGGTACCACTGTACCAAGGCTGTCCATGGTCACTTCTAATGACTTTCTGCCCCTTTCTTCAACCAGTGTTTAACTGTTTCCATTGCACTAACCATTTCCTTCCTGGGTTTTTTTTCCTTTCCTTTTTCTTTTTTGATAACAATTTATTGATTTTCCAAAAATAACAAAACAAAACAACAGAAAAAAGGAAAAATATCATAAGCAGATTAAACCATAATGTTTTTGCTCGACTTCCCTCCACTTCCCCTCTTGGTTCCATTATAATATACTTGTTTATGCACGTCCATAAAACCTTATATACATAACAATCCAATTTTAAAACTTCCTTCATCTTATTACAAGTGACTTTTAGAAGTTATACTAATGTAAAAGTCTCTACACAAATCTTAAGAAATATGCATTGAGCAATTGTCCTTTTTTGTAATAATATGTCCTGCATAGTTCAGTCGTTTATTTTGCCAGTCTTCTTATTTATCTTCTGTGGTCGAGGCTTCTTCCTTCTATGAGGGCTGGCTGGTCTTGGCCTTGCATCCAGTCTCGCATATCAGAAGAGAGTCTTTTGTTCAAACAATCCATCAAGTCCTTTACATCTCAATATCATTTCTCACAATCATTTCTCACATTTTCTTCAAATCTTTATATGTCTTTCCCCAGGCCTTTTTGACAATTTTACATTGCCTCCACATAGGGCAGCGTCTTAAACCCTTTGCCCTCCCTTCTTGTTTCTTCTCTAACACAGTCAAAGCCTCCCAAATCATTTCCCATCTTTATCAGTCAGGTCCTCCCATATCATTTCACATGAAATTCCATTTTTGTCTTTGACTAGTTTTACTTTCCCAGGTATTTTCCTCAGCCCTCGTTTGTCTACCAGTCCCACCTTGGTGCTTTGTGCTTTCACCTCTTTTAATTGTCTCGTGGCCTCTGAAATTTTCTTTTCTTTTTCTGTGTCTGGTTTCCAGCGTGGAACCTGCCTAGCGGAAATAATGTCTCTTGCAGATCCAACGCTGCTTCTGTCTCTACCCCAGAAGCAGGTGCGTTCCATACATGGGAGAATCGCGTTCGGCTGCCAGTTTAAATATAGGCATATCTCTCTGTGTCTGCATGCGCACATCTATATAGGGATCGCTAATTCGCACTTCTGTTGGAAAAGGTGGCAGACATTCAAAATGACGTGATACATGTTTTGGTAGTGGGAGTGGTGGTGGATGCAGAGGGGTGCTGGAAATCAGCGGTCGCCCCAGCGAGCAGCTAGAGCAGTGATGGCCAAACTTGGCCCTCCAGCTGTTTTGGGACTACAACTCCCATCATCCCTGACCACTGGTCCTGTTAGCTAGGGATGATGGGAGTTGTAGTCCCAAAACAGCTGGAGGGCCAAGTTTGGCCATCACTGGGCTAGAGGATTCAAGCTGAAAGTCGTCTGCACTCATCTCAAGGTCTCCTGCCTCTTGTTTACTTTTGCTTTCAGTAGAGATGGGAGACCTCTGCCCTGGTATCCTAATGTGCCCCTTCTCCAGGCCTCTCTACATGGTCCTTGGAACTATTCCCTAGGTCACATTTCTTACCAGCTTTGGTGTTTTCCACTCAGCTTCCCTGAGTGTTTTCATGTGGTTGGAACCAGCCTCTGAACTCTTACAGCGCTGCTTGCCCCCTTGGATGGCAGATAGAGAAGGCAGTGTGAAGAAAAATGGCTGGCTATACAACGGTAAAAATGATATTTGTTGTTCCTCTCAGTCTTTCACCTAGCTCAGGGGTCAGCAAACTTTTTCAGCAGGGGGCCAGTCCACTGTCCCTCAGACCTTGTGGGGGGGGGGGCAGACTATATTCTGAAGAAGAAAAAAATGAACGAATTCCTATGCCCCACAAATAACCCAGAGATGCATTTTAAATAAAAGCACACATTCTACTCATGTAAAAACACGCTGATTCCTGGACTGGATTGAGAAGGTGATTGGGCCGCATCCAGCCCCCGGGCCTTAGTTTGCCTACCCATGGTCTAGCCCCATCCGCCACTGGCCCATAGGAACTTGTGAAGAAGGAGATGCAGCCCTTTGGTTGGAAAAGGTTCCCCAGCCCTAGTTGTGCAGGAAAGCTTTCTCTCTGAAAGGCTGCCTAAATTGGCACATGCAATTTTTATGCAGATTTGTGCCCTAGGCCTTTTGAGGATCCAGCAGCGATATGGACAGGATGGAATGTGGCTAAAAGACTAACAGACTGAACCACTGGAAGCAATGAAATTAGACTCTTGTGTCTTCTGTACGCTTAGTTAATGCCTCTTGGGTGTGCTACTGAAAGCGAAGGTCCCTGTTTTTCTCTCCTTCGAAACCCTGTCCTGGTATATGCATTTTTCCTCCCCTTTTTGGCAGAATAAAATGCATAGCATCAAATTGCAGGGAGTGTTAGAACTGGAATTGTATGCACAACTCTAAAAATGATATTTAGGAATGGTATCAAAGTTGGATTTGGGGGGTTTGGGCCACAGCATTCCATGTTGTCCATTTTCCCTCAGCCCGTTCCAAATGGGCCCCCTCTCCCTCAGGAAGTCATGTCCAACCAAAAGGCATTTACTGGGTTTCAGGTCTGGCTACTGCTGCTCAAAGTTTATGATAGCATCCAGGGACATCAAATTAATGCAGCTGCCATATTTTACCATGACAGCATTGGGCTTGCCAAACGTAGATAAACATTACAACTATATCATACGCTTTAGCACAAGGCTTTCCTTAAAGAATCCTGGGAATTGTAGTTTAGCTTTCATAGAGCTCCAGTTCCCAGGATCCTTAACAAACTCCAGTTCCCAGGGTTCTTTGGGGGAAGCCACATGCTTCAAATGTATGGAATGGATGGTTGCATGTCTTTGGTGTAGTTTCCTTCATTGACAAATTACTGACATTGTGACGGAAACCTTTTGGTTTGCTGACTAGCACTTCTGATGGCCTACAAGCAAGGCATGTATTCCTTTAATAATGTGCTGCCCCCCCCCAAAAAACCCCATTTAATATCTATTTCCTCACTTAAATACTGGTTAAAGTTCTTTTCTATGGAGTGGCATTTTCAACACCAGCTGTTCCAAGGTAACCTACAACAGAAGGATCATTTCTGTGTTTTGGTCCACTTAGAGATTTTCTTAAAATTTTCACTGTTGTTAAAAAGAACATTACTAAACAACAGAACAAACAAGAAAAACATTTCAGTGTTTTTCTCAAGAGTGAACAAGTTATGGACCAACAATTACTGTACCTAACTTTCCTTGAAATTTTTATCCAGAACCCACTGAACTTTAGCCTTTAACTCGATTGTTTTTGTTCTTGTTGTTGATTTAAAAAATTTCCCTGGGTTTTTCTGAATGTCTTAAACCCCTTCTTAGCTGACAGCAGCAGATGACTTCATTGCCTTGCTAAAACCCCTTTTTATATTTGAATTACTTTTTGCAGGAGAGAATATGCTCGCTGCTAATGTGCAAGTCTGTTTGGCACCTTCTGATTTCTCCAGACTTTCCAGTTCAGGAGAGCTGAGAATGTTGTTCTTTCCCTTTTATTTACATTTTGGGGATGTTTCCTTTAAAGAGGAATTTGTAAATCTTAGGAATGTAGCTGCTCTCTCTCTCTCTCTCTCTCTCTCTCTCTCTCTGTCTCTCTCTCTCTCTTTGTCTGTCTGAAGCAGCAGAATTCTCTCTTGAAAATGTCAGCAAACATTTAAGTCAGCTTAGACGGATATCCCCATGGGTGAGCCTTATTTGTCAATTACAATTCCATGAGAGATGCCAGTTGCTGTTGCTGCCTCTATACTAAATGTACTTGAGAATATGGGGATAATTTTCTGATGTCTTTGTTTTTCAGCGCTGCTTGCCTCATGACAGAACTCACTGTCCTTACAGAAAAAGGAATACTGCAAAATCTGTACAGTGGTACCTCAGGTTACATACGCTTCAGGTTACAGACTCCGCTAACCCAGAAATATTACCTCAGGTTAAGAACTTTGCTTCAGGATGAGAACAGAAATCGCGTGGCAGCATCGGGAGGCCCATTAGCTAAAGTGGTGCTTCAGGTTAAGAACAGTTTCAGGTTAAGAACGGACCTCCGGAATGAATTAACTACTTAACCCAAGGTACCACTGTATAGTTATTATGATGCTGTAGATACAGGGAAATATGAATCTTCATGTTTAAGAGGCTGTTTCTAGTCCATAGCGATTGTCTTTTGCAACATGAATTCCTCAGTGTTAGGCTTAAACACCAGAGGTGATTAGAAAGGGCATTACCAGATTTGAATACAGTGGTACCTCGGGTTAAGAACTTACTGTAATTCGTTCTGGAGGTCCGTTCTTAACCTGAAACTGTTCTTAACCTGAAGCACCACTTTAGCTAATGGGGCCTCCCACTGCCGCTGCACCGCCGCCACACGATTCCTGTTTTCATCCTGAAGCAAAGTTCTTAACCCAAGGTACTATTCTGGGTTAGCGGAGTCTGTAACCTGAAGCGTGTGTAACCCGAGGTACCACTGCATTCCATATCACAGAGATATTTGTTGGTCAAGAGTAGGGATGGGAAATTCTGTCAGTTTTGATTTCTCCAAGTTCCTCAGTTTTGTAGTCTTAAAGTTTACTTCTCCAGCATCCGTTTGGGATTTTGTTTTGTTTCAAAAATGAAGTCCTCATGAAAACTGCAGCAACATTTTAATCTGAATGTTTGCAAGCGATTTATCTGAATACAATGCAGTTCTGAATGCCATTTCCACTATCCTATGACATTTTATGCACAATATACCCTTCATATAGGCATCTTTGCACACTTTACCTGGCTGGATTGCTGCGTTGCAAAATTCAGAGAAGAATTCGAAGGATGGTTTTGTTTTGGTTCGCATACTGTTGTGGGAAGTGAGAATTAGGTAGGTTCGTCTTTAAATGAGACCTTAACCCAGTTTATCCCCCTTCCCCTGCCAGGAGAAAATTCATGTGTTTGGTACTGCTGCACTGGAGTGCAGAAGAAGTTGAGTTTGGGTTCTTTCTGCATGGCAGCTGTAAACCATTTGTTGTTGTTGTTTAGTCGTTTAGTCGTGTCCGACTCTTCGTGACCCCATGGACCAGAGCACGCCAGGCACTCCTGTCTTCCACTGCCTTCTGCAGTTTGGTCAGACTCATGCTGGTAGCTTCGAGAACACTATCCAACCATCTCGTCCTCTGTCGTCCCCTTCTCCTTGTGCCCTCCATCTTTCCCAACATCAGGGTCTTTTCCAGGGAGTCTTCTCTTCTCATGAGGTGGCCAAAGTATTGGAGTCTCAGCTTCAGGATCTGTCCTTCCAGTGAGCACTCAGGGCTGATTTTCTTAAGAATGGAGAGGTTTCATCTTCTTGCAGTCCATGGGACTCTCAAGAGTCTCCTCCAGCACCATAATTCAAAAGCATCAATTCTTCGGCAATCAGCCTTCTTTATGGTCCAGCTTTCACTTCCATACCATAAACCATACCATAGTGTAATGGTCTACAACAGGGGTGGCTAACACCCTCCAGATTTTGTTGGACTTCAGTTTCCATCAGCTCTAAGAAGCATAGCCCATGTTCAAGAATGATGGGAGTTGTAGTCCCACAATATTTGGAGGGCCACAGATCCTACGCCCCTAGTCAATAAGATCTTCAATACTGCCAAGTTTCAAGAGCAGTGTAACCTGAATGTAAACATCAGCGCATGGTATGGAAAAAGTACAGGCAAAATTATTTTGCCTCCGTCTTCACTATTGGCAAACTTGATCTTAAGATTGGTTGGCTGTTTCCATTCACAGCTGCCACGGAGATGTGTGTGTGTAATAGCTTTCTCCATGGTCAGCTCCCAACTCTGGAATGATATCTTTGGTACAGCTGCACTGGAGTGCAGAAGAATCTTGGGAGCTTCTTGTGTGGCATAGTTCTACTATGGAATGGGCACCTGGTTAGCCACTGGGAGAATAGGATGCTGGACTAGACAGGCCATTGGCCAGATCCAGTAGGATCTTTTTATGTTCTTTTCTCCTCCTAGAGATATTTCTGTTGGCCTCATTATTGGCCTTCAAACATCGAAGATGTTTTTGGTTATCTAGGTTTTTGTAATTTGATAACAGGATGATGTTGACTTCTCAGCAGCAATGTTTGGAACAGTGTTTTAAGGAGCTGTTAAAATTCCCTTTTAATGTTGTGTTTTATATTATGGTTTGTGATATGATGTTTATATGTATGTTATAAATATAACTATATTTATACTATATTTATATAACTATGTTATAAATATAACTATATTTATAGCTATCCTAAATGAAATAAGTAAAATAATACTCAAACTTGGCAGTCCAAGAGAGAGGGAGTACTTCTTTTTTGACAACAGGGTTGTAGCCAATGTTTGTCCTATTCAGAGTAGACCCATTAGCATTAATGCACCTAAGCTACTCATGCCTATTCATTCCAATGGGTCTACTCTGTGTAGATCTAACATTGGTGCAACCCTTAATTTAATTTATGGAGCTCACTGCTACAAGATTCAGTATTCAAACCAATCTGCCCCTTTCCAGTGCTGACGGTCAGCTAGACAGAGAGTTAATCCTTTCTATTGCACTTTGTACATATTCTCTAAAGTTTTCTGAAATCTGACGTGTATGGCAGAAATACCATACAATCCAGATTAGAGTCCATGTCCTCAGGAACTAGAAAACGCAAGAGGGTGCTTGAATGTTGCAAATCTGGGGCTAAAGGGTTATTGTGTGTGATTTCCAGGTAGGCATTAAAAGAAACAGCCTTCAGAATTTAAGTAGCTATTACACAATTGAGGCCTCTAATTCTATTCCCTTCTGCTTTCATTGTGTTTTGTCCACTTTAACCACAGATGTTATAAGCGAAGTGCGCTGCCTATTGCATTCCTGCTGCTGCATAATGTGCTCCTAATACAGCATTATGAATAGTTTGCTGATGACGGCAACTTTTCTGTACAAGAAAATCAGACCGCAGGATGAGAGCTCAGATTGAATTATTCTGCTCCAGGACATGAAAGACTGTGATTATATAGCCAGGTTGGTCCTTTCCCCCCCTGTAGAACGTTGACCCCCTGCTGATCCCTGATGTTTTCTATTTTTATACTCACTCGGGAGATCATCCTTTTCAACACTTGATGACTAGAGCTTGTTGTCATGGAGCAAGAGAATCCGTTTAATGCGTGGCTCTCTTGGGCTGAGCAGAATGCTTCCAAGAATGCCATTCAGCCATTTCATGTTTTCCGCTCTCTTCATTTGTGTCTCTTATTTTTGAGCGAGGTGGGAAACCAGTCACTTGTACAGTAAATGTTAATTTAGGGTTCGGGAGCCTAATGACACTTCAGTTGTTTCTGGACACAAAACTCCTCTCAACTCTGGCCATTGCCCATGCTGTCCGGGGAGCTGATGGGAGTTGGAGTCCTATTGAGGGCCTGTGACAAACCACAATTTGCCAGACTGAGATTGTTAGGCCCTATCTGCACTATACATGAAAAGCAGTATCATACCACTTTAATCGGCCATGGCATTTTGCAAAGTATTCTGGGAACGGTAGTTTCTTAAGGGTCCTCAGAGTTGTTAAAGGTAAAGGTAAAGGGACCCCTGACCATTAGGTCCAGTCATGGCCGACTCTGGGGTTGTGGCGCTCATCTCGCTTTATTGGCCGAGGGAACTGGCGTACAGCTTCCGGGTCATGTGGCCAGCATGACTAAGCTGCTTCTGGCGAACCAGAGCAGTGCACGGAAATGCTGTTTACCTTCCCACTGGAGCGGTACCTATTTATCTACTTGCACTTTGACGTGCTTTCGAACTGCTAGGTTGGCAGGAGCAGGGACTGAGCAACGGGAGCTCAACCCGTCGCAAGGATTCGAACCGCCGACCTTCTGATCGGCAAGTCCTAGGCTCTGTGGTTTAACCCACAGCACCACCCGCGCCCCAGAGTTCTCTGGGAAGAGAGATAGAAAGTTATTCCACTCTGAGAACCATAGCTTTATAAAGGGAATAGAGGTCTCCTAGCAATTCTCAGCACCTTTAACAAACTACAGTTCTTAGGATAGTGTAGGGGAAACCATGACTGTTTGAAATAGTATGTTACATCCTTAAATGTATCATGCAGAAGGGGCATTAGTCTCAAACAGAGCCACAGTTTCATGAATTAGTTATGATGCAGAGTACTTCAACTGGTTAGACCATATCATTGGTTTGGTTATATCTGAAGGAGCATCTCCACCCCCATCAGATGTCAAGGAAATAAACAACTATCTGACTTTTAGAAGACATTTGAAGGCAGCTCTGTTTAGGGAAGTTTTAAATGTTTGATGTTTTATCGTATTTTTAATATTTTTAATATTCTGTTGGGAGCTGCCCAGAGTGGCTGGGGAAACCCAGCTATATGGACATGATATAAATAATAAATTATTATTATTATTATTATTTATTATTATTAGCATAGAAAGCGAGGACAGCAGTTTTCAGAGTGTAGGAAGAATGAATCAGGAAATGAGGGTGTGTGCTTTTAGCTACGACTGTTCTAATGGCTACATCCATACAGCAGAAATAAATCCGGTGTTTTGCTCCGCATAATCACCTTAGTCACACTCACAAAGTAGACTCATTGAAATGAACATGCATGACTAACTTGGGTCTACTTCAATAAGAACTTGTCTAGAACCCTAAGTTTCTACCCTACTTTCTTCGGCATCAACCCCCAGTCTGGTTCATGAAGACACGTTTGTTGCAGTTGTACTGATCACTCATTCCGCATTGTCTGCACAGAGTTCTTTGTTTGTTTGAAGGAGTTATAAACCACCAAATATCCAAATAATGCAATAGCAGTGTAGAATAATAAAAATAAAATCATATTAAATCAATGCTTGGGAAATATCTTGGGGGGGGGGGGGAACTGACGGAAGAGGAAAATTTTCAGCATCTGATGAAATGTATCCAGTCGTTGATGCCTGTCTGACCTCACTGGTCCATACGTTCCACAGGGCAGGTGCCAATGTGCTAAAGTAACTGGTCCAAGCGACAAAAGAATGACTCTCCAGTCATTGGAGGCTAGTACCTATTGGGACTAGGGACGTGGGTGGCGCTGTGGGTAAAGCTGCAGTGCCTAGGACTTGCCGATCGTATGGTCGGCGGTTCGAATCCCCGCGGCGGGGTGCGCTCCCATCGTTCGGTCCCAGCTCCTGCCCACCTAGCAGTTCGAAAGCACCCCCGGGTGCAAGTAGATAAATAGGTACTGCTTTATAGCGGGAAGGTAAACGGCGTTTCCGTGTGCTGCTCTGGTGCAGGCTCGCCAGAGCAGCGATGTCACACTGGCCACGTGACCCAGAAGTGTCCTCGGACGGTGCCGGCTCCCGGCCTCTAGAGTGAGATGAGCACACAACCCTAGAGTCAGACACGACTGGCCTTCGGGCAGGGGTACCTTTACCTTTTACCTTACCTATTGGGACTGGTAGGGTGGAAGTCTGGGAGAGCAGAAAATCACATCTGCGCAGACACAGACACCGGAAAGCATGTTTGCTCAGGCACAGGCGCTGGAAATTGCGGCTGCGCACGCTCACGACCTGGCCCACGGAGGCATCTCTGCTGGAATGAACCAGTCCAGGTGAGGGAAACCTTGCTGACCCCTGGGTTAGAGGCTCTTTCATTGCCATTCCCACGTTTTACATCTGGTCCTGCCCATCATTGCTATGTGGGGCTCTGGAAGCCTGCTCATGGGTCCTTGAGCTGGAAAAGGTTTCCCACTCCAGTTTTTGGCCATGAGACCGCTTGTGCATATGACCTCTGTGAGTGAATACAAATGGCACCGTAATGTGCAAATAGAGTAAAAGCCCAAATTGAATCCCCAACCAGTCGGTGCTTTGCAGCCTTCTGGATTTGATTTTAGAGCAAACAGGCCAGCAGGGAAGCAATTCATATACCTAACACATTCCTGCATTATGTTTCTATGGATATTACTTGCAGCAATAATACCTTAATTGGACAATGTACTGTAAATTGGCTCTGAGTCTGTGGGATGTCTTGGGCTATTGTCTCTCCTAGATAATCTGTTTTAAAGCTTAAAAGATTTAAGCTAAATAGATTGATTCCAAATATGTATCTTTAGTTCAGGCTGCTATTAGGACTAGTTGAAGCATCGTAAACAACCCCCTTTGTGCTCAAGATTTGATGAAGGAAAGGCTTTGCTAGAGCAAAGTCGGTTTGTAATCATTTGATAGATTATTTGGCCACGGGGAGAAATCTAGCCAACATGAGGCACACTAAAGTCCCGCAGATTTCAGCAGGAACGATTGTGTGTGCTTCTGTTTCCCCAGTGAAGTCAATGGGAAATTGAAGGTCTTAACTCTGAGTGCACTGTGGCCCTGCTTGTCTTAAGATGTACAGACAGTGGTCTCTTAAAATGCTACAAGCGAGGAGATGTCGCTGGTCTTAAAAATTAGGGTCTTAAAAGGCAGTTGTTTTCCTCTCTCCTTTAATGCATGCTTCCTGCTTCTGTCTTATATTCTAGACAGAAATTCAGTAGGTTAAGCTTTTTCTCATACAGTGGTAACTCGGGTTAAGAACTTAATTCATTCTGGAGGTCCATTCTTAACCTGAAACTGTTCTTAACCTGAAGCACCACTTTAGCTAATGAGGCCTCCTGCTGCCACTGCGCCGCCGCCACACGATTTCTTTTCTCACCCTGAAGCAAAGTTCTTAACCCAATGTACTATTTGTGGGTAAGCGGAGTCTGTAACCTTAAGTGTCTGTAACCTGAAGCATCTGTAACCTGAGGTACCACTGTATGCAAAAGCAGTTATGTCACCATGATTGTCCTCTTGCTACCTGCTTGTTCTGCCGTGCCCCTGCCTACAGACTCTCCAAGTATCCCTATTTTCCAGGGACGCCCCGATTTAGAGAAGCCGTCCCGGTTTCTAATTCGTTGCGTGGCAAGTCCCCTCCCCCCATGTGAAATGAAAACACCGGACATTATTTAAGGTTAATGGGCGTAAAAGGCCACAACTTTATTGATTACAGGAATTAGAAGGTATTGGCCTTAGGCATTGGCTCCTATCGACTACCCGGCATGGAGACCGGGAAGGGTTATCCACCGGCCGTGGAAGTCCTGTTGAAGTACGCCAACTAGGATCCCACGGGTGTCACCGCTCGGGGGTGTGCCGGAGGCCCTTACCTCCCTAGGTTTCGGACAAGGCAATGCCCCCCGGAGTCCTTTACCAGACTACCCTTTTTTCATTGGGGGAAGGTGATGGCGTTTCCTTCCCCCCTTCTTTTGCATAACAATTACCCCTGCCAATGCCTAACTGCCAATACCGCGGAAGTTGTGATGTTTGCTACGAGGTAGGCGAAAAAACCAAATGGCTGGAAATGTGCCAAGTTGGAACAATTCCTACCAGGCCCCTTGCGGCGACCAACCGGAGTCCATAGCAAGGTCAGAGCTAGCTAAGCCTAAGGGTTGGTGGGATGGGAAAACCGGCCAGCTGGAACGGGGCAAAGAGGGCGGTCCCCGGGCGTGCTTGGCCCTAAATGGGCTAGGCCACCTAAATGGAGGGCAGGGTCGCGGGCACGCCCAGGGATTCCCTCGTTCTCGTGGTGGCTAAAGGCCAGCCCCCTGGGAGTGGGAGGGGTGGGCCCGCAACCCCACCTCCTCCCAAGCTCGGAAGTGGCTATCCCAAAATGTCCTGTTTTGCCTTAGGACACCCCTATTTTCTTTGGAGAAATGTTGGAGGGTATGGTAGGATGTCCCTATTTTCACTGGAGGGTATGGAGTTATCCGACCCGAGAGCCATCTGGTGAAGGCAATCCTGTATAGGGAAGTTTTTTTTTAATGTTTAATGTTTTATTATGTTGGAAGCTGCCCAGAGAGGCTAGTCCAGGCTTCCTCAACCTCAGCCCTCCAGATGTTTTTGGCCTACAACTCCCATGATCCCTAGCTAGCAGGATCAGTGGTCAGGGATGGTGGGAATTGTAGTCTCAAAACATCTGGAGGGCTGAGGTTGAGGAAGCCTGGGCTAGGGAAACCCAGTAAGATGTGTGGGGTATAAATAGCAAAATTATCATTATGAAATGGGATGCCCCTATTTTCATTGGATAAATGTTGGAAGGTATGCACCTGTGGCAGCCGTTTTGTGACTGACGCCCCCAGCACTCCCTCAAACAGCTAAATGTGCCTCTAGTTCATGCAGAAGAAGAAGAAGAAGAAGAGTTTGGATTTGATATCCCGCCTTTCACTCCCTTTAAGGAGTCTCAAAGCGGCTAACATTCTCCTTTCTCTTCCTCCCCCACAACAAACACTCTGTGAGGTGAGTGGGGCTGAGAGACTTCAAAGAAGTGTGACTGGCCCAAGGTCACCCAGCAGCTGCATGTGGAGGAGCGGGGACGCGAACCCGGTTCCCCAGATTACGAGTCTACTGCCCTTAACCACTACACCACACTGCCAACCCCTGTAGCTGCATGCATCATAGAACCTGTCATGATTTGGGGGCTGTCCTGGATGACCGCCACAGACCCCACAACCCTGACATTCTGTGAGAGAGGAGGAGCTTTGAATCTAAGGCTCCTGCAGATACACCACTGCATCCAGTGTGAGATTTGAAGTCACTGTGACAGTGTGCCCTCTCCGTCTCCTGAACACAGTTTATTGTTCTGACAGCGATATCACAATATGGTGGTACCTTGGTTCTCAAACTTAATCCGTTCCGGAAGTCCGCTCCAAAACCAAAGTGTTCCAAACCAAGGCACGCTTTCCCATAGAAAGTAATGCAAAATGGATTAATCTGTTCCAGACTTTTAAAAGCAACCCCCAAAACAGCAGTTTAACATGAATTTTACTATCTAATGAGACCATTGATTCATAAAATGAAAGCAATAAACAATATACTGTACTATAAACTAAATAAAACAGTAATGTAGATGATAAAAATAAAAATTAATTAATTTTTTTACCTGAACTGATGATAGTCATTGTTTGGATGGGGGACTTTTATCCATTTCTGCAGTCACACAACAATCAGTCAATCAATCAATCAATCAATCAATCAATCAATCAGTAGCTGAACTGGGTTCCACGCAGTCGCAAAACAAATTAACTGAAAAGGCCTCAAAAACAAAAATGCAAAATAAACAGCAAAAACAAAAGCTTCCAGAACTTACTCTGTTCTGGATGTCCGTTTGACTTCCAAAATGTTCGAAAACCAAGGCACAGCTTTTGATTGGTGCAGGTGCCCCGGAAACAATAGCTGACCGCTGCATCAGATGTTCGGCTTCCGAAAAACGTTAAAAAACCAGAACACTTACTTCTAGGTTTTCGGCGTTTGAGTACCAAGGCGTTTGAGAACCAAGGTACCACTGTAGAGTCTCTCGCTGGTAATATCGGCCTCTAAGAACCCCAAATGCCCATCTTATGGCCACCAGATTTATTAAAATATGGAGGGGGAGGTAGCTCTAAAGGGAAATCTCTCTCTCCTTCAAACCTCTCTTAACGACAGCTGGTCTGCTGAGAAGTTTATTTTATTGTAATTTACTGTCAGCAGTTGGCGAAAAGGTAGAGAAGCATGCATATGTGGTGGATGGATATTTTCTTGGAATGCAGAAATTGGGGAAATCCAATGTGCGGAAAGGCCATGGCAAATAATACTAGATTTTTTAAATAAAAAACGTTTTTTGGTACAGGAGGCACTGTAATGAAATACAACTTCAGTGGATTAGGCAAGTGCCACCAGTAATTTTATACATGTAGCTTTCAACTTTAATAAGGTGTTGCAAAACCTATGAAAACACAAGTAAGTAAAAACACATTTCCCCCCTCAGCCAGCCAGCCTCTGTTCTCTCTGTTTCTCTCTGTTACAATGTGGTGCTTTGTACTGTAAAGAGAGAGGAGTGGGAGCAGGAGTTGTTAAATCCAATTTGAAAAACTGGTAATTGTCCAATCTCCCCCCTCCCCACCCCAAATAATATATTTATATCACCAATGTATGAAAAGTCCTGTATTGCTTTAAACCACTCTTGACAAATAAGCCGGTTTGTGTTTTGTCGTGGATGCAATCAGCTTCGAAAGAATCCGTCTCCAAAATAGGTTGGGGGTTTTTTTTTTGGCCATTAAAATCACATCAAGCGAATTCAGGAAACTGGCCCATAATTATTTCCTGTTAAAGTATTAACATGGGAGGTGGCTGCAGAATTTAGAATTTGAGGATTGAGAAAATGATTTAGAGCTTAAGGCTTTCTAGATAATCTACCCGCTGTCAGGAAAATTGGTGAGTTGTTTGGGGAGAGGGATGGAATTAGGAATTTCTTTTTTTATTCTAGCATCACGCTTGTGTGCAACAGCAGGTATGAAATGATATTTGATGCCGTCTCGTGTCGTGGGCAGATCTCCCTTCCCCAGCCTTGCTTCCTGAGAATTCTTTTTAACTAGAGAAATTGTGAGAAGAAGGTTGCTGATGTTCTACTTATGGGCTTCCCATAGTCATCTAGTTGGTCACTGTGAGAACAGATTGTTGGACTTGGTGGACCTTTGGTCTAACACAACAGGGGTCTTATGAGACATCAGGGGTTGAAGCTCTGGCCATTAACACACAAGGCACATGCTGACCCATTATTCTTCTCCATATACATGGAGTATACCAGACCCTCCAAGTGTCCCTATTTTTCAGGGAGAGTCCTGGATTTACAGAAGCCGTCCTGGTTTCTGATTTGATCCCGGAATGTCCCACTTTCCCTTAGTGCGTCCCTTTTTTCCTCAGAGAATTGTTGGTTATGCAACCCCTGAGCCAAGGAGATAAGTATACAACCTTTAGAAGACATCTGAAGGCAGCCCTGTGTAGGGAAGTTTTTTGTTTTTTTGTTTAAGTTCAATGCTTTATTATGTTTTTATATATGTTGGAAGCTGCCCAGAGTGGCTTGGGCAACCCAGTCAGATGGGCGGGCTATAAATAATAAAATTGTTATTGTTGTTGTTGTTGAATAGGACATCCCTATTTTCATCAGAGAAATGTTGGTGGGTATGGTACACACAAAGCAAAAAAAGCTATTTGTGAGGCCACCACATGTGACAATTTGCCTTCTGTTTCCTCCACAGTATTTAGAAGAGTATTTTATGGATAGCATAAGGTCTGGCGGGGACGCAGGTGGCACTGTGGTCTAAACCACTGAGCCTAGGGCTTGCTGATTGGAAGGTTGTTGGTTCGAATCCCCGTGACCGGGTGAGCTCCCATTGCTCGGTCCCTGCTCCTGCCAACCTAGCAGTTCGAAAGCACGTCAAAGTGCAAGTAGATAAATAGGTACCCCTCCGGCGGGAAGGTAAACGGTGTTTCCATGCGCTGCTCTGGTTCGCCAGAAGCGGCTTAGTCATGCTGGCCACATGACCCGGAAGCTGTCAGTGGACAAACGCCGGCTCCCTCGGCCTATAGAGCAAGATGAGCGCCGCAACCCCAGAGTCGTCTGCGACTGGACCTAATGGTCAGAGGTCCCTTTACCCTTTACCTTTATAAGGTCTGGCACTGAAAAGAGCCTGTGTGGACACAATGCCAAGAAATGCTGGTTCCTGGTAAACTAGTCCCCTGTCCCCTGTGGTGGAGCTGTGGTCTACATGAAACAAAAGGGGTGTAGTCTCACCCATCACAGCTTGGACCAGGATACCTGAAAAACAATCTCACCCTTTATATGCTCAACCCATCACTGTGCTCTGCAAGTGAGGGCCTCCTGCAGATACCATCTGATCAGGAAGTCCCTTTTTCCCAGGGGCAGCCATCAGGTCTATAATGCCCCTATCTTGTGGAATTCCCTCTCCTTGAACATTGTTGTTGTTGTTTAGTCGTTTAGCTGTGTCCGACTCTTCGTGACCCCATGGACCAGAGCATGCCAGGCCCTCCTGTCTTCCACTGCCTCCCGTAGTTTGGTCAAACTCATGCTGGTAGCTTCAAGAACACTGTCCAACCATCTCGTCCTCTGTCATCCCCTTCTCCTTGTGCCCTCAGTCTTTCCCAACATCAGGGTCTTTTCCAGGGAGTCTTTTCCTCTCATGAAGTGGCCAAAGTATTGGAGTCTCAGCTTCAGGATCTGTCCTTCCAGTGAGCACTCAGGGCTGATTTCCTTCAGAATGGAGAGGTTTGATCTTCTTACAGTCCATGGGACTCTCAAGAGTCTCCTCCAGCACCATAATTCAAAAGCATCAATTCTTCGGCGACCAGCCTTCTTTACGGTCCAGCTCTCACTTCCATACATCACTACTGGGAAAACCATAGCTTTAACTATTCCCTCCCCTTGAACATCATACTTGTGCTATATCTGCTGCCTTTTTGTGTCACCCATTGAAGACCTTCCTTTTCCACCGATCTTTTTTCTTTAAGTCAAGGTCTTTCCTAGTCTCCATCTGTATTGGAATTGTTTTTCCGATGTATTTATTTTATTATCCTTTGTCGTTTGCCCACCCACCCTTCCTGGGCTCCTTTGGGAGGAAGGGTGGGATAGAAATGTAATAATAATGATAATCACATGTGACAATTTGCCTGCTGTTTCCTATGTGGAGGAGCTTTCTATTTGTTCCGTATAACGAGGCCCCTGCAAAGTGTGATGTGTGATACCTTGGCATGCTCCTAAATAGAAAGTGAGCTGGAATGTCCCGGTACTGCAGGGCACGGTCTCCTTAAGCTTCTGAGAAATACTATTAGGAACCACCCAGCAAGCCAGAAGTCATTCCTTCTCTCTCCTGCCAGAATTCATTTCTTCTCTCCTTATTTTGGAGATAATTTCCTTAATCCCTCTCAAAAATTATATTTCATTTCCACTGTGCCATTTATGAGAACCTTGCATTGTAATAATCAGTGGCGTGTGATCCCATGTCCGCAGTTTGTTGGGAGATTAGTTTCCTTTCCCCTTTTCTTTTTAAAGATATATTACTTTTAGGTTTGTTGCAAGGCACTTTATAGCTTTATAAAGCCCTTAAAATGTTTTTAAACACTACTCCAAGCTTACAGGGCTAGTTTTAGAATTGCAATTACAAGCTTCCTTATCCCCAAGCAAATTCCCACTGTGATGGTGTATGTAAACTGTTTTAGACATTTTAATGCTCCAAAGCAATAAATCTGGAAAAAGGGAAAAAGCAAGCACCTCGGTTTGTATAAATGAAAAACATCGTGTCCTAATTTATGCGGCATATAAAACTCTGTGAAGTCGCTTTGTATCTTTCTGTGGAGAAGTTTATATATATATATATTAATTGTTTCAAGCTGTTAATTTGTTTCCCCACTTGGATGTTGCTTTCTGGTTAACAGGGACTGTGCAGAAATTGTTGCTGGGAGGAGAGGATTATTGTTTATCATTTGCATAGTTCCAAGTTGGAAAGGAGGAGAATTTTGCTCAGTTTATGTTTCAGAGTGAACAGACCCCAGCCGCAGTTCCCAGGCTTACATGCAGATCGGGACACAGTTACCCATCAGATTGCACCCTTCTCCAAATTTTGCAATGCATACAGAAATGTGTATTTTGTGGGAACATGAGTACAAAATGAATATAAATGCAACTTTTTGTGCATTATTATTATTAAATTGAAAATACAATAAACAGGCCAAAATGGAAGCAGAGAGGGGCAGAAGGGGGGGGGGCAAAGATCAAAATGTGCCCCTATTTTCATCTGAGGAATGTTGGAGGGTATGGCACCACTGCCTCAGACCATAGAGGCAGAACACGGCCATCACAGCTTGTAGAATCTCTCCGTGCTTCTGAGATTAAGGTCTCATTTACACCATACCTTTAAAGCAGTATTGTGCCATTTTAAACGATTATGGCTTCCCCCAAAGAATCCTGGGGAATCTAGTTTTTTAAAAAGTTTTTAAAAATATTTTTTCATTATTACAATTTCCAACACCACATGCACATTGAAACCAACAATTTCCTCATTCATATCTTACTTTATAATAAAACAGTCATTTACAACTTCCCTTCTTTGCCTTCCCTGGTTACTTTGATTTCCCCATCATTCCTGCATATTCTTATATATCCATATAAGTTCTCCTTTCCCTTTATTGTTCCTTTAGTTTATATTATACTGTTGAATTTACCTTAATCCTGCTAACGTTTTCACATTTTTACAATTATTTTCCAAATTGTCCACAAAGTTTTTCCATTCATCTTTTTATATTTGATCCTCTTCTTGTTGTTTTTTAAAAAATATCTCATTATATATCATTTCCCATTACTCTTTAACTATTGTGCATGCTCACCACATATGGAAGAATGTTCCTTCTGCTTCTTCACATTTCCAAAATACATCAGATTCCAATTTGTACATCTTAGGGATATCTAGTTTGTTAAGGGTGCTGAAAGTTATTAGAAAGTCCCTAATCCCCTCACAAAGCTGCAGTTCCCAGAGTGGCTTAACAAGCAATCCATCTTCACAGGGAACTCCTTGACCTCCCCATCTATGCTTCTTATTTTTCCTATCCAGCCCTGCCTAGGTCCATTGCTCATCCATTTCACAAGAATTGTTCATCTCTTGGGTAAGGCTGCCATACGTTTGGATTGCCTCTGACATTACCGGGATTTCAAAGGCGGAATTGACATCTGGGGGAGGCAAAAGACAAGTCAATTGAAAAATTGTGGCTCAACAATTTTGGGGTCTCTTTTTTTCCAACCCTACTCTTGGGATCGTTTTCCATTCTGACCTGTGTTTGTCACATGCGACGTTGTTTCTGTTCCACTGCAGTTCGTCTTCCGCCAGAAATGGCATTATCCATCTTGCTGTCTGCTGTGACAAAATGACGTAACTTATGCATTTTGTTATATGAATTACATAAATTACACTGTCACGGCATTATTTCACCCTATTTGTTTCAGTGGAAAGGAAGCACAATGCTAATGGGATGGGGTGGAGGAGATAATGGTTTGCCAACTTAATGCAACAATAACGGAAATAGCGCTTGCATTTGCTGGATTGAATGCATATACGTTGGCCATTTCTACTCCTGTTTCTGCTTTTCTCATACTTCTCCAACATCCCTACTTGAGATATAGCCCTGTCCCCTCCAGTTTTACTGTGCCATTCATCTAGATCAGGGAACAGTTTCCCACACAAGGGCCATATTTCCCTGTAAGCAACCTTCTGAGGGCCATGTGCCAATGGTAGTTGTGGCAAAAGTGGATCCCACACCCCATTTTCCATCCAGGCAAACCAGAGGTATTATCATAGATCAAGGATCCATTCCAACCAGGTAAAAGCGTGATCACTGCAGATGGTGACAGCAGTCACAAAATTAAAAGATGCCTGCTTCTTGGGAGAAAAGCGATGACAAACCTAGACAGCATCTCAAAAAGCAGAGACATCACCTTGCCAACAAAGGTCCGTATAGTTAAAGCTATGGTTTTCCCAGTAGTGATGTATGGAAGTGAGAGCTGGACCATAAAGAAGGCTGATTGCCGAATAATTGATGCTTTTGAGTTATGGTGCTGGAGGAGACTCTTGAGAGTCCCATGGACTGCAAGAAGATCAAACCTATCTATTCTGAAGGAAATCAGCCCTGAGTGCTCACTGGAAGGACAGATTGTGAAGCTGAGGCTCCAATACTTTGGCTACTTCATGAGAAGAGAAGACTCCCTGGAAAATATAATAATAATAATAATAATTTATTATTTATACCCCGCCCATCTGGCTGGGTTTCCCCAGCCACTCTGGGCGGCTTCCAACTGAATATTAAAAACAGTACAGCATCAAACATTAAAAACTTCCCTAAAGAGGGCTGCCTTCAGATGACTTCTAAAAGTAAAATAGTTGTTTATTGCTTTGACATCTGCTGGGAGGGCGTTCCACAGGTCAGGAGCCACTACCGAGAAGGCCCTCTGCCTGGTTCCCTGTAACCTTACTTCTCGCAATGAGGGAACCGCCAGAAGGCCCTCGGCGCTGGATCTCAGTGTCCGGGCTGAACGATGGGGGTGGAGACGCTCCTTCAGATATACTGGACCGAGGCCGTTTAGGGCTTTAAAGGTCAGCACCAACACTTTGAATTGTGCTCGGAAACGTACTGGGAGCCAATGCAGATCTCTCAGAACTGGTGTTATGTGGTCCCGGCGGCCACTCCCAGTCACCAGTCTAGCGGCCGCATTCTGGATTAATTGCAGTTTCCGGGTCACCTTCAAAGGTAGCCCCACGTAGAGCGCGTTGCAGTAGTCCAAGCGGGAGATAACTAGAGCATGCACCACTCTGGCAAGACAGTCTGCGGGCAGGTAGGGTCTTAGCCTGCGTACCAGGTGGAGCTGGTAGACAGCTGCCCTGGACACAGAATTAACCTGTGCCTCCATGGACAGCTGTGAGTCCAAAATGACTCCCAGGCTGCGCACCTGGTCCTTCAGGGGCACAGTTACCCCATTCAGGACCAGGGAATCCCCCACACCTGCCCGCCCCCTGTCCCCCAAAAACAGTACTTCTGTCTTGTCAGGATTCAGCCTCAATCTGTTAGCCGCCATCCATCCTCCAACCGCCTCCAGGCACTCACACAGGACCTTCACCGCCTTCACTGGTTCTGATTTAAAGGAGAGGTAGAGCTGGGTGTCATCTGCATACTGATGAACACCCAGCCCAAACCCCCTGATGATCTCTCCCAGCGGCTTCATATAGATATTAAAAAGCATGGGGGAGAGGACGGAACCCTGAGGCACCCCACAAGTGAGAGCCCAGGGGTCTGAACACTCATCCCCCACCACCACTTTCTGGACACGGCCCAGGAGAAAGGAGCGGAACCACCGTATAACAGTGCCCCCAGCTCCCAGCCCCTCTAGACGGTCCAGAAGGATGTTATGGTCGATGGTGTCAAAGGCCGCTGAGAGATCCAGCAGAACTAGGAAACAGCTCTCACCTTTGTCCCTAGCCCGCCGGAGATCATCAACCAGCGCGACCAAGGCAGTTTCAGTCCCATGGTGAGGCCTGAATCCCGATTGGAAGGGATCCAAATGGTCCGCATCCTCCAGGCGTGCTTGGAGTTGTCTGGCAACCACCCGCTCAATCACCTTGCCCAAGAATGGTAAATTTGAGACTGGGCGATAGTTGGCCAAATTGGCTGGGTCTAAAGATGTTTTTTTAAGAAGCGGTTTAATGACCGCCTCTTTCAGCGGGTCTGGGAAGGCTCCCTCATAGAGGGAAGCATTCACCACCCCGCAGAGCCCATCGCCCAGTCCTTCCCGGCTCGCTTTTATCAGCCAGGATGGGCAAGGATCCAGGAGACAGGTGGTCGGTTTCACTTGTCCAAGCAGCCTGTCCACATCCTCGGAGGTAACAGATTGGAATTGATCCCATGTAACAGGACCAGACAGAACTCTAGCACTCTCCCACCCTGGCCCTGCTCCCACGGTGGAGTCTACCTCCTTCTGAATCTGAGCGACTTTATCTGCAAAAAACTTTGCAAAAGCATTGCAGGAGATCTTGGGGTCCCTACCAGGCCCCGGTGGTGCAGGTGGTTCCGACAGATTGCGAACTACCTGAAAAAGTCTCCTGCTGCTGTTTTCTGCAGATGCAATGGAGGCGGTGAAGAAGGCCCTCTTCGCCGTTGCCATTGCCACTTGGTAGGCTCGACGTTGAGCTCTAGCCCGTGTCCGGTCTGATTCAGAATGAGTTTTCCGCCACCGGCGCTCTAGCCGTCTCAACGATTGTTTCATCACCCTCAGCTCCGGGGAAAACCACGGGGCTGTCCGGGCTCCATGCAATCGGAGAGGGCGCTTCGGAGCCAGACAGTCAATAGCCCTGGTTAACTCCGCATTCCAGCGGGCCACCAGGGAATCAGCTGAAAGGCCATCAACTTGGGATAAAACATCCCCTACCACTCTCTGGAAACCAATTGGATCCATTAAGTGGCGGGGGCGGACCATCCGAAAAGACCCTGATATTGATGGAGGGCACAAGGAGAAGGGGACGACAGAGGACGAGATGGTTGGATAGTGTTCTCGAAGCTACCAGCATGAGTTTGACTAAACTGCGGGAGGCAGTGGAAGGCAGGAGTGCCTGGCGTGCTCTGGTCCATGGGGTCACAAAGAGTCGGGCACGACTAAACAACAACAACAAAAGCATGAGAAGATTGTGTGTAGCACAAAGCCAGTGAGAGGTGTGGCCTAGAGAGGGGTGTGGCCCTCAAGGGCCTGATAGAAGAGGCCTAGAGGGTCACATTTGGCCCTTGGCCCTGATGTTCCTTACCACTGGCATATTACATTTAAAAAGTGGGTTGTATTTCATTAGCAACCCCCCATTTATTCTTCTGCAGACAACGAAAAAGCAGGGATGGGGAGGGGGAACCTGATGGTACAACATATTAGCAACTTCCATTTCATCGTCTTCTCCCCCCCCCCCCATTTGTTTTGTTACATCTTCTTGCCAGTGTGATTTCATTTGTGCAGAAAAGTGCCCCGGAAAGGTCTTTTAATGCATTTGTGGAGAAATTGGTTTCCTTATATCTTAGTGACAGATCCAGCATCTCTAACTGCGGCAATTAATTTAGCAGCATAAAAAATTAAGTGGCGTGTTTTGTCAGCTGAGCAGTTTCCCCCGTTTGTGAGCTTCGTTCGTGGGCTGGTCTTGAAAGGCATTTTGTTTGCTGGGGCATTTAGAAACGTTTTTAAAAATAGCATTTCAAATGCACTTTTGAAATGTGTTTGTGAGGCGAAAAGGGTACTTCTGGCAAATGTTTAGTGCAAAGTGAATGCAAAAGCTATTTGGAGCTAAGCGAAGGCACGATAAATCCAAGCCGCTTGACAAGGGGGAGAGCAAGACTTAATAAAACTGTATTGTTGGGTTATTTTTCCATGTAAGAATCTGAGCTGTCGTTTAATGATGGGATGGGTAAGAGAATCGGGAATGGAAGAAAAACTGATGGGAGTAAATCTTAATTTAATTAACCTGACGTGTTTATTTTACTCTAGGAATCTCTCTGTGCTTCACTGTCTCCGGGTAACAAACGTGATTGGCATTTATTACATCTTTTTGCTTCTTAACAGACACTCGGCTATCTTTTTGTGTTGCATGTGTACAGTTTAGTTGCGTCTTTCAGATGTCAGATTGTGGAACAGGTAGGAGCCTTTGGAAGAATGCTGGCTGCTGACATCTCTAATTGTACAAGCAACCTAACAGCAACGTGGGAATTAGCCTCAAAGAGAGGCAGACCACTGGTCAGTCTAGCTCAGTTCTGCCTGTGACACGGACTGAACCTCAGACCATTCAGATGCAAAACACCTGTTCTGACTTTCCGCCTGCATACAGCATTCTGGAAGTCCTGGGACCACTTCCTCTCCTTTTAGGAAAGGGGAGGAAGTCAAAAAGAGAATTTTCAACACTGCCTGCTCTATATTTACTGGACCCTCCCTCTGTGGTGAATGCTGGGATGAAACGACTCACCATTTTTAGTTCTTTTATTCCAAGCTAATTCTTAAATAAAACTTTCTTCCCAAGTTTGGCTTGCGCTTGGCCTGCCTTCCAGGGAGAGAAGATTCCCGGTGTTGTTGTTTGTCTGTGTTCTGAATGAAGTTTTGAGAACTGTTCATTGCCCTTTTTCAAGAGAGGCTGAATGGAGAGGCCTGAGGGAGCGATCCACCGCCTGGCGCCAAAAGTTTATTCTGCTTGACTGTGTCAAGTAATAGCGTCGAGCGGAATTTGAACTCTGGGCAGTGTGTATGGAGGTCCTGGGCTGTCCAGACGACAAGGCCCCACTCTCTTCCTCACTGTTCTGGTCCAAAGATTTATACAAAGGTTTACAAGCTTGATCTCTGCCGGGTGAAGTCTGGTACTGTGACTTACTCAAGGACTTTCAGAGACTTCAGTTTGATAGTTCTGGTGTTTTCCTTTATTCCATCAAGTTTTCTATACTGTAATTGTTTCTGGCCATCGTGTTGCTTTCGATATTGCTGAGTCACATTTTGCAACACAGGGGTTTGTTTGTTTACCCCACTGGTCCAAAGGAAAGCAGAGCAAGATGGTGCAAGACAACATGCTACTGTTTTAGGAACCCCTCTCTGGATTTGTGTAGGATTTACTCCTTAGCCCTTTCTTCTTCTGAAGATATTCCACAAGGCAGAAGAGGTTTAAGAGCAGAGTTTTCCTTCTCCTAGATGGGCTCCCCTCCCAAGTTGACAAGCCCCATCAGCCCCCACTTCCCTCTGCAGCACATGCAGAAACCACATTCTTCACCGTTGGACACACATTGGTCTTGTCCACTCAATCTGCCAGAGCTTGTCTTTGCATGCAGGGGAAGTTCCAAACTCACTGAGAGTTTCAGACCCATCAGCTACCCTCATCTGGTTTAGCTGGCCAGTCAAAGCTGTTTCCGAGGGTGTGGAGGCTCTTGTGTGCTATCAGCTTTTAGGAGCCCAAGGTCAGAGCTGAGTGCAGAGTGGGGACCAAAGGTGGAAAACTACCCCAGAAGGAGCACAACATTCCCTCTTCAGTTGCACTACCTCTCCTCTAACAACCCCCACACACCATATAAATGTAGACATGTGATTATGTAATGTCTGAGTGTTTCACCATACAGCCTTTTAAAGATATTTTGTTGTTCATCGTTGGAATATTTGTCCGTTCCTTGAGCATCTTGTACTAGAAAGGCATATGATAAATATGTGAGCAGAGCAAATAGATGTAACCCAACCCTGTGTGTTGATTCTGTGTTAAAATCAACAATGGAACAATCGATTCACGGGATTGTTTTTGAGGAAAGTCCATGGATGACCGTTCCAAAGACAATAACATCCTGGAATATATTCTAGGAGTCCTGGGTATGATCCTCTGTATGTAAAATCTTATGCCAGAACCAGCCATTTCTGTGCGGCTAATGAGATCATGAATCAGCTATGCAAACTGAGTATAGCAATAATTGGAATTGGTGGAATTGTGATGCTAGAATTCTTGCATGGGTCCCCTCCCTCACTTGGGTCCAAGGAGAAGATGGGACTGCAAGACCTTAGAAGCTCACATGGCCCATTTTGTGGAAGGCACTGGAGATGACCGGAAAACAATGGATATCATCTATTGAAGCTTTTTATTATTGTGAAATAACTCAGTAACTGGACCTTGGCTTTCTATTTCTTTAGCAATAGGGATCCCCCCATTTCCCTTGGGTGGAAATCCCACTATCTAATAATAGACCATTCAGAAAAGCTCCTTGCTACCAAATACTGCATTTTGTGATGTGAACGCCATCCTCTTCTTTTCTGCCTCCCAGATGGTGCACACAGCTTTGTATCATGCTGAATAATTCCTCTCCATCCTCCAGTGTTGATAGCTTCAAATATCTCTTTCTAGACAGGGAAGCAGTCAAAGCACCGATTTACCTTTTCTCTCTTCACCCCTCCTCACATCCACCCCCCCGCCCCCAAGCCAAACATCTCAAAACTGCTGGGATGGAGACTCCTATGGGAATATGTATGCTAAAAGCACCAAATAAACCTATTTCACTAGGGGGTAGTTAAGTGAACAATCTGGCTTAGTAGCATTGCTGGTAGAACACCTGGAAGGGAGCCAAGGTGATCTCAAGGTAGGTCATCTTATTGTTTTCCTGCAACAATTTATGTTTGGATTTTGTTATACAGAGACCGAATTTTCCAGGCTGATATTACTGGGGAAATCTGCTGTTATCTCTGTGTGAATTACAGAAGCCTTTTCACTCAGAATTAATTGTACCCTTAGAGGGACTTAGTGCATAATCTCTGGTCTATGATCTTCACTTGTCAAGTTGAGGTCCCTGCGTGCCGTGAGTTTGGAAGGCTCAGCTCAAGTGGGAGTTCCCTTTTCGCAGAGCCGGTTGTATTGTTGCAAAATTTGGCACGAGGCAGCCTCCGACTCTCTCTCTCTCTCTCTCTCTCTCTCTCTCTCTCTCTCTCTCTCTCTCCCTTCTCTCTTTGGAGGGCAGGCCTATTACCGCAAATAGAACAGAGATGAATACTGTACACATGCTGCCTCTTGCAGTTGGGGGGCCTTTTCATTTTAGGCTTAAGTCAATTGCTGAGATTCTGTTGGGAAGCTGTCTCGGTAGGGGAGGGGAGCTGTTCGGCACTTCGAGTTAGCGAGAAGAAAGACTGTCCCAGTTTGATCTTCTTGTGAGTTGCCAACCTCTTTATTTTTAGAAGTGAAAACAAAGTCAGCTCCTTATGTGAGTTGCTGAGACGTTGCGCCTGTAATGCAGGAGGCTATCTGCTCTTGTCTTTTGCTGAGCGATTTTATGTGGGATTTCCATCCCCCCTTTCATTTTTTCTTCTTCATTGTTCTTGCATGCTTGCACAAGCAATCACTCAGCGTGGTCACAAATTTAAGTGTGGCAGAGGTGTTCCAAAAGCTCCTTTGCTGCCCTAAAAAATCCAAGGCACAATTCAAAAGGCTGGTTTTGACCTGTAGCACCTTGCATGGCTCAGGACACGACACCATTCCTTATATAATCACTGGGACCAATATCTGAGCCCCTATACAGTGGTACCTGGGGTTACAGACGCTTCAGGTTACAGACCCTGCTAACCCAGAAATAGTACCTTGGGTTAAGAACTTTGCTTCAGGATGAGAACAGAAATCGCGCAGTGGCAGCGGGAGGCCCCATTAGCTAAAGTGGTACCTCAGGTTAACAAAGGACCTCCAGAATGACTTAAGTTCTTAACCCGAGGTACCACTGTACTGTGTTTTCCCTTACAATAGATGTTTGGAGGGTAGAAAGAAAAGAATGGGTCTTTTCTGAGTTAAAGGTAAAGGTGCCCCTGACCGTTAGGTCCAGTCGTGGACAGCTCTGGGGTTGTGTGCTCATCTTGCTCTATAGGCTGAGGGAGCCAGTGTTTGTCCGCAGACAGCTTCCGGGCCAGCATGACTAAGCAGCTTCTGGCGAACCAGAGCAGCGCACAAAAACGCCATTTACCTTCCCGCCGGAGCGGTCGGTACCTATTTATCTACTTGCACTTGACGTGCTTTTGAACTGCTAAGTGGGCAGGAGCTGGGACCGAACAACGGGAGCTCACCCCATCACGGGGATTCAAACCGCCGACCTTCTGATTGGCCAGCCCTAGGCTCTGTGGTTTAGACCACAGCGTCACCCAACTCCCATTTCTTTTCTGAGTTAGCCCCTATTAAAAAATCATCTCCAAGGAGAGGCTCGCCTAGCCCCAATTTTGTCATCCTGGCCCCACACAAAGACATCTTCACTCACTTGGGCATTAGGGCAGCTTTTGAATGGCCTGGCTTTTGGGTGATATTTTTTCATGTGGGTGGGATGGTTATTTCGCGTTGGGTGAATATTTGTTGCTACCATTTGTTGCTCCTAGGGGCTGCGGGGGCTTCAGCTCCCACAATAAAAGATTGGAGGTGGCCGGGTCTCCACAAAGTTGATGGGCATTCCCATTCAAATTGTGTGTGTGAGCTACATCATGTGATCGATTATGTGAGGCAGGCCTTACCTGGGCCCCCACAATATTTTATTCAAGTTGGCACCCCTGGTTGCCACAGCATTTCTGTATATTTCTTTGGTTTTAAAGGATATTGATTGTGTGTGTATGTTGCTGTTGCTGTAAATCACTCTGTGGACTCCTTCTGGCTGTATGAAGCAATGTATAAACTGAACAGAGTTGAACTGAATACATGGCAGGTGGTTTGGATAATCTTGGCCCTAACTTATGTCCTTTAATTTCAGTGGTCTACTTTGAGTAGAAGCTAGTTGGATACGATCCAATGGATTGTATGCAACCAAATTCTACTCAGAGGAGACCTGTTGAAAAATAAAAGATCTAAGTTATGTCCACCAATTTTAATGGGTCTACTCTGAGCCGGACCAACATTGGATGCAACTTTGTGTGTTTAGCATCCCATCTAGTTTGGCCCTTTCATAAGCAACCTTGTGAAAGGAAAAGGTTTGCACTTCACAAGTGTCAATGCCTGTGTGCCCCACTGCCAGCAGAAGATACAGCTTTCAAAATCCTTTAGTGGGGCTAGCTCACTCTGTGCTTACCACATGATGGGAAGCCGTTCTCTCCTGATATAAATGTACCCTTCCCTCGCTTTCCTTCTTCATACTGACAAACATACAAGGATATGCCTGCTGCTATCTGCAGGTACCTGCCACTTTGTCCATTTGTATCAAATCACAGCCTAAATTTGTGCTTTCTGACTTCTGCCTGGAGAACTGTGTGGCGGTAAGAGTCAGTTGCTGACACGCGCCGGGCTTGACAATGCAGTCATTGATTGTGTTTATGTCCTTGGGTGGGTCTAGGACTTTCCCCCTCCCTCAAACGCTTTTTCTTAAGGTCTGCGTGCCGTCTGTTTCCCACCTGTAGTGGTGACAAGAGCAGAGGAGACCTTTTAGGTCATGAAAATATATAACTTATAAGGACTTCATTGTCTTCTGTGTGTATGTACCTAGACGAGGGATGGGCCAATCTTTCAGTTTTGGTTTCCCTCAGCACCTCGTTTTCCCCCGCTCCTGTGTTCAGTTCTCCACACTTCCACATCGCTTCGTGATTCATTTATTGATTTATTTATAAACTCCCCATGAGCATTCATTAGCATTTTTAGCAAGCATTTCTCCTCATGTACACATTATTGTGATTATTAATTATATGCCCTTCACCCTAAGATCCCAGGGGAGGTTGCAACAGTGAAAGACCATATTAAAAACAATTTAAAACAAATCCTGTCCTCCCTAAAAGTGGGCACGTGTTGCGGTGAGATCTGGAGACTGACCTCTTGGTTGTGGGTGGGTCCATTGGATAGCCACAACACCCGATTGGTAGGTCCCTCGATGCTGGGTTTCAATCTGGCCAATGGGGTTGCAGTCTAAATGGATCAAGGGACCTATATAAACCCATGAACGTGACCCAGAGCTTCCTCTTTCGGCTTGCGCATCAGAACACCTGCCCACCTCTCCCTAATTTTAGGGCCTTTTGCGATTGACCTTGCTATGCCGTTGTGTGTCGTTTGTCGTTGGGGCAGGAATTTTCCCACTTTGCTGATTGGCTGTTGCCATTTGGGTTTCGTCTGCCATGTCGCAATTCATCACAACTTATAAGGTTGCAGATAGGCACTGGTTCATGTGATAGGGATGGGAGAACAGTCTCACCATCCCTATGTGAAGGGTATTCCGTTAAAGGAATCCAGGGACTCAACTTGGTTTGGCCAACCCCTGAAAAGGGGTTGTGCCCATGCCTGAGTCCAGGGGAGCATCTGGGGAGTGAATAGAGTGAATAGAGTCTGCTCCCAGGCTTTTCACCTGCCTCAGGTGTTCACCCTTGGCTGACCTATGACAGAGCTCTGGGTCAGTGCTACCTGGAAGGGTGCAGGGAGCTAGTCGAACCAGAGCCTATGCAACCACACACTTTTCTGCAATCAATAAAGTTGTGGCCTAAATTCTGCCAAAAACCAAAACTAAAATTTGAGTCAAATGTATCTTTATTTAGGAGGGAGGTCTCTGGGTCTGAACACGCAACTGTGGGTCCCACAAATATGCCCTTCAAGTGTCAGAAGCCAGGGTAAAGAGGTGCCTCTTCAGCTGTATAATAAAGGTGACAGACACACTTCTGTGCGGACAACTCAGGATGTGCCACAGAGAAGACCCTCTCCTGCCCCCATCAAGTCTCTGAGGGCAGAGGAACTACCAAGAGGGCCCCTTCTGTTGATCTTAGCACCTGGCAGAGTCTGTAGGGAAGAAGGCAGCCTTTCAGATATTGGGGCCAGAGTCATTTAGGGCTTTGAAGACTAACATGAGCACCTTGAATTGGGCCTGGAAATTCAGAACCAGTGCAGCTGCCTTAACGCAAGGGTTGTAAGAGCTAAACAGAACGCCAGCCAGTAATCTGACGGCTTCATTTTCCACCAAATGCAGTTTCGGCGTCGAGAGCAGCCACATGTTAGGTACCTTTGTCTAATATAAAACTGATTTAGGCACACCTAATATGTGCACGAACGCGCATGCGCACATGGCGCCGAACTTGGAAGTAACCCAGAAACGTCACAAAAAAGGGTGGACTGGGGCAGGAGGGGGGAACGGGGTGCTTGAAGGCTTTTTCAATGGGTGTTCCGATTATTTCACAGTGCCTCGGATCATAACCCCTGTGTAAATGGGGAGTTTCCTGTACACATTTTTGCAAACCAGTGAACCCTAAGGCAATGCATTTGTGTATCCTATTTTCACTGATTGATTCCTCTGTATCTACACTTTAGTGTTCAGTCTGCTGCCCAGATACTTGCTGCTAGTGCCTGTCTTGCTCTCCCTCAAGGCTTTTTATATTTAAGAAGGAGAATCCCTCAAACAGAGGTCTGTGAAGTAGGACCCACAGATACTCCTTTTCTGACTTGCCTAGGTCAGTGAGTGTTTCCTAAACTGCGGGTTGCAACCCACAAATGGATCACAAAACCTGCACAGGTGGATCATTTTTATAAGTAAAACCAAAAGACTCCTGGTACGATGGATGCCACTAACAACTTTTTGTTTGTTGGCATATTATAAGGCTGCACTGACACTTATGGCAATAATGCAATTTGTCACCATGACAAATGAATGTGGAGTTGTGTGTTGTCATGACAAAAAGTTTGTGAATTAGCAGCAGCAGCAACAACAACAATAACGTTTTGATTACTTATATCCTGCCCATCTTGCTGGGTTGCTGCAGCCACTCTGGGAAGTTTCCAACACATATAATGATAATATAATAATGAATTTTTACTTGTATCCCACCCTCCCCGGCTGAGGCCAGGCTCAGAGCAGCTAACATCATAAAAAGCATATAAAAGCATAATTCAACATCAAACATTTTTTAAAAACTACTGTTTGATATTACAGTCGTACCTTGGATACCGAATGTCTTGGTACTCAGATGTTTTGGCTCACGAACGCCGCAAACCTGGAAGTGAGTGTTCCAGTTTGCGAACGTTCTTTGGAACCCGAACGTCCGACGCAACTTCTGCAGCTTCCTGCAGCCAATCAGAAGCCGCGCCTTGGTTTCTGAACGTTTTGGAAGTCGAACAGACTTCCGGAATGGATTCCGTTTTACTTCCGAGGTACCACTGTATTTAAAAGCACCTTCTTAAGTTTTTATCAGTTCTAAGAAAGCCTCCCCACCCTGCTTTACATCTCGCCTTTTTACAAATTACCATAGATGATGCAGAGATGTGCTGGTCCTAAATAAAATGGGACACTTGTCTCAATTTTTAACTCTCGATTTGGAGGGGTAGGGTGAACAGTTGTGAATGCGAGTTATTTCAGTGTCGTCAAATTGGTTTTCAGGTTAGGCCCTCCTGCAGCAAGGCAAATTTGAGCCAACAGCCTGACTGTTTAATAAAGTGAGGTGCCGTTTGCAACGTGCTTAGCAGATGTGATGTGTCACTGAATAGATGGCAGATACCATTCTGATCCTGGATTAGCGCAGGGCACAGACTCCACATTCTTCCCTTTCGAGTTATTTTGCTTTTTGCCGTTTGCTTGTTTGCCTTCAAATGCTCTCTTAATATTTCTCTGCGTTTGCTCTGCCAGTTCCCTACTGTGCTGGTATTTGGAGCTGGTTCTCAAGCTGCCTTCTCTTGCTGATTGCGTGTGTGTGCCTGGTTGGATATATTTATTTTTTAATTTGGGAGTGGAGCTGAGGGGGTCTGTCTAACAGCCTTGTTGCTGCTGGTCCAAGAAGCTGGCTGGGTTCCAGCACCTGGCCATGACATACAGCACCCTTCATGAAACCAGACAGAATTAAACCCTTTGTTTCCTGTTTGCCTGGCTGGCTTAAAAAAAAAAAAAAAGGAGCAGAAAAGCAGAGAGACGAGAGTGCCCAACAAGACAGTCTTTGTATTAATTTAATTAATCAGTTTAGTGGAGGGGGGGGGAAGGAGGATGGGCGCTCATGTAATAAATGCATGTTTTTCTTAGGGATTTGAGATAGTTGTGTTACAAATGTGGGACCTGCAGGACTCATTAGATACTTGATGTCCTCTTGTGATCTGGCATTAGGGGGGTTGTCCTTTAATTAATATTTATTTTACCAAATTTAGACACTGTTTGGTTGTAACAACAAATCAAAACAGCTCGAAACAGTTTACAATGGTATAAAATGAAACATTAGAAAGTATAGATTGACAAAAGGTATTAAGACATTTAAAAGATGAAAACACATGTAATGTGGGTGGCGCTGTGGTCTAAACCACTGAGCCTAGGACTTGCCGATCAGAAGGTCGGCGGTTCGAATCCCCGCGACGGGGTGAGCTCCCGTTGCTCGGTCCCAGCTCCTGCCAACCTAGCAGTTTGAAAGCACGTCAAAGTGCAAGTAGATAAATAGGTACCACTCCGGCGGGAAGGTAAACGGCATTTCCGTGTGCTGCTCTGGTTCGCCAGAAGCGGCTTAGTCATGCTGGCCACATGACCCGGAAGCTGTACACCGGCTCCCTCGGCCAATAAAGCGAGATGAGCACCGCAACCCCAGAGTCGGTCACGACTGGACCTAATGGTCAGGGGTCCCTTTACCTTTAACATCTGCATGTCTGAATGGACTTGCCCGAACAAAACAAAGTTTTAAGCAGGCACCAAAAATAGTGGAAGGAAGGCACTTGCCTGATGTCAATAGGCCGGGAGTTCCAAAGTTTCAGTGATGTCACACCGAAAGAACGGTTTCTTCAAATGTAGAACAGATATTATATGGCACTGCAGAACAGTAGCAGTTCTGCAGATCACAGTGGTTGATTGAGTGGGCATATATGGGGAAAGGTGAGCTTGCAGGTAAACTGATCCCAAGTTGTTAAGAGTTTTATAGACTAAATAGTAACACCTTGAACTTGACTAGGTGGCAAATCAGCAACCAACGTAGATCTCTGAGCGCAGGTGCTACATGACATGACAAGGTCTATCTCCTTTCAGCAACCACAACTGCTCTACATGATTGTGCAACCTCTGGATGAAATGCAATGGAAGCCCCACATGGAGAGCATTGCAGTAATCCAAACTTGAAGTCGCCAGTGCTGGAACTAGTCTGGCGAACCCCATATCTCCTTGTGCTTCTTCCCCTTTTCTCCTTAGCTTATAGGGCATCTGTTTGCAGTGCTATGAGACCTCTGCCACTCAGCATCTTAATTTCCCGGAAGAAATTATAAATTAGCATATGCAAAATTGTGTGGTGGACCTGTTGCCCCCAAGTGTTTTGAAGTACCCACCAAAGACCCTGATCTATCCCAAAGTGTACATTGGTACCTCTGGTTACGAATTTAATTCGTTCCAGAGGTCCGTTCTTAACCTGAAACTGTTCTTAACCTGAGGTACCACTTTAGCTAATGGGGCCTCCCGCTGCCGCCCTGCCACCGGCACGTGATTTCTATTCTCATCCTGAGGTAAAGTTCTTAACCCGAGGTACTACTTCCAGGTTAGCAAAATCTGTAACCCAAAGTGTTTGTAACCTGAGGTGTTTGTAACCCGAGGTACCACTGTATTCCATAATCAACCATCTAATATTTGCCCCCCCCAGCTCTTCCAGTCCCCAGTCATGGTGGTGTTGTGTTTGTGCGTCTGTTTCACGATGCAATGACTCACACTTAAATCAAGGCATAGGTATGTGCTAAAAGTCTTGGTTCAAGTCAGTAATGACATTTAAGGCCGATGGGATAAAAACAAACAAACTGGTATTTTTTAACTTTCTGAAACCAGTCCCTTCTCTTGCTTAACTTCTTTCATTTTAGGTATAAATTGCCTAAAATGTTCCAGCTTCTAAACAGCTGCAAAGTATCTGAAGAAGGCAGGTGAACAGCTGACGTGGACAGACTCTAGAGGTCCCCTGCTGGGGTGTAAGTCTTGGCCCGTGCCCAGTATTGCGGACTCCTGACGCTAAACTTTCATGAGACTGCGTTGATGTTGCTGTACTTCACAATCAATGGGTGAAATAGACCAGGCCTACTGAAAAGTCGTGATTGGTTGTGCTACCTGGGTTTCACAGATTTGGAAGGGAGGTGATTGCAATGAGCTGCTTGGCTCCATCACCAGTGATGACAGGTGATGGGTGGGTGGGTGTAGCTTGGGGAAAATGGCCTGGTGGGCTAAGATTGGCTCATGAGCTAATTCCCCACCCCTGATTTAGGACAACTATTCCTTAAACGTGCAGGGTATTAGCAAGTTTACAGCAACAGAGGGCATGGCCCTCAGTAGAGGATTGTCTATTCTTGGCTGTGTTTGGGGCCTCTACTGAAGACCTTCAGTTTTTCCCAACAAGGTTTTTAAGTGGAGATATTTATCCCAGTCTGTGTCTGTCTTGGATTTGAAATTTGTCAGTCGCTTTTTCTTGCCCAGGACAACCAAAAGCGCCTTACCACCAAACAGAGGGAAGTTGTGTGTGGGAGGAGAGGAGCTGGAGAAAGCAAGCCCCCCCCCCCAATTGCAATGGTTCTGGGTGGGAAGTGGGGCAGGCTGGGTAAGGGGCACACAGCACAGGCAAATATATGACATTGCTTTTTATTGTTGAATTTATTCTGAAATGCTTTGAGATGCACTAAATGTTGTTTTGAGATGTTCGAACCCCCTCCCTATTGATATCAGGGATGTGTTTTCACTCTACGCTTTCCGGCACCTGCTAAAAACTGTTTTTTGTTAGGGAAGCCTATCCAGACGCATAGAAGCTGTCATGTGTTTTGATCTGGTTTTAGCTTATTGCCGATTTAAATTATCCATTGAATGTTTTAAAAACTCGCTTTTAATCCTTTTTTATTGATAATTTGATTGTTCTACTCTCTTTTGTAAACCACTTTGAGGTTTGATTACAATCAAGCAGTATATACAAGTTGTTCAGTTAAAAAACAACAACACCAAATAGATGGGATGAAATAAAATAAATTTGAATACAGATTCAGAGAATCAGAAGCAAAATTCTATTTGGGTGCTGAAGCTTTCCTATCATGCATGCCTCTAGAACAGCTGTTTCTGAGGGGTGGGAAGACTTCAGAAAAAATGGTGGAACTCCCTCATGTGCTTCTTGGCACAAGTGAATGTACCTTCTGCACGCTCATGGGGCTCCCTGGATCCTGCCTGTAGAACCTGGATGACACAACGCCCATAAAGTTCTGTTGAAAGATGTCCATTGTACCTATGAGCTCCTTGTTGCTGTAGAGTGATAGGGAAGCGTTGAGCATGTGGATTGTATTCAGAAGTTCCCAGGTTCTTAAAATAAAAATAAAAGTTATGATTTTCAATTTTATACATTTCAGTAATTTTACAATCATTTTAACATTTTGAAACTCGACTTCCTTCCCCCTCTTTCTGCAGTTTCTTAATTTTTTTTTTATATTTTCCGCATATTCCAAATTAACGTAATCATTTATTCATCTGCTTTCGACGTATACTCTTATAAAACTGCAGATTATTACAATAATCCTGCTAATGTTCTTATCTGTTTACAGTTTGTAAATATTCAACAAACCATTTCCATTCTTTTAGAAAATATTTATCTTGATTTCTCATTTTTCCTGCAAGTTTTGCCATTTCTGCATATTCCACAAGTTTTTGTATCCATTCTTCTTTCATCAGGACTTCTTTCCATTTTTGGGCAAATAACATTTGTGCCGCTGTAGCCTCATACATGAATAAATTCCTTTACAGTTTGGGTAGTTCTGCCCCTATAATTCCACAAAAGGTCCCAGGTTCAGTCCTCACCATCTCCAGTTAGAAAGGTTCAGGGAGCAAGCAATGAGGAAAGGCTCTCTGCCCAAGATTGTAGAGAGTCAGCAGATCTTCACTAGATAGACAAATAGGTTGACGGTATAGACAGCAGCTTGCATATGAATCTCTGGTTTACATCAAGGCAAGAGCACCTTGAGCTTAACTTTTAGCTGTGTGTTCTTATGATGATTTTTTTGGAATTGTCTCCATTGGATTCAAACCCAATGGTAGCCTTATTGGGGGTTCCTATTATTATTATTATTATTATTATTATTATTATTATTATTATTATTATTAAAGAGAGGTCTTATTCCATCTTTTCTTCACAGGTGGCAAAGTTATTGATTGTTCTACATGTGCACACTCCTGATCTGGAAGATAAATTTGGAAGTGCAAGCTGCTCTATCTCCACCTGTCAAGCAGTCCAAAATGGTATGTTGATCTCTCTCTCTGAATTGCTGTGCTTTTCTCAATGGACTCTTCTCCCCAAGTCTGTGGGCTGACAGCCCACATTCTACACTTAAAAGAATTGTATGCTCTTAATGAGGGTTGTGTCCAATGTTAGTTCTACTCAGAGTTGACCCACCTGGTTGTTTCCAATGTAGCACTAAGTTAAGGTCACTTGTGTTTGTTTCACTGGCAAAATGTTTGGTGGCTGCTGGACATTTATTGTGCAAGAGACTACATAAGCAGAATTCTTACACTAGTGGACAGAGAATGTTAGATTAACAGTCATGTGTAATTTACATCCATTAATTCTAATGGATCTGCTCTGGGTAAAAGTTAGTTGGATACAAACTTCTGTTTCTGTTTCTTTTTTAATTCCAATTAATGAAAACCTAGTGGCTGTGTACCAGTGGGTCTTCTTTTTCTTTGGCGATCACTCGTAGCTGAGTAAGATTGCCTTCCATGAACACAGTTTTAACAGTGACTGTGGAGGCCAATTTTGGATCCACACATCCTTCCATAGTGGGGACATATGTTTCTGGGCAGGAGTTGATCACGGTGAGGGTTTGCCAAGCGTGCCTTACTCTTAGCACGTTTCTCCCTTTTGTCCTGAGTTTGAGAATCTTCAAAGCCAATTACACCTTTGGTAAAGGCTGTTCTCCAATTGTCTATGTTTATACTACATTTACTGTCCACGTCAAGCACGTTGATATTTCCCCGTGTGATCTTGGGGACTCAGGTTGCCAAGGAGGAATCTCAATGTCTGACATTTAAGGAGAACTGGCAAGCTGTCAGATGTGTAACAGGACTGGCCTTGTTGACCACCAGCCTCAATGAGCAGCTGTATTCCTGCATTGCTTCCAGTTGTACCTGTAGCCAGAGCACTTACTTTTCTCTGTGTGGATGTACTGGTTGATGGTGTCTATTGAGCTCTGTGGTTCAGTACAAGGTTATCAACCATCTACACCTGATAGGGACATCATCCTTCTCTCAGTGGTGTTGTCATGGCAGGACTTCGGGTCAGATGTCCAGGGGGCTACTCAGCAGAATGAGCAACAGGACCCCCCCAAATGCAGCATATTACCAGATTGAAGTAATAATTGCTGCTAGCTAGAAAGGGGTGGAGAGGACACACACAAAACTATCAAGGCAAGAGTCTAAGATTACTTGCATGCACCCCTGCACTTCCTTTCTCGTGAACTGAATTTTGCAACTTTGCATTTGGAGTATGTTAGGAGGACTTTATGACAATAACTGATGGGAACATATATATTTTTAAGATTTAAATGACAGTGGTACTTGAGTTTTTAAATTCTTTTGGCTGAGCAAGCACTGGAGCATGAACAGAGGCTAACAGCATACCTTTCTGCAAGGCACGAAATTTGCCACCTGCACATTGGATCAGCTGTTGTTGAACTACAACTCCCATCAGCCCCAGCCATTTCCGTGGCCAGTAGTCAGAGAGGATAAGGCTTATGTTCCCCGCCAGCTGTTATTCAGAGGCCTCTGATATTGGAGGTAGTTCACAGCCCTAGTGTCTTCTAGCCATTGCTAGCTCCCTGCCCCACGAATTTGTCTAGCCCCCTTTTAAAGCCAGCTGAGTAGGTGACCACCATTGCATCATGTGAAGGTGCATTGCATACTTCAGCTGTCCACTGTCAGAGGCAGTATGCCTCTGAATACTAGTTGTGGGGAATTGCAATTCAGAAGAGTCTGTTTCATTCATGTCCTGCTTCTGGATTAGATGGGCCTTTGACCTAATCTAGCAGAACTCTTCTTGTGTTCTTAGAAAGTACCATCTCTTGGTTTTCCTGAATCTCCCCATTGCAGTATCTTTACTAATCTGCTGGCTTTTGACCACATTACAAAGCCCTACATTCGCTTAGTATAAAAGTGATAACTACAGCGAAGGCTGAGGACGTGGATGGCACTGTGGGTTAAACCACAGAGCCTAGGGCTTGCCGATCGGAAGGTCGGCAGTTCGAATCCCCACGACGGGGTGAGCTTCTGTTGCTCGGTCCCTGCTCCTGCCAACCTAGCAGTTCAAGAGCAGGTCAAAGTGCGCAAGTAGATAAATAGGTAGCGCTCTGGCGGGAAGGTAAACGGCGTTTCCGTGATCTGCTCTGGTTTGCCAGAAGCGGCTTAGTCATGCTGGCCACATGACCCGGAAGCTGTACGCTGGCTACCTCGGCCAATAAAGCAAGATGAGCGCTGCAACTCCAGAGTTATCGCCAACTGGACCGAATGGTCAGGGGTCCCTTTACCTTTTACAGTGAAGGCTGGTCCATTAAGGCAAATGAGTCAACTTCCCTCACAACCTTAGCCTGCCTTCAGCCAGCTTCTCATCTGTCTCACTTCCTATTTACAACCAGCCCAGAGGGTGGCCCTGCCTGTCAGCTTCCTCCTTCTTAGTCTCAGCATTGCCCTTGTGGAACTCAACCGGGAGGAGGATACTGACAAGACTAGAATCAGTTGGCTCTACCCGTTATTTGCTCTGGCGCCACCTACTGTTGGGCTCCCTGCCTTCCTACCTATCAGGGCTACAGGGTCCCAGCTGCTGCTGGATACACATTTCCTGTTGTGAGAGGAGAAGTGCCTAACATGAAAGTTTCCCCTCTGATTAAATCTGCCCCCCTCCCACCAAGCACAGCACAGCATCCTGCAGATCCCATTTACCCCCTGCCACTCTCTTTCTTCCTAAGCGTCAAGCATCGTAAGGAGGCAGCGCTGGCGCCAAGTTCACTACAAATCCTCCCAGGGATGGCATGGCATGTGCGCATATCTCAGCCACCACTTTAAAACCACTTCCTTAGGGGGACTGGAGACTGCAGAAAACCAAGGCTCCAATTGACCTTTTCTGTTACCAATCCATTGAACAGGAGAAGAATTCCTCAGCCATCTTTGCCCACAGGGAATAAAACGTGATGTTTAGAAGCTTCCTTTAAAAGAAAGAAAGGAAAGGAAAAGGTCTAACAGATTAGAATGCATAGCAGATCTGTGCTTGGGGATTCCACACACCTCCAGCAGCATTTTGTGTATGCATTTTTCATTTGTTTTAAAACAAAAACGTTTAGGGATTTTTAATACCACCAATTCAGTCCTGTAGCTCAAGACCTAAGAGGCAGACCAACGTATCAACGTATAAAACCTAACCAGGAAGTATTGCAACGGAAATAGTAGCAGGTAGCAAGTTGTAATATTTGTGTGAGTGCTTTCAAATGTTCACCTAGAATCTCTTGTGTGTACAATCTTATAACAGCCCTGTAAGGTGGGTCAGTATTATTATTTTAATGCTCCTATTGCAGATGTAAGGGTAGTGTGTTGAATTCCCCCTTGTGAGATTTATTTGAGGCACAGTTGCTTGTACCTAGGGATGTGCATATTTAAGTTTCTCTAAGTTTTTTATTTTCCCAACCTGCTCTTTGCATTTCCACACCAATGTGATTTTTTAGCTTAAAAAAGCCCTTATGAAAATTAATCAGAAAGTTCCTCCTAATATACACATTTTTGCAAATCACTTCCACCTAATATAATGCATTTAGCATGTTCTTCTTATGAATATAGGCGTTTGTATGCACACTCTAATATATGGAGTTTTCTGCATATTGCTTGGCTGGGGAACTGCGCTGCAAAATTCAGAGAAGTGCAAATTCCAAAGGATGGCTGTGATTCAGTTCACGTATTGTTTCATAAACGTGTGAGCCTACATAACTGTTTGTGTATGTTACGTTCATTTCAGTCTAAGAGAAATATCAAAACAATTCTTAGAAAGTCATTAATTACATATCCTTTGCAGACTTAGAAAAAACAACAACGATGCGAATGCATACCAATAGTATTTGCTTGACTGATTTCCATTCTTGACCGCAGACGAGCAGGCAAACCGCAGCAATTTCTGCTTCCTTGTCCGTTAGCATCAGGATTATCAAACATTCCTTGAAACACTCCACCAGCTACAACTAAGTGGAGCTAAATGGTATAAAATATACCTTCACTTTATCATTGAGAGAGCTGCCACGCAAAAGATGGTGCGGGCTTTTGCTGCAGAGAAAGAGGACTAGAAATGGCAGGGCAGCATATCCTGGCTAAACATGACAGAAAACTCCCTAATATTAAGAGATGTTGGATGGGGAGCAGACTGCCTTGGGAGGTGGTCCAGTCTCCTTGGATGCAAGGTGCTTAAGCAGAGGCTAGACAACTGTCTGTCAGGGCCGCTGTAGCAATGCATCCTGCATTGTAGAACTTAGTTGGATATCACCCTTTTGGTCTTAAATGTGCTGTAGAAATACAGCATAGGCTTGACTCTTTTATACATGGACTATATGGGACCTGGCCAGGGCCGGATTTAGGTGGCACTGTGGGTTAAACCACAGAGCCTAGGACTTGCCAATCAGAAGGTTGGTGGTTCGAATCCCCGTGATGGGGTGAGCTCCCGTTGCTCGGTCCCTGCTCCTGCCAACCTAGCAGTTCGAAAGCATGTCAAAGTGCAAGTAGATAAATAGGTACCACTCCGGCGGGAAGGTAAACAGTGTTTCCGTGCGCTGCTCTGGTTCGCCAGAAGCAGCTTAGTCATGCTGGCCACATGACCCGGAAGCTGTACGCCGGCTCCCTCGGCCAGTAAAGCGAGATGAGCGCCGCAACCCCAGAGTCGGCCACGACTGGACCTAATGGGCAGAGGTCTCTTTACCTTTAAGCTGCTGAAGGTAATGGGGCCCTTTATATGTCCAGCTGTCCTTTGTCAACAACAAATTGCTGCTGTTTTTTGTGTTGAATATATGCTATATGGACCCAATAGGTATCTAAAGCAATTTGCATATGTTGCCATGCAGCCAGTTTATGCCGAATGTAAAAAGGTAAAGGTAAAGGAGCCCTGACAGTTAAGTCCAATTGCAGACGACTCAGGAGTTGTGGTGCTCATCTCGCTTTACAGGCCAAGGGAGCCGGTGTTTGTCTGCAGATAGTTTTTCCGGGCCATGTGGCCAGCATGACTAAGCCGCTTCTGGCACAATGGAACACCAAAACCAGAGCAGCGCATGGAAACGCCTTTTACCTTCCTGCCAGAGCAGTACCTATTTATCTACTTGCACTTTTTGGGTGTGCTTTCGAGCTTCTAGGTTGCCAGGAGCTGGGACTGAGCAACGGGAGCTCACCCCGTCACGGGGATTCGAACCGCCAACCTTCTGATCAGCAAGCCCAAGAGGTTCAGTGGTTTAGACCATAGCGCCACCTGCGTCCCATGCCTAATGTAGGCACCCTATATATAAAAATGAGCCATCCAGTGATATTTTAGGGAGCAGGATAGCAGGTGGGGCCCATTACTTACATCCTAGGAGCCTACAACACAAAACACTGTTGCTGTATGTAGGCTTTATTTTATTTATTTTTTATCTTATATTTTGGAAATGTACATCCAGGTTTTTCTTTCCTTTAAATTTTTTTGGGGGCCCCAATAGAGTGGGGCCCTAAGCTATAGCTTGTTTAGCTGATAAGCAAATTCGGCACTGGACCTGGCTGCATATAACTCTGCATATTGCTAGTTGAACTTTTCAAAAATGACATTTAGCAAGCAGTAGGGACATAAATCTTAAATCGAATCATATATAATTGTAGAGTTGGATCCCAAGGGTCATCTAGTCCAACCCCCTGCAATGCAGGAATCTCAATGCACAGCCTCCCCCATCCAATTTGGAATCATACCAGACCCTGCTTAGCTTTAGCAAATGTGCTAACAGTTTTATTGCTGCATCACCAGGGGATTGCTACAAGCAGTGGTCTGATGCAAGAATAGCTTGATCGGGTCAGAACAGCCAAATTCCTGTTTGAAATAGATTCCTCCCCCATCCTTGCGTCGCGTCATCTCGCCAACTATTTTCAGCTTCATTCCAGCAGGAGCGCTTCAAGGTCTCATGCAGAGGTCCTTCCCAGCCCTCCTATCTCAGATCCCCTTTTAGCTGAAGATAACAGGGATTGAATCCTGGGGCATTTCTGCATCCCAGGCATGTGCTCATCCCCAGTACCATGGCCCCTTCCCTATAGCAACACAGTAAACAGAGAGCGGTAGCTGCTACCCATACACATTTGATGCTGCCAGTTTTTTTGTGTATGGTGAGCATATGTTGTCTGTCTTTATTAACCCCTTTTAAAAAAGGAGAGAGGATGGACGGTCCAGGTTCTTAGTGTTTTTGGACCTGCCAACTCTGATTTAAAGAACGGGGGGGGGGGGAATGTAAGCAGTTTTTTATGTTTTCCTTTATAATGTGAATTGTGAAAACCTCCAAAACTCTTACTGTAAAATCCCAGACATGTTTATTCAGACGCCAGTCCCACTAAGCTCAATGGGGCTTCCTCCCCAGAGTTTGTGTGCCTAGGAAGGACAGCTTTTAAATATCACTTAAGGCTGGTTTGCATCATACTTTCTCTTGCACAAGCCCTCTCAGCTGTCCTCCGAAAGTGGAAGGGACGCGGGTGGCACTGTGGTCTAAACCAGTGTTCCCCAACCTTGGGCCTCCAGCTGTTTTTGGACTACAATTCCCATCATCCTTGACCACTGGTCTTGCTAGCGAGGGATGATGGGAGTTGTAGTCCAAAAACAGCTGGAGGCCCAAGGTTGGGGAACACTGGTCTAAACCACTGAGCCTGTTGGGCTTGCTGATCAGAAGGTCGGGAGTTCAAATCCTTTACGTTTACCTTTATCGAAAGTGGAGGAGTTGTGAAAGGTGTGACCTGGGATTTTTGCAGTCCCAAATAGGTAAAAAGAGAAAGGACCCCTGGACGATTAAGTCTAGTCAAAGGCGACTATGGGGTTGCAGCGCTCATCTCGCTTTCAGGCCAAGGGAGCCAGTGTTTGTCCACAAACAGCTTTCCAGGTCGTGTGGCCAGCATGGCTAAATCGCTACTGGCGCAACGGGACACGGTGATGGAAACCAGAGCGCATGGAAACGCCATTTACAAATGCAGCTTTGTAAGACACCAGCCTTACAGTTGCTAACCGTACTGGGTGGGTGTTGCAGTAGGCACTGAAAAAAATCATGTGAAGGCGGGTTTCTCTGAGAATTACACAGAGCTATCACAGGCAGTGTTTTGAGGAACAATGCAAACAAGTTGGCAGTAAACACAAGTTTTGGATCAGAGTTATCAGAACTAACCATCTCTTAAACCCATTCTCACGCAATTCAGTCTATACTTCCCTCTCTGGACCAAATTCCTGCCACCACCCCAGATCATCAGTTAGGGGATGGGTGAAGGTGTTTCTCTCTGTTTTTCTTTCCCCCATTCTTAATTTCAGTTCTCCACATTTCCATATAATTCCCCCCTTTTTTTATATATAAAAAGAGCTCTCATGAAAATTCATCAGCAAATTTCTGCAAATATACACATCTGTAAGCAATTTTGCCTAAAAAAACACACTTTTGCAAAGCAATTTTCTGTAATATAAATAATATTTTAATGTTATTTTTACAAATACAGGCTTTTTTAGCCTGCTTTTCACCACTGCATACATTTCTTTGCACACATTACGTGGCTGGAAAACTGCACTGCACAGTTTCAAGAAGTGTGGCTTTCAAAGGATGGCTGTGTTTTGCTCTGCACATCGTTTTGGAAAGTCCAAATTAGCTAGGATCACCTTTAAAAACAAAGCAAATTGAATTTCTTTTTCATCCCGACCATCATATTGTGCTCTCTGCAACTGCCTGCTCTGATGTACCTTAATATTTCCTGTTCCAAGTGATCTCGTCCTTCCCCCTCCCCTCCAAACACAAACCCCTAACCAGATTCATTGCGTGAGTCCATGGTCAGTTTCAGGTCGATAACATAAACTGCCATTTCTCCATCAAATTACTTGAGTAATGTAGTATATTGCGGTCCAAAAACTTCAGCATTTAACAGTTTAATTGGTGGTATTTGTTGGCAAGCTTCTAACTCAGCATTTTTGCTGTGTTGCCAGAAGAGAGATGGACTTGCCTCCAGAGCCGGTTTGATTTTCGCACTCTAGACTTGTGGGAAGCAATTATACCTGCAACTGACATAAGAGGAAACTTACGGGGGTGGGGAGAGGTTTGAGTACAAACAGGCATTCCGCAGTCAGTAGGAGTTTTGGCGGACAAATATATTTTGCTTGGTGATATTCAGATTTTACGCTTTGAATTTAAGACCACAAAGGGTCTTTTAAAAGTCTAGGATATGCTGTATGTTGCTTGATTAGTGATGGATTTCCGTTTTTGTGCTGTTGAAATAGCTACAGAAGGGAATTACATTCAAAAGTTTTAAGATTTATTAATAATGAACAAATTAGGGCAGCAAATTAGGACTCCAACTGAGGAGGAAGCAATCCAATGGTTTCATGGAAGACTAGAGGTCAGTCATCACATATTTCGATGTTGAGCCAGTGAACGGGGACAGCCAAATTACTGGAGCCAAATTATAACTCTGTTCAGATGTTCATCATGTAGCTAGACTAGGAGTGGGGAGCCTCAGGCCCAGTGGCCAAATCTCTCCCTATCGGACCTTCAGAGCTAAGGATGTCCTCTCAGTCTCTCCTTTTCCCCATCTTAAATTCAGTTCTCTACATTTTGCAGCAATCTACAATTAAAAAAACAATCTTCATGAAGATTCATTCGCATTTTAGTGTGAATTTCCCCCGAGAAACACATTTTCCATGCATTTTTGACTAATGAACACATTTTTTGCCAGAAATTTCCCCTAAAATAGTGCATTTTTGTTTGTTATTTTTGCAAATACACTTTTATGCACATGCCCCTCTTATATATGCACTTCTATTAATGCTGGTTGATTGGTGAACTGCGCACAAAATTCAGAGAAATGTGACTCAGGGAGCTGATTTTTCGAAGCTGTGAAAGGACAGCAAACAGCTCATTTTTTAAACCAGTTTTTGTTCCGGCAGCGGCTGCATCGCCAGACCAGACCCCGATCCTTTTTTACGGTTTGTTTTAGGATATATATTGGGAGAAAGAATGTGGATAAAGTTAAACTGGAGACAGCATGATGGCAAAGTTGTAGATTTACTGCCAAGAAGTGGGGAGTCACTTGTGAGTTTTTCTGCCTTTGGTGCCAGAATAGCTGGCCTGGCCTTGACTCTGCACCTTGACTTTAGGGGGAGACGGCACCGTTTGCATCAAAATGTCTTGGCAAGCCCTATCCATAATATAGTGGTATTTGCATCCCACTGCTAGTAAATTGCTCCTGTTCCCTTTTTGGAGACTCCTCCTAGAGTCTGGATAGCCTGGACAGTAGTTCAGACATTTATTATTCTTGTGGGATAGGGTGGGGGTATTGGTTTGTGTTTTTTGGTTCTTGTTTCTATCATGTACTTTGTGTTTTTATGTCATATTTTTATGTTGTGAAATAAATTATTATTATTATTATTATTATTATTATTATTTTATTTCAGATGTAGCGTTGGTTCAGATTGACCCCTAGTAATTGGCTTTAGTTAGGAATCTGAGCCTTAGTTTGTAGAAAGCATTGTGGGTAGCTCTGCAGTAAGTAGTTCCACATAAATGGGCTCTTTGTTTACCGTTGCTCTTAAAGGTAAAGGTAAAGGGACCCCTGATCATTAGGTCCAGTCACGAATGACTCTGGGGTTGTGGCGCTCATATTGCTTTATTGGCCGAGGGAGCTAGTGTATAGCTTCCGGGTCATGTGGCCAGCATGACTAAGCCGCTTCTGGTGAACCAGAGCAGTGCACAGAAATGCCGTTTACCTTCCTGCTGGAGTGGTACCTATTTATCTACTTGCACTTTGACGTGCTTTCGAACTGCTAGGTTGGTAGGAGCAGGGACCGAGCAACGGGAGCTCACCCTGTCGAGGGGATTCAAACCGCCAACCCTCTGATCAGCAAGCCCTAGGTTCTGTGGTTTAGACCACAGCACCACCCGTGTCCTTTACAGTTGCTCTTAATGGGTGTTAATTAGCAAACTTGCTGTTAGGCTTGAATAATCTGCAGATACTGATGTCCTGCCTTGACTCCAGGAATCCTGACAAATTCTGGGCCATAGGCTGAGGAACATTTCTGTCATCCCAGAAAAAGTTCACTTCACAGAAGTGAACAAGCCTAACAACTCTAGGCTTGTTCACATGTTATACTGAACACCAGTACAACAAGCTGTCTCTGCACAGGTACATGTTTTTGTATGAAAGAGTGTATACACTTGCTGATCTGTACAGCTCAGCTATGGTATGGTATTCACAGAGTGCACACTTGTCGAATGCTACATGTATGGCTGCACAGCTCAGCTATTATTATTATTTTGCACAGTTTGCATACGTGTTGATTGTGACACGCACAGCCCTTTTGAAAGTGAATTCTCTCCAGCTGGTTGGCTGTTTCCTTTCCTTTCTCTCCCCCAACATTTTGTGAGAGGATGTGACTTGCAGACACATTTTCCACAAGAGAAGAAAATAGCCAGGCAAATCAATGAAAGCTGAAGTGAAGCTGATGGAGGGCTCAGAGGTGGCCTTGCTTACAGGGTGGTGCAGTCTTGAGAGACATTCTGCTAATGTTCAGCCCTTTCTTCAAAGTTTTTCTTTTTAAAGCTGAAACATAAATGGATATGACTTTGCACTGATGTTTTTAGGGGGTGTACAAGCTACCTTTCATTGGCCCAGAAAGGGCCTTGGGGTTTTTTATTTTCACACCTGTCCCAAGTGAAGACAAAACATCCGCAGGCATTTTGAAGTGCCTACTTTCATCTCCACTGCTGCCTTCTTCCCATCCCCTTGCTCCCAAGGACCCCAAAGCTTTCCTTGGGCAGGAGATGAGAAAGATGGGGGGGGGGGGAGGCATCATATTCCCACTGAGGAGGGCATGGAGAATATATGTCCCAGTGGAATGTGCCGCCAATCATGTCCACTTTATTGGTGGGGTGTCACTTTCGTTAATTTTTTTTATAATGCTTTATAGATAAAAATACAAAACCTAATATCTTTTCCCTTTTTAAAACCAAATCAAGACTTTTATATAGATACCATAAAAACATAAGGGGGGGGGGAATAGAGTAGGAAAAAGAAATATAAAGAAGAATAGACAATAGGTTAAAAGGGAAAGATAGAAAATAAATTCAGAAAGTAAAGAACTTCCAATTCTTCATCTGTCTGCTATATAAAAACAATATTCACTTCGTCCAATGAATACAACACCCCATAAAGCCACTTTCTGTAAACAAACATTATCTTTGATCCTCAAATCCAGATGTCGTTATTTCATTTTCTTTTTCACGCAAAAAGTCTATGAGAGGTTTCAAATCTTTTAACAAACATTAACAGTGAATTTTCTCTGATTAAACGTGTCGATTTCACCATCTTGGCTAAGTCCATTCGTTTTACTAGCCATGTGCCCTTCCATCTTTGTTGCGTGTACAGTAAAAGTCTCGCAGCCGTAATCATATAATCAAAGTTCCATAGTCCTTTTCTAACTGTATATCCATAAATCCCAGCAGGAAAAGTTCTGGTTTCAGCTGAACATCAATCTTCAAAACTCTCTGTATCAAATGTGGGGTGTCACTTTCTGCTGAGTGCATCAGTAATAATAATAATAATAATAATAATAATAATAATAATAATAATAATAATAATAATAATTTATTATTTATACCCCGCCCATCTGGCTGAGTTTCCCCAGGCACTCTGGGCGGCTTCCAATCCAGTGTTAAAAACAGTACAGCATTAAATAATCAAAATGTCCCTAAACAGGGCTGCCTACAGATGTCTTTTAAAAAGAAGATAGCTGCTTATGTCCTTCACATCCAAAGGGAGGGCGTTCCACAGGGTGGGCACCACTACCGAGAAGGCCCTCTGTCTGGTTCCCTGTAACCTCGCTTCTCGCAATGAGGGAACCACCAGAAGGCCCTCGGCGCTGGATCTCAGTGTCTGGGCTGAACGATGGGGGCGGAAACTCTCCTTCAGGTATACTGGACTAAGGCCGTTTAGGGCTTTAAAGGTCAGCACCAACACTTTGAATTGTGCTTGGAAACGTACTGGGAGCCAATGCAGATCTCTCAGGACCTGTGTTATGTAGAGCATGTAGTCCTTGTGGTCTGTCACTGGTGGAAATGTCACACATTGCTTTGGGGAAGGACCAAAGCTCAGTGGTTGAGCATCTGCTTTGCATGCAAAACATTCCAGGTTCAGTCCCCAGTCTCTCCAGAAATACCAGAGAGCCACTGCCAGTCAGTGTAGACAATACTGACCTAGATAGACCAAGTGTCTGACTCTGTATAAAGCAGGTTTCTATGTCCCCGCCCTGCCTGAATTTTTGTTGTTATTATTTTGGTGGGTGCAACATGCAGAGGCTCAAGGTGTGGGATGTAAAGGGCCCTGCTCAACGCGCAACTGCTTGCAAACTTTTATGAGCACCAATCTTTGATTACTCATTACTCACCCTTAATAGGCAGGCCACTTACTCATCAGCATAAATGTCGGGAAATTTGCATACATTATAATGTGCTGGTTTGAGAGATGGCGCTTGCTGCTATGTCTGTGCTTGATTTGTGCTGATTCTCTGTCTCCTTTAGCAGCACAGGCCTGGCTTGATCATGAACTTGGCTTTGCTGTTGAGTTTTAGCCCGCCGAGCCGACAGTGTTGAGCGGTAGCTCGAAAATGTCGACTCCAGTGCAGAACATCTGCCCCTAGGGCACACAGAAATGAGCACAGAGAAGAATGGCCTGTTTTTAAGCTCTTCCTATTTTGTATATTCTATAATACGGGACGCGGGTGGCGCTGTGGGTAAAAGCCTCAGCGCCTAGGGCTTGCCGATCGAAAGGTCGGCGGTTCGAATCCCCGCGGCGGGGTGCGCTCCTGCTGCTCGGTCCCAGCGCCTGCCAACCTAGCATTTCGAAAGCACCCCCGGGTGCAAGTAGATAAATAGGGACCACTTACTGGCGGGAAGGTAAACGGCGTTTCCGTGTGCTACGCTGGCTCACCAGATGCGGCTTTGTCACACTGGCCACGTGACCCGGAAGTGTCTCCGGACAGCGCTGGCCCCCGGCCTCTTGAGTGAGATGGGCGCACAACCCCAGAGTCTGTCAAGACTGGCCCGTACGGGCAGGGGTACCTTTACTTTACTTTTTTAATACGGTAGTCAGTTGCTTTAACGCTGTTAATATCCCTTCCACAAAATAAACAGTTTTGTTTCACTACCATCACCCATTTGATACTCTACATTTATTATTTTCATTCCCCCTTCCAGTCACCTTTGCCTTAACCAGCCACCTCACCAGGGAATCCTTTCTTTGGTAGGGTCAGGATGCTGTCAGCAGCTCCCAGCTGGTTGCCCAGGAAAGTATAAAGACAAGGAAAGGTTTCTTACCCTCCTTTTTTATTCAATATTTACAGAGAGGGGCTATAGAACCCAGCCTTGAGGATAATGGCGTTGTCCCAAGTGAATCTCCACCCCCCCTCTCTCCCACTTCCTCATTCCTCATTCTCAACTTCTCCTCTATGGGTGCTGCTACCTGTCCTCTGTCTTTGAGCTCTTTGCTCTCCTACTTTCAAGACTCGCCAGGTTCTGGGGGCAGGGTCTGGAATGCTTTCTAATGACACTGTGTCCGTCAGCTGTCACTCCTCCTCCTCATTCTCCTCCTCCTCCTCTCCCATTTCCCCCCAACTTTCCACCTCATCTGCCTCTGAGCTGTGGCCTCCCGCAAACCACGGTTGCAAATCTATATTGTCTTCCTCTTCCTCCTCCCTGGAAGGGTCAGGATGGGGGAGGCAGTCTCCACCATTTCTACTTCTCTTCCCAGCCCCTGACAGGTAGCAGGAGATAGACTTCTAAACAAACAGCATTATATTTTCTTCAACTTAGCCTTTTTGTCTTCAATATGATTACCTGAAGTACCAATGGCACACACTGTCCCCAGTCCCTACCCCTGCTCCACCCCGTTCTGATTAACAGACATCTAATTTCTTAACTGTTGTCTAAATACGGGTAAATAACCAGCGCCATGTGAATTGTCAACCAGATTTAATGCTAATCTAACATATTTGCTAGTTTACCATGCTGCACTGAAAAAATATTAATGGCGCACTTGGAAAAATCTAGCTACCTTCACATTTTATGTACAAATACAAAATATATAATAATGGTAATAAAATAAAAGTTAGCAAGCATTTAATTATTCTTCACCTTTAAAAAATCTGCTTCCTAAAAAACAAAGTGTACTCAATTAGTCAGTGAATATTTTCTGGAAAATATTTTTAACATTCAAAACATTTCTAATTCAGCACAGGATTAAAGCAGAAAATTGTGTGCATTGTTGTAAATGAAATAAATGCATGACATCATGACATTTTTCAGAAATAAAATATTATACCCTCTCGTTTCTGCTTTTGGCAATGCATCCTGCTGATTGCTGAAAATCCCATCAGGAGTGGAGAGAATCTGGAGGTGTTCTTTTTATTTAAAAAAAGGCCATCTGTAATGCCAATGCAGGGCGCAGAATGAACAAGCGGTTCCACTACACATTTAAGCACATCAGTTTGTATAGGAACCACAACAACAATGACAGTGAATCAAGAGATATGACTATTGTTTATTTGTGTAACTGAAGCCATTGCAAAAAAGCAATGAGCCAAGCAGAGTCATAAGCTTGGAGATCAAGAACAGTGATGAGAAGTTCAGAGTGAAAAGTCTATCCCATGATCAGTATGGACGACTGTTCATGAGCAGCTGGATGTGAGGTGGGATATTTTGCGGGGCACGAATTTTTCAATTCCATCAACAAGCTTTTCTGCTTGCTTTGACAAACTTTGTCACCTTCTCTACCTGGTTCATATGTACAGATGCAAATTTGGAAAGAGTTGCTAGGATGTAAATAGGAGTACAATGTGTCTCGATGTGGGGGAGACCGTGATCCGGCGATCTGGGTGCCTGCTCACTCTGCTGTCCAGTGCTGAGGGTTGATGGCGGCAGCAGCTGGTGTAATGAGGCAGAGCCACCAAACCACTCTCTTGACTGCCACTATTGCTACAGCTGGACAGGACTTTGTAGGAAGGTTGGAGCCATATCAATCCATCCAAATCCCATCACCCCCAGCCCATGGTCAGGGATGAAGGGAGCTGTAACATTTGAGGAGCACATGCTCTCTACCCTGACCTATATGAAAATCAGGAAGAGCCAGTTGAATGGTACCCAACTTCTGGTTGGGCAGTCCTGCCATGTGTGATTTCATGCCACAAACCCCCCAGTTATAATAGAGTCATGAATTGGGTTGGTGATCACCTCAAGAGCTTGTCAAATGCTTTTATTTAGAAGAATTCCATGCTGTCCTTCGACAATTGTCTCAGGGTGGTGTCCAATAATTAGAACAATAAAATAAAATGCATTCTCACGAAAATAAGTAGACTACTCAAACTTGCAAACTATCTCCTCATTTTCAGTTTTGGGTATGTAGGTTTATCTAGGAGAAAAGCGCGACTGGTTCTGAATGAGGGTTAAGAGATTTATGTCTCGTACACATCTTGAATAATTCTTCCTTTAGAATTCCCTTCACTGTACTTTACATTTTATGTTGGAAATAACTTTTGAAGGCTAAAAAGACTTGACGAAAACAGTACTTCAGAAGTTCGGTTTGAAAACATTTCAGAAGAAATGCGCTGATGAGTTTCCCAGGATGAGGTTATAGGTCAGGGTTAGGGAGAGGGAGTTTGGTATTTTATCTTGGGAATAAGTTGTTTGCTAGAAGAGAGAGAGAGAATGTGATAAAGTCTTGAGTGCTGGGGATGCAAAATAATTAGATGTTTAGAAGTGGGATTTTGAAAACCCACGCTGAGGAGCCTGGATTCAGAGTTGATTGGTCTGCAATTCCTTGTTAACTGGTTAAATTGCTCGCTGAAAAGGCCCAGATTTCTGCCTTCAGAAGCTAAAGTATTTGGGGATGTCTACCCATCCTGTCTTTTTCTTTGAGAAGCCTTGTGTCCTACTCTAGAGAGGATAGTTTCCCACTTATATGGCTGCCAGGGGACAGTTTTCTTTCCAGGTGTTCTCTACTTGAAGGACTGTCCTATCCAACTCCGGCTTAAAGATTTTTTAAGAACCATAAGAAAGAGGGGAAGAGTCAACAGCATTTCCCTTTCTATCTAGGTGACCTTAGGCCAGTCATTCACTCTCAGCCTAACCTACCCCACAGAGTTGATGTGGGGATTGAATGAGAAGGGGGTTAACCATGTACCCCACCTTGGAGAAATGGTCCGATATGAATTCATCCCCATGGGTCTCAGCTGCAGAGCGCAACTGGGCAAGTCACTTAACAAATAAATGGGATGGAAGTCAGCTGTGGTGGCTGGTCTATTAGGGTGAGTGTGGCACTGCCACCTCCACCTGGCGGTCTTCCTGCTTGCAATCAGCCCAGGGGGTGCCATTGCTTGCCAGCTTCCTCCTCCTTAGTCTCAGCGTTGCCCTTGTGGGACTCAGCCAGGAGCAGGATGGGGACAAAACTGGAACTAGTTGGCTCTGCCTGTTGTTGGCTCTGCCAACTATTGGTCTCTCTGCTTTCTGCCTTACCGGTCCCAATGGGACCAGCCACCACTGCATGCAAGTGGCAAGGTTAGGCCAGGCTGGGTTCCAGGGCCCAGAGACCCCCAGCAGCAGGCAGGAAGGGGTTTCCTGTATGGGGGCACCTGGCTTGCACCCTGTCAGGATGCTGTCAACGGCTCCCGGCTGGTTGCACAGGAAATTATAAAGACAAGGAAAAGTTTCCAGCCTCTTAGGTAATGTTGTTGTCCTGAGTGAATCTCCACCCCCCATCTCTCCCACTTCCTTATTCGTCATTCTCATCCTCTCCTCTCTGGGTGCTGCTACCTGCCCTCTGTCTTTGAGCTCTTTGCTCTCCTACTTTTAAGGCTCGCCAGGTTCTGGGAGATGGAGGGTCTGGAATGCTTTCTAATGACAACGTGTCAGCTGGGTGTTGCTCTGGCTCTCCCATGTTTCCCCAACTTTCCCCCTCATCTGCCTCTGAGCTGTGACCTCCCTCAAACCCTTGTTGTAAATCTATAATATCTTCCTCTTCCTCCTCCCTGGAAGAGTCAGGATGGGGGAGGCGGTTTCCACCATTCCTCCTCTGCCCAGTCCCTGACACACACCCTCAAAATCATGTGCCTGGGGCTACGGCCCCCCTGGCCTTCCTCACGCTATGGCCCTGGGCATGGGGTACTGCCAGAATTGCTCCATTAGAGGTGGAGCATAAGGAATCTGGGGGTCCTTAAATTGCTTTGGCCCTCAGTTTTTCAGGGCTTTGTGAATTCACACAAGAATTTTGATTCTGGCCCGATAACTAATGGGCAACCAGTGCAGCTCTCCCAGCAGCAGAGTAACATGTTGCTCCTCTAAACAACCTGCCTGGTGCAGCCCCACCTAAAGCTCATCACAGTGATCAACATGGGATGAGAAAGAGCTCTCAGATGACTTTGGTCTTATTAGCAAGTGTTTGCAGAGCACTTACGGTCAAATGCAGTATGAGAAACTCTGTTTTCCACTTCTTAAATATCCAGCCCAAATGACATACAGGGGTACCTCAGGTTACAGATGCTTCAGCTTACAGACGCTTCAGGTTACAGTCTCCACTAACCCAGAAATAGTACCTCGGGTTAAGAACTTTACCTCAGGATGAGAACAGAAGTCATGTGGCGGCAGTGGGAGGCCCCATTAGCTAAAGTGGTACCTCAGGTTAAGAACAGTTTCAGATTAAGAACGGACCTCCAGAACGAATTAAGTTCTTAACCCAAGGTACCACTCTATCTTTAATTATTTGGCTGCTGCTCTTGCCTCGTAATACTACATTTGTAGTGGAGTTTTTTTTTAAAGCCAAGGCATTTTTAAAAATTTGATACAGGGGAAGGGCTGGATTTAAGCACAGTGCCGAATGATGTCATCTGAAACCTAAAGGGACAGATAGTGCAATGATATCCCAGCTGCCAATCCTAAAATAACTATTTTCGAGTGTCGCAACGAAATCTCTCTGAGAAAGCAAGCACCTGGTTAGGCCCTGTAAAATTAACTTCCATCTGCTTCCATTTACAGTAAGGCCTTCTTATCATTCTCTTGGCATTATCTGGTATATATTTGGCAGTAACTGCCTGTCTTGAGCTATTTACAAGTTGTTCTAGTGGCACGGTGAGTGGAAAGGGATCAAAGCAGCAGCTCTCCTGATTGGTTGTGCTCTAAGTCAGACGTGGGGAGCCTATGCCCTTCCAGCTGTTGTTGGACTACAACTCCCATCATCCCTGACTAGCAAGACCAGTGGCAAGGGATGATGGGAATTGTAGTCCAAAAACAGCTGGAGGCACAAGGTTGGGAAACACTGAACTAGAGGACCAAAGGCTCCCTAAGCCTGTGGCAGATGATGATGAAATATGCCTACATTCCCTAGGCTGCAATGTAATATATATTGTCACCTGGACTACAATCAATGCCTGGCTGAAAGTCCACTTTAGAACAACATCTAACTCCTTCTTAACCTCTATACCGCATTTCATCTACTGTAGATGGTATAGAGCAGGGGTCAGCAAATTTTTTCAGCAGGGGGCCGGTCCACTGTCCCTCAGACCTTGTGGGGGGCCAGACTATATTTTGAAAAATAATAATGAACAAATTCCTATGCCCCACAAATAACCCAGAGATTCATTTTAAATAAAAGCACACATTCTACTCATGTAAAAACACCAGGCAGGCCCCACAAATAACCCAGAGACGCATTTTAAATAAAAGGACACATTCTACTCATGTAAAAACACACTGATTCCTGGACCGTCCGTGGGCCGGATTTAGAAGGCGATTGGGTCGGATCCGGCCCCCGGGCCTTAGTTTGCCTACCCATGGTATAGAGCAAGCATGTCCAACTCCCAAGAGACTGCGATCTACTCCCACTATAAAAGAAAACTGGCAGTGATCTACCCATTGTTGTTGTTGAGCTCAGGATCATCCAATCGACCAGGGACACCCTGCAATCGACCGGTAGATCGTGATCGACCTGTTGGACATGACTGGTATACAGCAATTCAAGATAAAATTCATCGTTTAGGCATTGCTCTCGAGAGCCTTGAAGTATGTGATGAAAGTTAAGGTAAAGGTAAAGGTACCCCTGCCCATACGGGCCAGTCTTGACAGACTCTGGGGTTGTGCGCTCATCTCACTCTATAGGCCGGGAGCCAGCGCTGTCCACAGACACTTCCGGGTCATGTGGCCAGCGTGACAAGCTGCATCTGGCGAGCCAGCGCAGCACACGGAACGCCGTTTACCTTCCCGCTGGTAAGCGGTCCCTATTTATCTACTTGCACCCGAAGGTGCTTTCGAACTGCTAGGTTGGCAGGCGCTGGGACCGAACGACGGGAGCGCACCCTGCCGCGGGGATTCGAACCGCCGACCTTTTGATCGGCAAGTCCTAGGCGCTGAGGCTTTAACCCACAGCGCCACCCGCGTCCCGTTACATATTCCAAATAATCAAGCAGCAGCTCTACAACCACGAAAGACAGCGCTTGTTCCCTCATACTCCAAGATCCTATTCTCCGGAGGCTTTGGGTATTACAACACCCTATGGAACCTGTGCCAAATATCTAAAGGATCTACTACTCCCCTCCATCGAATAGCCTTTATGCTTGTGAGATTAAATGCTTTCCCTTCTGCAGTGACCAAAGGCAGATTCTCACATGCTCCATATCAAGCCCGTTTGTGTGCTTGCAACCAAGGAGTACCTGAGTCAATGGACCACATTCTCAAAGATTGCTCTTCACACAGCAGACCTCGCCAACTGATGCTGAGCAAAATGTTGGACTTCTGGCCTATAACTCCGAGAAGAAGTCAAATGACTCCTGGCAGATCGGGAAAAAGATATCACTGCTTTAGTAGCCTCCTTTTTAGCCACAATCTTACCGGAAAGGTTAATAATAATAGTAATAATAATAATAATAATAATAATAATAATAATAATAATAATAAATAAATAATTAATAATAATAATAATAATAATAATAATAATATAATAATAATAATAATAATAATAATAATAATAATAATAATAAATAACAACAACAACAACAACAACAACAACAACAACAACGGGTGGCGCTGTGGGTTAAACCACAGAGCCTAGGACTTGCCGATCAGAAGGTCGGTGGTTTGAATCCCCACAACGGGGTGAGCTCCCATTGCTCGGTCCCTGCTCCTGCCAACCTAGCAGTTTGAAAGCATGTCAGAGTGCAAGTAGAGAAATAGGTACTGCTCCGGCGGGAAGGTAAACGGCATTTCCGTGCGCTGCTCTGGTTCGCCAGAAGCGGCTTAGTCATGCTGGCTACATGACCTGGAAGCTGTACGCCAGCTCCCTCGGTCAATAAAACGAGATGAGAGCCGCAACCCCAGAGTCAGTCACGACTGGACCTAATGGTCAGGGGTCCCTTTACCTTTATTATTTATCATTTATACCCCAACCATCTGGCTGAGTTTCCTCAGCCACTCTGGGCGGCTTCCAATCAAGTGTTAAAAACATTACAGCATTAAATATTAAAAACTTCCCTAAACTTTCCCAACGATCCATCCTTTTGGGGAACAAGACAGGGCGAAGCAGAATATCTAAGTGCACACGATCACAGTGTGACCTTATGACCCTCGACAGCTTCACCCATGTCCTTTTAATTATCCCAGTGACTTGAAATGTTCTATACTGTGATGCCAATAAAGGGATTTGATTTGATTTGTCAGCTGGAGACAGCAGGTTGTAGAATCACAGAATCATAGCATTGTACAGTTGGAGGGGATCCTGCAGATCATCTAGTCCAATCCCCTGTAATGGAGAAATATGCAGCTGTCCCCTTCTGGGATCGAACCTGCAACCTTGGCCTTATCAGCACCATGCTTTAACCCAGGCATAGGTAAACTCTGGCCCTCCAGATGTTTGGGACTACAATTCCCATCATCCCTAACCACTGGTCCTGTTAGCTAGGGATGATGGGAATTGTAGTCCCAAGCATCTGGAGGGCTGGAGTTTGCCTATGGCTGTTCTAACCAACTGAGCTACCCAGACCTTGCATCCAGCATTAGTTCTATTCAGAGAAGACCCACTGAAATTAATGCCCATTAACTTTGGCACATCTCCTCTGAGTAGGGCTGGCATTGGATACAACCCAATAGGTTGGTCATGCTCACCTTGTGCAATGCCATCCCATCAGATGTTGGAAGCTGCCCAGAGTGGCTGGGGCAACCCAATCAGATGGGCAGCATACAAATAATGAATTATTATAATTATGATTCTATGAATTTATGAGTGTGCCTGCTACAGCCATTCTTGCCTCTCCAATGCCACATGCAATTCTCCCCTCTGAAACATGTGGAGCGCCACTGAGATAGACAGTGTAAAATGATACACAGTGAGGCAGGAAACCCTAACATCACATGTGCACTGATATGGTCTGAATTTTTCTAAATTAAAAAACAACAACAACCAAAGGTGCAGGGAGTTGGGATGGATGTATCTGTCAAGTTTGGTGCTCTCATTTTCTCATTTTTCAAGTCTTTAAGTCAGTCCCCCACATTTCTGCAACAATTTGCAACAGGAAAAAAAATTGCTCATGAAAATTCCTCAGTGTTCGAGTGTGAATTTCTCCCAATAAAACACATTTTTGCATGCAGTTTTGACTACTGTAATGCGGTTTTGTACATTATTTTCACTAATATATTCATCTTTATGCACCCTCCCCCAATATATGAATCTTTGTGACCGTTATTTGATTGGAGAACTGCATCGCAACATTTGCATAAGTGTGAAGTTCAAAGGAGTTTCTCATGTTCCAGTTCTCAAGTTTCAGAACGTGTGAACTAAGGAGTTGCACCTTTAAATGCGAATTGAATCTAATTTCTCCCCCCTCCCTAGTGGGAACACCTTGACTGTTGGATCTCTCTCTCTCTCCCTCTTTTCTGACCTCAGAAACAACCTCCTCAACCTTTTCCCATGACAATAAAAGCTTTTGTTCCCTGAGTTGTTTGCTTGAACATGAATGACTAAGGGACTTTGATTGAAGCAGGAAGGAAGGGAAAACAAATTGTTCACTAATGTGCTCATCACTGATGCCATAAGTGTCAGCAGTGTATGAGGAATGTTGCAATTAATCATCGGTAGAAATGAATACCTACATTGGAACTAGGGATATCATTTTCTGAAAATCTCGTGTCAAGCATACCCTCGCAGATTTTTTCTTTTTTTCTAATTCCATTCTCGCTCCTTGGTTTTGGAGAGAGGTGAGTTATTCCCCTCCCAGTTCTGCTAAAAATAAAATTGCCACACTATGTGCATTAATGTATATATTTTTCACGCATTGCTGTACATATAGCATTATATGTACATTATACTCATTGGCACTCCAGGGGTCCCAAAATAACCAGCACATAACCAGATACGTACAGCAAGGCTGTGTAACTGTATAAATATACTTAGGTAGTAATGCTTACAAAATTTTGCTGCAAAAATATAGTGCAATGTGGGGGCTTGACTCTTTCATATATATATATATATGTATTTTTTCCATGTCATTTTGTGTATAATTATTTCAGCTTTTATTCCCCTGGCTGAGGACAATTGTTTGAACTTTTCCAATGGGTATTGGGAGTGGGGTGGGAAGGGAGGGGAAGGAAAAACTGTACGGGGAATTAAAAAATTGGAAGGAGATAATATAATGTATGTAAAAATATAGAATAACATTTTTATAATTATTTCAGCTTTTAAAAAGCACACCAAGCAACAGCGCATGAGAAGCTTGGACATACAGTGAGAAGCCTGATGCAAAAGGTTGACTGATGCTGGAAAAGCTCAATTGGGTGGGGACTGCCAAATTCCCTGTATAAATCTGTTTAAAACTAATCCCTCCTCCATCTTGATTTTGGAGCACATCTTTCCCTAATGTCTGGGGTCCTTTGATCCAGCATTCTGGGATGGCTGCATGCATCTTTTGCGAGTTGAATGATTCACTGCCATTGGGTTGACAGACGGAAACAATTTAGGTAATATCAGGTCTGAGTAGCCGTTTGGGAAATCTGTCCCGATTCTTTTGAGTTGAGATGTGGGTTCTAAATGTGTCTCGGTTTTAGCAGGAGGAGAAATAATGCGATTGTTTCCAGTGTCTTGCATTTTAAGTGATCTGGCTCCCGTAATAAAAGCAATGAGCGATTGTTACATGTCAACTGGGAAAGGTATCTTGTTTTTCTGGCTGCAGGCTGCAGTGCCAACAGAAAATGTAGGGAGCAGCCATCTTGATGTGTCCCACATCTACAATATATTTTGGAAATTTACAGTGGTACCTCAGGTTAAGTACTTAATTCGTTCCAGAGGTCCGTACTTAACCTGAAACTGTTCTTAACCTGAAGCACCACTTTAGCTAATGGGGCCTCCTGCTGCTGCCATGCCGCCGGAGCACGATTTCTGTTCTCATCCTGAAGCAAAGTTCTTAACCCGAGGTACTATTTCTGGGTTAGTGGAGTCTGTAACCTGAAGCGTATGTAACCTGAAGCTTATGTAACCTGAGGTACCTCTGTATTTGTTTGCTCTGCCTTCGGACACTTTGCAAGGTATTGTGACTAAATCTTACATGTTGGCTTCTGAGTTCAAGGTGCAGGTTTCTTCTATGTTTGGATACAATTGGATGCCATTTTGAATCAAGCAGGTGGACTGAACCTGGCAAAACTGCATGGTGTTTTTTTAGTTTCTTAGTGTTTCTGGAAGGGACGCGGGTGGCGCTGTGGGTTAAACCACAGAGCCTAGGACTTGCCGATCAGAAGGTCGGTGGTTCGAATCCCCACGACGGGGTGAGCTCCCATTGCTTGGTCCCTGCTCCTGCCCACCTAGCAGTTCGAAAGCACGTCAAAGTGCAAGTAGATAAATAGGTACCGCTCCGGCGGGAAGGTAAACGGCATTTCCGTGTGCTGCTCTGGTTCGCCAGAAGCGGCTTAATCGTGCTGGCCACATGACCCGGAAGCTGTACGCCGGCTCCCTCAGCCAATAAAGCGAGATGAACGCCACAACCCCAGAGTCGGCCACGACTGGACCTAATGGTCGGGGTCCCTTTACCCTTTACCTTTAGTGTTCCTGGGGAATGCCTGGTACAGTGGTACCTCGGGTTACAGACGCTTCAGGTTTCAGACGCTTCAGGTTACAGACTCCGCTAACCCAGAAATAGTACCTCGGGTTAAGAACTTTGCTTCAGGATGAGAACAGAAATCGTGCGGCGGTGGCGTGGCGGCAGTGGGAGGCCCCATTAGCTAAAGTGGTGCTTCAGGTTAATAACAGTTTCAGGTTAAGAACAGACCTCTGGAATGAATTAAGTTCTTAACCTGGTACCACTGTAAAAGTGTTCTAGTACACTTTAATTTAAGCTAATATATTTTGTATTGTTTCTTTTTTATGGACAGAGAGAACTTTTTCTAAGTTCTACTTAAACTCAGATCACCCTGCTGCTAGAGTGTCAGTAGTTAATATTTGTTGCATTCTTTTCTGTTCAAATAATATCCAGATGAGTTTGCAATGAAAAACATCAAGTGTGTAATATACTGAATAGGATTCCACCTCCCCAGTTTTTATAACAACACCAATTTTATTAAAATAATATTCAAAGGCACTTGCAAGAAAAAGCAACCAAAATGCAATATTAAACATTAAAATCGCAACAGTACCAAGAACAACAAACAGCTTTTTGCTCCCTTCAAGCAAAGCAGTTTCTGGGGCTCTGGCTTAGCATTTCTGATGGATCACACCAAATGTTGCCTTTCCTTTGACAACTGTGTGAAGGCTGCTCCCAAGATGCTGGCTTAGGTGAGCATTCATCAAGGTACTAATGTTATTTAGGGTGGTGCACAAAGGTCGAATCCCCGTGGCGGGGTGAGCTCCTGTCGTTTGGTCCCAGCTCCTGCCCACCTAGCAGCTCGAAAGCACCCTTAAGTGCAAGTAGATAAATAGGTACCACTTTATAGCGGGAAGGTAAACGGCGTTCCGTGTGCTGTGCTGGCTCGCCAGAGCAGCTTCGTCACGCTGGCCACGTGATCCGGAAGTGTCTCCGGACAGCGCTGGCTCCCGGCCTATAGAGTGAGATGAGCGCACAACCCTAGAGTCTGTTAAGACTGGCCCGTATGGGCAGGGGTACCTTTACCTTTACCTTACAAAGGGCTATCCTGCTGCAACCTTGCATCAGTCCTCTGAGATATTAGGTGGAGAGATGGTATTCTACTCAGAGTCACCCTAGGTAGTTAGGGAGGAACACCCTCTCATCAGATGTCCAGGAGATAAGGAACTACACCGGAGAAGACATCTGAATGCAGCCCTGTATTGGGAAGTTTTTAACAACAACAACAACAACATTTGAGGACAGGTTTCATAAAACCCACCTAAAGCCCATTTGAGCTTCCAACTAACTGCACTGTGCAGGCGTGGAAGGCAGAAATGCAGTTTAAAATGTACTTGCACCAGATTTTTAAACCAACTGTTGATTGTATGGCAGGAATGGGGAATCTACAGCTTTCCAGATGTTGCTACAGCTGCCATCAACCCTGATAACCATGGGGCTGCTGGGAGCGGGAATCCAAGAACATCTGGAAGGCTACAGGATGCTGACCATGTTTGGTGAACAGTCAAACTTTTATCTGACAGTTTTGATGAAATTGCCCTTGATTGCTTTGAATTATGGTAAGAAAGCAGGCAGGGGGAGAATGACTGGTTGGTTGGGCATTACTAAATTTGCCCATATGAACTACTCTCTGCTATTGGCCAGTCATCGAACCTGCAGCTTCTGTGATATCCACCACAAAGCAACAGATTGTAGGGAAGGGTTATTTATAACACTGTAATAACTGAGATTATCTGAGTCATCTAAGGGAGATTATTACAATCGCACCCATCTCCTTGCAAGATCTGGAGGTGCCTGCATGATGAAATTGCCGTTTGAATAGGAGTTTCGTTTGTGTGTGAGCAGAAATCCTTTTGCACTCAATAGACATCTGCTATGGATGCCACACTCAAGTCCACTTGTTTATAATACTATTTTGCAGATAACGTTTGTAATCTGAATCTATTCTACAATGTAATTATAGGCGATTGGGATCATAGCCTCAGGCAGCCTGGTATCTGGTGAGCAAGGATGCCATTTCAGATTAGATGTTTATAAACAAGTTGCTTTTCTTCATAGTAATAGCACTCCTTACAAATCACATCTCTTTTAACATTGAAATTCTGTATGCACTTATTTGGGAGTCAGTCTCATTGACTTGAATGAGACTTACCAGTGAGTAGACACACATAGTATTGCCCTGTAAGCATCTCAGTCACAACATAAAGGTGTAAGGGGGTATTCAGCTATGTCCTATTCAGAGTAGAGCCACTGAAATGAATGAACCTAAGTTAGTCGTGTCTCTTAACTTCAATGGGTCTACTCTGTGTAGGACTAGCATTGCATTCCACCCTATGTATCAATGCAAACTTGCAGAAAAGTGTTCCAGTTACAGATAGGTAGCCGTGTTGGTCTGCCATAGTCAAAACAAAAAAAATTCCTTCCAGTAGCACCTTAAAGACCAACTAAGTTAGTTCTTGGTATGAGCTTTCGTGTGCATGCACACTTCTTCAGATACCTGAAGAAGAATACCTGTATCTGAAGTGTGCATGCACACGAAAGCTCATACCAAGAACTAACTTAGTTGGTCTTTAAGGTGCTACTGGAAGGAATTTTTTTTGTTTTGCAGAAAAGTGTGTGGCACAGTCTACCTTGGACCTACCTGTACTACTTCAAATTGGGGTGTTTTATATATAAAAAAATAACATGCAGATGAAAAGCTACAGCGTCGTGGAGAGGGCTGCAAACCAGCCTTCTCTCTAAGATGCAAACTTTCCATTGAAATCAAAGTAATTGCCTTCCCCCTTGCTAGGTTTTGCTGCAACCTTCTCAGGAATGTTAATCATTATCACCATATAGGCTCGATAAAACCCTCTGCATAAATTAATGTTCCCTATCACTGAAGAGCCAGGTTAAGAAGGGTTTCTTATCAAGGAGGGGGGGGGGAATCATTTGGCTGCCTATGTGTTAGATATGGTATCTTTTACTGAAGGCAGATCGTTTTTCTCCCCAGGCTTAGAGGCAGCTCTCTGTGGTGTGTGTGCCCATCCTGCTTCCAGTTCCGAAGTTTGGGTGGTGTTTTGTTGTTATTGTTTTTGACCAGATGCAATAGGGAAACCTATCATTTTAAAAAGTAGAGACATTTTTAAAAGTAGAGACATCACCTTGCCAACAAAGGTCCGTATAGTAAAAGCTATGGTTTTCCCAGTAGTGATGTATGGAAGTGAGAGCTGGACCATAAAGAAGGCTGATCGCTGAAGAATTGATGCTTTTGAATTGTGGTGCTGGAGGAGACTCTTGAGAGTCCCATGGACTGCAAGAAGATCAAACGCATCCATTCTAAAGGAAATCAGCCCTGAGTGCTCACTGGAAGGACAGATCCTGAAGCTGAGGCTCCAATACTTTGGCCACCTCATGAGAAGAGAAGAATCCCTGGAAAAGACCCTGATGTTGGGAAAGATGGAGGGCACAAGGAGAAAGGGACGACAGAGGACGAGATGGTTGGACAGTGTTCTCGGAGCTACCAGCATGAGTTTGACCAAACTGCAGGAGGCAGTGGAAGACAGAAGTGCCTGGCGTGCTCTGGTCCATGGGGTCACAAAGAGTCGGACACGACTAAATGACTAAACAACAACAACAACAACAACAACAACAACAACAACAACAATAGGGAAACCAAAGCAAGGTGCCTGTATATGCTACGTCTCAAACAATAGGAATAAAATAGACAACTGGGACCTGCAGTAGAATGTTGCAGCATGGAGTCCTTATTGTTCAGAACTCCACACTCCGCTCTGTTTCCCTTCCTAGTTTTCTGTTGCCTTCCCACAACAGCCAGTCAGCATTCTGGTTGCCACTGACCAACCTCAGTCCTTATAGGGCTATTTTTGAGATTCTTTCCCCTCTCCCACTGGGAACACACCAGGGTGACCAGAGGTGGTAGATCTCAAGAGGCGTTCTAACTTCATTTTAAAAATACAGATGCCTAGAAATACCTACTATTGCGGAGTGGCAAGCGAAGATGATAGATTTTGCTGAGTTGGCCAAACTGACTTGCAGGATCCGAGATCAGGACGATCAGAAGTTTCAGAAAAACTGGAGTAAATTTATGGTATATTTAAATGACAATTGTAAAAAGACACTAGCAGGATTGAAGCAATTCCTACAATGTAGATAGGATGTTAAGAAGTAAAGAGTTAGAATACGCGACTGGATTCGATAAGGGATACCAGCTGCTGAGAGGGAGGGAAGTCGCAAGCTCGGCAGAGCAAAAAGGTTTATACGTTGATTAATGTACCATTTAAATAAGTGTGTAAAGAAAATAATAAAAATTTATTAGAAAAAAATACAAATGCCTTTGTTTCCTTTAAAAACAAACAAAAAACAATAACATATTTTTATTAAAGATTTCTTGGTTTACAAAAGTATGTGCAATGTCTCTTTTCTCAAGTTACATTTTCTACAGATCAGTTTAAATTGTTGAGACATTAGTGTTAAACTAGGAAGGAAAGGGGGAAAGAACTTCATTGGCTATGGGTAGCTGGAGATCGCCGTCTATTTTTGTGGTTACCTCTTGTTAACTTGCCTTTCTGCGCAATTTCCATAGGAGCAAGTGTGTTATAGCAAATGCACACAAAAGGAACGAGCGCTGCTCTTAAGGTGCCTGGTTGGCTAACAGATTAATTGCACACACGAGGAGCGTGCTGTATCAGGCAAGTGACCCATCCTGTTCTCATTGTGGCCAGCCATTTGCCTATGGGAACCTCCAAGACGTTTGTGAGTGCAACACCGTTTGTTCACCTGCAGTTCCCACCAATTGGTGTTCAGAGGCATCCTGTCTCTGCCTTGATAGCCTTGTCCTCGAGGAGTTTGTCGAATCCTTTCAAAGCCACCCAAGTCAGTAGCCACCACTGCCTCTTGTGGAAGAGGGAAGAAGCACAAGCTTTTGTGGATCAAATGGAAACCCTACGTTAGAGGCCAGACGTCCTAATGTCAGCAGTGTTGTTTTTGTCAATTTCCCTAAAAATATCTAGCTCAAAATAGCTCACAAACTGTCAGGCTTCAGGGAATCAGATTCCTCCCCCAGTGGCAGCAAAGAAGCAGATTTTAAAAAAGAGTCCTTACCAATTAGTTTATTCAGTAATCACAGCAGGAGACAAAGGAATGCGCTCTCTCTCTAGAAATGGCGTTGCTCCAAGTGAAGTCCCACCCTGCCCTTCATCTCCCCTATTCTACGTCAGTCCTGCATTGGCTAATCTGAGCCTTCTGCCACTGAGCTCTCTACTCTACTACCCTCAGAGCCCACCTGGTCCTGGGAGAGGAGGGGTCAGGAATGCTTTCCAAGGACCCTGAGTCTGTCAGCTGTCTCTTCCCTGGTGCTTTCTTCTTCCTGCTGCTCCTCTCCCAATATTTCCCAGCTTCTGCCCTCTGAACTATGCCCTTCTGCAAACCACTGTTCTGAATCTATACTGTCCTCCTGTTCTCGGGAAGGTTCAGGAGAATGGGGTGGTGGCCCCCACCATTCCTCCTCAGTCCAGCCCCTGACACAAACGCCTCAGCAACTTTTGTGTTCGGATTTTCACTTTCTGAAATATGGCAACCCTAGCCCCAAATAGCACAGGGAATCAGAAGTGAGCAGGAAATTGGATTTTCCTTTCCCCGCCGCTCTGTTTGTGGACTTCCCAGAGGTGTTTGGTTGATGGCGGTTGGAAACAGTATGCTGGAGCAGATGGATTGTTTCTCAGACCCAGCAGGACTTTTGTGACGAGAGCCTAAGATGGCTGAGCACATGTGTTGCATGCGAAAGCTCCCAGGTTCAATCTCTGGCATAGGCATAATAATAATGATAATAGTTTATTATTTGTACCCCACCCATCTGGCTGGGTTTCCCCAGCCACTCTGGGCGGCTTCCACAAAGACCAAAAATACACTAAGATGTCACACATTGAAAACTTCCCTGAACAGGGCTGCCTTAATATGTCTTCTGAATGTCAGGTAGTTGTTTATCTCTTTGTCATCTGGTGGGGGGGTGTTCCACAGGGCGGGCGCCACTACCGAGAAGGCCCTCTGCCTGGTTTCCTGTAGCTTTGCTTCTCGCAATGAGGGAACCGCCAGAAGGCCCTCAGCACTGGACCTCAGTGTCTGGGCAGGAGGATGGGGGTGGAGACTCTCCTTCAGGTATACTGGGCCGAGGCCGTTTAGGGCTTTAAAGGTCAACACCAACACTTTGAATTGTGCTCGGAAACGTAGAAAAATGACCAGGGAGCAGGTGGCATGACATCTGGCTGATACCAAGCTGCTGTTGCCACTGCTAATTCTGTAGTATTATGGTTCAAAGGGCAATGTTCTAACAAGGTATAAATAAGGCAGCTTCCTGTGTTCTGTGAGGTGGTGCATATAGAACTATCTTGAGCATGTGGAGTCCTGTTGCACCCAGGTACCGCTTTTGGGCTTCACATGGGGATCTGGTCAGCCACTGTGTGACCAGGATACTGGACCAGATGAGCCACTGGCCTCATCCAGCAGGCTATTTTTATGTTATGCATTCCCCCACAAAGGAGTGGCTTGCAGATGAAAAGCAAACACATGAGTAATGCATGTGCTTCTATTGTTTATCATTATTCTCAACAAACAGGCCAAAAGGCCCATGAACTTCAGGTACAGTCTGTGACATGTCTCTGCAAAGCTTCTAAGTATAGAAAGAAGCAGAGGGACCATGATGGGTAGTGATCACACGATCTTTCTAAGCTTTGCCGTGCTAATTTAATGCTAATTTGATGTGCATGTGACCATGTAGGAAGTGGAATGATTCCCTCTCCCCCCCCCCCATCACATTCACATTTGACTAGAAATCCGGAGAGGCAGAATTGCTGCAAAGTTCTCTTACATCACCGAACATTGGAGCTAAAGTATTGCAGCCAGCATAACCTGTTAGTTGGGTCACACTTTGGCCCAAGGTGTGCAATTCTCCTTTGGAATTCTCCCTCCTACGAATTTCACAATGCAGTTCTCCAGCAGCAACAAAATCTGCACAAAAATGTGCCGTGTTAGGGGAGAGTGCGCATAAAAATAACAAAATAATACAATGCATTATTTATGGGAAACAGCTTGCAAAAATATGTATTTAAAGCAAAATTGCAAATATGTAGATTGGGGAAAATGTGCACTAAAATGCTAACAAATATTTGTGACGGTTTCTTGTTTTTTAAAAAGAGAAGATTAGCAAACTGATGTAGAGGTGTGAAACATAATTTTGGAAAAATGAGAAATCGAGAGAAAGTGAAATGGACAGATTCATCCATCACTAATGATAGAGGGAACGAGAGATGCTTGCCCATCAGACTTGCCCGTTGTGGAGTTGGGTTTCCAGGCGATATACTAATGGGTTGTTTTTTGCTAAAGGACTAGAGAGCACTGATGAAGACCTCATCCTCTATTCCTGGTGCGTTTTTTTCCTGTGTTGCCTCTAGGCTGGATCTTGTGGGTGTTGCTACAGCTGTGCATGTCGGTAATGAGCCTTACGCTAAATGTTTCCGGTCTGCTATGTTCCCGGGAGGATCTTGTGAGCTTCAGCCGAACGGGGTCTGCTTTATATGAGTGATTTAACGTGGTGTAAGCAATCTGCATGCTCAGGGTGTGCATATGTGTGAGGGAGAAGCTGCCATTGGTATCACATTATTTTATTAGAGTTTCAAAGCTGATATTAAGTGGACATGATTTCTTCCCATGGACCATTAATTTTGTTTTATTGCTGGCCTGATGGCTATTACCCCTTCTTGCCAATACATTCCTCCATTAGGCTTGTACAATTAACAAAATATGAGCTGTTTAAAGCGTTGCTATGAACAATGGGTCACTGAGAAGCAGGTCTGGGGAAAAGAGGGGTGGTTTTGTGAGTGCTTTGTGACCATGAGATGCTATGGGGCTGGCAGAGGAGAGTGTGTGCAGATCGATTTGTGTCCCTTTGCAGATAGAAGGCTCCTTTCTACAAAACATTTTCTATTTGGTTTTTCAAATCCAAAATGCAATTTGAGTTATGAGTGGTGCATGTCTGTTCTGTTTTTCCCCTTTTAGAAATGTGCCAGAGCTGGGGCCCAATTCGTTTCCCTTCTTTTGTGTACTTAAGGGCGCAGGCAATTGCAGCACAAGATATACATACCCAAATGCAAAATAACAGGACTGTCACATGATTACATCTAGTCAATTAATCATCCGAGTGTTAGTTTATTAATCAGATATATCTGCATACATTTGCATGGGATTAAAATGAGTGGCTCAGATGTCAAAGCATGCATTCATTGCTTCTAGGATGGGGGGGGGGGGGGAGAGAGAAATCTGTGACCCTTCAGAATTTGCTGGACTCCTTCAGGCCCAGCCAGCATGGCCAATGGACAGGGTTGCTAGGAGTACAGAAGTATCTGGTGGCCCACAGGTCTGCACCCCTGTTTTTAAATAACTTGTGCATGCTTAGAAAGAGGCACGGATGCTTGAGCTGAGATTCCTGCATTGCAGGGAGTTGGAATAGATGGTCTTTGGGGTTCCTTCCAACTCTACAATTCTATGATTCCATGATGGAGAGAGGGGGGGGGTGCGCCTCTTTTAAGAATGATACTTACCATCTGGTCCCATCACCTCCTGGCAAATCGAAGGGGAAGAAATGGAGGCAGTGAGAGATTTTACTTTCTTGGGCTCCATGATCACTGCAGATGGTGACAGCAGTTATGAAATTAAAAGATGCCTGCTTCTTGGGAGAAAAGCAATGACAAACCTAGACAGCATCTTAAAAAGCAGAGACATCACCTTGCCGACAAAGGGCCATATAGTTAAAGCTATGGTTTTCTCAGTAGTGATGTATGGAAGTGAGTGCTGGACCATAAAGATGGCTGAAGAATTGATGCTTTTGAATTATGGTGCTGGAGGAGACTCTTGAGAGTCCCATGGACTGCAAGAAGATCAAACCTCTCCATTCTGAAGGAAATCAGCCCTGAGTGCTCACTGGAAGGACAGATCCTGAAGCTGAGGCTCCAATACTTTGGCTACCTCATGAGAAGAGAAGACTCCCTGGAAAAGACCCTGATGTTGAGGGCACAAGGAGAAGGGGATGACAGAGGACGAGATGGCTGGACAGTGTTCTCGAAGCTACCAGCATGAGTTTGACTAAACTGCGGGAGGCAGTTGAAGACAGGAGTGCCTGGCGTGCTCTGGTCTATGGGGTCACGAAGAGTCGGACACGACTAAATGACTAAACAACAACTTACCATTTAATGTTTTTGTTCTTGGGGACAAATTTATAGCTCTACAAAATAGCCCAAATAATTTTGAATTAAACCCTCGGTTAATGTTTTGCCTACAACTGGATGTGGGTGGCAGCATGGGCAGCACAACTCTTGTATAGTCACAATGAATTTAACTTAGTAATGTCAGTTAGCACATTACTAAGTGTCACCACTAAGTGTGGTGCTGATAACGCCAAGGTCGTGGGTTCCATTCCCATATGGGCAACCTGGAAATTCCTGCATTGCAGGGGGTTGGACTAGAGGACCCTTGGTCCCCTCCCATTTCTATGATTCTACAGTTTGTTGTTTAGTCATTTAGTCGTGTCCGACTCTTTGTGACCCCATAGACCAGAGCACGCCAGGCACTCCTGTCTTCCACTGCCTCCTGCAGTTTAGTCAAACTCATGCTGGTAGCTTCGAGAACACTGTCCAGCCAGCTTGGCCTCTGTCGTCCCCTTCTCCTTGTGCCCTCCATCTTTCCCAACATCAGGGTCTTTTCCAGGGAGTCTTCTCTTCTCATGAGGTGGCCAAAGTATTGGAGCCTCAGCTTCAGGATCTGTCCTTCCAGTGAGCACTCAGGGCTGATTTCCTTAAGAATGGATAGTTTTGATCTTCTTGCAGTCCATGGGACTCTCAAGAGTCTCCTCCAGCACCATAATTCAAAAGCATCAATTCTTCGGCGATCAGCCTTCTTGATGGCCCAGCTCTCACTTCCATATATCACTACTGGGAAAACTATAGCTTTAACTATACGGACCTTTGTTGGCAAGGTGATGTCTCTGCTTTTTAAGATGCTGTCTAGGTTTGTCTTTGCTTTTCTCCCAAGAAGCAGGCATCTTTTAATTTCGTGACTGCTGACACCATCTGCAGTGATCATGGAGCCCAAGAAAGTAAAATCTCTCACTGCCTCCATTTCTTCCCCTTCTATTTGCCAGGAGGTAATGGGACCAGTGGCCATGATTTTCATTTTTTTGATGTTGAGCTTCAGACCATATTTTGTGCTCTCCTCTTTCACCCTCATTAAAATACCACCCACAGAAAATAAGAAAATCAAGCAGGATTAATCATCTCTATCCAGAACAAGTGGATTTAGGCTCAAAATACTATGCTCCCATTATTCCCCTATTTTCTGGGGACTATTTTCTGCTTTTTTTAAATTTCTTTTAGAATAGCAACGGCACTGTCACTGGGATGACGTTGGAGAGATCTTTGTGTCCACTGTAGGCAGTGAAGCAAGTTGGCAGACCAATATGGTTCAGTTATTTGGTGATAGCAAATCTATGTATTAGTATTAAGGAGAATAATAATGCTGCTCCAACCTTTAAGAAAAGGTCGTGCATTTCCCCATTCCAGATCTCAAGGCAGGCTGGGAAATGAAGGCACAGTAATATTCTAGTTTCTATTGGCTCTGCCCAGAGTGGGGAAATCCTCCCTCTCTCCTTTGCAACTTAGTTTTGTTTAGTTCTTTCAAGTCCAGGAAGAGGGGTAAGCTCACTCATTCTTACAGAACTTCATAAAAAAGCTTCCTAACCATATTCATTCAGAGCCAAAATAACAGCCTACTGGGATGTGAGGAAATACCTCTACATGAGCCTTGTGAATCTCAATAAAATATATTGTTTGAAAACTTTGTGGGGTTCTATCCAGATTGAGAGAAGTCTCAGGACAAGCATAGCGTAGTCACAGTTTGAGTGTTGGTCTAGGCCTGAGGAGCTCTGGGTTTGAATCCTACCTCAGTCACAAAGCTTACTTTGGATTGCCCAGTCCAAGGAACCGTCCCATTTGCCCCCCAGTTTCCTTATGATGGGATCATAGGGGTTGGATCAATGTCTTAGCTTGCCCACTGTTCCCTTGAAACCTACTTTGCCTATGAATCGTATTGATCTGAGCATGGAAGATTTTGGTAGAACCCATACTCCGAGTTCAATTTCTTCATCCAGGACAGTTTGCCTTGCAATCCTAAGAAATTTGAGCTTTCTGGCTGAGGGAAAGGGTTTCGTTGGCCCCAGCCTTAGCATTCTCTGTGCTGTACAATATTTCTTCTTCATCGAAAGGTGGAAACTCTAATGATGTAAATGGTAGAAACTTTTCCACGCTAAACTCAAGTCATAAAGACCAAAGTCCACTGTAGCAAATGTGGCTATAAAACTACTTTTTTTACTTTCAAAGCTATTGGGACAGGAACTGAAACATGAAATGTAAAGAATGAATGCGCTTTGTTTTCATAATAACAGCACACATTTTCTTTCTTTTTTTGATACCAGCTGCAGTTTCAAGCTGAAATTCTTCTACTTGTAAATGGAGAGAAAACTGACCATGTATCTTACTTTATATTACTAGTGTCTGGGCTGAGATGAGGGCAGCCGCCTGGGGTGGAGTCTGGAGCCAGGAGCTATGGGATCAGGCCATAGTCAGGGCTAGGTTGGCCATTTGCACATTTCCAAAGAAGAGGGAATACATCGCCAAAAGAGGACAAAAGATATAACAGAATTTGTCTCGTGTCTGTTCAGATACCCTGGTCCCAGATCACTTGTGGGCCATAGAGAAATAAATGGTTCTGTGGTGGTACTCATCTTAATAGGAAGTCAATAGCAAGGGTATTGTACTGGGTTTCCTTAACTGTGTAAATCCATCCAAATGACTCTTGTTCAGAACTTTTCAACCAATTGAAGACCTATTTACACTGCAAGGCCAGTATTTTTGTGCTTAAAAATATATATTTTGCATTGATGTTTCATACTGGTTTTACACTGTTTTTTAGATTTCCATATGTTTGTATCATTTTTGTATTATTGGTTCAGAGAGAGAGAAAGTTGCCCAGAGTTACTGGATGGAAATGCAATGAATATTTGGGAAAAAATAATCAATTTTCATTGGGACTTGTAATTGAAAATTTAGCAAACTGATGCAGAAATGTGGGCTACCAAGCTACAGACTGAAAACATGAGAAACACAGAGAAACCAAAATGGATGAATTTGTCCATCCCTTATATAAAATATTCTTTATTATATTAATAGGTACCTTCTGGAACTGGATCCTGAGCTATCTGCCTTTCCAGCTGATCTGTTCCAGAGTTCGCTGAATGGTAAGTAACCTGATTGGCATTTTATCCTGCATTTGACAGAGGTTACAGGGCCTATTAAGGAGGCACCCACAATGTTGTAGTTGGTGTTCTGGAAACTTACTGAAATAATACACCCCAATTCGAAGAAAAAGGGATAGAGTGTGATGCATTTTAACCAGTCTTCATTGAGTCTGTGTTACAGCCAACAATGTTTTCTGTGTGCAATTAGTTCTACAGGGGTGACTAATCTCTTGCCCTCCAGATGTTGTCAGTCTCCAGCTCCCATCATTCCTGACCCGAGGGTGATGGAGTTGTGATTCAGGAACACCTGGAGAGCTACGGGTTAGCCACTCCTGATGTACAACAATGATCTGGAAAGGTTGCTGCACATATTGGTGTATAAGCACATATTGGTTGTTGGTGCACATATTGAAAGGTTGGTGCACATATTGGAGTATAATGTTTGCAGGCACCCTGTCCCTTGTCGTCCTTTGTTTAAATGGAGAGATGGACTGTGGCTTTTATGTCCATGGTTTTCCTGGACTCAGTGTTTCCTGAATAAGTGTGTATAGCAGAGTCTGGTGGGGAGCGTCACCCACTTCTCTCTCCTTCTCCCTTTCTCCACACCGAGTAGGCTCTTGAGAGAGGGAAATGGCTGTTGCCAAAGGTCTGGACAGATCACTTGCGGAGGGCTTTTGAAATTAGGCTGAGAGCCCTAGGGCCACGGACTGCCTGTTTGCGCTGCCTGTAATTGATTTTGGTGCTCATTATACTGTTAATGCCAGTTGTCGTCTGTTAGCTTATGGTGAAAGTTCTGTGCATTTGGCAGAGCTTACAGAAGCATTGAGACTTTGCCAGTTCTCTTGGTTGAGCAAAGCCAGTTCTGCCTCTATTCCTGGTCCCCTTGCTTCCTCTTCCCATCAGTGATTGATTTACACAGAAAACTAGCTTAGCCAGGAGAACCGTAGATTTGTCTAGCTGGGAAAGACATGAGAGGCAACCAAGCTGATCAGCTAAAGTATTAAACTGAAGTGAGGACCTGCCATTGCTTGAGTAAACCAATCAATCTGTATAACAAAAGCATGTGCTCTGTGATTTATTTATTTTTTGCAGCATGGGGTGGATGGGGAGATCATTGGAGGGAAATGAAGGACATAAAACAAGTATTAGCTGCTTGAGAATAACAGTGGGAGAGGACTATTGCTCTCATCTGGTGCTTTCTGTCTTCCCACTGGCATCTGTTTGGCACTGGATACAGGATGCTAGACTAGATGGGTCTTTGGCCTGATCCAAGAGGATTCTTATATTGTTAAATTATGTGTCACAAGTCAACAAGTAAAGGGATTAAGGAAAACCTATGCCTGTACTGTGAACCCAGTCAGGGACGATAATCTTCCCTAGATTTTGTAGAGGCAAGGGAAGGTTGTCTGTTTGGTGGAGATTAAAACCACCCAAAGTTGATAAATGGAGCTGAAGGAATGGGATGGAGAAGAGAAATGAGGAATGAATGAAGAAATAGCAGGCTGAGAGAATAATGGGTTGACTGCCAGGATCTGCCAGGGCTAAAACCGAGAACTTTGGAGCCAATTGGAGCATCTTCCCAGGCAGTGAAGTACTGTCAGTGTCTGGGCTGGCCCTGTCCACCTAAGGTGGCCACTGGGCCTTCCTGGACAGGAAGAGCTATAAAGGACTTCCTGTTTGGACTAAGACCTTGCCTGAGCAACAGAAGCCTTCATGGCTCTAATGTGTTCCTTGTCTCTGACCCCTTGCTTAGATTCTTGGCTCTGACTCCTTCTGGTCAACAGATGGACTAAGCAGATGCCTGCTTCCCCACTTTGTACCTAAAAGAGCTCCTTTCCCATCTTGTACCCTACAATCGGCAGGTGAGGCCTTGCCCAGTTGGCATTGTGCCCTTTTCCGTGGTGGTTCCCTGCTTGTACAGTGCCTTCCCTACTGAGCTGCAGCTGTCTCCCCTGTTATAGACTTTCAGGAGAAACATTCCTGTTTACGTGGGTATTTGATGGCTGAAAAAGCATTGTTCCCAGCAACCCAGAGATCCCTGGTGGGGGTAAGCTTTTTAAAATAATGTTTTAACCTTTTTGTAGATTCTTTTTAATGTTTTATCACTGCCATGTCTTCTGCCCTGGGCTCCTTTGGGCAAAAGGGCAGGATATAAATTGCACAAATCAATAAATATTACCTCCATTCCAGGAAAAGCATCGCCTCCATCAGGCTGCTGTTAAAAGCGACAACTCTAGAGGTGATGGGAAGGTATTCAACATGGTGGCAGAGGCAGATGCTTAAGAGGAGGGCAGTGCCGTTGTTGCTTACAGCCTTTGGGACAATATAGAAGGTGGGAGAGAAGGCTTTGTTTTTCCATCTGGAAACTGTTTGCTTTACCTCTACTGTAACTACAGCAACTCTAGAACTGAAGAGCGGTGGCTGGGCTTGCATTTTACATATTGAATGGAACCCACCAGCCAATTCTTTGACTGCAGGCTTCCGGCACCATTTTAGCAATGCTCTGGCTCCTAACTAATCTACACGTATATGTGATTAATTGTTATCAGCGGATATCATCACTCCCATGTAAAAATAGACTGTGATGACTATTTGAATAAATCATAAGAACAGCTAACCTGACACCACATAGCATCATGCAGTTGGCTGAGCAAGGCGCGTTCTCATCCTTGACCTCGTATGGCTTGCAGAGATCAGTGTTTGCTTATGGAAGCTGGTGATTTAAAGTTGTGGCTGTGCAGACCTTCTTCTCGCACAGGGAGCCTGTTTCACCACCCATTTCCATGCCCCATTCCCACTGTATGATCCAAACTAAGACATATCTCTTCACTTCTCTGGATGCAGAGTGAGGTTACACAATGGCCAATGTGAGTCTTTTTCCATTATCTGTGACTGTTCAGTTGTTTTATATGAATACTAGAGATCAAGATGAAGATTTACTTTGGCCACTAAATTCAGATTTGGAGCTGGCGGGGCATGGGGGGAGAAGGGTGCAGGGGAGTCAAGGGAGAGAGAAATCCAGGAATATTGAGGGGGGGGAGATTCTAGAAATTGGGGGTAGAGGTTCGGAAAAAGCAGCGGGAGCCCAGCAGACCCCACAACCTCCCCCACACTGTCTTGCTTGGAATGATGTTGTCTGTTGACCTATCATTGTTCCAGAGGCATTGCTGTGGGGTATGTGTGTGTTGATCACATTACATGTATGTTTGAACCAGACCTATGAATGGCATTTTCCCATTGCTGACACAGAGTCCAGGGCAATGGGATCTTCCTGTTGCACTAATGTTGTTACCCGAGTTTTATTTGCCTTTTTAAAATGGCGGTTTACGTTTCGACATGGTTAAGTAAAGTAAAGGTAAAGGGACCCCTGACCATTAGCTCTAGTCGTGGCCGACTTTGGGGTTGCGGCGCTCATCTCGCTTTATTGGCCGAGGGAGCCGGTGTACAGCTTCCGGGTCATGTGGCCAGCATGACTAAGCCGCTTCTGGCGAACCAGAGCAGTGCACGGAAACGCCGTTTACCTTCCCGCTGGAAGGTACTTGACGTGCTTTCGAACTGCTAGGTTGGCAGGAGCTGGGACCGAGCAACGGGAGCTCACCCCGTCGCGGGGATTCGAACCGCTGACCTTCTGATCGGCAAGTCCTAGGCACTGTGGTTTAACCCACAGCGCCACCTGCGTCCCTCTCGACATGGTTAACGCCCATGCTATTTCACGATATGGAGGTAACAGAAATACTATTATGAATGAATACATAGATAAATAAATCTGCTTGCTCAGCAGAGGACCCCAATAAGAAGCCGGATACTTCTTGAATGATAAACAAGTTGCCTGCATGATGACGTAGGATTCTGGGCATGATCATAGAAACATAGAGTTGGAAGGGACCCTTGAGAATCATCTAGTCCAATTCCCTTCAGTTAAGGAATATGCAGCTGTCTTGTATGGCGATTGAACCTGCGACCTTGGTGTTATCAGCACCATGCTCTAACCAACTGAGCTATAAAGCAGTGGTCTTCAGCATCTGCAAGGCTGTGATGCTTTTCCAGAGCTTTCTGTTTTTATTCCGCAGGCAATAGATGTGTGTGATAGAAGAACCAATGTATCTAGAGAGAGAATCCTTTCTTCTTCTTCCTTCTTTCCTGAGAGGCATTGATACCCTTTCTGTTTGCCTGTATCTTCTGCTTTTCTTTGTTCTTTGTTCTTGATCAGGGTAAACTGAGAGCACATTTCTCTGCGAGCTTTGAAAGCCAGGCCCCCTCATCCCACCCCTTTGCAATAACAGCTCCATAAGCTTGACCAGCTGTTTGCAAACTCCGCCTGTCACGTTCTGCAATTTTACGAATCCGTGAATCTGACCCTTTGATCATCTCCATGGAGCACAGATGCCAAAGGTCAGGACAGCCTTAAAGATGGACAAAAGGCTTTGAGGCTGACCAAGGACTGTGTTAGGGGGTCAGAGTAATGAGAAGAACCTTGCCTTTCTGTTCTTTCTTGTAGTGTGTTTTGGAAATGATCCCTTTGCCTGCGCATCTCTGTGCATTACGAGTGTGGATGGTGAGAAATTTGATTCAGTTTGCATTTAAAGGGAACTTGCCAAATTCACATTTTCTGAAACAATATGTGGACTGTCTTCAGAAATTTGCACTTATTCGAGTTTTGCAATCCAGTTCTCCAGCAAAGCAAAGAGTACAAAATGCATAAACTATGGTGAAATGTCCATACATTAGTGAAAGTAACATAGAAAAAATGCATTATAATACAGGGAATTGCTTTGCAAAAATTTGTATATTAGGCAGAATTGCATAGCAAAGTGTGTATACCTGGATAAATTTGCACAAAAATGCTGACAAATTTTCATGTGGACTAAAAAAACCCCCTGCAAATTTATGTAAGAACTGAACTTCAGAGTGGAAAAATGAGAAACTGAAAGAAACCAAAATTGACAGATTCACAATTCCTAATTATGCAGAGAAGCCACTAAGCCCTCATGCCACTTGCACACAAACCCCATGAGCTTCAGGCACGTTAGACACACCCTAGGGTAACCATTCCCACTTGGAAACTCTTGAGTTCAATATGAAAATGGATGGTGCTTTGAAAATAAGAATGGATGAATCTCTGTAAGGAGCTGGAGTCAAGGACAGGTCAGCAAAAAAGCACCCAGTGTCAGTGAAGTTGGCTATTCAAAGAAACAAAAAAGAGCTCAATCCTAGTAGTCACAGCAACCCTTCCCAGTAGGTCTTGCTTCAGGGAGGCAGTTGCAAGGACTGAAGGTGCCTTCTCCTCCCCTGGGTCCTTCCTAAGTAGCTAAGGCTCTGTTGTCTTGTCTCTCTTTGCTCTCCCTCTTCATTCCTCTCTGTGTTCTGGACTCCTTGGCTTCTTCAGCAGCTTGCCTCCACTCTGTCTCTCTCTCTGCTTCTGCCTCTGCTTCTGCACTGCTCTCTGCCACAGCCTCTTCCTGCTCACTAAACCCTGTTAGCTCTTCAGTTTCCCACACCTCCACCTCCCAGTCCCCCCTCTTCTCCCTCTGACCACTCATTGTCGCCCCACCATCAATCATCTGGCTCTGAGCCTTCTTCTCTTGGGGGTTCCCCCCTGGTACCTTCCGCCACTCCTCTGCATCCAGCCAGTCCATGACATTTTGTCAATTTCAGTGTTTTTCATTTTTCCAGCTTATGTTCAGTTCTCCACAATTCTTCATCGGATTCATTGGCACTTTAGAGCAATCCACCCCCCACCCCCGATGTATAAACTTTTTGGGTAAGCTGTTTCTCTAATATAATGCTTTTTCCTGTGCTCTTTTCACTAGTTACACATTTTCATGTTCATCCCCCCCCCCCCGAAACAGTCATTTTCAGACACATTATTTGGTGGGAGAACTGTATGGCAACAAAAGTGAGAATTTTCAAAGGATAGCTGTGTTTTGGTTTGTGTATTGTTTCACGAACTGCAAATTAGGAGCCTGAGGATGAAAATGTGAGTCGCACTGAATTATCTCTCGTATCCCTGATTGAAAGCCTCAGGCAAATCCTCAGTAAGAATGTGATCTTTTTGGTTATTCTGCAGATATGAATGGAAAGATATGGAAGAAAAGGCGACAGTAGAACAAGCGGCTTCACAAGACCTAGGCAGTGGTCCCATTCCCACCCCAGCACAAATTTCTGTAGCTGACAGCAGTTAGGGGACCATAGGAGTAGCGACAGAATGTCACATTGCAAAATGAAAAGGGCTACCTTGTGCATAATCTGACACTCTCTCCCACCCGTTCCCTCTGGTCCCCACACTGAAATTTAAAGCCACTAAGACAAAAGGCAGCCTGGCTGATGTAGGAAGGCTTGTGACCATGGAATCTGTGAACAGCAGGACAGCCTGAGGGCTGCGAAGTGTGGGGTTGTCTTGATTTCCACCCTGTTTTTGTTTCCTCACACGATTCATCCTTCAGTTGCTACCTCAGCTCTCAAGCTTCCTGCAGAATTTCCCTTTTTGATCTCAAAAGGGCACACATCTGCCTGCAGCAATAAACCTCGGCTGCCTTGTTTTCCCCGTGTCGCCACGGTGAGGAGGATCTGTCAATAGAACCCGTGTGAAAAGCAGATGATGAGTACCAAGCAGAAACGCTTGTGCTTACCTGGACTTTGGGAGAGAGGTGGTGGTGCTATTTACAGTGGTGCCCCGCAAGACGAATGCCTCGCAAGATGAAAAACTCGCTAGACGAAAGGGTTTTTCATTTTTTGAGGTGCTTCGCAAGACGAATTTCCCTATGGGCTTGCTTCGCAAGACGAAAACGTCTTGCGAGTTCTTGCGAGTTTGTTTCCTTTTTCTTAAAGCCACTAAGCCGCTAATAGCCACTAAGCCGCTAAGCCGCTAATAGCCGTGCTTCGCAAGACGAAAAAACCGCAAGACGAAGAGACTCGCGGAACGGATTAATTTCGTCTTGCGAGGCACCACTGTATTTGCTGTTTAAAGCATTTCTGCCCCACTCTTGAGCTCCCAACGGCGGCTTGCAAAGATCAGCATTGAGACAGTCCCTGCCCCCAAGCTTAAATTCTAAAGGGCGTGGCACAAAAATGATAGGCGTTAGGAAGGAGGAGGAGAACAAACTCAGGCCTTAGTTCTTTGCCACAAAGTTCTTATCAAAACCAGTTGGAATGGAAAACAGTTCAAGGAGAAGCAGGAGGCAAACATCTCTCCACTTGAGTGATGGAGTGGCCCTGTTTCTCTTTGCTCTTGCTACTGTCGCCTGATGGAATGGCTCTTTCCTGATGCCTGATGGAGGGTGGAGCCTAATCCCACCTTAGCTTATTTGGGAGGAAGAGTGAGACAAGAAGTTTAACAAACAAACAAACAAACTATGGGACTGGCTTCTCAGTGGTGCTGCTGGTGGCCCCGCGCCCCTTTCCCTTTCTGCCTCCTTCTCTCTATTCCCAAATCATTCCCAAATCCCTATGCTCACTTTGTGGCGCAGTAAAGGTACATTTATTTATCTGAGTAGTCTTTTTGCCTCAGTATCACATAGGTGCCTGTGGCGTTTGTATACAGAGCCCCCAGTCGTTTCATGGACTATTGACCTGTACACCACTGCTTTATTCTTCCACTGCCACCAACCAGGTTTCTTCTGGTGAAATCCTGAGTCTCAGTCAGGTTGTAAAGTTGACAACAAAGATTAAAGTTTATTGAAGAACAAACAAGTTTTAAATAGGTTCAGAACGGTTTCTCAAATGCGCGCCCTTAACTTGATGTGGCACTATCTCACACTGTCACACTCTTCTCCCTCCCGGTCTCTCACTCTGTCACAACCACTATGTTTGACTTTTAGTGCCTCTGTCTGACCCTCACTCCTCTGTCTCCCCCTGGTAAACCCCTGGGCTGAGCCTCAAAACCAGGTAGGCTCCACCTCTGAGTTTTCTCATTGGTCAATCTACATTAACCATTTACATCCCCCTGTACAAACATAATCTCAAGGAATGGGCAAACGCCACATCGCCTATCTGACCACTTCAGTCTGTGGAACTAGCACTTTTAAAAATGCCATGTAATATATGCTCTGCATTTGCAAGGAGTCAGTATCTTAGTGTGGGCAGCAGCCTGAGTATTGACATTAGGCTGTGCCCTCGCTAGATTCCTACAGAAACTTATTTTAATTTCAGCAAGCCTAGTTATGACTCAGTTATCTTTTTTTGTTTTTTGTTTTAAAGGTTTTGCTCATATCTGTGTCTCATTGATGCATAAACTTTTTGAGCTACAAGGGGGGTTGGCCATGTTTTTTGCCCCAGGTGAAGCCTCTAGAGGGGTGCCATTGAGGCTTCTAGCCTGTGTGTGTGTGTACACAAATGCACATGGGGGTGTGTGCAAAACTGGGTCTTTGACCAGCCTAGTTTGCCCCTGCAAAGCTTGGAGATTCCTCTGACTAAGCGATCTATAACTTTTTTCTAAAGAAATAAGTACCGTATTTTTTGCTCTATAAGACTCACTTTTTCCCTCCTAAAAAGTAAGGGGAAATGTGTGTGCATCTTATGGAGCTAATGCAGGCTGCACAGCTATACCAGAAGCCAGAACAGCAAGAGGGATCACTGCTTTCACTGCGCAGCGACCCCTCTTGCTGTTCTGGCTTCTGAGATTCAGAATATTTTTTTTCTTGTTTTCCTCCTCCAAAAACTAGGTGCGTCTTGTGGTCTGGTGCGTCTTACAGAGTGAAAAATACGGTAATTAATAATGAATTTGAAACAGAGGGCCTTGTTCCTCCTTATGGATAGGTAGCATTATTTTCTAAAAGTGATTCCTTATCTTTTGAGAGAGTCCATGCACATTACTTATTCAGATATACATGCAAGTGTTGTTGGGTTTGTCATATCTTAATATCTAAAGTTGAATGAGCTGAACCCCATGTTTGAATCACAGGGATCATACAGGGATGCTCATTAGGGAGCCAAGACAGGTTGCCATTTGGGGCCAAAGATTGGCTTGTTGACAAGTCACATGTGGAGCAGCCCAGAGAAACATCAAGCACAGTCTAGAGCAGGAGTGAGAAACCCTTGGCCAGTGTGGTGTAGTGGTTAAGAGCAGTGGACTCGTAATCTGGTGAACCGGGTTCGATTCCCCACTCCTCCACATGCAGCTGCTGGGTGACCTTGGGCCAGTCACACTTCTCTGAAGTCTCTCAGCCTCACTCACCTCACAGAGTGGTTGTTGTGGGGGAAGAGGGGAAAGGAGATTGTTGGCCGCTTTGAGACTCCCTAGGGTAGTGATAAAGCGGGATATCAAATCCAAACTCTTCTTCTTCTTCTTCTTCCAGATCTTTGCATAGATTAAAAAATAAATAATAAATAAACGAACACAAACAAAATTGACCTGGAGTAGAAGTAGATTGATCTACCCCACTCCTTGTTGCAGCGCCCTTCGCTTGGAGTGGAATTTGCCAGTCTAGCAAGCTCCCCTGCTTACCCATTCACTTTGTCCACTTCAAAATTTTCATCTCCCCATCTGTATCTCCCCCTTGAGCTAGTCATACCTTTTTCTCTCCTCTTCTGCCTGAGTTAATAATCTTTGCTGGGCTTTCTGAGTCAATAGGCCAGTCCAATAAAAGACAGGAAACTTGAAAAATCTTTGACATTTAAGGCTTTCTTTCATTTAATGTTACCCTTATAGGTTTTTTCTCCTTCTCTTGGGGGCTCTTGTGTGATGATCTGCTTCCATTTGGATGCTGAAATTTTCAGTGGAATTGGTTTAAAATAAGAAATCTATTTTGATGCATTTTCATATGCTTCAGTGGTAAGCATCTGCTGGATTTAATATAAATTAAAATCCTTTGAAAAGAGGTCCCTGAGCTGGTCATGGTTTATTTATTGTCTCTGGTTAAATTGCATTCCACCTATCTACTAAGAAGGGTATTGGGAACCCATGGCCTGCAAATGTCATTGAACTACAGCAGCCACCAACCCCTTCAGACATCTTTTTGAAGCACATAGTCTGTGTAGAGCTGACCATCTGAAGATGTACTGTATTGTCTCATTCTGCAGTCTTCAAGTAAGCCTTGATTTCCTCCCTCCATGTGCATAATCCATATTTCCATATTTCCCAACTGGCTCTTTGACTGGGTCACCTGTACCAAGGGTTGAAGGAAGCATAGGGCTTCTGGCACAAGGAACAATCTCACTGGGATGTTCAACTGCAGCCTCTTCACATCCACAAAAGGCTAGGCTTCCATTTTGCAATAACAGACTGACAGTGGATGGAATGAGGCTAGGCTAAATAGCCCCCTTTCATGTTGAATTCTTGGGTACCATGTTTTCTATACTGGAAGCGATGTTCTCAGGTGTCATGAAACAACAGATCCATCTGTTTTTCTTTGAATTTGCTCACATGTTGAGTTCCACAGCAGCTAGCTAGGAGTATTACATGCCTATTTTGCTTTTGATTTCATATTAATTGCATGATAAGTAAAATGAGCAATATTACTTTCTCCTATCTGTGATCATTTTAAATTCATATTTCATCCACTTCGGATTTTTTTTTAAGAGCTGAAAGAATCTAAAAGAATGAGCATGACATCATTATTCATAAACTTTCCCCTGTGTTACGTTTCTGCTGTTCATTCGTACTTTTGGAGATGTTTCCTGTATAACCCTTACTTTGCAATATCTGAAATAAGAAACGGTTGCTCCCAGGATGTGTATCAACATGGAATTAGGGCTGAGCTGAAATAGGAATTGAGCTGAAAACCTTCTATGAGATGAAACCCTTCCTTTCTGGTTATAGTTTGGAGAAAGCTGCGGAACATTGCCCTTACTCTGAGTTGGCTTTGTGACGCTACAGCACAGCCTTCGTCGATTGGCTACATTTATTTATTTCTCACATATTGATGCTGCTTAAGGCTAAGGCAGTAAGTGGCTTACAAAATAACAATATGTATACAGGTGAAACTTGGAAAATTAGAATATCATGGAAAAGTTCATTTATTTCAGTAATTCAACTTAAAAGGTGAAATTAATATATGAGATAGACTCATGACATGCAAAGCGAGATAGGTCAAGCCTTTATTTGTTATAATTGTGATGATCATGGCGTACAGCTGGTGAAAACCCCAATTTAATAATCTCAGAAAATTAGAATAGTAAATGAAATCAGCAAAACAAGGACTGCAAATAGAGCAATATTGGACCTCTGAGAAGTAGAAGCATGCACATGTACTCAGTACTTGGTTTGGGCCCCTTTTGCATCAATTACTGCCTCAATGCGGTGTGGCATGGATGCAATCAGCCTGTAGCACTGCTGAAGCACAGTGGACCAACAAGAGCTGATGACATGGCTCAATATATAGCAAACATGGAAACTTAAAAACTACAATATAACACAAACTGCAATGTGATGCAGTGTGGAGGAACCAAATTTAAAAACACATTGCCGCACCTTTTCAAAACATATGAAGAGTCTGAGATCCTTTCTTGCCAAAGCACATCCTGACTTGTAATATACAACACAAATGCACATCATATACAAATTCTGTTTTACATATATGAAAATAATACAGTACCTGCTACTCATCCAATACCCCTCACCTCGTTCTGCTCCCAAACACCCAACGTATCCATCTACACACAAACACCCCATCAACCCAATCACTCAAAAATCTCCCTCTTAATCACCTAACTGCTATCACCTGCCAAACACATGGTGCTGTGATGTCATCATGCAGGCTGTTTGATTCCTGATTAGCTGGATCCTGTAGCCAGCAATAAGTACCTTCTTTGAAGCAGAAGAAAATTGCACAGAGCGACTGCTGGGAAGAAGAAGAAGAAGAAGAAGAAGAGTTTGGATTTGATATCCCGCCTTTCACTCCCTTTAAGGAGTCTCAAAGCGGCTAACATTCTCCTTTCCCTTCCTCCCCCACAACAAACACTCTGTGAGGTGAGTGGGGCTGAGAGACTTCAAAGAAGTGTGACTGGCCCAAGGTCACCGAGGAGCTGCATGTGGAGGAGCGGAGACGCGAACCCGGTTCCCCAGATTGCAAGGCTACCGCTCTTAACCACCACACCACACTGGAGAGTTAAGAAAAAGGAGAGAAGCAAGGTGAAAGGGCTAAAGCCTGGAGGTTCTTTCAGCAAACATTTTGGGACCTCGAAAATGGCCCTTTCAGCCCCAAGCTTGATTAAAATTTGGCACAGCCCTACATGGAACATTTTCCTCAAGTTAAATTCAACGAGGGTTATAAGAATTCTCATTCAGCCTATTTTTCTCCCCAGGTGTGTACATAAGAAACCGGACAACCCTCCCACAAATCTTTAATGTCAATAGATACAGTATATGCCGTATGTTGATTCCCACACACATCTGGTTGGCCAATATGAGAAAAGAATACTGGACCAAATGAACCTTTGACCTAATCCGGCAGGACTCTTCCAATGTTTCTAGGAAGTGAGACACAGCTTAAAGGAATAAAATTCTAATTTCGGATGTAATCTTCAAACCTGCATTCTGTCCAGTCTCATTTCTGTGTCGAGGTTATAAAATAAACACAGTTGTCTGTGGCAATTTAACATATACTTCAATCCTAAACGTAGACTGTTGATACAGACCATTAGTATCCTTGACTGATCTGCCGGCCTGAGGCTTTTTCTCTCTCCTCAGTGCATTAAGTATTGTAGCTGACACCGATTTAACTTATACTGCTTTGTGAAGGGAGGCCATTCTGTTTCACTCTTTTTGCCCTGAGGCATTTGTGTAGCTTAGGGAAAAAACAAATTAGTTGCCACCTTTTCCTTAACAAAATAATAATAATAATAATAAATAGCAGGTTACAGGGATTGAAAACAAAGAAACTGCAGAATGAATGAAGTATTTCTGACAGTAAGAGCTGTTTGACAATGGGACGGTCTCCCTCAGGAAGTTGTGGATTCTCCTACCTTGGAAGTTTTTAAAGCTGGGGTTGGATAGCCATCTGTCATGGATGCTTTAGCTGAGATTCCTTCATTGCAGGGGGCATTGAACTAGATGACACCCAGGGTCCCTTCGAACTCTACAGTTCTTTGAGTCCATGAAATACTTGCTCAGACCAGTAGTTCTCGGTTGAGAATTAAGGCCTACTTACACCGTCAGTTACTCTGGAATAACAATCCTGAATGGTCTCTTGTGTGTTCAAGGGTGAGTCAGAGGCAAAGGGGTTTTGAGAGATATGCAATCCATAACAAGATTAGAGGTTCTTGACTCAATTCTATTTTGTGTCACTTGGTTACACATCATGTAAACTAGCCAGGATGTCCAACCTGTCATTCTCCAGATGTTGTTGGACTCCAACTCCTATCAAAGCCTAACCAATGGTGAGGGTTAATGGGAGATGTTGTCAAGCCACATCTGGAGAGTCACAGTTTAGCCACCGCTGATGTAAACAGTAGGCAGACGTGCTTGTGGTGCGAGGGAGATCATGTCCGAATACCAGTTCCTTTGTCTTGCAGGGGTTCCTCACCACCACCAGCAATGAGACATCCCTGACGCAGATTGGACTCCCTATGGAATCACATCCTTAAAATGTCTTTCGAACTTAAAGACGATAGTGTGATCTTAATGTGGTTTTATGGCGCAGCGAAGGACAAAGAATGGAGCTGTATCTTGGCCATTTATGCATCTCCGGTCCAGCATGCTTAGATACAGTTCATAAACCAAAGAGAACAGTTCTCCCTCGAGTTTGGCAGGAAAGTTCCAGGAACTGTGTGAATTTGTGTGTGTGCAGGCATGTGTGCGTGCAATTGCTAGCTAGAGTTCCAACAGAGTCCTCTTTACAGGAGGTCTATGGGGGCTTAATTGGGATGGATTTTGTTTTAATTACTTGGTGTGTGAGAGTGTGTGTGTGAGAGAGAGAGAGAGGGAGAGAAGTTACGTCTCAGGACATCACGTCTCACTTGAGTTCCTCTTCCAAGGAGGCCAGTCACTGTGGAAGATGAGAATTAATGTACTGAACTCTTTTAAAGTTCTAGAGTTTATTTGCTGGCAGTGCAGATCCCAGTCTCTCTCAAACACATGAACGTCAAACAGGAGTTGGCTTTTGTTTTAGTGGAGGACTTCCTGATGTGTAGAAGCATCTGGACAAAACTTGCCAGTGAGTGCCTTCCAGCATCTCACAGGTGGGAATAGGAACATGCTTGCACTGCCTGCTAAAGATCACACTCTAAGCCCCTCTCCTAGACACACACACAGAGTGTGTTGCTAAAAATCTGCTATGCGCGCATTACTTGAACCTGTACTAGTGGTACTAAGCCTTTGGACAAAGCTGCATTGTTGCATGGCGAGTTCCCGCCTCCCCCCCATAGAAATAAAGACACGGGACACAAGAATTCGAGTTAATGGGTCAAATTAGGCCACAACTTTATTGATTACAGGAATTGAGCGGTATTGGCTTAGGCATTGGTCCTAACAACTAACCAGCTTGAAGGCCGGTGAGGGTGAACCACCAGTGGGAGGAGTCCTGCTGAGGCACATCAACTAGGATCTCCCCCCGGGGTCACTGCGTGGGGGCGTGCCATGGGCCCACACCTCCATAGGCTTAGGACAAGGCCTTTACCGGACTACTCTTTTGTTTGGGGGAAGGTGATGGTGCTCCTTCCCCCCCTTCATCTGCATAACAATAAACAGTACCCCCACCAATGCCTAACCGCCAATACCGTGGAGTTGTGACGGTTTGCTACGAGGTAGGCGAAAACCAAGTGGCTGGTGCCAATCTGCCAGTTGGAAAAATTCCTACCAGGCCCCTTGACGGCGACCAACCGAAGTCCATAGCAATGTCAAAGAACCTAGCCTAAAAGTTGGGAAGGGAGGGAAAACCAGGTCAGCTGCGGCACGGGAAAGAGGGAGACCCTCGGCCGCGCCAGACCTAAGTAGGAGAGGCCACGCCCCCTGAGCCAGCTGATTGGCTGGCTCGGGGTATGACGTGTCCGAGGATTCCCTGCTATCGTGTGGGCTGGAACCAGCCCCTGCGAGCGTGGGGAAGGGGCGTGAAGCCCGCAACCCCACCTCCTTGCTAGCTCGGAAGTGGCTTTGTTGTAAGCCACTCAGAGCCTGACCTGAAGCTTTCAATGTTGGGCTGCCATAAGCTATTCTCTCTAAGTTGCCATTCATTCCAGACTGCAGTATGGGCAGACCTGGCTTTGAAATTTGCATTAGCGGGATTCTTACTATTTTTAATTCATGCTGAAGAATTGGAATGTGTGGAAGATCTTCTCTTCGCAGCTATTTGTTTCAGTGAGGTTAGGGGAGGAAGGGCATGCTAGTACCCATTCTCAGCTATGTGGAATTTTAGGATTTCTTCATTGGTGTCCTGTGGGTAGCTCCCACTACAGTCCCCGGGGATGTTTTAAAAAATAGTTTCTCAGTGTGAAACAGGGAATGACCTATCTCTAGGCAATGATATGGTTTTCTCTACCCTCGTTATATCTACGTGTGTCTTCTCCATCCTCTTGCTCATTTCAGTTGGAGGAGAAATGGATCAAAGAACAACAGAGAAATAGGGTTTTTAACTCTTCCTCTTTCACTTTCTTTCCTCCTCCTTCTGTGCTCCTTGCTTTCTCTCTTAGCTAGAGAGACCTGCCAGCCTGCCTGCCAGATGTTTGGGAACCCCTTGGTCTGCTACAGCTGTGCCCCCCACTTTACCAGCTACTTCCATTCCCCCTTCCCCCTGGTTATTTTCCCCCAAACAATTTAGTCTTCCACACCCACTGAGCATGCTCAGTCCTCACCAGGTTACAATTTGTTCCATCCATTCCGCAAATCAGGGATATTTCCCTGAAGGTTTGCTTTTATGCTTCTGCAAACCATGCCTGCTGACACCTCTCTATTAGGTGTGGATGTGCAGTTTCGGCTTCATAAATATCAGCACTCAACCTTAAACTTAGCAGTGATTCAATTATATGCTACCATAATATGCTATAGCATTTTACAGAATGTCAAATGACAGGCTGTACACTTCATGGTATTCTGGCACTACAGCAGAGGTAGGCAAACTAGTGTCCTCCAGATGTTGTTGGACTCCATCTCTCATCAGCCCCAGCTGGTGTGGCTAATGGTCAGGGATTATGGGAGTTGTAGTTCAGCAGGTTGGATGCTTCTTTACTAGGATTCAGTACTAAATTCACACGGTTGGCGCTGTGGTCTAAACCACTGAGCCTCTTGAGCTTGCTGATCAGAAGGTTGGCTGTTCAAATCCCTACGACAGGGTGAGCTCCCATTGCTCTGTCTCAGCTCCTGCCAACCTAGCAGTTTGAAAGCACACCAATGCAAGTAGATAAATAGGTACCACTTCGGCGGTCCTTTACCTTTTACCTTACTAGGATTCACCTAGCAAAAGAGGCATATATCATAGCAGAAGAGAGCCAGCTTGTGTACATCAAATCCATGCACAGGAGACTACAGTATAAATCAAAGGAACTTGAAAGGAAGTTGGATGTAGACCTTTGTTGCCTTAAAGAGGCCAGTGTTAAGCTTAGAAGACAGAGCAATGTCTAGCTCTATAGGGAATTGGACATTCAGAATAAAATTTCACTTTGTGCCTTTCACACTAAAGCCTAGAGGTTTCCCACAGTTAACTTTCTTTAACTTTGGTGACTCTTCAGTACATAACGGTTAGAATAGTTCCACTGTGTTTCTTCTGCTTTTAAGACAGCTGTATAAGTAGTGTACTACAGTATAATGTAAGAAATAATTATATGGCACTTTATATGATTTGCAGTCCTCAGGCCAGTCTTTGTTCCTGCTGGCTTAAAATTATCTATTTGCAGTTTTAATAATGCAGTTTGAGAGCTGCATTGTCCAGTAAATCTTTACAGAACAGTATTTGCCTTGCATTCCTAGGAAAGCAAATTCAAATATTACGGATACAACATCAAGGTAGAATATTTAGGCATTCAAAAAACTGAGCAGGGACAATGTTCTCTTTTAGCGTGACTGTATGGCTCATGGGCGACAACTCTGACTGCAATTTTTTGTGTTATTCTTTGTTATTGATTACATCTGAAGGTCCCCAAGACAGCAGCTATAAATAGCAACCTGCATTTAAGAGGAATTGTTATTTTTCCTCCTCTTTATGAAATCCGCATTAATGCTACAGTTTAATAGGTGCTTAGAATCTGAGTAATTAATGTGAAATATCATAGCCTGCAGCGTCTCACAGATGAAAAGAAGGATGCTCTTATGTACTTGTAATACCTCTGTTTTCACACCAAGAATTTGCTGCCGGAGAGCTGCTCCCTAGCCTCACAATTACACATTACTGAAGGCACTTTGCCTGCTATATCTTGTGCTCGTTTATTTTGCAATAGCCCTCCCTGTGCTGATTTTAAGAGCCGAGAGGGCTTTGTTCTTTCGGTTCAAAGATCTGCCAGGGAAGAAAAAGACTTGATTGACCTACAAAACAGCATCAGCAGCTCAGATTGAACCCTTACCTGCTGTCTGTGTCTAAAATGCCAAGCTGTGAATTGCATCTGCTGCCTTAGTATTCACATGCATGCGTTTGCATTGTGGTTGTGGCGTTTAGTTGATTAATCAATCAATCAATCAATCGAAAACATTAGAAAAGTTGTCCCTGATCAATTAGTTAATGACTTTTGATTCCCCCTCCCTTTTGTTTTTGGTAGGTTATTCTAAAGGTGGGTACTTACTAAAAACTTCAGATGGCTTGCACCATCTTAGAAGAGACATTCCCTCTTGTATTCAATAGTAAGCACATCAGTCAAAGAACAAAAGAAGTTTGATTTCTTCTTTTTCTTTAGAGCTATAGGTTAGGGATAAATCAGACTGTTTCCAGTACAGTCATACCTCATGTTACGTTTGCTTCAGGTTGAGCGTTTTCAGTTTGTGTCCCGCAGTGACCCGGAAGTCCCAGAAAGGGTTACTTCTGGGTTTTGCCACTCGCGCATGCGCAGATGCTCAAAATGACGCCACGCGCATGCGCAGAAGCGGCGAATCGCTACCCGTGCATGCGCAGACACGCAGACGCAGGTTGTGTTCTGCTCATGTTGCGAATGGGCCTCCGGAATGGATCCCGTTCGCAACCAGAGGTACCACTGTATGTGCCACTTCCACATTTATTGATTCATAAGTCTCCTGCATCCAGCTTGTGCATTAGTCTGTGTGGTTTTTTTTTTTTTTTAAAAAAACCTATGAAAAAGAATATTTAAAAACATATTTAAACATGTGGTTTATTTCAGTGTACACATTTCTAAATGCATTTTATCCTAAAATACACATTTTCTATTGCATTTCTGTATGCTTTTTGAGCTGTGAAGTGTATTGCAAACCTTGGAAAGGTGTGAAATCCAGGGATAATTACTGGTGATTTGTGTATTAGTCTGGGAGGTGTGAATTAGGTTGGTTCACTTACAATGCAAACTGAAGGAAATTCATACAGTACTGAATCCAAATTTGTGCATGCAAAAGGCCACTCACTGAATAGAATATTTCCACCCCATCTGCCTATGTAGTTCCCTGTACCCACTAAAAAGTAAGGCTCTGCATTGGCTCCAGCCAAATGCTGGATCCTGAACTGAATTGGGCTCATTAAGTTCAACCCAGGATCTGGCCAGAGTGGGTTGAGGCAGCCCCAGATCACCTCAGGTTAGATCAGGTCTATCCAGGGCTGTCAAAAGAGGGTTAGCTGGGTGGCCAGGAGATGGTGGAGGACACCCATGCAGACTGTCTGCATTGGTCTCCTTCTCAAACCCTTCCTAACAGCATGTTGAATCAAACACTGCACGAGTGTCAGGAGTGAGCCAGCAGTAAATCACACAGTGCATGTTGGAGTTAACTCTTTATTAGCAAAAACATGAAATGCACAGTCTTGGTGGAGTGTCAGGTCTAATGAGCACATTAGAGCACATCTCTGGTAGGTCTTGCCCCCCTGAAGCAGTTGTTGAGAACGAAGTCCTCTACAGGGTTTCTTCCCCCACCCCAAGCAGTCAGAGACTGTGTCTATGTGCAGCCAATCTCTCCTCTGCCCTTTTCATGCCTCTTCTGGTTCTAGGAGACCAGAGAACAGGGAAGCTTGTTGCAGCAGGAGGGGGAGACACCCATGACTCTTCACCAGTCTGACTTATGTCTGCCTCTTGGCTTCCCTGCTTCAGCTTCAGCTTCAACTTCTGGTCCTCTCTCTGCCACAGACTCTCCCTGCTCACTAAGTCCTGCTCCAATACCTCCTCTTCCCATTGTTCTGCCTCTTCTCCCTGTGTCCCCTCATCGTTGTCCCACCACCAATCCCTGGGCTCTGAGCACTCTTCCCTTAGTGGTTCCTTCTGGTTCCTCCCACCATTCCTCAGAGTCCAACCCATCCATGACAATAAGGCCCTGATCCAGGGCCTGGATCCGGGATCAGATCAGAGGGGTCCTGCAAAGCCGTTCCAAAAAGCCCCTCTGGAGGGTTGAGTGACTCTGCTGCACATTGTTGGCAGTGACATGCAAGTCAAGGCTGTGGATGGCTGTGGCCAAAATTGGGCAGAGCTGGATCCAATACACTGTTGTTGTTTTTAATCTCATTCAGTTGTATTCTGATTTGATCACATTTTATTTATTCACCTTGTTTGATTGAATCAACTATAGAGCAGCTTCTTGTGTGGCTTCTGCGATTTCAAAGTTCTGTGTTTTTGTTTTCTGAGTTTATTGTATTCAGAATTATCTGCCTCTTAAAGAAGGGCAGCTTATATACTGACTGACTAGATAAATAAAAGTTCATATGATTAATTAAGGAAGATTAATTGGTTGACAGTCCTAATTTACATGTGTGTCCACCGGGGAGAATAAGGCGTGATTCATCTGCCTCCTGTTTGACTTTCTAAAAAGATGTCAATAGCGCATTCAGGGAATTTCAGACTCTGGCCTCCATGGTGTTATGGGGGGTGCTATTCAGATGGGAATGTATTGAGCCAGTTCTGTTGCATTTGCAGGGTGTGCATGCGGTTTTCTTCTCCTCATTCTCTTGAGTGGGGCTCTGAACTTCTGTCTTGATGATGCCAATATAAAGCATTTCCTGAATCTCTCTAAAAGGCAAAACAGGAGAATGATATTCCTGGGACAGATTCATTGGGAAACAAACACAAGGTCCAGATTATTCGTCCATCTTGAATCCTGTTGTCTTCCTGCCGCTTCCAATTGTCCATTTTTGTTCTCATTTTTCCAGTTCAGCTCTCCTCATTTCTGCAGCTATTTGTGATTATTGGTTTTGTTTTTTAATCTCGTGATAATTCATCAGCATTTTGGTCAAATTTTCTTTGCAATTTTGCCAATAGGCACATGTTTGCAGAACAGCATTCCCCTAATGCATCTTTGCCTGCTATTTTCACTAATACACGCATTTTAAAAGCACGCTGTATTAATTATTTAATTATTTGTTCCATTCATATACCCCCTTCATTTAAAAAACAAACAAACAAAAACAAAAACAAACACAGGGCGGCTTACATCATAGAACGTAACAAATAATATAGGGTCAATTCATAATATAACATCTATACAATATAAAAAACCAAAAAACAGAACAATTATATACATACAGATACAGTATAAAACACACATACTCTCCAACATTTCTCCAGTGAAAATAGGGACATCCTAGTCTTTAATAATATTTTTGCTATTTATACCTTGCCCATCTGACAGTTGCCCCAGTCACTCTGGGCGGCTACCAACTTATATAAAAGCATAATAGAACATTAAACATTTAAAAACTTCCCTATACAGGGCTGCCTTCAGATGGCTTGGGGATTGGATAACTCAATACCCTGCAATATTTCACTGGTGAAAATAGGGACGTCCTAAGGAAAAGTGGGACATTCCGGGATCAAATCAGAAACTGGGACGGCTTTTGTAAATCCAGGACTGTCCCTGGAAAACAGGGACACTTGGAGGGTCTGAAACACAGCATCTCACAGCATGTTATTACGTATGTACCCCAGGTGCAACTGTAATGATACATACCTGTCATGATACATACCTAAGGGAAACAGCCTAAAAAATAAGGGAAGATAAAATCAGCAGCAGAGTGTCTAAAGTTCAAAAACACTGCACCAATACAGCAATCTTCTTTCTATTCAGAAGAACCTCTTAATCCCCACCACCACAGAAAATGCCAGAACCTCCCAGCTCACATCTGGGAGCTTTCCTTTCTTCTCCCACTGTCTTTCAGTCTCTCACTCTGGGAGATCTTAACATTCAGGGTCCTTCTGCCATCCATCTGCCATTTTCATGTGGCTGTGGACCTTGGCTGCCAGTGGCTTCACAGAAGGGGAGACACCAAAGGCATAATCCCCGTGGTGTCTCCTCTCCCTCTCTTTCTCAAGGTGAGTCCCATGGGCGTTGACCCATCACTGCTCAGCCTGATGCCTGAAGCATGCCTGGCTTTTCCCTCCCCATCCTGAAACACACACTCAGGATGGGTAGAGTCCAGTTCGCCTGCTTCTGTGAAGCAGCAGCAACAGCAGCCAAATAAAGCTGACCTGTGCACCAAATCACCAGAAAATTAGTGCTTTAAAAAATCAGCAAACCCTCTTAGAGAGTATATTCCTCGCCAGAGTCTCTAATACCAAAATAAACAATAATGCCGACAGGAGACATCCTTGTCTTGTCCCTTTTGTGATTTTACACTTTTCCGATATTTAATTGTTCACTATCAACATAGCCTACTGGTCTGTCTAAATTGCATCAAATTCCCCTTTGAAATTATTCTCCAAAATTCAACACCTCCATAGTTTTTTTCCATAAAGGTCCATGACACATTATCAAAGGCCTTCTCTGCATCTACAAACACCAATGCTGCTTGCTTTTCATTCCTGATTTCAAGATAGTCTAGTATATCAATTATATTCCTGTTCTTTCCTTGATAACCTAGCTGTTGGCACCTCTGTCATTGCTGCCAAAGGAGTTTTTTTTGCCACTGCCCACAGTGTACTCAGCATCACCTGTCCCCTCAAGATGGGCACAGGTGCAACCACCCCAAATCTGCACATCAGTAGCCAGCTCACACTGCCCGAAGCATCAAATTGCTGGCAAGTTGGTCCAAAGAAAAGTGTTATGTTAGAACATTTTTGCTCTAGAAGGGCATTGCAAAGTTTGGAGAAGTTTCATTTTCTCAGGATGGGTATCTCTTGGTTCATGAATTGCTTTGGAAAGTACAAAAAGATCCCCTTTGAATGTGAACATAATTTCTCCCCTAACCCTAGACAGACCCACAGAAGAAACAGGCAGGAACAATTTTAAAGGGATGCACATGATGTCTGGGTAATAAAGTGGAACTTCTTTTTGCTCCTCTTTCATAACAGTAATACAAACAGCAGCTTGCAATATGGAGCAGACACTCCTGTTCTAGAAAGAAAGAAAGAAAGAAAGAAAGAAAGAAAGAAAGAAAGAAAGAAAGAAAGAAAGGAAGGCAGGCCGTAAACAGAAGCCATATTTGGACCTGCTGTTTGTGATTCCTTGGTTCAAAACCACCAGCTGATCTTCTGTTGTCTAACAGCGCCTTGTCGCTTTGAATGGACTGCATCTTCTCTTTCTCGCAGCGCAGCTCTCTGTAAACGGGCCCTTTCTTCTGTGAACTTCTGGTAATTTGAGCATATGGGATATCTTCTCTGACCATCCGGATAACAAGTTACCTAATCTAGTTTTAGCACCTTCTGGATTCTAAGGGTGGAGCCAAGCTGAAATGAAACTCTTTCTGAGTTAAACTAGCTTTGTGATTAAAGAACCCCTGGGAAATTTATATGCTTGTGTGGACATAGCCAGAACTCCTTTCGTTTAATCAGCTTCGCCTAATGGCACTCTCAGTTCACTTGTTTTATATTTTTTTCCCCAGCTTCTAATCTGCCTGCTAAATCTAGGATTTTTGTGGAGTGGCTTTCTTTTTCTTTCTTTCCTTCTTTTTCTTTTAAATGGCTGTTCTACATCTCTTATCTCCTGTGATAGTAGATTGCAATTTACATTATGCAAATATGCATTATGCAATCAAGCCACTTTAACTGAAATCTGGCAAGGAGGACCTGCTGATGAGATGTAAAAATCTGAAGGCCTGATTTATTTTCTCTCCCCCCCCCCTCTTCCCCCATGTTTCTGAAAGCTTGGAGAGAACCCTTTGCATTAAACTCAGAAAAAGAGTCGACTCAACTCAACCCTGAAGAGGTAAAATCGAGCCAGCACAGAGGATGAATGAAATCAGTGAGCTACTGAAGCCACTTTTTCAATTAATGGCTTTGTTTAATCATACCCCCTGTCCAGAGGAGGATTGTCTTACGGATAATTTCGTTTGCCTAACGAGATTTTGCTAATTAAATCTCCTTTTGGTTGGTGTGACTCTCCCTGCAGGGATAGGGGAAATGTTTGTGAATCCTTTCCCCACTGCTGGCTAAATAAACCTTTCCACTCTGCTACAGAAGTGGGGTGCGGGGAGCCAGGAATTCTTGTCTCCAAACACTGCTTTGGAAATTAATTAGCTATAGAAACCCCTGAAAAGATGCTTTGTTGTATGTGAGCGAGGGTGGCTGTCGAATAACATTGCCTGCCTTGCAGCAGGCTTTAAAGCCAGACAGCTTTTGGAGTGCCTTCCTGCTGTTCCTGCGTGTTTGCTGCTAAATCAGGTAGCAGCAGCTGTTTATCCCCCTGCAAATGTTTGCCGTCGCCCCCCCCCCTCCTTCTGTATGGCAGAGTGTCCCTGCAAATAGAGGCCTTGCTATAACCGCTCTCACACATAACGCAGCTGCAAGCCAAAACCGGCACCAGTTGCCAAGTGATTTAGCCACCAGAATCACAGCATAAACTCGAAATGATGCTGGAAATTTGTCGGCACTCAGGATTGTTTGCGAGACACAGGGACCGCAATCGCCTGAATGTTTTGCTGTAGGTTTTGGCATTCCCCCCCCCTTGAATAATTAACTACTCTCAGATAAATGTTTCCTGTGTTCAACCAGGGCTAGCTGGAATGTAAACGCCAAAAGCTTTGCACGATGATGGATTGCCAGTTGGCTTTGACTCTGGGCTCTGGGCCAAAGATGTGGAGCGACGCTCCCATATATAGAGAGGCAGGGAAACAGAACCAACTCCAGGTTCTGTCATTCTTAGATCCTCACAGTTTGGGGCATTTTCTCTTGAAGATAAGGCTGTCGGTGGCTGCTATCCAAGAGAGATATATTCTACTTTCAGTTTCTGAAGCAGGAGGCTTCTGAAGAGCAGCTGCTGGGGAATCGCAAGCGGGAGAGTGCTGTTGTGCTCATGTCCTGCTTGTGGGCTTCCCAGAGGCAACTGGTTGGTCACTGTAAGAACAGGATTCTGGACTAGATATTGGTTTTAGGCCTAATCCAGCAGGCCTCTTGTTTGCATTCTTCTGAGAGTTGATGCTGCGGAGCTGTTGCCAGTCTGTGGTATGGACAGGTGACATGGCCTTGCAGAAGGCAGATTCCTATGACCCTTTTGGTGTGTGGCACTTGTGGTTTAGGGACGCGGGTGGTGCTGTGGGTTAAACCACAGAGCCTAGGACTTGCTGCTCAGAAGGTCGGTGGTTCGAATCCCCGCAACGGGGTGAGCTCCCCTTGCTCGGTCCCTGCTCCTGCCAACCTAGCAGTTCGAAAGCACGTCAAAGTGCAAGTAGATAAATAGGAACCGCTCCGGCGGGAAGGTAAACGGCGTTTCCGTACACTGTTCTGGTTCGCCAGAAGCGGCTTAGTCATGCTGGCCACAAGACCCGGAAGCTGCTCCCTCGGCCAATAAAGCGAGACGAGCGCCACAACCCCAGAGTCGGCCACGACGGGACCTAATGGTCAGGGGTCCCTTTACCTTTACCTTGCTTGTGGTTTTGGATCAGATAAGTTTACTTGCTTCCATAGGTGCCCACATGTAAAGCTTTGTGTGCAGTGGCTTTCCTAAGGCCATCTTTCATTGGACATCCTGTTTTTTCATTCGAAGGGTAATTGGTGGTGGTGGTGAACTGACGGGACCAATCCTATTCCGAGTTGGACCAGAATTGGCTATAACCTTTAATTTTTTTAATGTTGGCATCAGACCTGCCCAACCATGCTGGGTGCTGATGCTCAGTGCAATCAAAACCAACCTTTTTGACTTGGAACTGGAAATCTATGGGAGCGGGTGAAGTTGTTTCAGAGCTAGAGTAATATGTTCTGTGTGCTGCCCTGCTCAATAAATGGCAGCTACACTCTGGATCAGACGCAGATTCTGGGTTCTGTTCAAGGGCAGCACAGCATAGAGACAACTGCAGTAATAAAGACTCTGTTTATTTATTCAGCGCACTTGAGTCTTGGACATTATTTTGTCATATATACATACCCTCCAACATTTATCTGATGAAAATAGGGACATCCTATTCAATGATGATGACGATAACAACAACAACAATTTTACAATTGATACCCCACCCATCTGACTAGGTTGCCCCAGCCATTCTGGGCAGCTTCCAACATATATATAAATATAGTAAAGCATAATAGAACATTAAACATTAAAACACTTCCCTATACAGGGCTGCCTTCAGATGGCGGGACATTCCAGGATCAGCTTAGAAACCAGGACAGCTTCTGTAAATCTGGGACCGTCCCTGGAAAATAGGGACACTTGGAGAGTCTGTGTATAAGTGAATTCCTTCCAGTAGCATCCTAGAGACCAACTAAGTTTGTTATTGGTATGAGCTTTCGTGTGCATGCACACTTCTGGTATCTGAAGAAGTGTGCATGCACACGAAAGCTCATACCAATAACAAACTTAGTTGGTCTCTAAGGTGCTACTGGAAGGAATTTTTTTATTTTGTTTCGACTATGGCAGACCAACACTGCTAAGCTATTCAAACAACATATAGGCATTTCTGACCTGGATGGGTCTATTTACATGGCAATTTTTGCCTGCTACATAATGTTATTTAATTTTTTAATTACATACTGGCTTTGCAGACTTACGAATGGCTTAACTCGTGTTTTGATCTCAAGCTAACAACACCTGCTTGAGGAACCTGATTTCTGGTCTTGCCAAGCCTGCATTCCCAACATATGTTGGAACTGTTCAGAAAGCCATAATGGCAGATGGATCTCTCCCCAAAGGTGATCATAGAGGTTCTGGGGGCTAGGATAGGAATTTCCGTATTGTGGGAGAGAAAAAATTGTGTGAATCTGACCTGTGTTATGTGTGAGCTGAGAAGGCAAAGGAAAAAGGGAAAAAAAACCAAACCCATGCAGTGTGTTTACTCTGTGATGTCTCAATGAAGTTGGCTACTTCAGCAGTTAACAATATTTATGCTCAACCACAAGCTCCTGCCGCTGTGGGTGATGAATCCTTGATATGGGATGTAGTAATTTGTGGCGATGTAAATCATAGCTAACAGGTTAATGAACTGTAGCTTGACTCTATATAAGTTCTGCCACTCTCACCTGCTGCAATCCTTATGCCATCCTCCTTTTAAATCTGTTCAGCGATACTTCACTTGCAAGGTGAGTGACATGAGAGTTGGCTAAGTGTAAAAGAGATCTTTCATTAGTGCTGAAATGAGCCGTACATTCAGCACCGCCTTAGAATCCTTCATGGGAAGAAAACCCCTAACATCTCATATGACACTTCCTCCCATGCAAGTTTGCATTCTCCATCCTAAGAGCTGATGACATGGACCAATTGGGTGCTCTCCATACGCTGCTGACTACAACTCTTAACATCTCAGAGATGAGGTTCTTAATGTTCTTAATGCCAGGGCCATGGGTTCTTAATGCCAGGGCCATGGGTTTGAGCCCCACGCGGGGTGAAAGATTCCTGCATTGCAGTGGCTTGGTCTAGATCAGGCTTTCTCAACCTGTGGGTCCCCAGATGTTGTGGAACTACAACTCCCATCACCCTAGCTAGCAAGGCCAGAGCTCAGGGATGATGGGAGTTGTAGTCCATCAACATCTGGGGACCCACAGGTTGAGAACCGCTGGTCTAGATGATCCTCATTGTCCCTTCCAACTCTATGATTCTATGGTTTCTCTGGAGGAAACCATTTCGGACACCCCTGGCAGAACCATATGTGGGCAATCCTTCAGTGTAGATGCCAACTCACTCCTCCAGCTGCCACATTTTGATGCCTATCCATAGAATCACAGAATTGTATAGCTGGAAGGGGTTACAAGGGTCATCTCGTGGTTGTCCACCTCTGGCATAAATGCCATTCTCACTATGCCAATTTTGTTATTGTGAGCCTTACTGGTACATAAGAGTGTGTTTTAACTGCGTGTCCTTGTTTGTTTTTAGTTCTTATTTGTTTTAATTATCAGTTTTTTATCCATCCACTATCCGTGTCTAACCTTGTATTTTATCCAGATGTTTTATCCTATGCCTTATCGGTTAAAAAAAATAAAAAATCCTAACTGCTATTTTATTTATATGCTTTTTTAATCCTGGTCTGAGACCGTAATAAATTTCATTCATTCATTCATACATAAGAGTGGATCATAACCAGTAGCAGTACTTAACTGGGCTGCTGGCATGCCAGCTAAGTCACTCTGATACTGAAGCCCATTATCTCTGCCCATACGGGTGTATGCTAAAAATGGCACTTTTTGCATGACGCACTGGAGAAAACATACACAACACTACCTAATAATAACACTTAACATTTGAATCGTGCTTTCAGGTGTTTGAAAGCACTTCGCACCTCACAATCTAGCTATAATCCTTCCAACAGTCCTTGCCAGGCAAGCCAGTCTTACTATTGCAAATGTAGGCCTACCTGAGTCAAAGACACAGTGATTTGCTTGAGATCATCAAGAGAGTTCATGACAGAGGTGAAATTTGAATTGGAAAATTCATGGGTTGGAGCTCAGTCTCCTAACAACTATGCTATACCACCTTTGTGCTCTCTAAATATTTACTGAACCAATCCAAATGTTCGTCTGTCACAAGCAAGGAGAGTGCCAGTGTGTGTGGGTCATGCTTGCAGGCTTTCCAACAGCGCCTGGTGTTAGTCCTATTCGGAGCAGATCCTTTGAAATCAATGTACACGACTAACTTTGCCACCGTGATTTGCAACCCAATATAATTGGTTATTCCGTCCCCAGTTACTGTCCTGCTGCAATGAGAAATTGTTCTCTTTTGCTGGATATCCAACGAAGATTTCCTCCTGATGAATTATGATGGGTTTGTGTCTAAACGGTGACTGTTCCTTCTCCGTTGATTTTCCTTCTTTTTCTCAAGTCCGACATCCATTCCCTCATTTTTTTTTTCTCTCTCTCTCTTGCAGATTTGCTGCAAGTGTAGAGACAATGAGCTGCCAAGGGAATTCCCCAAAGACACCCCAATTATCCAGGCCTTCCATCCTTGCTTCCTGTGGAGTCAGGGTCACGGATGCCATTGCTCTGGGCCAGCGCAGGAAGCGGGAGCTGCTCTTCTCTGATTGGCTGCCTTGTTTGTTTGTTCTGTTCCACAAGTCCTGAACTGGTGCCGGAGCTCTGCCCCGGCCTCTCGCCCCCCACCATCCCGGGCAGCATTCTGGGCTTCCCGCCAGATGTTTCTCACTAACACAGATTCAATAAGGCCCGAAGTCTCCAAGTGTTGGGTTTCTGGCCACCTGTTGGGACAGCTTAAGATGTGTTTTTTGAAGGTATTTTGTAGAGCCTGGACATGGGCAGAGCTGCTTTTATTAGACAAGCAAAGAATTTAGCTACATTTTGTGCGGCTGGTTGTCTTCGTTTAAAACAAGCAGGCTGCGTTCCCCAGAATGAGACCCCTGCTCTCGCAGCAACAAAGCCAAGTATTCATGCTAGCTATTTATCTCAGCTGCAAGCATGCTTAAAAAGAAAATGAAAAATCTGCCTCCTCCAAAGCGGGGAGAGGAATGGGGAGAACTATTGGGCATTGATCAGGGTAGTATGGGTTACAAGATAAAGGACCCCTGGACGCTTAAGTCCAGTCAAAGGCGACTATGGGGTTGCGGCGCTCATCTCGCTTTCAGGCTGAGGGACCTGGCATTTTTCCACAGACAGCTTTTCGGGTCATGTGGCCAGCAGGACTAAACTGATTCTGCTACAACGGAATAACTACTTGCACTGGCATGTTTTCGAACTGCTAGGTTGGCAGTGAGCCTCTTGGGCTTGCCGATTGGAAGGTCGGTGGTTTGAATCCCCGCAATGGAGTGAGTTCCTGTTGCTCTGTCCCAGCTCCTGCCAACATAGCAGTTTGAAAGCACGCGAGTGCAAGTAGATAAATAGGTACCGCTGTGGTGGGAAGATAAATGGTGTTTCTGTGAGCTCTGTTTTCTGTCACAGTGTTCCATTGCGCCAGAAGCGGTTTAGTCCTGCTGGCCACATGACCTGGAAAGCTGTCTGTGGACAAATGCCGGCTCCCTCAGCCTGAAAGCAAGATGATCACCTCAGCCCCATAGTTGCCTTTGACTGGACTTAATGATCCAGAGGTTCTTTACCTTTGCCTTTGCCTGTGGGTTACAGTTGTTAGCACTAACTCTTCAGGTTATATTCATCAATGCCAGCAATATAGCGGAGTGGTTCAACAGGCAAATATCTTTTGTGTGTGTTGTGGTATGTGCGTGAGATGACTGTCACACAATCTGGGGAATCCATTTCAATCTGCATAGGTTTGCATGGGAGATAGTGGGTTGTACCCATGGTGGAATTAAGTTGAAGTCACATAGCGTTATACTTATTCCCCCCAGTGAAATGTCTTGCTCTAGTGGGGCACTGTTGCGCAAGAGAATTTGACAGCAGTTTGCTGGTGCCTTTGATGCGCGGTGGATTGTGCAGTCTGTTTCACCCTAAGCTCCCACTGCTACACAACATTAAAACTCACCCATCTTCTAGTGCAAGAGCCCTTGTCCCAACCAACAGATAATGTTGGGTCTAGTAGTTCGTGGGGGGTGGAGAGTGGAAATCATACAGCTAGGGCTGTACTGAATTGATGACCAGATCACAACCTCAAAATCAGATGTTCTGCTTCATCAGCATTTATGAGGAGGCACCTCAGAGCCATTTTATTTCCAGAAAGCTCCCAGTAATTATATAGCTATAATCAATTGGACAGGTAATTTTTTAAGAAACTTTTTTTTTAAAAAATGGAAGTAGTTATAAAGAGGTATATAGCAAGCACTGTCTTGGAAAATATGCTCTCCTTCCTTGTGAAGGAGGGCATGCCTCTAAGGTCATATCCACAACAGGCATTTAAAATGCATGGATTCTCCCAAAGAATTGTGGGACCTGTAGTTTAAGGGTACTGCAAATTGTACATCTCAGGGGTAAACTACAGTTCCCAAGATTCTTTGGGGACATCTGCATGATTTAAATGTTCTCTAAATTTATGGTGCGAATTATTACCTAAGATGTGACTTCTGATAGCAAAAAATGTATGCTTTTATTGCCAAAGTATTGCCTTTACTTGTACGCAAATGTTCATTGACAAGCAACTCAATACTATACATGTTTAGTCTAAAGTAAGGGTGGGGGAGAAATTGGCTTAGTTTTCTTTTTAGTGCAAACCTAATTAATTCACTTTTCCTGAACCAAAAGACAGTAATCCTTTAGAGTGTGCACGTCTCTAAATTCTGTGATTTCAGCTGTCGAACCCCAAAGTGTGCATAAGAACACATATGTTATTTTAATTAACAGATAAAACTGCATCACATTAGAGGAAATAGCTTGCAAAGAGGTGTATATTAGGTATATTTGCATACATTAGGAGAGATATACTCAAAAATGCATATGAATTTTCATGTGGACTGTTTAAAGAAAGAAAATGCAAACTGGTATAGAAATGGGAGGCCCTGAACTTAAATTTGGAAAAATTAGGAACTGAAATTGACATGTCTGCTCTCAAGACATCCTCATTGTGTTCAGTGGCAATTACTCCATAGTAAGTGAGTTTGAATTTACAACCTTAAACTCTAAAGTTTAACTGATTTAATATTAATTGGTCAACAGCCTTGGGCTTTATTTATTATTATAATTCGATAGTGCCAAGTCTGTTTTCATAATTAGAAAGCAGGGAAGGAGAAAGCAAAGTCCACTTTAGGAAAACACATGGAATACATCTTGCTGCTCTGGGATTGTGAGCATGCAGGGCTCTCCCCACAAAGCCTTTTTTCTGGAATATATATAGAGAGATATATAGCATTTCAGATTTCTCTCCCTAAGCAACCTCACAAACAGCACGTTTTCCAGGAGCTAAACATAACTCCTCATCCCCTCTCATCAAGAGCCAAGGCTCTCCGCGTTCAAGGAGTTTTGGATAGGCCGGTTGCTTTGGTTGCCTGCTAATGTGCCTAACATTTGTCCAGAATCCTGCTGCAATAAGTAATTCTCCTAATCCTCTGAAACCGATTCTCTGCCTGCTGTCACTGAGATGCTAAGAGGCGTCCAGCTTCCAAAGCCCCACTCAGTGCAAGGATCTGCCATCGTGGCTGTGCAGTGATACAAGCTGGTGAGGACAGCATTTACTCCAGATGTTTGGAGCCTGGAAATGACCTGAGACTTCTAGTGCCTCTGGCAAGGGAAAGGGAAGAAGAAAGCACCTTCCATGCTTGTTCAAAGAAGCAATGGTTGTAAATTTTGGCTTTAGGGGTGGGTTGGAATTCCTGAGCCTTATACGAGCTGTGTCCAACCTGCCCTTCTGCCCCACCGAAGTTGAGGCTTGGCAGTCCCCAAACAGTATCATTGGTGCAAGGATTTATGTCTCTGCAATGGAATGTGCAGGGACGCGGGTGGCGCTGTGGGTTAAACCACAGAGGCCAGGACTTGCCGATCAGAAGGTCGACGGTTCAAATCCCCGTGACGGGGTGAGCTTCCGTTGCTCGGTCCCTGCTCCTGCCAACCTAGCAGTTCGAAAGCATGTCAAAGTGCAAGTAGATAAATAGGTACCGCTCCGGTGGGAAGGTAAATGACGTTTCCGTGTGCTGCTCTGGTTCGCCAGAAGTGGCTTAGTCATGCTGGCCACATGACCCGGATGCTGTCTGCGGACAAACGCCGGCTCCCACGGCCTATAGAGCGAGAGGAGCACGCAACCCCAGAGTCGGTCACGACTGGACCTAATGGTCAGGGGTCCCTTTACCTTTTAATGGAATGTGCAAAACAACAACAAACCTCTGGTTACGTGAAACATATTCAATAAACACACAAGATGTAACCAGCTGTCCATTTGAAAAAATAATATATACTATTCATTGTATTGAATTGTAGATTTCAACAGAAGTAGCTCATAAAGTTCAACAAAAAATGTAGAAGACCCAGTTCATTCTCTAATCAGTTTATATATGGACCTTTGGCTTAAACTGATTAGAGAATGAACTGATCCACTGGGTCTTCTCCTTTTTTCATTGAACTTTATGAGCTACTTCTGTTGAAATCTACAATTCAATACAATTAATAGTGCACATTGGTTTTTCAAACGTACAGCTGGTTACGCCTTGCGTGTTTATTGAATCTGCAGTGGAATGTGCATGCAGACAACCCCTCCAACAATTAGGAGATGGGTGATTGTTGATATAACTCAACTTTATTGGTGCCATCTATGAGCCAACGTAAGATAGGATTCCCCAAGTACTGCTGAAGTTAACTTGAAGGGTGGCTTCCTCCAAAATGTATCTCAAGAAGAATGGGATAGTTCCAAACCCAAGTCTTCCTGCCAAGCCATCTTCAGTCCCACAAAGTGCCCATAAAGGACATCTAGATAGCAAGCCATTTCTGCACTCACGTTTTAATATAAACCTACCTGATTCCACTTTCCTGAATCAATAAGAAACCTGGGGCTGGGGCTGGGGGAACTCTTCAAAATTTGCACTTGTCCAGTTCTCCAACGCAAAAGTGTGTACAAAATGCATATATCAGTGAGAATAACATATGAAGCTGCACCCTGCGAGGAGAAAATGTTTGAGAAAAATGTGTGTGTTGGGCAAAATTGCAGACAGAAGTGAATACATTGGGAGAAATGCACATGAGCTTCCATGCACACCGTAAAGGAAAAAAATGCAAATAGATGCAGAGATCAGGTGTGCTGAACTGAAAGGTTGGGAAAATGAGAAACTGAAATTGACAGATTTGCCCACCTCTAAATGGTTCACATTAACATCTGAGCCAGAGAAGAATTCAGGGGTCATATTTATCTCCTCCTATCCACGGGAAGAACTTGGATTTCCAAAGGCAGAAATACAAGTCAAAGCATCATCGCCACTGCATATCTTCATGATTTCACACAAGGAGGTTCATTTTTCTTTTTGTGCATGCATGCATATAAACTTGTATGTTAGGTGATGGTATCTGGAGGGCCACAGTTTGCCTGCATTATGAAACATTACTTCTGCACAAAGACACACAAGTTTCTCTTCAGTAGCTAGCAAAGTAGGGATTTTCTTCCTCTCCTTCAAGATGAGTGAACGCTTCTATAGCCAGGCTATTGATACTTCTCAATAGTCTCCCAGGAATATCCCCTCTTATTTTGACTCTGCACATCTCATCATGAGCCCCCAGGAAAATTCTCATTTGGAGCAGTATTATATTTGAACCCATGTGTTGTACCAATGATAAACTGTTCAAGGATAAATAGGTGGAGTGGTCAAGGCCACCTGTCATGTTCAGAGAGAAATGCTCTTCAGTTACTAAGGCTCCCAGCCCCCACCCTTACCTGGGAGTAGTCCCATTGAATACAATAGGTTTCACCTTTGAGTAGACATGGTTTGGATTGTGCTGCACATGGACAAGTCACTTAAAAATGGCTCAGGAAATGGTCTCAACAGCTTTCCGGTGGAATTTGGCCAGCGGGCCTTGGAGCTGGCTTGGAGTGAAGAGCCGTACCTAAACAAGTAGCCAGAAGAGCACCCTGAGGAAGTGTCTGCTGTGCAGATGTTAATTCTAGAGATCCCAAGAATGGAGTAGAACCCTGAAGATGAGCAACACTAGGCAAACTAGCAATGAAACTTTTTAAAAAAGCTAATAAATAAATAAAAATAGGGAGAAAACAGAAAGATTCACAAGGGACACATAGCAGAATAATCCTGTTGCACACCACCCCAATCTCTGAGCGGTGTGAGATTCCAGGGGTTCCAGGGTTCGTGTTTCCTTTGGAAATGAGGCACAGTGGAGACTGTGGTATCTTTATGATATATGGTTTATTTACACACATATATAACCTGAGCCTACAATGTAGGGGCTCACAGCATTATACACCAAGACGTTCTTGCTTCTTCCATGGCCTCAGTCTTGGATCCTAACAGAAGTCAGCCATGGCCCTCTGTCCCTCTGTACAGCTTGCTGCAATTAACAGATTGCAATATCACTGCAATCTTAAACTCTAATCTGCTTTATCTCTGCTGATTCAATGCTCAGGGCAGATTTGCTCCACCCTGTGGGAATGTTCAGGGAGGCAGGAAAGGATATGTTGCTTAATGATATCCTTCCTAACTTATGTTAGCAAGTTCTATATCTTAGCAGAGTTTAAACATTCCCCTTTAAAGGTACAGCGGCTTGCTTGTTGCAGGCTCATCTGAGCCTCTCTCTATAAGATTCCTGGTAAGATCCCTTCTTGTCCCTCTTAAAAAGAATAGATACACGGCAATCTTATTAAAGTCTATATAAAAGTAATTTACTCACATTCATTTAGTTCACAGTTGGATCCCTGAAGGCAGACTTAGGTTACAAAAGTATATATGCATGTGGAACTATCCCATAAGGGAGTTAGTCCCAAGTGACTGCCGACACATAGAAAAACACATAGAAAAACAAAATATAGAAGAAGGAACAGAAGAAGGTGTGCTCCCCTACCCAGATTAGGCCACACCCACCTCTAGTCACATGCAGAGGAAGTTTGTCCCAGCTCAGGAGGAAACAGGAAGTTTTCTCATGGCTGGTACAAAGCATCCCCTAGCATGTCCATTCTAGGAATGTTGTACTTGACTGCTATGTGTTTCACATCCCACACACCCATCACACCGTCTTTGCTTGACTGATGTCTCATCTCCCTGTCTTTGTTCTCTGTTCATGGCCCATCTCTCAGGTGATCTCCTGAGCATGGGAAGCTGACTCTATTGAGAGTCTGACTTCCAATTTAACTCTCAAGCATTGATTAAATTCTAACCAAATCCAGGAATATAGGAAAATCTGGCACCCACAACTCAGAACAATAGGGGCAGTTGGGCTATATTTTATTATTTTTATATTATAAACACACATGTGCACACCCCTGAGCTATACCAGGGTGAATTCCAACAAAACTTGCTTTTGGCAACCAGTCCATTGATCAAAAAGACAAGAACAGCTAAAATGTTAATTAAGTTCAATTTTGCTGCTTCTTTATGCAGTTTTCACTCCCCTTGTATTGAGGAGTAATTGGGGATAGCACTTAAGAGAACAAATCAATAGGAAACCCCCTGCTGCAATTTCTATCAAGAAGGGGAGAAGTGTGAGGTTCATGAGAGCTTTTAGAGAAATCTTTAGCTTGACACTGAGCCATGCATGAGTGGAAGCAGTTTTTGTTTCATGGATCTAGATTTTCCCCATTGGGTACAAACACAGTTGTTGGAGGTTGGTCTTTTCATTGTTGTTGTCACCGTTGCTTTGGGCATCTAGCTACTGTGCCTTTTGCAGAGAGAGGCAAAATCCCTTGTTCTGGCAAGAGAGGTGGAGACATTCTCTAGTGCTTCCAGCCGGCAGGCACAGAGCGTGTCCATTTTCCAAGCCTTATTTTTAGTAGCTCTTGTTCTGGGCGTTTTGTGACTCCCAAAATTCACTTTCCGCTTTTTAATCCAGGTTCCAGTTGTGTGAGCCTTCTCTCATTGTGCATTCCTGAACATCAGCGCCCTGCAGCAACATCTGTTGTGAGAGGTGGGACAGAACAACTGTGCACTCTGTTCCAGCTGTTCCCTGCCTCTGCTGCCCACAGGCTATCAATGCTATGGAAAGCCAGCCCTCCATGTGCTTCCACTGTGTTTTCTTTCCACTTCTCCAGTAGGTCCTAGTAGAGCGCTATTACTTGAGGGGAGAAAGCTAAGACAATGCCTATAGTCCTTGGGTTCCCCATAAAAGTTTTTTGTTTGTATTTTAAGTATGGTGCTTTCAAAATAAAGCATTGTTTATCTTTTCCTTTCAGTTTCTAGCTGGGCTCAAGGCAGATTCAGACTTGTATGGGGAGAAAATCAACTCAGTCCATATTTAAAAGCAAACCTATGAAATTTGCCCTTCCTGAAACAATACGACAACAGGAACACAGCCTTCAAAATCCACACTTTTCCATACTTTGCAATGCAGGTCTCTCTCCAGGATAGTAATGACTACCAAAATGGATATGCTTTGGTGAAGTATGTGCAGAAATGTGTGTGTTCGTGAAAATAGCGTAAAAACTGCATCGTATGGGGAACTGCTATGCACAAATGAGTATATTAGGCAATGTTACATACAGACATATGTATGCATGTTAGGGGAAATCACACTAAACTACTGATGAATTTAAACACACACATGCACACACACACACACACACACACAGAGAGAGAGAGAGAGAGAGAGAGAGAGAGAGAGAGAGAGAGAGAACTGAATTTTAGACTGGGAAAACAAGAAACTGAAATTCACAGATTTGCCCATCGTAAATTCAGAGTCAAGCCAAGGCGTTTTGCTGCCTGTGGCAGAGCAGCAATTGGCACCTCTGTTGCCCCCGGCCCCTAGTCAAAGTGCAGAGTATGCAAGTTATTTTGGCACTTGAGGTAGAAAACCCCACAAACCTCTCTTCCACATTGCAGCTTACCTGGCAGTAAAAATATTTAAGTAATGTTTATATGATGTGTCTTCTTTTTAAATTTGTAAGAAAAAATGTGTGGCATTATTTGTTCCTAAAATGGGCCCATGTGCCTTTTCCAATAAAATAATTATATAAAATAATTGCAATAAAATAATTGATATATAATAAAATCTGTTCCAATACAATACAAAAAAAGAAACGAAGAGACAGCAGTGGGATAACACTGGACAGCTGTAACACACAAAGACCTGGTTCACACATCACTTTAATTATGGCTTAACTGTGGTTAATTCACAGCACATGAGTGCCTGCTGCTGAAATTGTAGCCACTTTCTCCCTCCCTCCCTCCTGCTGCTGTCCTAATGGGAGCTGAACCATGGTTTGGCTTAGCATTGCACCTGAACAGGTGGGTCATAGAGCAACACTTCAGATGTTGAGCAAAGTGGTTGAGCATGATTTATGAGAACTGGTCATGTTGTGCAGATGCCTGATGTTTGTCTTCCAAAGCAACTACTCTATTCCGAACTTAAAAATGGAAAGGATAATGCTGGTGGTCAACAAAAGAGGTTCAAAGACTGTCTCAAGGCAAATCTAAAAAAATGTAGTATAAACACTGACAACTGGGAAACACTGGCCTGCGAGCGCTCCAGTTGGAGAACAGCCTTTACCAAAGGTGTCATGGGCTTTGAAGACATTCAAACTCAGGACGCAAGGGAGAAACGTGCTAGGAGGAAGGCACACTTGGCAAATCCACACTGTGATCAACTCCCACCTGGAAACCTATGTCCCCACTGTGGAAGGACGTGTGGATCCAGAATTGACCTCCACAGTCACTTACGGACTCATTGTTAAAACCGTGTTTATGGAAGACAATCTTACTCGGCTACGAGTAATCGCCAAAGAAGATGAGAAGAGGTGTCCCCCCCCCCCCCAGATATCTTGGTCCTGTACCATTTTGGCCTTTCTAGGTGAGTCCCAACACTTCAAACTATGCCCAGAAATGGAACTGGGGAGCCAGGGCAAATGAAACAGGATCTGACCAAGATCCTCTGAAAAGTGGGCTCCAGAAAACCTGACAGGCCAGCTGTCGCCTCCAAGTAAGTCACTGAGAACCTTAGTCATTGCCTAGGCTGTCATAGAATGTTCCCAAACATACCCTCCATTCAAGGGTTAAATTCAGGAATGCCGAACAACAAGCAAGGTTATGCGCTGTTGGTGGGGAGGGGTGAAGAGGGCTTGATCTTTCCAAGGTGCTCTGTGCTCCCTCAGAGCTGTTTGTATTACTTCCTGGAGGTTGGCATCACTGGGGTGGGGGGAACTGAACAAATTTCCATTCATCGTGGAAGCTCGGTAGCTGTGTTTCGTAGGCAGGAGTGTGGAAAGACGAGAGGGGCCGGACTTTGGATTCTGTTTGTATAACTAGCAGCAAATACACAAACACACACGGCTTGTTCACCAAATGTAGACTTGCCAAGCTCTGGCATGCTGGATTCCGGTGTCGTACGAAAGGTTATGGCTGCAATCAGTGCTATTTTTCTAGAAAAAGAGGTGCCAGAACTCACCATGAACGCCTTCCTTGTTCTCTTATAATGGCAATGGTGCCCACCTGAGAGGTGCCGGAACTGAGTTCCAGAAAGTTCTGGCTGGGGGTGGGGAGGCTTGGCTGCATGTACACATTTACCTGAGAGCTTACTTCTGAGTAGACAGACATAGGATTGCACACTTTGCAGCTTTTTAGAAAAATAACACTGGGAAGAAAACATTTTTTAAAAAAATCTAAATCCAGTGGAACCAAATAGTTGCATTGGAAAGACTCCTTGGCATGTGAAGTGATGGTACTCATGTTGCAACCTGTCCTCCAAGTTCCTGAAGTTTTATTCCCCTGCAAAATAGGCTTCCACTTTTCTGCCTCACAGGGCACTCTAGAATTCCTTTTCAAGTTCATGGAATGTGGTGTTGAGGAGCGTACCTTTTCATTGTGTAGTTGTGTGCCCAAGGGTTGTGTGTGTTTAGCACCATCCATCTCTCCCATGCCTGACAGCCTCCTTAACTGCCTGCACTTGCCAAACTGAAAAGTGGAAGGAGCCGCCTCATGACATCTCCCTTTGGGCTTTCAGTGAAGCACAGGAAGGAAGGGAGGCTGGTTACCGAGTGTTTAAGCTAGTTTTGTTTTTTTAAGGGAAGTTCTTCCTTTTACCTCTAAGAAAACACTTTTCTGCACCAATTTCTTTTAAAGTAAAAAAAAAAAAAAGGCTTCACTTTTATTAAAATTCTTGCAATCAGCTGCCATGCACATGGTAGTCGCTTCTCCACCTTCCCAAGCTTACACGAAAGCTCAGCCAAAGATGTCATAGGGTTATTTGGACATGTAGGCACCTGGGGGCGGGACGCGGGTGGCGCTGTGGGTAAAACCACAGTGCCTAGGACTTGCCGATCGTATGGTTGGCGGTTCGAATCCCCACAGCGGGGTGAGCTCCCGTCTTTTGGTCCCAGCTCCTGCCCACCTAGCAGTTCGAAAGCACCCTTAAAAAAAAGTGCAAGTAGATAAATAGGGACCGCTTACTGGCGGGAAGGTAAACGGCGTTTCCGTGTGCTGTGCTGGCTCGCCAGAGCAGCGATGTCACACTGGCCATGTGACCCGGAAGTGTCTGCGGACGGCGCCGGCTCCCGGCCTCTAGAGTGAGATGAGCGCACAACCCTAGAGTCTGTCAAGACTGGCCCGTACGGGCAGGGGTACCTTTAGGCACCTGGGGAGGCTGCAGAATGCAGTGCAAGTGGAGTGGTGATTGACAGAACATAAGGCACAACATTTAGAAATGCACTTAAATCTAATTTCTCCTCTGCCCCGAAGTATAACTGCACAGTGGCAGACAATAGGTAGATTATTCTTATCATTTTCTTGTATCTCATCCTACTGCTCACAGAGGCCCAGGGTGGCTAACTACAACGGCACACCATTTAAAAGATATTGTCATCTTTGTCGTTCTGGCTTGTTTCCAACCAAGCTCTGCTCAAAGTAGACCCACTGAAATGAATGCACCAAAGTTAGTCATCATGATTTGCAATGGGATCTATGCTGAGTAGCATTGGCTGCAACCCTGAGGGGCATCCAACATGTGGATCATTCCCTTCTGACTTCTTGTGCGGCGGAATTGCCTGTTCTGGTTTTGTCTGGAGAGTCCATAAAATAAAATAAAATAAAATCACCATGTCCTGAATTGAGAAGCTGTGCTTTTAGGCTTATAATTTGTCAGGCTAAGTTGGTTTTAGTGGGAAACTGTAGGTTTTACCTGCTGTGCCTGCCCTTGGTGAGTTTGCCAGCATTGTCGTTATACTTTTATTTTGTAATTATTTATATTGTTAGTACATTTTTTATGCTGCAGCTTTAATTTATGTAAAGCGCTTTGTGCTCTACAGGTGTATTAGAAAGGTAGAGATTTATATATAAATAATAATAAATAATACACAGTACAAAAATAACAAATTGTTCTTAAGTGTACCTCTGGAAATTCTCTAGTCTTTTGGACACTGTAAATGTTGCAGTTTGGTCAACTGGCAGCTATCAATTTTATCGATTTTTAAATTGCTGTTTTACCTACCTGTTCTTATGCTCTGTGTTTTACAGTTGTTGGGCACCTTGAGACCATTTTGTGAAAAAGTGCGGTGTAACTTTAGCCAAGTGACTGAAAAAAATAAATGAATTAGACTCTTGTAGACATTCCTCAAATTTACTTCAATGTTTCACCTGAGGACCAATCCCCAAATTTACCTTTTCAATTTCACTGCAGGCAAAACCTCAGTGACTAATTCTGAAGGTGAGCATAACATAAGACAAGCCTATTGGATCAGGCCTGTCTAGTCCACCATCTTACAATGGCTGACCAAATTCCTGTGGGAAACTTGCAAACTGGACATGAACGCCATAGCACTCTGTCCACATGTGATTCTTAGCAACTGGTGTTTAGAGGCTCAATGCCTCTGACAGAGGAAGCAGAACATAGCCATCATAGCTAGTAGCTGTTGATAGCCTCCTCCTCCATAAAAAATTGTCTAATTCTCTTTTGAAGCCGTCCAAGTTTATGGCTATCACTGCCCCCTGTGGGAGAGAGTCCCGCAGTTCAACCTTGTGTGGTGTGAATAAGTACTTTCTTTTGTTGTTGTTGTTGTTGTTGTTTAGTCATTTAGTTGTGTCCGACTCTTCGTGACCCCAAGGACCAGAGCACGCCAGGCACTCCTGTCTTCCACTGCCTCCCGCAGTTTGGTCAGGCTCATGCTGGTAGCTTCGAGAACACTGTCCACCCATCTCGTCCTCTGTCGTCCCCTTCTCCTTGTGCCCTCCATCTTTCCCAACATCAGGGTCTTTTCCAGGGAGTCTTCTCTTCTCATGAGGTGGCCAAAGTATTGGAGCCTCTGCTTCAGGATCTGTCCTTCCAGTGAGCACTCAGGGCTGATTTCTTTTATCTGTCACATATCTTCCAAAATTTAGCTTCAGTGGATATCTACAAGTTCAAATGTTGTGAGAGAGGTAGAAGAAGTTTTCTCTGTCTTTCTCCATGCCATGTGTGATTTTATAAGCTTAAATCATGTTACTTCTTACTCATCTTTTCTCTCAACTAAAAAAAAAACCCCAACGCTACAATATTTCCTCATGGGGGGAGGTCTCTCCACCCCCTGCATCATTTGCATTGCCCTTTTCTGAACCTTTTCCAACTCCTTTTTGAGATGAGGTGGCCAAAACGGTACACACTCTCCCAGATGTGGCCACACCATAGATTTGTTAAACAACATGATGGTATTGACAGTTTTATTTTCCATTCCTTTCCTAATGATCCCTGGTAGCATCTTACCTACCTAGTGCTATTTTTTCTAGAAAAAGAGGTGCCAGAACTCAACATAAACACCTCCTTTGTTCACTTGAAATGGCAATGGCACTCACCTGAGAGGTGCCAGAACTGAGTTCCGGTGTGTTCTGGCTGGAAAAAGACATCCTAAGGAAAAGTGGGACATTCCAGGATCAAATAAGAAACAAGGATGCCTTCTGTAAATCCAGGACTGTCCCTGGAAAATAGGGACACTCATAGGATCCGATAACATTGCAACTCATGACATGAGAAAAACAAACAGAACCCTAGTGACTAACCAATGTGCCATGAATGAGATCTTAGAGCAAGACTAGATCTTCAGCTGAGCCCAGACTAAACTGTCCAGGAAAATCATCCAGAGAGAACGTAAGACGAGCACTCTATCCCCTCCTGTGAATGAATTTGTCTGTTCCTCTTTTAAAGACACCCAAGTTGTGGGAGAGAGTTCCATAGTTTAACAAGGTGCGTCTTATGGTTGGGTGCGTCTTATGGAGCGAAAAATGCGGTAACTCTCTCTCCCTCCTCTCCCCCCCTACCTTGTTCATATAAAAAAAAAAAGATGCCCAAAGTGCTAGACTAACTAGTTGGTGGTAGGTGTGCAAGGAATGCACAGAACGAAGGTTTGTATAGTCAGGGGGAACCTTGGCATAGGAAGCATGTATTATGTCCTTTGCCTGCACAGATGTGCAAATTTTCCATTTGACTTCTCAGAGACTGGATTTTGTCACAGTCATGTAACTTGACATAGTCCATTTATGTGTGTATGTTCAGTTCTTTGGGACGTATTTGAGATCCCAGCCAGCCCTGACCCTAGGTTCCATTTATTGGTCATGTTGAAAACCAAAACAGCCATCTTTTGAAATTCACCCTTCTCCGAATTTAGCAATGCAGTTGCCTAGCCAAGTGACGAAAATGCATATGTCAGGGGAACAGGTCCATAAAAATCCACATATTGATTAAAAAACACACACCATACAATGCATATTAGTGAAAACATTAAAATGCATTACAGTCATACCTTGGGTCGAAGTAGCTTCAAGTTAAGTATTTTGGGGTTGCGCTCCGCGGTGACCCAGAAGTAATGGAGCACGTTACTTCTGGGTTTCGCCACTCGCACGTGCGCAGACAGTCAAAATGACGTCACGTGCGCGCACAGAAGCAGTGAAACACGACCCACGCATGCGCAGACGTGCAGTCACATCTTACGTTTACTTCAGGATGTGAATGGGGCTCTGGAACGGATCCCGTTCATATCCAGAGGTACTACTGTATATTAAGAAAATCGCTTTGCAAAAACACATATATTCAGCAAAACAACATGCAAATATCTGTACAGTGGTTCCTCCGGTTGCGGACAGGATCCGTTCTGTAGGTCTAGTCAGATCCTGAGGTTTCTGCAACCTGAGGACTGCTTCTGCGCATGTGTGCATGCCAAAACCCGGTAAAATACGTTCGGGTTTGCTTCGCGCGCATCCTGAAGTTTACGTAACCAGAGGGTTAGGTACGACTGTATATTAAGAGTAATTTGCTGTTGAATTTTCATGAGGACTTTTACGCACATACACACACAATCACAGATTAAGGCAGAAATGTGGAGAACTAAACATATGACTGGGAAATTTGAATAAGAGAGAAACCCAAATTGACAGGTGCCTATCCATGGACGGAACCCAGCGCCCAATTTTTTTTACATATGCACACACGCAACACCTTATTGATCTAACATCTTGCTTTACAATGTATCCTTATTATGGTGTGGGTTTTAGGTCTAAACTTGAGGAGTTCCATATTGTTGGGTTTGGGGTTTGTTTGTCCTGCGCCGGCTTAAGTTGAGGGGACACTTTTTGCTTTCTCAGTTGGAAACGGGAGACTGTTTGGATGGGGATAAAGTCTTTGTGTTTGGTGTGTTCTCCCCCCCCCCAAGAGATTTGGTGAATGCTGAATAATGGTGCATTTCTCGTTTTTCAAGCTGCAAATGCAGGCAGCTGCAAAGCTGATTTGTGACTGGGCTTTTTCCAGGGAGTTCTTTGTAATCATTTTTGGCATCTTGGAACTTTCCTGTGCAGACAGCGGCTCCCTCCTCCTCCTCCTCCTCCGCCTCTTCCTTATGGCAGGCCGCTTCTCCAGAGGTCATCCTAGTGCTGAGATCTGAAGATCAAGTAAATAATCGAGTTCATTTTACTTTCCCCCCTCTTCCCCCTCCTCTTTCCTGTACACGTTGAACACTTGCCACCCTGCTGTCTGTTTTTCCTTGCCAAGGTTCAGTTCTAATTATGTTGATTTTCTTCAGCCCACCCCCTCCTGGAAGCTTATTAGGGTGAATATTTTTATTTATTATCATTTCGCCCAACTCCTGCCAGCATTTCCAATTACTCTCGCCGCTTCCTTGTAATTGTCTTTCTGTAATGGCTCTGAAACAATTGCGCTAAATGAGGTGTCTCCAGCAAGATGAGAGTTTCACTTCATTAAAGGCTAATGTATTCTCAGCTCTGGCTCTGTGGGGCTAGCTTGGAAAGGAGACATTTAAACAGCTTCTTTTCTTCTCTCTCACAACGCGCTCCCCCCCTCCCTTCTGTAGGGAGCAACTTTTAGTCGCAGGAGATGCTTTCTTTTGTGCATGTGTGAGTTTGCGTGCATGTATACATGCGTTTTTGCATAGCGAGCATGCCCTGGCTGGAATGTAAGGAAGGTGCAGACGAGACTGCTTCAGGTCCTTGCTCAAGAATGTTAGGATTCCTTCTGTTTGGGGATGGCTTAGATACAGTACAGCATATGTCTGCCCCCTTTCCGCACGCCCGGGTGAGGGCACGGTGCTTGGCATTAGCGTTTTTAATCGGTCTCTGGCTCGTTCAGTTCTCTTGGCAGCTGCCTGGTAGGATTATTTATACAGAATATGCCAGAGATAATGCGAGCGGACCCCCCAGCACTAAGCATTTCGTGTACACACCACCTCTGAGTTTGCACTGCGGCAGTGGATTAAATCCAAACTGGTTTTAAGGAACTTAAGATGTATGTATGGCTTTCTTTGTTTTGTTTTCGGTCATTTTTATCAACAGCTTTTCGGCTGTAGGTAACCTCTTAGAAGGAGCGTACAGAGCTCTGAAGGAGGGATGGGCAGAAGGAAGGGATAGGGAACAAATTCAGTTTTTGCATTTTAATGAGAAATGACCCAATTGGCACTTTGTGAACCGAGACGCAGACATGCCTTGAAATTCGCACTTCTCTGAATTTTGCGGTGGTTTCTGCAACTCAACAGAAATGTTAGGAGCGGTGTGCACCTGAATGCGCGCACACATGCACACATATTCTAGTGAAATGAACATGCAAATATGCATTACCTTAGGGAAATGTCCTATGCATATAGGACTCAAAACTGCATACAGAAATGTGTTTGTGATGAGAAATTTGCAGTAAAAATGTGTGCAATTTTTCATAAGGCCTTTGAAAAATAAAATAAAAACTGCAAACTGATGCAGAAATGTGTAGAAATGAATTTAAGACCAGAAGAAACAGAGAAACCAGAATTGACATATGTAGTCCATCTGTAGCAGTAGCTAGACCAGGAACTACAGGTAGATCTCTAGGTGATTTGCAGTAAGGATTTCTGACTCTCAATTGTTTTAAAAGAGCAACAGCAGTAACAAAATACCCAATAATTTCTACCTAAATTAGGCTGTAGAAATGGTGAAAGCTAACCAGGAGTGGACTTCTGTGTGAAAGGACTGTGAGCTCAGTTCAGTTGTTGTACTGAAAAACAACCCCCAAGCTCAGAATGTGGCCAGAGTCTTCTGTTACTTAATTCTAAGTTTATGTTGTTTGGAGCTGGTCAGAGCTGGTGTTAGGAACCTCTGGCTCTCCAGATGTTGTTGAATTTCAATTCCCATAATCCTTGACCATTGTGGGAGTTGTAGTTCATCAACATCTGAAGGGCCAAAGGTTTTGCACATCTGGCTCAGAGCCTAGATGGGGACACCCTGGGGATCCCATGAATTGCCATGTTAGAAGAACGATGAAATATAAATGTAAGGCTGTAAAATAAAATATTGGGGTTCCAGTGGTAGCTCGGGTTAAGTACTTAATTCGTTCTGGAGGTCCGTACTTAACCTGAAACTGTTCTTAACCTGAAGCACCACTTTAGCTAATGGAGCCTCCTGCTGTTGCCGCGCCGCCGGAGCACAATTTCTGTTCTCATCCTGAAGCAAAGTTCTTAACCTGAAGCACTATTTCTGGGTTAGCAGAGTCTGTAACCTGAAGCGTATGTAACCTGAAGTGTATGTAACCCAAGGTACCACTGTATAGCAAAAAACAAAAAAAGATGTGACACAGCTGAAATCTGCCCACATCTGCCCTGCAGTTGCTTCTATCCCTCATCCCCATGTGTGAATTGAAGATACCAAACACAGTTAGATTTATTGTGCCATCCCAAATTCTCTTTAACGTTCTTACTCTTTAAAACAGAAATCCACAGAATGCCGAAATGCATGGGGTTGTCATTTTTTCAGGGATTGTTTTTTTTAAAAATAGCGTCATAACTGCTTAATCAGTTTTGTAACGCATGTTACAAAAGCCAGTGCAGAACAAGGATATGCAGAGTAAATCAGCACAGGCAGCAGTAGCAAGTTCAGGAAAGTGTGAAATTGTGAAGGACCGTGTGAAAATAAGGGTGAGCTTGGTGTGAAGACGGAGGCATTGCATGTACACAAGAGGTGCCCCCACCTAGTTTCATTGGAAAGATTATATTCCGTGAGCTGTTCCACTGCCAAAAACATGCCCAGGTATGGGACGCCATTACTGTTGCACTAGTATACTGGTCTTAAGGTACTGTGAGCCCACCCAGGTCACTACGCACAAGCGTTAACCATTAACCACCATAATGGTTGCATCCCTGCTGGAATTACGCTATTAACATTTCAGAGCATCACTCTTGGCGATGTCTGAAGAGCAAGTATTCCTGGTTCTGTTTCATGTGCAGCTTTGGCATGTGAAACTTAAATCACATTCACCCTAAGGTCATTGCTGGTGTAACTGGGATTCCACTGGAGGCCTAGGGGCAGAGTTTCTGCTCAAGAATGGCAAAAAAAAGAAGGAAAGAAGCATGGGCTGTTTCTGCAACTGCAAAATGAAGGGGCAAGTTTTTGTTTTTTTAAAAAACCATCAGACCAAATGGATTCTTCCTGATAGATCCCCATCTGTATCTAGTGCACTGATCAAAGAGAAAGGGAGTACATAAAGAATTAGCAGCACAGCTGATCACAGAGGTTCAGCACATCCCTCCCCAGTGTGATTTCAATCTCAATAACGAAGAAAAGTCTACAGGTTCAGAAATATTTATTTGTTGAATTTGGGCTCTGTTATTAATCATTTTAGGGACGCGGGTGGCGCTGTGGGTTAAACCACAGAGCCTAGGACTTGTCGATCAGAAGGTCGGAGGTTCGAATCCCCACGACGGGGTGAGCTCCCCTTGCTTGGTCCCTGATCCTGCCAACCTAGCACTTCAAAAGCACGTCAAAGTGCAAGTAGATAAATAGGTACTGCTCTGGCAGGAAGGTAAATGGCGTTGCCATGTGCTGCTCTGGTTCGCCAGAAGTGGCTTAAGTCATGCTGGCCACATGACTTGGAAGCTGTACGCCGGCTCCCTCGGCCAATAAAGCGAGATGAGCGCCGCAACCCCAGAGTCGGCCACGACTGGACCTAATGGTCAGGGTTCCCTTTACCTTTACCTTATTAATCATTTTATGCACTGCATTTTTGCAACATTCTTGTTTGCCTCTGCCTAATGGGGAAATAAAACTGAGGTGAACTGAAATTCTGCAAGTTTTAACATAGCCACTAACATGGAAAGTGGCCTTAATGCAAACCAATGGCCCCTCTACCTCAATATTGTCTACTGTGACTGACGATAGCTTTCCTGAGTTTCAGTCAATGGTGTTTTCAAGCCCTGTCTGCTTGAACCTGGGACCTTGTGAATACTTTGGATGTGTTCTGCCAATGAGCTACAGTCTCTCTTGAAGCCTGCTTAGATTTTTCAAGCGGCTCCTTCCCCCAATGTCCCTCTCTGAAAATGGGTTTGCGTAATATCTTTGTGAACTGGGCCAGAGATAGTTTCAGGTACAGCACCTGCCAACCGTTTCTGTGAATGTGGTGTTCTCTGATCACACATGTGGGTGCTCACGGCTACGTCAATTTGCAACATACGGTTCAATCAGCACAGTCTTTTGAATCTATAGTCCTCCAGATACTGTTGGACCATTTGCCATGCTGATTGGGGCAGATGTGAGTTTGGGGTGGCCATGTTACCTTCTTTACAGATGACAGCCCTCTCTGGTCCAGCTCCCTTTAAAAAACAAATAATCATATGAAACTAGTGGGAGTCTTGGAGGTTTCGTATCAACATTTAGTACAGTAGCACCTTGGGTTACGTTACCCTCAGGTAACATAAACTTCAGGTTGCAAAAGCGGCAAACCCGGAAGTGTTTTGACACGCGCACATGCGCAGAAGTGGTTTACCACCGCGCATGCATATAAAAGTGATCCTTGGGTTGTGAAAACCTCAGGATCTGGCCTCTGGAATGGATCCCGTTCGCAACCGGAGGTGCCACTGTACCTGAATAATAGTCCTGAGTGTGCACCACAGGTTACTTGGTCGTAGTCTTCTTTCTCTGATGAGACATATTTATTTTCACATTATATTTAAATTCTAAATGTGTTTCTGTACAGAAGAAATAGCATATGCAAATATTATGCAAATAGGAGGTCTCTGCCCTTTTTGGTGGTGCATAAGCGGGCCATTCTAAGGTAAAAGGTAAAGGACCCCTTGATGGTTAAGTCCAGTCAAAGGCAACTATGGGGTGCAGTGCTCATCTCACTTGCAGGCCAAGGGAGCTGGCGTTTGTCCACAGACAGCTTTGTGGGTCATGTGGCCAGCATGTCTAAACCACTTCTGGTGCAACGGGGCACCGTGACGAGTGCCAGAGTGCATGGAAACACTGTTTACCTTCCTGCCACAGTGGTACCTATTTATCTACTTGCACTGGTATGCTTTCGAACTGCTAGGTTGGCAGAAGCTAGGGCAGAGCAACGGGAGCTCACCCCGTCACACAGATCTTCTTATGTTTTTGATTTGAGGAAGTCTTAACTACAGGATTTCCATTGACCAATGTGTGCCTATGCCTTACAGTTTTCAAGTTCCACAGCATTCCACCTTTACAACATCTGTGCTACTGACTCTCAACTTTGGGATTGTTGAAATATATACAATAACAGAAATAATCAACCTGAGTTGTGCGACTCAGATTGGGCCTACGGGACCCAAAGGTTTTAAGCAATGTAGACTAAAGTCACTTTTGGAGTCCCTCCGGGATTAGGGACCCTGAAGCTTAAGCTTCATTAGTTTCATAGTAGAATCGCCCCTGGGTGGGACTAGTGACTCCTCGCATGCAGAGCTGATCCCCAGAATTGTCATCTGCGCTGGGCTAAACTAGAAGTACACAAAGGGGAGATCAGTCATGAACTGGTCACAGTTTCCATTAAGGATGGGCTGCTCTTGGTTGGCCCTGGGCTAGGGATAGACAAATCTGCCAATTTCAGTCTCAGTTTCTAATTTTTACCAATCTTAATTACAGATTGCCCAATTTCCGTATCAGTTGCCATTCTTTTTTTAAACAAACAAACCCTGCATTTAAACTTGTGCATGTTTGTATGTGTGTATTTCCATTAAAAGGTAAAGGGACTCCTGACCATTAGGTCCAGTCGTGACCGACTCTGGGGTTGTGGCACTCATCTCGCTTTATTGGCTGAGGGAGCCGGCGTACAGCTTCCGGGTCATGTGGCCAGCATGACTAAGCCGCTTCTGGCGAACCAGAGCAGTGCACGGAAACGCTGTTTACCTTCACGCCGGAGTGGTACCTATTTATCCACTTGCACTTTGAGGTGCTTTTGAACTGCTAGGTTGGCAGGAGCTGGGACTGAGCAATGGGAGCTCACCCCGTCACGGGGATTCGAACTGCTGACCTTCTGATCGGCAAGTCCTAGGCTCTGTGGTTTAACCCACAGTGCCACCCACGTCCCTTGTATTTCCATTAATATAATACATTTTTGTATATTGTTTTCCCCAACATATGCATTTTTCTACTTCTTTTGGCTCCTTATGCACTGAAAAATTCACCGAAGTGCGTATTTCGGAGGATAGCTGTGTGTTTGGTTTGCACGTTAGTTTGGGAAGTGCATATCAGGTAGTTTTGCCTTATAATGTGAACTGAATGGATTTCTCCCCTATCGCTAGTTTCTATTCTGCTTCCTTTTTTGTTAACTTGCTTTGAAGTTAATGGAGTTCATGTGGACCTGCTTTCTTTTGGCCAGCCCTCAACATGCCCTCCGCCATTTTTTAACGTTTAAGTTTGGTGGGTTTCTTTTTTGCATGATAAAACTCATAATGTGGACTGGTTTGATTCATGATGTGTCATGCAGTGGCAGCACAACTTTCCTGAACTCCTAATAGGCTCCTGAAGAACTGGGGCTGGCACTATTATGGAATATTACGCTATTTATGTTAGCATCAGGATTGGAGAGATATGTATAATTGTGTATGGACAGGTTTATTTTAAACCCCTAATTGTGTCTTTCGGCTGCCTCTGCAGTTCCATTTCACCTTTTCTCTTTATTCCATTATCAGATTATGAGGTGTTCAGAGACATCCTGCAAAATGATCTGTAAAGCTATGTGTGGAATGAAGTGTTAACAGGTTAACATCACACACGGTGCCTGAAATTATACTAGGCATGGCTCATACTTTCTGTTGCCTGTCTCTGCTAAGTCACTGCCCCTGTTTTCTCTATTCTGATTAAACTTCTTTGGGCCGCTAGAGTTGTCATCCTTTAGACACATTCTAGGTGCGAAAGAGAAAAAACTATCAAGTGGGTCACCTTCGCTAGGCTTGCACCAATCCATGCAGGTGTAATTTGAAAGCTGTTTTGAAAGCTCTACAGCTGTCAAGCCACTTTGCTTGCAAGGAATATGCACAAAGAGCTATTTGGGGTTATGTTGCTTGAGAATCCAGTAGAAAATGGCTAGTCGGTCATCAAGACAGAGAAGTCATTAGCTTTTGTTCAGCGGGACTTGGGTTACCAATTTGCAGCCGACTTGCAGATAGACCAAGCGAGGTAGGATTCAGTCTTTATTTCAGGGTCCTTTTTGTTATTTGTGAGAACCCTGGGCTTAAGCGTCATGGGGCATTGTGAGTGGTTGGACCATGTTCCTGTGTTGTATATTGGTAATTGTGCTTATGAGTGTGGAAATGAAGGCTGTGCGCCAGATTTGGCTCAAGCCTGAAAGGATGCCGGCATATTTCAAAGGTTTTGGACTTCACCTGAGATGAGTGGAGAGGGTCCATGAATCAGTGGCGATCCCAGGCATCAGGGGGAAGAGATAAGGAGTTGGGCAGGAAGAAGGAGAGGAAAGGCAGAGAGATGGAGAAGCAGTGAAAGAAAAGGCTTAGGACAGGCTTATTATTAATTATATTTGTATACTGCCCCAAGGGTTGCGGGTGGCGCTGTGGGTTAAACCACAGAGCCTAGGACTTACCCATCAGAAGGTCGGCGGTTCAAATCCCTGCGACAGGGTGAGCTCCCATTACTCGGTCCCTGCTCCTGCCAACCTAGCAGTTTGAAAGCACATCAAAGTGCAAGTAGATAACTAGGTACCACTCCAGCGGGAAGGTAAACGGCGTTTCCGTGTGCTGCTCTGGTTCGCCAGAAGCGGCTTAGTCCTGCTGCCCACATGACCTGGAAGCTGTACGCCGGCTCCCTCGGCCAATAAAACGAGATGAGCGCCGCAACTCCAGAGTCGGTCACGACTGGACCTAATGGTCAGGGGTCCCTTTACTGCCCCATACCCGCAGGTCCCAGGGTGGTTCACAATATAAAAACACAAAACACATAATAAAAATAAGAACAAGAACAACCCAGTAACCCCGTTCCCCTCCTCAACATATTTAAAAGGACATTGGATGTCAATCAGCCAAGGGCCTGGTTAAAGAAGAGCATTTTTGCCTGGCACCTAAAAGTATATAATGACAGCGCCAGCTGAAGTAGCTGGTGGTTGTCCATGGTTTCATGCAGAGATCTTTGCCAATCGTGCCTGGAGATGCCACGGATTGACTCTAGGATCTGTAGGTGAGTTATGGCTCTTCCCCTTGAAAGTGGCTTGAGAACAGTTCTCTTCTCATGGTGTAAACACATCTGGAAAAGCAAATGACAGCTGGACCAACAAAGGAGCAGCTGAGCAGCAAGTAAGATTATACACAGTGGTACCTTGGTTTGCATACATTTTGGATTACAAACACATCAAACCCGGAAGTGCATGTCCTGGTTTCCAACCTTTTTTTGGGATTACAACCCCTTTTCTTTATTATGAAGAAATTTGTTTTGGAGGCCCTATTGGCGAAAGCGCGCCTTGGGTTACAACCAGTTTTGGTTTACAAATGGACCTCCGGAACGGATTATGGTTGTAAACCAAGGTACCACTGTATCTCAAAACAACTCTGCCAACTTCAGATGTTTGCTTTGAACATCCAGTGTGGTGTAAATAGAGGCTATTTTGCCGTGTGCCTTTCTGAACTACACAAAACTTAGCGAAAGCACCTGAAGCATTTTCCGGGCCCTTGTTTTGGCTTGGAATGCATGCAGGAAAGGCTTTCTGTCTAGGCTGCTTTACAGCCTCTGATCACGCTTCTCTCTCCCCTCACCCAGCTATGGTGCTTCCGATAGTCGTAATAAGCTTCTTTTGTAGCACAGAAACAAAACAAATCCCAGAGTGTCAGAACGTTTTGGAACAGAACAGAAGGCCACTTTTCCTTTAATACAGCTAACAGCGCCTGGTTTTCGGAAGTGAACCGGGTTTAGAATGCCCACAACAATTCCAGATGTCTGCACAAGATAATTTAATGTCTCAAGATCTTGATTTGGAGTGGAGACAGTGTTATTATGCCAATTGATTTGCAAGCCCCACCAAACTCTAGGTTCTCCTGGGGTCATGCAATTCTCTTGGATTTCCCCCTGTTTGCACAGAGGCTGGACCTGGGTATGGATAGTGAATGGGAGAAGAATCACATTCCCTTCTCCCACGCTTGTTGCTCTTGGTCCACCAATTTATCAGAGTCTTGCATCCATCGGTTCCCTTCCTCTCTGAGTCATATTCTCAGCCCAGGAGAATGGCCTGCAAGTGTCAAATTCAGGGCACTTCTGAAGAGCGGATGCTGGCAAGTGAGCACCATTAAAATTATTATTATTTCCTTCATTTTTTTCCCAAAGAGCTCCTTTTTTAAAGTCTTGAGTTAATTACTAGGTTGAGTGCTTGTGGTTCAAGTTGTGTACTTTGTTAAGATGAGTGTTATTTTTGTGGCATGGTGTACTTATTGGCTCTAATTTCTTTTTTTATATATACTGCATGAAGTTCTGTGTTAATAATAAACAAATTTCTTAAATTAGCATTATTCTCCTGCTTTGTGCTCTGCCCTTTGTCCAGTGCAGGGGTGGAGGAGATATTTGATTCGGTTCTCATGTAAAGGCAAACCTACCAATTTTGTGCTTTCCAAAACCTTATGAGAACTGAAAGACAACCACTCTTCGAAATTAACACTTAGCCGAATTTTGCAATGTAGTTTTTGTAATATTGTTGTATTTTAGTGTTTTGTTGGAAGCCGCCCAGAGTGGCTGGGGAAATAATGGGTGGGGTATAAATAATAAATTATTATTATTATTATTATTATTATTATTATTATTATTATTATTTACAAAAAGGCATCTATTGTGGTGATGGGTGAGAGCCTGCTCTGGTATAGATCTGGGCCCCTCTCAGCAGGCATTGGCCATGAGTCCATTGGTACTTCGGATATTAGGAGTGTGTCTTATTTGCTTGGCAATGTCCTTTGGTCGGTGGGTTGTAATATTGCTTGTGGTAGAGAATGGCTGTTGTGTTTGTGAAATGGATAGTGAGTGAGATTGGATGGTTGTATGTTGCACAGTTTGAAATTTTATAGTATACTGTCTTGCAGTGCTCTCTGATTTTATTTACTTTATATTATGCTAATGGATATTTTCATGTCTTTTGTTATGTGAATCATTTGACATGGTTTTATTGTATTTGTGTGTGCGTAACCTGTTTTGGTTCAAAAGCACGTCAAAGTGCAAGTAGATAAATAGGTACTGCTCCAGCAGGAAGGTAAATGGCGTTTCCGTGCGCTGCTCTGGTTTGCCAGATGCGGCTTAGTCATGCTGGCCACATGACCCGGAAGCTGTACGCAGGCTCCCTCGGCCAATAAAGTGAGCTGAGCACCGCAACACCAGAGTTGTCCGCGACTGGACCTAACGGTCAGGGGTCCCTTTACCTTTACCTTTAAACTGCTTTGAGTTCTTTTAGAGAGTAAGTGGTATATAAATGGGAAATAATAATAATAATAATAATAATAATAATAATAATAATAATAATAATAAAGTATTCACATAAATGTGTGTATGAGTGGAAAAACAACATAATAACAAAATGCATCAAATTGGGGGAAATAGCTTTGCAAAAGTGGCATCAGGCAAAAGTGGCTATAAAAATGTGAACAGTGGGAGAAATTTGCACAAAAAATGCATATGGTTTTTTTATGGCAAACGGATGTAGAAATATGGAGAACTGAATGTAAGATTGGAAAAAATGAGAAACAGAGATAGGAGTAGGTTCAGCTTTAAATGTGAACTGAATCGTATTTCTTCCTCTCCCCTGGCCCCCAGTTGCCCCAGAGCCCCCAAGAGACACCCGTGGCTCCCTTTCAACCTGCAATGCTCTCTAGCTGCTCCAAGAGGCTAGGAAATCCTTTAAAAGGCACACCATCTCAAACATGCAAGCGCTTAAAAAGAAATGAAATGAATCGAAAATGCATTTTTATTTAAACAATTAAAATATTTAATCTTTATCTTTAAAATGTTTAAACCTCGCATGCAATGGTGAGCAGGATAGAACAGCCTTTGTATTGGTCCTGTGCAAAGTTGGCACGGACTGGATTTAGACTGATCCATCCATCCCTGTCTCCAGAGCAGATAATTATTTCTCCACAGGCTGGCAAATACAGCTTTCTAGTATGCACCTATTTTTTCTTCATCAAAGTCTGGAGGAAAGGTGCAGAATTAAAAGCAAAGCAACTTTCTGCTGACTATTTTTTACCCTGTTATTGCCTGGCAGATACCTTTTCTTTGCGATAATAAGGATTCTGCTCCTGCTGTTGTGGAGATTAACAGCATAAGGAAAATAATGGGCATTATCATTATTTTTAAAACACTTTTGCCTATCACTCTCCTAACTTACTTTATTCAAAAAGCAGTTCTTTAAGAAATGCTTTGCCAAGATCAGAGCCTGATTATCTCCTGCTAGTAAAACATACCGTATTTTTCGCTCTATAACACGCACCCGACCATAACGCACATAGTTTTTAAAGGAGGAAAACAAGAAAAAAAATATTATAAATGAAACAGTGGATGTATGATTTTTGTGGTTCATGCTGTGGCCACAGACATGTGATCTGACAGTGAGTTTGGAGTAGCCCAATGCAAAAATCCTGAGGACCCATGTGGATCCATGCTTTGTAACCATGTTTTTGCACCACTGCGGCCCCAGGCAACAGTAGGTGCGTGATTTTTTTGGTGCAAGCTGTAGCCATGGACATGCTATGTGATCTGATGGTGAATTTGGGGTGACCCAGTGCAAAATTCCTGAGGATCCATGTGGATCCATGCTTTGTAACCACGTTTTAAGTGGGGAGGGAAGGAAAAGTACTCAAGGGACAAGGAGCACGCGTGGGGTGTGTGGAGAAGGATGCTGCTAATAATGCAGAAGAGGGGTTTAAGGGGAGAAGAAGTACGCGTGGGGTGGGTGGAGAAGGATGCTGCTAATAATGCAGGAGAGGGGTATAAGAGGAGAAGGCTCCTCTCCTCTCCCACTTTGCTCCTTTAAAGCAAGCAGGCTCTGCTTTTCTCCCTCCTCCCCGCTCATCCCCGGCTTAGCAAGCTGAAAAACTTTGCTGCTATGTAGCGAGCTGAGTGAGGAGGAGAGAGGAACAGAGAGCCTGCTTGCTTTAAAGGAACCAACCGGACAGGAGCTGCTTACACTCGTGTAAGTGGCTCCTCTCCTCTCCCACTTTGCTCCTTTAAAGAAGCAGGCTCTCTGTCCCTCTCTCCTCCCCACTCAGCAGCTCTTCTCCCGCTTTGCTGTTTCAAAGCAAGCCACGGAGGAGGGAAGGAAGGGGAACCATGGATCCTCTGCTCACGACTGCAGCAGATCCCCCCCCCCGCCACCCATAGGCATTCCCTCCATAACACGCACAGACATTTCCCCTTACTTTCTAGGAGGAAAAAAGTGAGTGTTATGGTGCAAAAAAAAAAAATGGTAATCATTTTTGTGGCACTTCTACTTGTCCCATCAACGCCATACATTTAAAGCAAATTTCGAGCACTTTAACACTCATGTCTTCCCCTCCAAAGAATGCCAGACTGTAGTTTACTCCTTGCAGATCTACAGTTTCTAGCACACTTAACGAACTACATTTCCTAGGGCTCTTTGAGGCAAGCCATGTGCTTCAAATGCATGGTGTAGGTGTTCGTCCTGATCACAACAACCAATGAGTAAGTTAGATCATTGTTCTTCGGCTGGAGCTTAGAAAACAAGCACAGCCCTTTGAAAAGCACATCTTTTGGGCTCCGTGATCTCTTGTGGGTTCCATGGCTTGCACAGAAGCATGGGCGGGAAGATGCACAGCCCAGTTTTAGGACTCAAGATGTTGGAGGGTACGCTGTATTTGATGCTGCTTCTTAATCAGGCCTCTTTGCAGCCATGTTGTTTGATCCAGAATCAGAAGAATCTTTATTTGCGCCAGCCACTAGCCATAGCAATAAAATAAAATGTACTGAAGATAGAGGTAAAAACTTAACTATACAATATACATTTTGGAGGTTTACATCAATAATAAAATAATAGATCTTATTCTAATTGCCCCCGCTAAAAACCTTGCATTGAAAGACATCCACTGAAAGACAATCAGTTGTGTACTGCAGTCGCTGTTCAGGGTAATTCACATTTTTCATGAGCTGGGGTTCTGGCTCAGTGGTAGAAGATATGCTTTACAAGCAGCTCAGTCCCTGGCAGTTCCAGCTAAAAGAATTGATCAGTCCAAAACTCTGGAGAGCCATTGCTGGTCAGAGTAGACCATATTTGGGCCAAAAGCATCCATGGAATGCCTTGATGTAGCTCAGTTTCCCGTGAAAGACCACTGTGAGTCTGTTTCATTGCACACAATGGTGGAGGAAGCCACCGGGTGTCTGGGGCAGCATGCCCGGGGCGAGGTGAGCCACCCATAGGGGTGGGGCGAGGGCAGGGCGAGCCACCCATAGGGGCAGGGCGCACTGTGGGGCCTCCAGAGTCTGCCTGCCTCCTCCCACTCAGCCGCCCTACAGCTGGAGGGAGGCAGCGGGCAGACCATTCAGGCAGCATGGAGACTGTGCGCGCCCAAGCTACCATGTCTCTCCCAGGAGTGACGCATGGCTTGGGCACGCTGCCGGTCCTGCGGTGAGTTCCGTCCTGCATTTTGTCACCTCCCCTCAGTGGCAACACCCGGGGTGGCCCTCACCCACCACACACCCCTTCCTCCATCCCAGATTGCATGTGGTCTTGACCACAACGCTACAGCAGCTTTCAGTGCTCCTGTACTGGGTTGGTGGGTGCAATGGGTGAGATTCGTTGTAGTATTAGTCCAAAGGCATTGGAGAGTTTTGCCACTGTTGTATGAGGATTAGTGCCAGCAATAGCACACAAGCTTACCTGCAATGTCATAGAGTATAAAGCGTGTTCCCCAATAAATGAGAGCACGTGTTGCGGTGTGGGCCACTGGGCCAGGCCTCTTGTTGCCAGGCAGGTTAATAGTTGTTGCCTGGCATTGTGATTGGATAACCGGGTTGCTGGGGCAAATTGTATGTTGCAAATTGGGTGGGTGGGACCATAGTCTTTAAATATTGGTGCACTCTGGTTTCTCTTTCTCTTTGCAGAGTGCATCAGATCACCCGCCCGCCCGCCCTCTTTTCCGGTTGACCTTGCTTTGCCTGTCATGGGGTCGTCTGCCTTGGCGCAGGGGCCTAGTAGGAATTTTGCCATTTGGTGATTGGCTATGCCATTTGGTTTTTGCCTACTACTCAGCAATTCGTCACAACTTGTAAGGTTACAGTTAGGCATTGGTTATAATATGCTGGTGGTGGAGGGGTCAGGATAGGCCGTGCCTGCCCCTCCTATGGTGCTGAAGGGAATTCCGTTAAAGGAATCCTGGGGCTTGCCATGATTTCATCCAATCCCTGTCATGGGACCAGAGCCGCCCAATCCCTGTCATGGGAATCCTTGTCATAGGACCAGGGCCGGCAAGCTTTCGGGGAGCTGCTGGGGTGAGCGGCGTGGGTCCGACGCTTAGCTCAAATGACCCCCAAGTTTGACTTTCCCTTCTACTGGCTACCGATCGGACCTCGGGATGTCAGTTCTGTCCCAGACGGGGGGACAGATAGTCATAACCAATGTCTAAACAACCACTCACTGATTTTGTATTTTAATAAATTTGTGGCCAAAATAGTGCCCAAAAACCAAAACTAAATTACGTGTTATGTGTGAAGTTATTTGAGGGGTGGCCTGGGGACCTACACACGCAATATTGCTAGTGGTTGCTCAAGGGTTTGTCCCACAACTTTTGCAACTGGAAGTCACCCAGTGGACCCTGCTTTTGTGCTACACAAGAGTGAAGCCACCAGCAGCAGAATTGTACAAGTGATATATTGGTGTTGCTCTTCTCTTACTAAAACCTTTCCGCTGCCTAAATCTCTAAATCCGTGCATCAGGTTTCCCAGTGCAAGGACTTACCTCTGAAATATGCGATGAGAAAACACTCCTAACTGGCAGCGCTTTAAAAAGTCTGTTTCTCGGAGCGAAGAATTCTTTTAAGCATTATGTATTGTAGACTAAACTTTGTGCAGAAAGTGTTAATGAAAACCAGGAAATGTTTTGGAACATTTTAGTGAATTCCCAAAACACAATTTCTCACCCACCCATGCAAAAAGCATCTTAATGTTTCCCTCCCATTCCTTCTTATGAGGGGTTGTGAAAAGGAGTGTTATCGAATTTAAAAGTTAAATAGCACATGTAGTTGCATTTTTAATTCTAAATAATTCTAAGTGAATGATCTGATATTTAAATCTACCTTTTTGGCTGTCTGCTGTTCCGATGCAAAGGCAGTTTTACAGTGAACAGGCATGAACTCGAGTTTCTGAATCTCTTTCCTGTTGATCCTCTTCCTTGGAAAATGGATGCTTCAGAACTGCAGAATAGAGAACTTCCGGTTTGGATCGCCCGCAGTATGGGTGCGCGGAGAAGCTTCTCCGAACTGCATAGGGGGTTTTGAGGGGGCTACGCAAAGGCACTGCGACCCCCGGAACCTCAAGGGGGGCCCCCTTGAGGGAAGCGCAGCCGGCAGCGTCGGAGGGACCCCTTCTTGAGCCTTCTCTATTTCGGAGAGGATTCAGGAGTGACGGATCGAGAGACGCACTATGGTAAGCTCTGCGAACCCCATGCAGTAATGCCTCGAGCCCCAGCTGAATAGTGGCGACAAATCTCCGTAACTTTAAGAATAACCGCCTTTTGGGTAGTCAAACAGTTGTCAAATTTGAAAATCTGAAGAATGGAGCCCAAGGCGTGTTGGATTTAATCTGATTAAACTAAGGAGCCCGACCTGTATTTCGGAGCCAAGATGGCGCTGGGACGCTAATCGGGAGAGGAAACAAAGAAACTCTTACTTACCCGCTGTAGAAACAAAGAAGAGAAGTCCCCGCTGGGAGTTTCACGGGGCAAAGTATCCAAGACAGAAAGAGTTTATTTGGAAAGGAGACGTTAGAGACTTTGTATTAAATAGATCGCTAACGGCAAGTTTGGAGAGAGACTAAAGGGAGTTTTGGAAGAAGAAGAGGGATAAGGAGGCGACAGTGAGAGTCGGAGAGGAGGGAGAAGGAGGGGGAGAGGTGAAGAGCCCAGAAACGCGGAAGAGACGAGTCCTGCTCCCCCCCCTCAATACCTCCAACTGCCCACGGGTCTTTGACAGCGGAGATAAATAAAACAACCTTTGCTGACTTGGAGCCTCCGTTCCCCCCCCCCCCTTCTTTTGTTTTTCTCTCCATTTCGTACTTTTCGGCTTTTCGGCTTTTGCCGGTTTTCATAGCTCTCGCAACTTGCCGGGTGGGGGAGGAGGAAAACTTTGTGTGAGCTTGAGCACATACGCCAGTTTTTACTTCCATTAGGGCTGCAACTAAGCAGATATTGCGAAACCTGGCTTGGAAACCCGGCGCGACTCTGAGACTTGGCTGGACTTCGACAGACCAAATTATTGCTTAGACTTAATTTCAACTAGATTTACGAAAGACGCGATTCCGCCCAGTTTTGTTTAATTTGAAGAACACCTTCTTTCTTTCGCCTTTCACCTTTCTCCAGCTGGAAGCTAGGAGTGAAACCTAGCCACCTTCCCTTCCTCTACAGACTATTAAAACCTCGTAGAAAGACTCCGAAACTCATAGCACCGCCTTACCCTTTGCCTCCCTTCTCTCCTCCCACGCCTACCCCCCCTTCCCTTCCCCCCTCCATCACTGGTTCGCAATTCGGGCAGCCCCCACGGAGACATTAATCTATACAAGGTCGGAACGAACTTTGGATTGGGTCAAACAAGTGGCCGAAGCCAGACTTGAAGAAGGAATCTCAAACCTTCCCTCCTTTCTTTAAGGTCGCTGGATCTTCTCTACTCCTTTCTTGTCCCCCCTCTTTTTTCAGTCCTCTCCCCGTTTTATCCCCCTCCCCCTTCCGATTTTCCTCTATTTTCTTTTCTTTTTTTCCTTTTTATTGAATTTTACAATAGTGTTCTGATTTGTCCAAGGAGCAGGCCGAATCCCCCTTTAGAGTGTGCGCCCCCTAGGGGTGAGCAAAAAGAAACATTAGTTTGTTTATCTTTAAGGTTTGGGGAAAGAGGTTCGGAATAGACCGACATGGCGGGGAGGGACGGGAAAAAGTCGGTGGGAACACCAATAGAGAGGAAAACGTCAAGACAAGAGGAAATAAGAGATTTGGACGCTTTATGGTTGAAAATAAAAGAAGAATTTAGACAGAACGAAATCCATATGGGGAAAAAGTTAGAAGAGATGCAAGAATCTTTTGATAAAAAAATAGAGGGGGTGGTAGGGGAACTTTCAAATAAAATTAAAGACCTAACGGGCCGAACAAAGTCCGTAGAGGACGCAAACAAGAAAACACAGAAAGAGATGAAAGACCATAGAAGAGAGGTAGAAAAAATTAAAGAGAATTTTGAAGAACTAAATAAAAGCCAAGACCAAGTCTTAGATAACTTAGCCATGATGGAAATGAAGCAAAAGCAGCTAAATTTGAAATTTAGAGGAATAGGGGAAGTAAGGGACGAGGATATAAAAGGAAAAATGATAAAAGAACTGGCAAGGTGGCTAGCACTGAGAGAAGAGGAAGTTGCCCAAACTATAGAAAATGCCTTTAGAATAAAAACAAGATCGAAGCAAAACAAACAGAAAAAGATTCCAGGAGACTGCCTAGTGTTTTTCAGATCGATAGAGATGAGAAACACAATTTTGAGAGAAAGCTATCAGAGGAAATTAATGATTGATGGGAAACCAATTATTGTCTTTAAGGAAATACCAATTAGACTCCTTCGCAAGAGAGAGGGCTACAAACAGATAGTCAACACTTTGAAAAAGAACGGCATACGGCATAGATGGGAATTCCCCGAAGGGATCTCATTTTTTTACAAAGGAAAAAAATTCAAAATAACAGAGATTCAGGAAGTCAGTAAATTCCTTCGCAGATACGAAAAAGAGCTAGGGGGGATGATGGAGAGACATGGGGGAGGGGGCCGTGAGAGGGAGGGGGAGGGGGGAGCGGGGGGGGTCGGAGGAGGAGGGGGGAGGGGGAGAGGGAGAGGAGGAGGACAAAGAGGAGGAGGCGAAGGAGGGAGAGACAGAGGAGGAACAGGAGGAAGTAGAGAATTAAAACACTCGAATCTAAATCGGCTAAAACTCAAAACCTAAGCCGATAAATTACTGACTTGTTAACTGATAAAAGCAATAATGAATCTTAAAATTTTAACATGGAATGTAAATGGTCTGAATGAAAAAACGAAAAGGAATAAAATTGCAAATGTGTTGAAGAAGAAAAAATTGGATGTAATCTGTATACAAGAGACTCATGTAGCCAAAAAGCATAAACATGTATTAGTAAATAAGAACTTGGGAATAGAATTCATAAACTCTGGGAGAGAGAAAAAAAGGGGAGTGGTAATGTATGTTAACGAAAAATGGGAACCTAAACTGATCTATAAGGACGAAGAAGGAAGGATATTGGGGGTTCAAATAAGCTTTCAAGGAGAAAAGATCGACGTAGTAAATATTTATGCCCCAAATACAAATAAATCAGAGTTTTATAAAAAATTGGAACAAGTGTTACTAGAATTAGGAAATAACAAGACGATATTATTGGGAGACTTTAATGCAGTGCCGACATTAGAAATGGACAGACAGACAGAAAAGAGAAAACGAAAACAAGGAAAGTTACCGGAATCATTTCAAGAATTGGAGGAGAACATGGACCTAACGGACGTATGGAGACATATGCATCCAATAGAAAAACAGTTCACCTTCTTCTCAGAAGCACATAAAAGCTGGGGAAGAATAGATCAAATATGGGCCTCAAGAGAAATTACCCTAAGAGTGATAAAATGTGAAATCCAACCGAGAACTTTCTCCGACCATAATTCAATAACTTTAGACATAAAAGGAGAATTAAAGGGAAGCTTCAGATGGAGACTGAATGATTCTCTGTTGGACAACGAGGAGGTCATTGAAAAAGCCAGAGCCACATTAAAAGAATATTGGGACTTGAACCTCAATAAAGGAACAAAAATAGAAACAGTCTGGGACGCCAGTAAGGCGGTTTTAAGAGGTTTCTTCATCCAGCAAAACAATTACAAGAAAAAAATAAGGCAGCAAAAGACAGATGAAATACTTAACAAGTTAAGGGAGCATGAGAGGAAATTGTTAGAACATCCGAAAGATGAGCAAAGCTTACAATCAATAAAAATACTACAAAGACAATACTCAATACTAACGAACCAAGAAATAGAATGGAAACTCAAGCTAATGAAGCAGAGATATTTTGAATCGGCGAACAAAACCGGAAAATTCCTAGCCTGGCAATTGAGGAAAAGACAGAAGCAGAACGTCATAAATAAAATAATGGTAGAAGAAGAGTTAATAGTAGACCCAAAAAAAATACAAAAAAAATTTCTCAAATTCTATGAGGAGTTATATAAAAAAGGAGAAGAAGACCCAGATCAAATAGAAAAATATTTAGAGAACTGCACAGGGAAAACTATTACAGAAGAAGAAAGAACACAACTAAATAGCCCTATTAGGATCGAGGAGATTGAGAATGCGGTAAAAAAAAATGAAATTGGGGAAAGCACCAGGCCCGGATGGGTTATCGGCCAAATATTACAAAGTTTTGGGAGGTCAATTAGCACAAGTACTCTGTGAAACCATGAATAGCATCCTAAGAGGAGGGAAAATACCTGATTCATGGAAGGAAGCCTTTATAACTGTAATCCTTAAACCAGATACGGATAAATTAAACATGAAGAACTACAGGCCAATATCGCTGTTAAATAACGATTATAAAATATATGCGGATATAATGGCCAACAGATTGAAAAAATGTTTAACAAAGTTAATCCACAAAGACCAAGCGGGTTTCCTCCCAAACAGATACTTGAAAGATAATGTGAGACACGTCATTAATTTAATTGAATATTTGGAGCTTAACAACAACATACCGGCGTCCCTGATTTTTATAGACGCAGAAAAGGCGTTCGACAACGTCTCCTGGAGGTTTCTATTAAAATCGATGGAAAAGGCAGGGATCGAGGGCGAATACTTGAAAGGTATACAAGCAATATACTCAAACCAACACGCCAAATTGATAATAAACAACAACCTCACGAATAGATTTAAAATAGAGAAAGGAACAAGGCAGGGATGCCCCCTCTCCCCGCTCTTGTTCATCTTAGCTTTGGAAGTTCTGGCGAATAAAATAAGGTCAGAAAGGGAGATAAAAGGGATTAAAATAGGATTTAAAGAGTATAAAGTAAAAGCCTATGCGGATGACCTGATGCTATCTCTAGAAGAGCCGCAAGAAAGCATGGGCAAAGTATTAGAGATCATGGAGGAGTATGGCAAAATATCAGGTTTTAAGTTGAATAAAACCAAAACAAAAATGTTGACGAAGAACCTGAGTAACGACGCGAAGGAGAGACTAGAGAGACAATATGGAATCAAAGTGGCTAAGAGATTAAAATATTTAGGAATCTGGCTTACACACAAAAATATAAACCTAATTGAAGACAACTACACGCCAACATGGAATAAAGTGAAAAAGGACATGGATGTTTGGAATAGAGTGAATCTTTCGTGGCTAGGCAGGATGGAAGTGATAAAAATGAACATACTCCCTAAGATGCTGTTCCTATTTCAAAATATACCTATCATCAGAGGGACTAAAGTATTTAAGAACTGGCAGAAGACCCTTTCAAGATTCATATGGCAGGGAAGAAGGCCAAGGATCAGATATAAATTACTAACAGATCGAAAGGAGAGAGGAGGACTGGCAGTTCCTGATCTAAAATTATACTTTGAAGCGGCTTGTCTCTGCTGGGTTAAAGACTGGATAACCTTAGAAGACACGGACTTATTAGACCTGGAAGGGGCCGACAATAGATTTAACTGGCATGCCTACCTCTGGTCTAACAAAGAGAAAGTACACAAAGGGTTCTCGAGCCACATTATTAGAGGACCTCTGTATGAAGTCTGGGAAAAAAATAAGAAACTGCTGGAATGGAGAACACCTTGGTGGCTATCCCCAACAGATATCGTGTCCATAAAAAGAAGGAACATGGAAGAGCGAAAACTGACATACAAAGATCTATTAGTAAGATCCCAAGACAGCTGGAAGCTAAGACCATATGAAGAATTAAAGGAGAAGTTGGAGGGCTGGCTACAGTATCATCAAATCAATGCAAAATGGACAGAAGATAAAAAAACAGGAATGAATGAAAAGAAGTCCAAATTTCAAATTGAAGTAATCGAAAGTAAATCAAAGGTATTATCTAAGATGTATAATATACTATTGGAATGGGAAACAAAAGATGAAGAGATCAAAGAAGTTATGGTTAAATGGGCGATAGATTTGGGGCACACCATAGATTACGAAAAATGGTCAAAATTGTGGAATGAAGGATTAAAATTTACGGCAAGCGCGGCAATTAGGGAAAATTTGGAAAAGATGATTTATAGATGGTACCTAACACCAGAAAAATTGAGTAGAATGTACAAGACTGCAGACAAGGCTTGCTGGAAGTGTAAAATAAAAGAGGGTAATTTTATACATATGTGGTGGACATGCGATGAAATCAAAAAGTTTTGGGACCAGATATATAATGAGCTAAAAAAGATATTTAGATACACATTCCCCAAAAACCCAGAGGCCTTTCTACTAGGGATGGTTGGGAAAGAAATCCAGGACAAAGATAAAACTCTATTTCAATACTCAACAGCAGCGGCCAGGATGCTAATCGCTCAAAATTGGAAAAGCACAAATCTTCCAACGTTGAGGGATTGGCAATTAAAATTGTACGACTTTATTGAACTGGCAAAGATGACACAAAGGATTAGAAATCACAGAAATACAAAGATAAAAGAGGATTGGAACAAGTTTATGGTTTATTTTGAAGGCAATTTTAAAAACTTACCAAATACAGCAGGTCTGTTATAAAATCTCCGATGTGTAAGTTAGGAAAAAATCTTTTGTATACCAGCGGAAAAATGAAACTACTGAAAGTAAATACCCGTAATCAGTAGGGAAGGAAGGTATGGTTTTTATGTTTTTTGGTTGTAGTCTTTTTTTTTCTTGTCCTTTCTTCTTATTTCTCTTTTTTTCTTTTTTCACTCTTTTTTCACTTTTTCTTGATAGTTTGAATGTGTTTGTTTTTTCTTTTTGTGTGGTAACAAGGAATTCAATAAAAAGAATTAAAAAAAAAAAAAAAAAAAGAACTGCAGAATAGAGTGTGACAAATGAAGCCATGTTCTTCCTCGTTCCTTAAACCTGACGATCCCTTTACCTGCTTAGAGGCACAGTTCGTGCTCCAGCATCCCTTGCTCTCTGAAACTGAAGGAATGCAGAACTGATGGAATATGCGGAGATGGCGAAACTCACGGGAAAACTTAGAGGCAAGGACAATAGAGACTTTAAAAAAGAATGGGAACCATTTATGATGTACATACAGAAATATTGTAAAGAAGTGGACTCACTAGCAGGGTTTGAGTAAACACTTACAATTAAGCAAACAAGTGAAAAAGTTAAGGTGCAACAATTGGGAGGACAACAAAATGTAAGATGTAACTTGAAAATATATGGTATAAAAACGTTAATATAAGAATAGATATTTAAAAGATTACAAAATTAAGGTAGAATAAAATAAGCAGGAAAGCAAATATTTAGAGAACCAGAAGAGGAGGTTGAGGGAAGCCATGGGAGGGATGGGGTGGGGTGGGGTGGGGATATTGGGATTTACATATTCTTCTTTGGGACATTGCTGATTGTCTTAAATATAAAAATTGTAAAACTGAATAAAAAATTATTTTAAAAATAATGAAATTGAAAGAATGAGACAACGGCATCAAATGTCATCTTGGTGGACTGAATATTGATACAGCAGCTAGTGGAGCAGAGTAGCCTGGTACAGACTTATGAGTTAAATCATGTGACATTGACACAGACTGGAAATAGAGTGGTACCTCGGGTTACATACGCTCCAGGTTACAGACACTTCAGGTTACAGACTCGGGTTAAGAACTTTGCTTCAGGATGAGAACAGAAATCGTGCTCCGGCGGCGCGGTGGCAGCAAGAGGCCCCATTAGCTAAAGTGGTGCTTCAGGTTAAGAACAGTTTCAGGTTAAGAATGCACCTCAGGAACGAATTAAGCTCTTAACCCAAGGTACCACTGTAGACTGTTCTGCCCATCCCTAGCTTTTTAAAATAACTAATTCCCCACAGCATATCCCCCCAAAATAACTTGTTCCCATTCTGATTTAAATTCCAGAATTGGATGGAGTCTTTGGGCTGAAAATAGAATGATCAGTCTATCCCTAGCTCTTTAAAATAGCTAATTCCCCATGCACAAGCACATTCCCCAAAACAGCATTTGTTTTCATTTTGATTTGAATCCCAGAATTGGATGGGTTCAAAAGGCAATCTATTTCAGCTTCTTGACAGCAGCCAGTAACTCCCTAAATGTGTGTGTGAGAGAGAGAGGGGGGGGGAGGCTGCCTTAACTCACACAACAGACAAATAATAGGTGTTTTCCATAAAACATTAAACAGTTCCATCCTATTTCTGCAGGAAAGTTGGGTCAGGGGTCAGCAAACTTTTTCAGCAGGGGGCCGGTCCACTGTCCCTCAGACCTTGTGGGGGGCCGGACTATATTTTTTTTAGGGGGGGGGGGGATGGATGAAATCCTATGTCCCACAAATAACCCAGAGATGCATTTTAAATAAAAGCACACATTCTACTCATGTAAAAACACCAGACAGGCCCCACAAATAACCCAGAGATACATTTTAAGTAAAAGGACACATTCTACTCATGTAAAAACATGCTGATTCCCAGACCTTCCGTGGGCCGGGTTGAGAAGGCGATTGGGCTGGATCTGGCCCCGGGGCCTTAGTTTGCCTACCCATGTACTATGGATGTCAGATGATTTTGGTTTGCTCTGCATTGCTATCCATTCGGCCCCAGATCCTTGCAAGAATTGCAGTGTAGATATTTGGATTAGTAAGAGCATAAGGAGAGTCTGTCTGGATCAGACCAGTGGCCCATTAGTTCACCATGCTGTTCTCACAATGGCCAAACAGGAGGTCTTTCTTTTCTGCATAATCTACAAAGTGCTACACATTTGGGTATGGGAATGCAACTGGTGACATTTACAAGGTGGTCAGAGGACTGTCTTCTCTTTAATTAATAGTAGTAACTTCACCACGACCAGGAACAAAAACAAAAAAAGTATTTTAAAATCCTGTCAGGATGTGACCATATGTCATAACTTGCGATCCCTTTCTGGTACAGCTGTTCTCCCACACTTGGTACCCCAGGGAATATTGAGGGTAGAATTGAGAATTCATGGTTATAATGTTTGATTGGAATTATACAAACCCAAATATAGATTTTTAGGGTGAAAGTGTAAACTATAATTGCATGTTTAATTCATAGTGTGCCATTTTTATATTTGATTTTTTTTAAAAAAAATTGCATACATTTGTGTATCTTAATTTATTAGTATAGATGCTAATTTTGAAACAATGACTCGGATTTACAAAGAAACGCAGTGGAGAGAAATCTTCTCTTCAGGTGCTAACTTGCTGATGGGCAACTTCAAGGCCTTTGCTCTTCCATTTTATGGTTCTTTGTCCTTAAGCTGGACGTGGACAGCCCTTCAGATACAGGATTTTCACCTATAAAGTAGGACAAGCCAAGTATGGGAAAGCCAAGTAAATATTATGAAGACATGGCAGTCAGCATCCTGGATGAATCAGCTTGAAATACCCCTCAGAAGACAAGGGAGGGACCCTTATATTGCATTAGCCAAGTTGCAACTGGGGCCCTATAGGTCAGGTGGGGTGGGGGGAGGCCAGCCATAAGTGGGGCAGAGCCACCCACTGATGGGTTGTAAGTCAGACGACAGGCAGGTGGGAGTTGGCTGAGTGCAGACTAAAGTTGGTGGGACAAACTGGGTCCTCCCTTAAAGAGGGCACGTATTGCGGTGAGACCTGGACAACCGACACCCTGTGTTGTGGGTGGGTATGTTTGGTCAGCCACGACACCCGATTGGTGGGTCCCTCGAAGCTGGGTGCAATCTGGCCAATGGGACGCAGTCCAAACGGTTCGAGGGACCTATTTATGCCCATGCACAAGACCCAGAGCTTCCTCTTTCGGCGCGTGCATTCGGAACACCCTCCCACCTCTCCCTACTTTTAGGGCTTTGCGCTTGACCTTGCTATGCCGTCGTGTGTTGTTGGGACAGGGGCACGGCAGGAATTTCCCCCACTTGGCTGATTGGCTGTTGCTATTTGGGTTTCGCCTGCCGCATAGCAAATCAACACAACTTGTAAGGTTGCGGATAGGCTCTGGTTCAGGTGATAGGGATGGGAGAACACTCTCGCCATCCCTATGTGAAGGGTATTCTGTTAAAGGAATCCAGGGACTCGATGGTTTGGTCAACCCCTGAGAGGGGGTTGTGCCCGTGCCTGAGTTCAGAGGGACATTTGGGTGGCAGAGATAGCCTGTCCCCGGCTTTCCGCTTATCCAGGTGTTCACCCTTGGCTGACCTATGCTGGAACCCTGGCTCAGCGCTACCTGCATGGCAGGGAGCTAGTCGAACCAGAGCCTATGCAACCAGTCACTTTCTGTAATCAATAAAGTTGTGGCCTGAATTCTGCCAAAAACCAAACCAAAAATTTGAGTCTTGTGTGAATTTATTTAGGGGGGAGGTTTCTGGGTCTGAACACGCAATTTGCCCCATTTGCCGTAACAGACCAGCCTCCACAGCATCAACCACAGAACAAAACTTGACTCAGGGCTTTAATGGACTTCCCCCATGGAGTCATGAAATAAAACGGCCTGTGTTCCTTACCCCCTTTCCCACTTGCTTCCGTCTCCTTCGAAGGATTCGTCTGTGCATCTGGTTGTGTGTTGTTGAGTCAGCGAGGATAATTAAGTTGCATTTCTGTTCATTGTTTACTGTTGCTCTGAACCAATCGCTATTCCACAGAGGCTAATCTTGGAGTTTGCACGCCTGTTTGCAATAAATTCTTCATTATGCTTCAGTTACAATTTTAATTTTACTATTATTAAATCTTCATAGACATTGTGCGGTGATGTGCCTTTGAGTTTAAATCCCTGCGTTGGGTACTGTTAGTATCTGGGCTTGCTTTTTGCAAATGATTGATTGTTCTTCTTTACAAAAGAAGAGATATTAAGGCTGAATATTGACTTTGTGTGTGTGTGTCTCCCTCCACTCTCTGCATATGTGTCTAGGGCTCTAGTGTGCTTTGTTTTGGGATCGAACTGAGGGGGGGGGAATAGATGTTTGTATGTATGTTTAATTCTTTATTGCAAAAGAAATTCTTGAGTTTCTTTTGATCACCCAAGTTGCACAACAAAGAAGAGAAAACTGTCAAAGAAGTCACTGCGAATACTGGATCGTAACAAAGCAAAAATTATGCCAGGCATGGCTTATGTCTTGCACTCCAGACTTGTTCATTCCATATGTCATATCCTTCTAAATGCACTTCCTTCTTCGACTTTGTCTCTTGAAACTAATGCTACCCCAGGGGTTCCTTGCCTATGGACTGATTTGTCACTATGGAGCCACTGAAGTGGGAAGAGGAAATGTATTTTGCATATTACTCCAATGATCTTCCAATACCGGAAATCTAGTTTACCTGAAAATTAAGAGCAGAGATTTATTTCATTTCATTTCAACTTCATTCATGATGGTATGCAGGTCATTTGTGTTCTGTTAGCAGCAGTGACTTGGTGAGACAGATCACAAAGTGCAAAGTTTTTCCAGTGGTGTGAAACGATAATCTCATATCATTATTTATGATTTCTAGTTATTCTTGTGTTTTTAATCTGCCCTTCAGCTGAAATTCCCAGTGGGGTGCATATTTCAAAATTAAAAACATAGGATAAAATGTTCATCATAAACCCATTACAAATACAATTATCATAAAAACCAGCAGCGACTATAGGAACAACCGACCATCTTATGAATCACAAAGGGTCAGGCAGAGCAAATATGCCTTCAGTTAATAACCTAAAGGAAGCTAACAGTGTGGGTGAATGTATCTCCTAGGAGAGTGAATTCCACAATCAGGGTGCCATAACCAAAAAGGCCCTGCCATGAGCCAACTATGGCTCAAGCCCCACTTATAGATGGCACTATCAGCAGAGCCTCCATGGTAGATCTCAGAGTGTGGGCTTGCACATATGAGGACAGATGCTCCTTTAAGTGTTCAGGCTCCGAGTTGTGTGGGGCCGAGACACATATAATATTAGGGCAGCCACTTACCGATCACTGAGAAAGAATTGCATCACCCAAAACAGAAGGACAAAACTAGGACACAAATTTCCATAATATTTGCACATGCTTATATAGATAGATCAAGAAGACAGAGCAAGAAGATGAAACCTATCCATTCTTAAGGAAATCAGCCCTGAGTGCTCACTGGAAGGACAGATCCTGAAGCTGAGGCTCCAATACTGTGGCCACCTCATGAGAAGAGAAGACTCCCTGGAAAAGACCCTGATGTTGGGAAAGATGGAGGGCACAAGGAGAAGGGGACGACAGAGGACGAGATGGCTGGACAGTGTTCTCGAAGCTACCAGCATGAGTTTGACCAAACTGCGGGAGGCAGTGGAAGACAGGAGTGCCTGGCGTGCTCTGGTCCATGGGGTCACAAAGAGTCAGACACGACTAAACAACAACATATAGATATGCAAATTTAGAAATGACTGATATGATTTAAATAGAAATAAAACAAATCTCACCATAGTAAGGGTAAAGGTAAAGGACCCCCGGACGGTTAAGTCCAGTCAAAGGTGACTATAGGGTTGCAGCACTCATCCCGCTTTCAGGACAAGGGAGCCGACATTTGTCCAAAGACAGCTTTTCCGGGTCATGCAGCCAGCATGACTAAACCACTCCTGGCACAACAGGACACTGTGACGGAAACCACAGCACACAGAAACACTGCTTACCTTCCCGCCGCAGCGGTAACTATTTCTCTACTCGCACTGGCGTGCTTTCAAACTGCTAGGTTGGCAGGAGCTGGGACAGAGCAACGGGAGCTCACCCAATGGTGGGGATTCGAACTGCCGACCTTCTGATTGGCAAGCCCAAGAGGTTCAGTGGATTAGACCACAGTGCCACCTACTGTGTGGAAGGATGTGAAGGTCCGGTCCACTTTCCAGGTGCTTACTCGTGATTCAAGGCCCCTGCATGCAGAAGGTCCCAGTTTCAATCCCTTGAATCTCCACTTAGGGCTGGAAGAGACATGCAGAAATCCCATAGAGATTCTGCTAGCCAGTGTAGGCAACACTAAACTAGATGGAGCAATGGTATAAGCTGGTTTCCCATGTTCTTGTGTTTTCTCGTCTTCTGGTTCTTTATCTTTAAACTGGACTTGGGTCAGCCAGCCCTTGAAATATTTTCAGAAAAGAAAACCACCAGGACCATACATTTCAAAGTTAAACTAGATAGGTCAACTGCATTCCTGTTATTCTGTATCAGCCTTTCCCCAACCTCTGGCTCTTCAGATGTGGTTGGAGGCCAACTCCCACCAGATCCAGCTAGCATGGCCAACGGTCAGGCATGATTGGAGTTGCAGTCTTAACATCTGACACATACCAGGTGTTGGAAGGCTGTTCAAAATGTTAATAAAATTAAAATGATGCGTCCAAACTGTTCATCATCTGAAATATAATATATACCTTGGAATTCGTTTTGTTTTGTTTGTTCATCCGCACATCCTCTCTCTTTCAGAGGCAAAACAGATGTGGCCTGAGAGAGCTTATTATTGAATCTCATGACTCTGAAAACAAAACAAAACAAAACTCTGTGCAGCCACAGAAAGACCCGATTTAGGGGAATGGAAATAAAAGTGAGGATTGCTGAAAGCTAGAACCATCAGCATTGGCCAAACAACTGTTCACCTGCAGTTTGGGATTGGCAAATCTGTCCATTTCAGTTGATCTCAGTTTCTGATTTTTTTTAATTCTTTAATTCAGTTTTTCACATTTCCACATCAGTTTGTGATAGATTTAAAAAAGTAATCCCAAAAATTCACCCGCATTTTCATGCACATTTTTACCAATATGCATAATTTTGTGTGCAATTTTGCCAGATTTATGCATTTTTCCAAAGCAATTTCCAAATCTGTATGCTACTTTCACCAATATATGCATTTCTGTGCACAGTTTGCCCCAGCATATGCATTTTTGTACATACTGCTCGACTGGATAATTGGACTCCAAAATGCGGAGTGATGCAAAGTTTGAAGAATAGTTCTGCTTTGGTTCACGTATTGTTTGGGAAAGTTTGAATTGTGTAAGTTCACCTTTAAATGCTAACTGATCTGAATTTCTGCCCTGATGCTCCCTGAAGTTAAGCCACTGCATTTTGGAGAGAGACAGAAGCCCGATTTGGGCACTCACTTCCCTTAGGTGATGGCAACCACCTAAGGAAAAGTGGGGATCAACTAGCAAGCCGCTGTTATCCAGCGTGCCATGTTCCCTGTTTTTATCACCCTCCGTTGGTGGGAAAAGATATATGGAAAGGGGAATTCCTGGCTGTCAAGATCCAATTTAGGGCAGGTACTCTGGTGAGAGGATGCAGGTGGTGATGTGGGTTAAACCACAGAGCCTAGGACTTGCTGATCAGAAGGTCGACGGTTCGAATCCCCGCGACGGGGTGAGCTCCCGTTGCTCGGTCCCTGCTCCTGCCAACCTAGCAGTTTGAAAGCACCTCAAAGTGCAAGTAGATAAATAGGTACCACTCTGGTGGGAAGGTAAACGGCGTTTCCGTGCGCTGCTCTGGTTCACCAGAAACGACTTAGTCATGCTGGCCACATGACCCAGAAGCTGTATGCTGGCTCCCTCAGCCAATAAAGAGAGATGAGCGCCGCAACCCCAGAGTCAGCCACAACTGGACCGAATGGTCAGGGGTCCCTTTATCTTTACCTTTACTCTGGTGAGAGAACTCCAGCAGAGATTTAAAGTCATCAAATATGCAGCAAAGTAAAGCATGGAAATGCAGGCTGTTAGAGCTTTAAAACATTCGCCCCTCCAAATGAGTTTCAGAATGTCCCATTAAAAAGCTTCTTTCCAAAGTTTCCATATTCCCCCAGCATAGGAAAAATACCACGTTTGGTAAGTAAAAAAATTGTTTACTTACAAACTCTTCAAAGGTCAGCTTCATGTGCTTCAGAAAAGTTGCATAGGTGGTAAAACTCAGTTTAGTTGAAAGTGGTAAAAATTCCTAGATTATTGGTATAAGAACTCAAGGGAGCCTTGTGAGAGCCATGCAGCTGAGCTTCTCAGGTAGACTGAGGGAGGAGAAAGGCTTGATTACCTATTTCCTTCCAAGGTAAGGTAAGTGACACAGCTAAGCCCGACAGCACAACTTAATACCCCACCCCAATTATTGGGGTAGCGGAAATATAAATTATCTGTAAAGATTATCATGTCCTTTCAGGAAATAATATATTGTAGTTGGCATACCCAGACAATATACCCAGGGTGGTTTCTCACACTACGTTTTGTATCCAGGTAGACAAAAAAACAGGAGGAGCTCCACTTCATCAGACTGAAGTCCCATCTTAGTCCAGTAGTCTGTTAGCACGTTGGCCGGCCAGATACCCATAAGGAGCTCAGATAGCTTCTCTCCTCCCTCATGTCCCCCAACAACTGGTATTCAGTGCCATACCCCTGTGATACTGGAGGTAAAGGTAAAGGGACCCCTAACCATTAGGTCCGGTCGCGGACAACTCGGGTTGTGGCGCTCATCTCGCTTTACTGGCCGAGGGAGCTGGCGTACAGCTCCCGGGTCGTGTGGCCAGCATGACTAAGCTGCTTCTGGCGAACCAGAGCAGCACACGGAAACACTGTTTACCTTCCTGTCAGAGTGGTACCTATTTATCTACTTGCACTTTGTGCTTTTGAACTGCTAGGTTGGCAGGAGCTGGGACCGAGCAACGGGAGATCACCCCGTTGCGGGGATTCGAACCGCCGACCCTCTAATCAGCAAGCCCAAGAGGCTCAGTGGTTTAGATCACAGCGCCACCAGCTGCAGTACACAACAATGAAGACTAATTTTTGAATCTAATTTCCCTTTAAAGCCATTCAAGTTTCTGGCCATCACTACAAAATCCTTTGAATGTGATACCCAGGTTCTGTGCATAATATAATAATGATATTTTATTCATACTCTGCCCATCTGGATGGGTTGCCCCAGCCACTCTGGGTGGCTTCCAACACACATTAAAATAATAATAAAACATGAAACATTAATAGTAGCAGTCTGATCTGCATGTTGCAGTTATTTTCATGTAGGTAGTCACTTCACCCCTTTCCTGATTTCTGCTTTCCCTTTTAAAATATACTGGTGCAGCAACCCAGGGGATGTGCACCATTTGCAGCGAATGCAATAAGTAGCCAAGTAGTTGACTACAGAATGTACCCTGCAAAGTTGACACAAGGAGCCAAGAGTCTGTAACCTGAAGCGTATGTAACTCGAGGTACCACTGTGTATACACACATGCACAGCATATTCTTCCATCTATAAGATGCCCCCATGTATAAGACACCCCCTATTTTGGGGGACTCAGGTTTAAGAAAATGGGGGGGGGGGAGATGGCCCAGAGTATGATGCCCTCAAATTTTTGACATATTTTTTTTAGGGGGGAAACCTAGTCTTATACACGGAAAAATACGGTTTATCTACTACTAGTTTCTACTAACCTTTATTGGCTTAAGTTAAAACAGCAAAATCATAAAATCATACAAAGTTATCTAAATACACTGATAGAGAGAGATGTGCATGAAAAGGCTGATAAATCTTCATGAGAAATGCAAGAAAACCTGATGACAGATTCATCCATCCCTTGTTCACATGTAGAAAAATGTGGAGAGCTACTAGTCAGATTAAGTCGAATGTGACTAGAACTAAGCCTAAATTGGGGGTCAGTGATGGTGATCTGTGTTAAAAATAAAATAAAAAATTGCCTCTCCTCCCCTGACTAATTTAAGCTATTTTTCTGTAGTGCCTGCAACCCTGGACAAAAATGTCCACCCATTCAGAGTGAATGCAGTTGTGCTGATTTGGCTTTGTGAAATGTTCACGTGGCCAAATCAAATTGCCCATGGGATTTTCGTTAGGAAACCTATTCAGAATGACAGTGCTCCCTCACTTTCCTCTGATTTGGCTTCATGATGTCATCTCTAATTCATATCTAGCGGCCTGCATGAAAGTGTGACATCATCATGCTGTAGATTTGTTCAGGGCGAAGACCATTAAAAAAAGGGTGTTGGAACTGCAAACTGGGGGGGGGGGGGGAAAGAGCAGCTGTGAACAGAATGTAAAAGTGGGGCAGGGGAGCAGCAGGATTCATGAATACAGTGGTACCTCGGGTTACATACGCTTCAGGTTACAGACTCTGCTAACCCAGAAATAGTACCTCGGGTTAAGAACTTTGCTTCAGGATGAGAACAGAAATTTTCCTCCGGCAGCGCAGCAGCAGCAGGAGGAAAGAACAGTTTCAGGTTAAGAACGGACCTCCGGAACGAATTAAGTACTTAACCCGAGGTACGACTGTATATATATTGTATGCAGTTTTCTGGGTTTCATCCAAAGCAGTGTTGAGTAATGTATCCAATCAGCACAAGTATTTCCACTAGCACAATAGGATTCTGCCCCCTCTCTTTCCCCAGCATGCCCCCCAAATCTGTTCTAGGGGTTCCCCTCTACTCTCTGGAGCAGATTTAGGGAGGGCATAGGGTATGCAAGGGAGCAGATGGAGAACGTCCTGTTATAGAAACAAAAATCCTTGTGCTTATGACTTGTATTAGTTGGATACTGCCCCATATTTTGCAAGCATTCCCCCCATAATGCTATACATTTTTGTTTGTTCACAAATTGTTGTTGTTGTTTACTCGTTTAGTCGTGTCCGACTCTTCGTGACCCCCTGGGCCAGAGCACGCCAGGCACTCCTGTCTTCCACTGCCTCCCGCAGTTTGGTCAGACTCATGTTTGTAGCTTCAAGAACACTGTCCAACCATCTCGTCCTCTGTCGTCCCCTTCTCCTCCATCTTTCCCAACATCAGGGTCTTTTCCAGGGAGTCTCCTCTTCTTATGAGGTGGCCAAAGTATTGGAGCCTCAGCTTCAGGATCTGTCCTTCCAGTGAGCACTCAGGGCTGATTTCCTTCAGAATGGAGAGGTTTGATCTTCTTGCAGACCATGGGACTCTCAAGGGTCTCCTCCAGCACCAGAATTCAAAAGCATCAATTCTTCGGCGATCAGCCTTCTTTATACTTGTGTTTTTATGCACACATCTCCCAGCATATGCATCTTTCTACACATTTTTGGTTGGAGAACTGCATTACGAAATTCAGGAAAGTATGGGTTTGGAAGGATATCTGTGTTTTGATTTGTGTGCTGTTTTCAGAAGTGTGAATTGGGTAAGATTCACATTAAACTGTGAGCCAAACAAAACTTCTCCCCATCCTTAGTGTGGACACATCCTCAGGCTTTTATAACCATGCACACACATAGGCTGTACGCAAATGTTGAGTTTTGGGTATCTGCATGTATACACACTTTTACACACAATCTGCAACCTTCACCCCCCCATTCCCATTATCTCTAACCCATATACTTCAGGAAGTTTAATTTGTTCTTGGTAGTAATCACCATTAAATAGAAATTGTCGTCTTCTGTGTAAACACGTCATTAGTGAAGCTGGTTTCTGCAGCGTCCAGATCTCATTTTTATTAAAATGAAACACTTTTTTTAGACTCCTCACTGTGTCCAAGGATGAACAGTATAATTTTAACCCATTGGGCTGGCCACAGATAATTGGGCTGGCATTTGATTGGACGATTAGAGAAATATCCCCCTTTTCCCCCCTCATGTGGTATAATTTGCATTTTCTCTTACTTCTCCGGATTCCAGTTTCCACACAGGCAGCTTTAATGAGCATTATAAATCCTAATGAATATATTTTCATGTTCATTTTATTGGGTTGTTTTTATTGCCGAAGATCGGGAAAAACAGGTCCAGTTAAAACTCTGTGGGTGACATGATTGTACAGTTTAGACTGGTAAAAGGCACTATATTTTCTGTTCTCCTTCCTCCTTAATGAGGATCACTGTGAAGAGAGAAAACCTCCTGATTTATGCAATAGAGGAATAGTCTTTGTCAGCTGGGCACAGAGTTGGGAAGCTCTTTGATTTTTGCTGCAGCTCAGAGAGAAGAATACAGGGCATTCTCCCAGTAATGGGAAGGTGAAAACTTTTGTGGCAAAATAACAGATCTAGACAAGAAGATTCTTCTGTGTTATTCACTTCAGAGGGGAATGACTTTGGAGGCTAATGAGGATGGTGTTTTGTGGGACTGGTGGGAAAATCAAGAGCATTTTGTGATCCGCAGGGCCGGTTCAATCATTGGGCAGAGTGAGGCAGCTACTTTGAGGAACAGAACCTGGGAAGCGGGGAACAGAAGCAAACTTTGGTTGTGTATGTACCATGCAGTCTTCTCTGTACCCCCTAAGATAGCCAGCTGCCCTCAGGTGTCGGGGGAGACACTGTCCCATTGTTCCAGTGGTGAAGTGGAATTCAGCCTCCAGCCTGGTCAGCTTCTGTGCGTGGAATGGGGAAGGCTGCCATCTTTGCCTCAGGAGGCAAAATGTCTGAGCTGGCCCTGACTATTGTGGTTGCTCTTGGTTCCCCTACCCTTGGGCCCACAACCACCTGGTGGTGAGCTGCTGCAGCTGCCAGCCTAATCTTACCTCTACTACCCTGTGAAAGATCCTAGATGTTTGCCCACCTTGCATTGGACTGTTTAATAGAGAACAAAAGTCAACAAGCCGAGCCATTGGAAAGCCATTTTGTAACCTGTTGTGAACTGTGCTCAATTCAGAAAACAGTGGTACCTTGAGTTACAAACACCTCAGGTTACAAACTCTGCTAACCTGGAAGAGTTACATCGAGTTGAGAAATTTGCCCCAGGATGAGAATGGAAATTGTGTGCCAGCGGCACAGCAGCAGCAAGAGGCCCCATTAGCAAAAGCACCCCTCTAGTTAAGAACAGTGTCAGATTAATAACGGACCTCCAGAACGAATTAAGTTTGTAACTAGAGGTAAAGGTAAAGGGACCCCTGACTGTTAGGTCCAGTAGCGGACGACTCTGGGGTAGCGGTGCTGATCTTGCTATACTGGCCGAGGGAGCAGGAGTACAGCTTCCGGGTCGTGTGGCCAGCATGACTAAGCTGCTTCTGGTGAACCAGAGCAGCACATGGAAATGCCGTTTACCTTCCCGCCGGAGCAGTACCTATTTATCTACTTGCACTTTGACGTGCTTTCAGACTGCTAGGTTGGCAGGAGCAGGGACCGAACAACGGGAGCTCACCCCGTCAGGGGGATTTGAACTGCTGACCTTCTGATTGGCAAGTCCTAGGCTCTGTGGTTTAGACCACAGCACCATAAAATTCTAAAATGTGGAGAAGGCCCTTAATTTTGTTGCCAAAGCAATTCTCTGTTATTCAGAGAGCCAGATTGCTTGCTTCATGAAACCTGGGGTACTTGAAGCTAGTAACATCATTGGCTTCCCATTTTCTAAGGAAAGGCTATCAGGAGTTTTTGTCCTTTGACATCTCACTATTTTTTTGCTTTCCTTAGTGTGGCTGAGTAATCCCACTTGCCTGCAAGTATGAAGGAATGAGGCAGTCACTAGCCTCTCTATGATGCTCACTTATGAGTGGACTGCCCTTGACATGGCTCTGGCAATGTTGATGTTGTCTTGGCCTGAGAACTGAGCAGTTCCTTGCCCGTTGCGTTGTGGGAGCTGCTACCACAGACGCTGGATAAACCCACAAAGAAGCAAGCAAGTGCAAAATGGAGGGGAGACAGTAGGGGAATTGCCATTAGGGATGTGAGAGAAATTTGATTCAGTTCGCAATTACAGGGGCATCTACTTAATTCACACTTTTGTAACCAGCATTAGAACTAAAACACAGGCAGCCTTCAAAATACGGGCACCTCTGAATTTTGCAATGCAGATCTCCATCCAAGTAATGTGTACACAAATGCATTTACTGGGGTAAGGTGTGCATAAAATGCTTATATCAATGCAATTTTCATACATATATGCATTGTGTTACAGAAAATGGCTAGCAAAATTTGTGCTTATTCAGCAAAATTGCATACAAAGACGTGTCCATTATGAAAAATTCGCACAAAAGTGCAAATTTGGTTTGCAGTACTTTTGCAGTGTGTTCCCCCCCCCCCATCACTTTTCTTATCAAAAAAATCCAATCCGGGGTAGAGGAAGAGTGGGTTTGTTGTGCAAAAGCACCACATCGACTTTCATTTTGCAACCCAAATTTGCTGGCATGTGGTTGAATTTGCTGGCGACAGTTTGGAAGGGCCCCCATTTTATTTGTTGCTGGGGGGAAGGAAGACTTGGAGAGTAATAGCCAACACACCACGCAGTAAAACTGGAAAGCTTTATATGCAGGAGTAAATGAACGGGTAGGACAAATGCAGCGGAATGAATGCTCTTCTGTACTCCTCACAGTTGCTGATTGATGACACTGATACGGTGATCTTGTGCAAAACCTGTCTCCTGTCTCCTTGCATTTAGTGTATTTATTTAAAATCCCAGCACAGATTAGCCTGACCAGAGCCCCACTGCTCTCCATTTATACACAGAGCCTCTTTGGCGCTGTATATCTAAGACCACTTGGGGAGAGCAAAGGATTATGGGATGACAGAAAATGGCTAGGTGAAACAAATTTTAATCATTTCCCCCCTCTCTAAAATGGCTCCACGGTGTCCAACATGGAACAATTTTCTACTTAAAACAGTCCCCCCCCCCTTTCTGTATGGTCTTCTGAAATCAGGATCATTAAATTTAATAAAGATCTGCCTGAAATAAAACCTAGAGGCAGAGTTTTCTCCCTCCCCCTACTGCCCCCCCCCACAATTTGCAACTCTTCAAGAGCATTAGGTGATGTCTTGTTGAGCTGTGGCTTTGCAGAAGGTACTGGGAGGGGGGGGGATCTTATTTAGATATTGTACTGCGGACAGCAAAAGCGATAGCATCTTCGCTGTGACCTGCAAGGGGCGTCTGTCAAAAAGACGCACATCTCTAGCTAGGGATACAAAGGGTCTCTTGTTAACAGCTGCCGTGTTTGTGTGTGTGTCTGTTTTGAGAGTCCTTTCAGCTCCCTCTTTGATGATTCCTACCTATCAAGGCCAAAAGAAGTGAATGGCTGCACTTATAACAAGGACCAACACCCTCTCCCTCCCACATTATCATGGGCTCTGCCATTCCCGGAGCGCCCTGCCATCAGCCATTTGTGTATGTGGTTGCTAAGCTCTTTGATGCGCAGTCGAGGGTGCCGTGCCTCGTGCATGTCGCTTTGCACTTTTGACAACAAGCGCTGGCCCATAAACATTCATCCCTTCATCTCCATCAAAGGAGGGTTCTCTTCAGCTCGGTAATACTGCATCGGCTGCTCCCTGGACCGGCAGCAGGAGGGTCTTCCTCTCACACAGTATGCCTGACCGTACCCTGTAACAGCTGCAGTCCAGCTGCTGGCAACCCTGCTGAGGCAAGTGCTAAACCTCTCAAGGGTCAGAACTGTGGTATGTCGGTCTCCATAGCAACCAGGCAATGGGCTACTTTCTCAGAACAATTCCCCTCCTCAGGCCGAGTTGGAGAGTTAGCTCAGCCGATGGGTATGTGTCTTGGGGAGCGCTGGGTTAGCAAGGTCTAGGGGGCGTATATTTTGAATTTCCTCTTAACCCTTAAGGTAGGGGAAGTGAAGAAGAAGAAGAAGGTGGGGAGGCATTTGCTTGCAGTTTTGCACTGGGGCTGCCAGAGTGAACGAAGAGATTTTGGTTGAACGAGGAGACATAAATGTAAATGATTTTTTTTTAACCCCCAGAAGCTCAAAATTAACCTTGTGTCAGTTTTGACAGCAGCTTGAAGAATAGGTTGGAACTAGTGGCCAGGAGTCAAATGTCAGGAAGACCCCCAAATCACACTGTGGCACAGTGGTTAGAATTTAGGACGAGGGAGACTTGACTTGAAATCCCCACGCAGCTGTGAAGATCACTAGCTAACCTGGGGCCTGTCGCTATCTGTCAGACTAACTTACCTCACAGGGTTGTTATGAGAATAGCATGATAGACGGAAGAACGATCCTTGCCATCCTATGTGTCTTCAGAGGGAAGGTGGGAAATAAAACAAACTCAAAAGTAGTGAAGTCATATGCAACTAATTTATGTTCACAGTAGGTACCCCTGCCCATACGGGCCAGTCTTGACAGACTCTAGGGTTGTGCGCCCATCTCATTCTATAGGCCGGGGGCCAGCGCTGTCCGGAGACACTTCCGGGTCACGTGGCCAGCGTGACAAGCTGCATCTGGCGAGCCAGCACAGCACACGGAACGCCATTTACCTTCCCGCTAGTAAGCGGTCCCTATTGATCTACTTGCACCCGGGGATGCTTTCGAACTGCTAGGTTGGCAGGCGCTGGGACCGAGCAACGGGAGCGCACCCCGCCACGGGGATACGAACCGCCGACCTTTCGATCAGCAAGTCCTAGGCGCTGAGGCTTTAACCCACAGCGCCACCCGCGTCCCTTCATGTTCACAGTAGACCCATTGAAATTAATGGATCTAAATTAGCCAGGTCTACTATTTTCACTGGGTCTATTCTGAGTCAGTCTATATTGGATACGACCCTTCTTAAAGCAAAACCTTTCTTTTAGATTGTAGCTGGATGGGCAGCCTGGGAGGCATGGGCTGGTCTAATTTCCCTCTCTTTTTCTACAAGCTTCTTCTTCTTCTTCTTTGGCGATCCCTCATAGCCGAGTAAGATTGTCTTCCATGAACATGGTCTTAACAGTGAGTCCGTAAGTGACTGTGGAGGCCAATTCTGGATCCAAGCATCCTTCTTCAGTGGGGACATAGGTTTCCGGGCAGGAGTTGATCACAGTGAGGGTTTGCCAAACGTGCCTTCCTCTTAGCACGTTTCTCCCTTTCATCCTGAGTTTGAGCGTCTTCAAAGCACATGACACCTTTGGTAAAGGCTGTTCTCTAACTGGAGTGCTCGCAGGCCAATGTTTCCCACTTGTTGGTGTTTATACTACATTTTTAAAGATTTGCCTTGAGAGAATCTTTAAACCTCTTTTGTTGACCTCTAGCATTACACTTTCCATTTTTAAGTTCGGAATAGAGTAGTTGCTTTGGAAGACGATAATCAGGCATTCACACAACATGACCAGTCCAACGAAGCTGATGTTGAAGAACCATTGCTTTGGCACTGGTGATATTTGCTTCTTCCAGTACACTGGCATTAGTTCGCCTGTCTTCCCAAGTGATGTGTAAAAAATTTTGGAAACACCGTTGGTGGAATCCTTCGAGGAGTTGGAGATGGCGTTTATAAGTGGTCCATGTTTCACAAGCATACAGTAAGGTTGGTAGCACAATAGCTTTGTAAACAAGCATTTTGGTTTTGCAGTTGGGGTGATTATAGCACTGCCCTGTAAGAATTCTGTGTTCCGCCTCCTCTCCTCCCAAATCAGTATCCTTCCTTTTCACTTACAAAGAGGAGACTCCAATCTCCAGTTTCTGTTCATCCCATCACCAGCCAATTCATTCTTTAGACCAAGGTTTCCCAAACTTGGGTCTCCAGCTGTTTTTGGACTACATTTCCCATCATCCCTGACCACTGGTCCTGCTAGCTAGGGATGATGGGAGTTGTAGTCCAAAACCAGCTAGAGACCCAAGTTTGGGAAACACTGCTTTAGACAATTACAAAGCATCACTATGTTCAGGGTTCTACTCCTTGTCTCTAGCTGGGGAGAAAATTCCCATCCCAGTTGACCAGATGAACCTATCAATATACATCTAAAGCATTCAGGTGTCTGCTGAACCTATTTTTCTACACAGCTGAAACCTAACAAGTGAAGTGTTCATCAGTCTCGCCACTCTTTGCTCAATTCTCTCCTGCAAGTTCCTCTCCAATAAATATTTGAGGGCTTTCTGCTGTTGGATGTGGGTGGGTGCGAAGACGTCTTATTTTCTTGGCAGTGAACAATCTTTATTTATGGTGTTCTCACAAAACTTATGGTGTTCTCACAACAAAACACACAGATATGTACTCCAGCCCAGAACATCCAGCTATTTGATTTTGTTTTTATTTTTGCTCAGGATTAGAACGAGCTAGTTCCCAGCCAACATTTCTGGCCAGGTTTCTCTAGTCTGCCCTTTCCAACATCCATGTAACCTCTGACTATAAACCATAAACACCACATTTTTGAATTCCTCAGTTTGTTTTAAACTTTAGCCCCTTTCAGGCTTTCAATGCATGTTGACATTTTCATGAAGGGGAGTGGGGCACATTGCCAAACCCCACACCCTTTGAACACATACCCGCTTCTTCTTTTTTCAGCCCTCCAGGTGTTGGCTACTAGCCACAATGTCTACGTTCTGCCTCCACTGTCAGAGGTGGTAAATTTCAGGATAGCCTTTGATGGGTCTCACAAGTAGAGTGAGTACATGGCAGATGTGTGGCCCCAACTCCACATTTTCCAAGATCGTGATAATGTAGGGACAGGGTCGAACATGTCAGAACATGCCCAGTAGTCCTGTTGGGGTGGCACTTAACATCTCTCTCTCTTTTAATATTTTTATTAAGCAATTTCAACATAACAAATTACCAGTCCATTTAATCAATTACATTATTTCCCCCCTTCCCCCATCCCTCCCTCTCCCTCCCACCAAAGACTTCCCTCAGCTCCCCTCTCTGATTTCTTTGCACATATCGCTCTCTGCATATTACAAAATTGTACATATCTTTATTTTGTCTATCATATGTTCGCCTAATAAATTTCTGGGTGCTTATTCAAAACCTGCCAAGGAGTCCAGTTCATTTTGTTATCTTTTTAGGTAATTTGTAAAAAGCTCCCATTCTTCCTTAAAGTCATAGTTGTCCTTGTCCCACAATTTGTATGTCAATTTAGCCAGCTCTGCATAGTTCATCATAGGTAGATGCTGGACACTGTAAAAACAGGATGTTGGGTGAGTTAGGCCTTGTAGCTGATGCAGGAAGGCTTCTTTTATGGAAGGCAAAGTTCTGAAGTGGAAAGCTTCCATAAGTACAGGGTGTTCCCTGCTTTAGAACTACACACTCTGTCTCATAGGTTGTTGTCATCTGTCTGTCTTGGGGGACAATGGAGGAGTGTGCCTTTGGGGGTGAAGTGAAATCGCTGAAGAGTTACAGCGCCTGCTGTGGCTGTAGAGACATTGCTGGAGAGACATGTTTTGTTGCAGCCGGGGCAGATGAAGGCATCTGATTGTGCTGATGCAAATGCGCCATGGTGTTTCTTCTGTCTGCTCATCCCAGCAGTCATTCCTACACAATTATCTCTCCTACTGACAAAGGCAACCTGGGAGCTTTAAATGAAAGGTGATGCGGCCATGCTTCAGAGTGCAGGACTTAGCATCATGCACTCACTCTCCCACCTGCAATGGCCTTCATTCAAGAACAATGAAAGCCTGAATAGGGCATAGTGATACTTTCTAAAGCATGGGTAGGCAAACTAAGGCCCAGGGCCCGGATCTGGTCCAATCGCTTTCTAAATCTGGCCCGCAAACAGTCTGGGAATCAGCGTGTTTTTACATGATTAGAAGGTGTCCTTTTATTTAAAATGCATCTCTGGGCTATTTGTGGGGCCTGCCTGGTGTTTTTACATGAGTGGAAAGTGTGCTCTCTTGGTTATTTGTGGGGGATAGGAATTCATTCATTTCCCCCTCCAAAATATAGCCCAGGCCCCCACAAGGTCTGAGGGACAGCGGACCAGCCCCCTGCTGAAAATGTTTGCTGACCCCTGTTCTAAAGTGACCTCGTTTTGAAATTACATGATTCTGTACTTTTGCCACCTATTGGCAAATAAAGAAACTGCTTATAAGAGGGATATGCAAATATGGCCGCAATTATCTAAATGTGTTTTATTTCCTTATTTATTTAGGCAAGATGCATACCACTTAATTGCAATCACCTCTAAGTAGTGTACAAAGAAAAAACTCAATACAATTAAAATAAATATGAATTAAAACTATAAAATAAGAATTCAGCTAAAACGGCTGACAGAATTCTTCTTCTTCTTCTTCTTCTTCTTCTTCTTCTTCTTCTTCTTCTTCTTCTTCTTCTTCTGTCATCAGCTTGTACAGTCTGTTTAAACCTCAGCTGGGAGTTCCATAAAATTGCATCCACAATGCTGCTGTTGTTTATTGGATTTCTTACCTGCCTTTCACCATAAAGTCCATGGGCAGCTGTATTAAAATAAGTTAAAAGAATTCACAACCAAAAGAATAGGGAGGGTCCTAATATATCTTCCTTACATACATCAAAATGTAAGGCTGTTGTTGCACAGCTCATACTGGGTGATTTGTAGTGTAATATCAGAATCCTGGATTTGCATGAAGTCACCTTAGGGACCAAAATAAAAGGCAGGTTGCACAGTAGAAGTAGTGGAACGCCCTCCCTTCAGATATCAAGCAGATAAAGAATTACACAACTTCTGGAAGACATCTGAAGGCAGTCCCATATTAAAGGTAAAGGGACCCCTGACCATTCGTGACCAACTCTGGGGTTGTGGTGCTCATCTCGCTTTATTGGCCGAGGGAGCCGGCGTACAGCTTTTGGATCATGTGGCCAGCATGACTAAGCCGCTTCTGGCAAACCAGAGCAGCACATGGAAATGCCATTTACCTTCCCGCTGGAGTGATACCTATTTATCTACTTGCACTTTGACATCCTTTCGAACTGCTAGGTTGGCAGGAGCAGGGACCGAGCAATGGGAGCTCACCCCGTCGTGGAGATTCAAACCGCCGACCTTCTGATCGGCAAGACCTAGGCTCTGTGGTTTAACCCACAGCACCACCCACGTCCCAGTCCTGTATTGGGAGGGTCTTAATGCTTGATGTTTTTATTATGTTTTTAGATATGCTGTAAGCCGCCCAGAGTGGCTGAGCAAACCCAGCCAGGTGGGCAGGGTAATAATAATAATAATAATAATAATAATAATAATAATAATACAATTGTGGTTTAAAACAATGACAGAAGTTTGAGTAAAGCAAGGCTGGGGAGAACTTAGAGGGAAATGGCAAAAGGTTTTGAGTAAGGTGCCTTAATCTCTTCCCATCTCTGCTATTTATCCTTGTTAAAACTAGTTTTGTTTGTTTAAAAAATCCTCAGTGTTTACTCAAATCTGAGCCATTGTTTAAAACCACATTTTTTATCTCAGTGTTCCTCAGCCACTTCTTTACTCTTTACTTCTGCTGTTGTTTGAATACATCAAAAAGGTAGAGGCACTGAAAGGGGGGGAAATGGCTCTTTTAAACATCTCCCTTTCCATTCCTCAGCTGCCTGGAGGGCCACCGGTTCGCTATCCTTGTCTAGGGCCAGGTCATTTGAAGTACTGTCTGACCCCGTATGTGCCTACCCCGGCTTTAAGGTTTATCCAGGAAACTCTTTTATTGCAGCTGTATTCTGTAACGTGTTTTTGGTGGCGGATTTATTCTGCTTTATTAGTTGTTATATGAAGCTTCTCCAATGCTACCCCATTATTACTGCCTAGAGAAGCTAGAGCACAACAAAACTAGGTCAAAAACACAACCCTAGAACATTTGTGGGATGAAAAGTTATGGGATTTCAGCAGTAAGTTACAGGAGATGCACTAATTGGAAATGAAACAGTATGATTGCCCCAAAACTTTTGCAGGCATAAATAGTATTGAAAGAAGGATCACGAACGACTGCCCCAATAGCATCATTAGCACAAATCATCATGAATGTGCAATAAAAAGGGACCCTCTGGCTCACCAGTTGGTACAAATAGACTGCAGGATGCTAAGGACAGGCTACTTCAGCGATGGCACCAGGTTTGTGAAATATACTCGGAGTTGAGAGTGGATTTCCTTCTCTTTATTCAGCTCATAGTGGTAAGGAGGAATGGAATTTTCCCCAGAATGTCTGCTTTAAATACATTATTTACACAATGGGCCCCACGTGATTGGCTAATTCTGGAATTCTCCTGTAGGCCAATCAGGTTGCGGATTCACTTCCACCTGGAGCTGGATTGAGTGGCTCCTGTGGACCAATCAGACTGCTGCATCCTGGATTGTATTGTTCTAGGACCAATCAGACTGCTGCATTCCGGATCCTATTGTTCTAGGAACAATCAGACTGCTGCATTCTGGATCCTATTGTTCTAGGACCAATCAGACTGCTGCATTTTGGATCCTATTCAACTCAGTACATAACACCTTGTATCGCTCTCTTCCCCGATAGTTCTGTCGTGTCCCTGCTCCTTCTTGGAGAGCCAGTGTGGTGTAGTGGTTAAGAGCGGTAGTCTCGTAATCTGGTGAACCGGGTTCGCTTCCCTGCTCCTCCACATGCAGCTGCTGGGTGACCTTGGGCCAGTCACACTTCTCTGAAGTCTCTCAGCCTCACTCACCTCACAGAGTGTTTGTTGTGGGGGAGGAAGGGAAAGGAGAATGTTAGCTGCTTTGAGACTTCTTAAAGGGAGTGAAAGGCGGGATATCAAATCCAAACTCTTCTTCTTCTTCTCCCATTTTTTTCAAAGAGCGCCAAATGTTTTTCTTTTTTGCAATGCCCTTTTGGAATAATTCCTGCTTGTTTTTTTTTTTTTTTTAAAGGTTTGCTCAGTTCAAAAGTTTGATGATTTGATATTATTTCAATGGTATTCATTGTTTTCTTTTTTTGTGGTGAGGTGCCTTGGAAAGGTTTGCGCCCTGAAAGGAGGTGGGAAATAAATTACTATAATAAATAACAATACATAAATTTAATGTATAGAGTCTCTGAAAGAGACAGCTGAATCCTGAACGACAGCTCTAGAGACACACATGAGCAATGATTTAACAAGGCATTAATCCGAAAGTCAAAATGGGGCAAGCAATTTATCAGTGGCAGCGGACAGGTTTCAAGAACAGAAACTGTCCCTGAAAAATAAAGACAGAACACAGACAAAGGAAATAAGGGGTGCCTTGTCCATCCAGATATGATTATTCCTCCCACTCTTCATTTTTATTACGTTTTATAATCACGACAATCTTGCTGAAGTTGCTTGGCTGCTAAGAGCTTTCCCTACTTCAGAATTGCTGTGTGGGTGGCAAGGTAGTGATTGCACCCATTCATACCCAACTTCGTTGTTTGTTTGTTCCTGTAAGACATGCAAATAGATCACTGGCAGCCCTTGTACCTGGTGTTTCTTGGGGACTCAAAGAAACCGAAAGATCAGTGCAGTTTTGAAATCAGTGGTCCAAAGCAATGAAGTTTTGGAAGGCGAAGTCTAGCATCTTGATTCAAACCTGTGCCCAGTTGTATCCAAACTTGATCTCAGGAACCATCATGCAAAATTTGAATAAAATCAGTGCGGTTTTGAAAGATTCATTCCACCATCTTTATTTAAAACGACACCCACTTGCATCCAAACATAGAAAAACACCTACTCCTTGCTCTCGAAATTTGGTTGCCATATAACGAGAGGTGTCCAAATGCATGACAAATTGACAAATAACTTCCCAAAATATATATCGTAGATTCTGGATCCTATTTTTGAATCCATGAGTTTGGTGTCAATAGGTCATGAAGGTCCTTAACCAGTGGTGCATGCAACTGATTAAAAGTTTAAGTCAGACTTTTGGGAACTGACTACTTTTAATGAAAGGACTGGTTCCATGCTGTTTTTATTGCAATTATTTGTATGGTTTTCATAGATTTGTGTGTATGTGTTTAGCTGTTCTTATTTCTATCTGTAAGCCACCTTGAGACTCCTGTCAGGGAAGAAGGCAGAGTATAAATAAATATATGTTGTTGGCATCCATCTGTCTGAGAGACAATGGAGTGTGCCTCCAGGGGTGAAGTCAAACTGGTAGAGTATCACAGCACCTGCTGTGGCTGCAGAGACCAGTAACTTGTAACTGCTGCCTCCCGTGTTGTAATTTTCTGAAGCAGAATTGTTATAACTGAGCCTCACCTAAAATAAATAAAATGCTGCCTATTTGTTTGAATTGTATTATCAATATATATGTGAGAAAGAGAGAAATATCTACATAAACCTCAACTCTCAAAGCAGTTTTTAAATTCAGCTACTCTCATAGGAGTGAAATTATAATATGTGTCAGATGCTAAGAAACAGATATGTTGCCCTTATGTTACCAGGCCAAGTTTAAAGTTCTTGTATCAATTAATGAGACCTTTAACAACTTGGATACTTTATGGATTCCTTATATCCCCGCCCTATCACTGAGATCCTTAGGGTGATCTGTTAGTGATCCCCTATGGCTCAGATCCACAGTTTGTATTCCCCAGAAGTCGGTATTGTGGGTCCAGTTTTGTGAAACTTCCTCTTGCTGGAAGTCAGAGAGATGCCCTCTTTGTTGAACTTCAGGCACTTGGCGAAAACCTTTCTATTTCAGCAGGAATTGTAAATAAGCTTTCTGTTTTCCTGATTCATTTTAATTGATCATTATCCTCTGTGTGATTTGTGTAATCTCTGCATACACGGGTAAGAAATGTTGGTTATTAAGCTGTTATAAATAGTCTTGGTACTAAAGATCCTATACAGCTCAAGACCAGGTTACACGAGAGACTGCACTAGGTCACTATTGGGTCTGCAGGAGGACTTCTCCAGCAAGTTGCATAGTAACTCAGAGCAGGGCTTTCTTAGAATCATAGCTGGAAGGAGCCACGAGAGTCATCTAATCCAACCCTCTGCGACGCAGGCATTTTTTGCCCAAAGTGGGGAATCGAACACAAGACCCTGGAATTAAGAATCTCATGCTCTACCGACTCAGTGCAGCCCCTGTTCTCTGGAATAGCATTCCTGCCAATATATGACTGGCGCCCGCAATCTGAACTTTCCATAAGCAACTGAAGACATTTTTGTTCCAAAAGGCCATGGGTAGGCAAACTAAGGCCCGGGGGCCGGATGCAGCCCAATCGCCTTCACAATCAGGCCCGCAGACGGTCCTGGAATCAGCGTGTTTTTACATGAGTAGAATGTGTCCTTTTATTTAAAATGCATCTCTGGGTTATTTGTGGGGCATAGGAATTTGTTCATTTCCCCCAAAAAAATATAGTCCGGCCCCCCACAAGGTCTGCAGGACAGTGGACTGGCCCCTGCTGAAAAAGTTTGCTGACCCCTGCAAAAGGCTTTCCCAGCTGAGTGAAGGGATCTCTGCTGAGGGTGTGTATTTTGTTGTGTGTGTGTGTGTTAAACAGATCTGATTTTTTTTTTGTGTTCCTTCAACAGTTTTTAGCTGTTTTATTGTGCAGTTGAGATGCTTGTGTGGAAGGTGATTAATAAACGACTAGCAATTATAATAAATAAAAATAGCAGTAGCTTCCATGGGGGCTCAAATGGGTTCACCGCAATTTCACAGTATGAATTTTGTAGAACAATTGTGAGGTGTCCACTAGCTATCATCTGCCACCTTTCCGTGAAAATGATATCCAAATTATGTTGATTACATGCAGCTAAAATATGCAAATAAGATGGATTTCCTACCGCTCATGATGTAGCGTTCAGGATTTTAACAAATTCCTTACTCCTGCCTAGAAATAGCGTATGTGGAGAGAGAGAGAGAGAGAGAGAGAGAAGAGAGAGATTGTGTGGGTGTGGGTGTGTGATAGAAATGGGATTCAGGATGGGAGCTGCTTAATCTTTTGATATTACCCCGATAAAAAAACTGAAACCATTGCTGGCCAAGTTTGAAAGGGAAAGTCTCCCTAGGGAAAGCAATTGGAATTTATTTGCTAAACAAAGTCCAGTGGAGCAACATGCATTTTGGTTCAGCATTCTCTCAAGGGTGAATATTTGGAAGGGGAGGAAAAATATAGGTCATATTTAGTCATGGTGATTATCTTCCACGAAAGGAAGAAGGGGCTGTTACGCGAGGCTCCTGTTGCGATGCTGCGACAAAAATTGCCAATTGCAATCAGCCACCACGTAAAGAGGTTAATATCTAGGAGCAGAAAGAAAGTTGTGTGTAGCTAGACTTTGCTGTGTAAGGAAGCTAAGAGTATTATTCCACCCCAACCCACCCCAGGAAAGTAGGTTATATGACAGACTACTACCAAAAATGTCACTACATAAAAAATGTCCTGTGTGTGATAGCTCTAACCACATACAGAGCACAGCGGTGGTTTTCTGTAGCATCTGAAAACAGAGTAAACACAATCTGCATGAAACTGCTGAGTGGGCCCATCCACAGCTTTGGAGTGTGTTGTCGTCAGTATGCTGATGACACACAGCTCTGTTCTTCAAATGAAAAGGTGGATGTACGGAACTGGTGGGTGTGCCTGGTCGTAGGAACGGATTGGATGAGGATCAATAAATGGAAGCTCAGTCTAGACAAGACAGATATGATATTAGTTTATCAGCTCCATCTGGTACGCAGGCTGAGACCCTACCTGCCTGGGGACTGCCTCGCCAGAGTGGTGCATGCTCTGGTTATCTCTCGCTTGAACTACTGCAATGCGCTTTGTGTGGGGCTACCTTTGAAGGTGACCCGGAAACTACAACTAATCCAGAATGCGGCAGCTAGACTGGTGACTGGGAGCGGCCGCCGAGACCACATAACACCAGTCTTGAAAGACCTACACTTTCTCCCAGTACGTTTCCGAGCACAATTCAAAGTGTTGGTGCTGACTTTTAAAGCCCTAAACGGCCTCAGTTCAGTATACCTGAAGGAGCGTCTCCACCCCCATCGTTCCGCCCAGACACTGAGGTCCAGCGCCGAGGGCCTTCTAGCGGTCCCCCCACTGTGAGAAGTGAAGCTACAGGGAACCAGGCAGAGGGTCTTCTCGGTAGTGGCACCCACAATTTGGAACGCCCTCCCACCAGATGTCAAAGAGAAAAACTACTACCAGACTTTTAGAAGACATCTGAAGGCAGCCCTGTTTAAGGAAGCTTTTAATGTTTAATAGGTTATTGTATTTTAGTGTTCTGTTGGAAGCCGCCCAGAGTGGCTAGGGAGGCCCAGCCAGATGGGGTATAAATAAATTATTATTATTATTATTATTATTATTATTATTATTATTATTAATCCCCCAGCTGGTTGAGCAGACCTCAGTCTGTTCTGCACACGATTGCTTTCCACCAGCTTTGCAGGCTGCCTAGAGATAACCTGGCTCTGGTGATCGGTGCTGTGGTAACTTCCGGGTTAGATTACTGCAATGTGCTATACATGGGGCTGCCTTTGAAGATAGTTCAAAGCCAGTGGCTCACCTAGTCCAGCATCCTGTTATTACTGTATTAAAAGGACATGTGGGTGGTGCTGTGGTCTAAACCTCTGAGCCTCTTAGACTTGCCGATCAGAAGGTCGGCGGTTCGAATCCCCATCATGGGGTGAGCTCCTGTTGCTCTGTCCCAGCTCCTACCAACTTAGTAGTTCGAAAGCATGCCAGTGCAAGTAGTTAAATAGGTACCACTATGGTGGGAAGGTAAATGGCATTTCTTTGCACTCTGGTTTCCGTCACGGTGTCCTGTTGCTCCAGAAGCGGTTTAGTCATGCTGGCCACATGACCTGGAAAGCTGTCTGTGGACAAATGCCGGCTCCCTCGGCCTGAAAGAAAAACCCCATAGTCACCTTTGACTGGACTTAACCATCCAGGGGTCCTTTACCTTTTTTTATCTATCACTTTGTTGTTTGGACGCTTAATTATTACTGGGTTTTTTTTTAAAAAAATATGCTTTTAATTTGGTTATAAGTCACCTTTGTATAAGACAACTAAAACTGTATAAGTTATAATAGGAAACCAAATGTTACTATTTGGTAAGACAAGCTTCCCTCACTTCCTCTGCTATTTGAGTGAAGAAGAAGAAGAGAAGAGTTTGGATTTGATATCCCGCTTTATCACTACCCGAAGGAGTCTCAAAGCGGCTAACAATCTCCTTTCCCTTCCTCCCCCACAACAAACACCCTGTGAGGTGAGTGAGGCTGAGAGACTTCAGAGAAGTGTGACTGGCCCAAGGTCACCCAGCAGCTGCATCTGGAGGAGCAGAGACGCGAACCCGGTTCCCCAGATTACGAGTCCACCGCTCTTAACCACTACACCACACTGGCTCTCCACACCACACTGGCTCTCCAGTGGCTGTGGCAATGGGAAAATACTTGGTTGACCCCATGACTAGAGGCAACCGTATACCTGAAGTTTGTCACAACGTGCTAAGTTGGCCTGGTGTCCAGATAGCTTTAAAAAGCTCAACAGCTTTCAGGGTGTCCTGGTTTTACTCTTTGAAATATGGCAACCCTACTATGATGTGACAACAACAACAACAACACAGTAACTGAGTGTTACTTTTTGGTAAGCCAAGTTTTCCTCACTTCTTCCCATTTCTGTGTGGTTGTGGCAGTGGGGTGACCTCTGGGCTTAGAGATTACTTTCTACATACAGAACTACCCACACTGTAAAGAAATTTATTCATGTATGAGACTACAGCGGCAAGAATGTTACTTGCCCAACAATGGAAAGAAGTAGTCCCAGCAAAGGAAGAATGGATACAAAAACTTATGGAATATGCAGAAATGGTGGAACTTACCAGAAGAATAAGAAATCAAGATAACAAACTTTTTATAAAAGAATGGAAATGGTTTAGTGAATATTCACAGATATATTGTAAACAGATAAAAACATTGATAGGATTAGGATAATAACCTGCAGTTTCATAAGAGTGTATATTTACAGAAGATGAATAAATGAGCAAATTAAGTTAATTAGGATATGCAGAAGATATTAAAAATAAATTTAAGGAACGGCAGGAAGAGGGGGAAGGAAGTCAAGTTTTGAAATGTCAAAATGATTGTAAAATCAGTGAATTGTATAAACCTGAAAAGTATAAATACTTTAAAAAAGAGAGAGAGATTACTTTATACATGCAGTTAGTCATAACATGCTATATCAGCCTGTCTGTGATGTGGTTAGCCTTGATCGGTTTGCAAACAGGGATATATATATATATATCCCTAGCTGCTGATCTAGGTGATTTCCCTCAGCGGAAAGGTGGAGGCCATTTGAAAACACAACTGTTTAAAGCTGAATCGAAGTTTCCTCTACGTGCAAGGGATTTCTTTCACATGGGGGTGCACAAAACGGTGTACCCCACAAACACCCCTACATTTTGAGGTGTTGCAGTCTGTTCTTCCACCCAGCCTCCCTCCCTCTCTCTTCTCTCTAGCCGAGATAAAACGGAGGTTAAGGTTAGTAGAAATAAGAGTTTATTTCAGTCACGGCCTGCTTTCTGTTTGCTCCAAGACTGTTCTCATGCAGCTACCATAGCACTGCAATTGCTTCCCAGTTGGTGGAGCCAGAGGAATCTGTAGGCAGAGTGGCAGAGCTTTGCAGTACTAGGCAAGGTGTTACTTCCAATGTGTTTGTTTCCAAGTCTGTTCCTGCATTAATCTGCAGTTTTTCAAAATGAAGATCTCTGAATTTATATCGGTGCAGGCATTTCAAATGTATCTTACCCTAAAATATGCATTTTTAAAATATGCAACTTGGGACATCCTGTGTTCTGAGAACTGCATTGCAAAATTCAGAGAAGTGCAGACTCTGAAGGATTCAATACATTCTGATCTGCACATTAGTTTGGAAGGTGCAGGTCAGATCAGTTAACACTAGAATCCCCCAAATCCTTAGAATTTGCAAAAATTCCCCCAAACTCTCCATCGTCTACTGAAAGATAATGCTGCATATTCAATCTTTCAAGCGTTCTTGTGCAGCAGGATCTTTAGGTAGGTGATGGAACCCCTGGAAAATATTGATAATGAGAGCAGTACAAGGGTTTGGAATCTCAAGGCCATTCTGACTTGGTTTCCCTTTCAGTTTTTGAGCAAAAGAAAAGTGAGACCAGATCATTAAGCTTTGCCTGCTACCTAAGAAAATGTGGTTCTGAACACACACACACACACACACACACACACACGAAGAACCAAATTCCCAGAGTAGTGGAAAACTATATTGGATTGTGGTGGCCTTTGGCTGTGAGCAATAAAGTTTGCCTGGGTATGCCGGAAAACCCTGTGTATTTATACATTCTCTGATTTTGTCCCCAGAGATCTGCAGTAGTTGAACCAAAAGTTATCGCCTTACCTCAATAATTACAGCTTGAGTTTTTTATGAGCTGTCTTATGCAAGAGGTCAGTCTGAGTAGTAATAATGGCCCCCTCTGTTAAACACACAGGTCTCCCCCCACACACCTGTAAAATGTGGAGGGAGAGCGACATTTTCTGCGCTGGGTCATTGCTTTTCCATCCAAAATGGCTCCGAAAACACAGAAGAGGGTATGGTTTGGCCTCATTGGCATGTTGTCAGCATTAAATGTGGCATCAAAAGCAGCAAAATTAAGTGTGTTTCCCCCCCCCCCCTCCATACCGAAATTTTTTTCCTCCTGACTGAATCGAACAATGCCGTTGCCATAGAAACAGCCTTTCTCAAAAAGGTCACTTGGAAGAAACTGTGTTTTAGGTGCAACTCAAGGAGATTATGGGGGATTAGCTAATTTATATATATATTTCTTTAAAGGAAATATTATGAGCGAATAATATCCAGCTGAACTGGAAGGCTCTCTCAGTAAATTAAAAACTCTGTGATAAAAGCTTTATTTCCCCTTTTCAAAATAGGAACGGTATGCAGTCGGGTGATATCTGAAATAGAGATTGTGTGTGTGTGTGTGTGTGTGTGTGTGTGTGTGTGTGTGTGTGTGTTTAACTTGGTTTTAATTAAACCTCAGTCAGGGCTGAGAAATGTGGTGAGAGCAGATAATTGCCATATTCCCAATGCAGATTTTAAACTATGGCTTTGATATGTGTAACTCCTGACTGACTTGTACCCCTGCATTGCTTCCAGGGTGAGAGGATGCTCTTCCACCTTTCAAGGAGAGTAGGCCAAGGCCACATCCACACCAAACATTTAAAGCATTCTTGTACCACTTTATTACCCCTCACAGAATCCTGGGAACTGTAGTTTGCTACGGGGGGGGGGCTGAGTTGCCAGATCCCTGTACCCCTTACAGAGTTTCAATTCTCCGAGTTCCCTGGGAAGAGGGACGGTTAGTTAAGCAATTTTGAAAACTGCAGCTCTGTGGGGGGAGTGGGGGGGTCTCTAAACAACTCTCAGAAGCCTTCGTAAATGATTGTCGTTGCTATAATCATCATCATCATAATTTACTAAATTTCCATAACAATCTTCATCCGAAGATCACAGGGCAGTTTACAATAAAAAAAACTCACAAAAATGCATAACATAAAGGTAAAGGTAAAGGGACCCCTGACCGTTAAGTCCAGTTGTGGACGACTCTGGGCTTGTAGCGCTCATCTCGCTTTATTGACCAAGGGAGCTGGCGTACAGCATGTGGCCAGCATGACTAAGCCACTTCTGGCGAACCAGAGCAGCGCACAGAAACGCCGTTTACCTTCCCGCTGGAGCGGTACCTATTTATCTATTTGCACTTTGATGTGCTTTCGAACTGCTAGGTGGGAAAAGCAGGGACCGAGCAACAGGAGCTCACCCCGTCATGGGGATTTGAACCGTGACCTTCTGATCGGCAAGCCCTAGGCTCTGTGGTTTAACCCACAGAGCCACCCGCGTCCCTTAACGCATAACATAGTAACAAACAAAAACAACATCTCCCCAACGAAATCGTGGGAGTAGTGGAATGGGTTTTTTGCCTGGCGCCTGAAGATAATCAACGAAGGCCCCAGGTGAGCCACCACCGGAAGAGTATTCCACAAACTACAGTTCCAGTGATTCTGTGCCGGAAGCCCTGGCTACATGCAGTTCTATGAGAGTGCTTTAAATGTAGGGTATGGATGCAACCCAAATGCAGTGTGAGAGAAAAATATGGGAAGAGGCAGCAGACCCTCCAAGTGTCCCTATTTTCCAGGGACAGTCCTGGATTTACAGAAGCTGTCCCAGTTTGATTTGACCCTGGAATGTCCCGCTTTTCCTAAGGACGTCCCAATTTCCATCAGAGAATGTCGGAGGCTATGGTTGCAGTGAGAATGAAACTTAAAGGCTGTAGTGAAGAAGCTATTGCCTGAGACATAATGATGTTGCCCATCTACTCTGGGCGGCTTCCAATAAAATATTGAAAAACAATAAAACCTCAAACATTAAAAACCTCCCTGTCTTCAGATGCCTTCTAAAGTCAAATAGATGTTTATTTCCTTGACATCTGAGGGAGGGCGTTCCACAGGGCGGGCACCACTACCGAGTAGGTCCTCTGCTTGGTTCCCTGTAACCTCGCTTCTCACAGGGAGGGAACTGCCAGAAGCATAACTGTCAACTTTTCCCTTTTCTTTCGAGGAATCCTATTCGGAATAAGGGAATTTCCCTTTAAAAAAGGGAAACGTTGACAGCCATGGCCAGAAGGCCCTCAGAGGAGGACCTCAGTGTCTGGGATGAATGATGGGGGTGGAGACGCTCTCCAGGTATACTGGGCCGAGCCTGTTTAGGGCTTTAAAGGTCAGCACCAATACATTTATTATGTGAAAGGCCATAATTATCTTAATATAATAATGTCTTCGGGGCTTCTTCTGAATCAGTAGTCTGAGTCAGTAGGGATAGTCAAGGCCTATGGGCACATTCAGATTTTTGAGCAAAACCTCCACCTCTGATCACTTCTCTCACCTGTTCCCCAGTTCAACTGCCCCCCAACAGAGAGTGAAAACTTCGCTTTCCCAGTGGACTTGGGTGAAAGTTTGATCCAGTAGAATTAATCTGAGCCTTGAAAAGCACATAGAGCTGAAAGAAGAAGTGGAAGACAATATCTGTTTTCCAACTTCCTCCTACAGCGCTGTGTACTTCTTAAGAGAGAGAAAAGTAACCGACCTCACCACCACATGGCCAAGGAGCCGGCCCGTACAGGGGGGTGAGCAACCAGGTACACTGTCCAAGACTTTGGAAGGCTAAACTGGCTAACAAGAGCCCCGTCTTGGGACTCAGGTAAGCTCTGCATGGGCCTGCCAAGGGGGCAGCTCATAGGCTCTGTGGGTATGTAGTGAGATAATACATTTCTATAAGAATCAGAAATAAAGCCTTCAAATGGTCAAATTTACATTCACTAATCATTGCCGTGGGAATATATTTGAACTATTATTTCCTCCACTATATTTATTTAGTTCTTCTTCTGCTTCTTCTGCTTCTTCTGCTTCTTCTTCTTCTCCATTGTAAACCTTTAATTGCTATCTTGATGTTTTTCAGATCAGTTTGCCCACTGATGAAGCTTGGCTTGAGTTCTAATCATTGCCAATCCAACTGTCCTCCATCCGAACCAGCATTGTCAAACTTTTCAAACTTCATGGGACTTCTCTCTACATTTTCATCACTGAACACGTTGAACAGCATCTAGACCACAACAGAGTGCTGAGGGACCGCACATGCTACCTCTTGCCAGCTGGAGAAGAACCCATTAAAAAGTACTCTCTAGGTATGGATTTTCAATTGACTCGAGAAAGCATTTAATAGTTATTCTGTTCAGACGAACTTTCCCAAGCTTAGCATACCAAGCTATATGAATCAATTATATTTACTATATCAATTATACCACTCATTTTCCCAAAAGGAGTTGCGTTCATGAAAAACCTATGGTAGGTAGATACCCACTAAATTTATGATTATTTTTCTGTATAATGTTAAAAGCAAGGATTCCAGCTGTCTGTGTCCCCTGACTGCTCTCTGATCTCAGCTGAACTCACTGTGAATCTCCTGGAAGTGGGGCCGCTGGTGACATGGAGAGCATGAGTGATGTGCGCAGCTCTCCTTCTCCTCCAAGCGTTTTCTGAATGCAAGTAGACATAAAACTTGAATAGGGATTGCGTGAGGTGAGATGGCAATGAAGCAAGTCGTAAAAAGTGTGTGTGGCGAGGGGGTGCTCATTGTGTTCAGTGTTGAGGAGGAATAGTAGCAACCTTCTGTGGTTCAATTGATGAAGGATATGCTATGAGTACAATGAATGAATGAATGAATGAATGAATGAATGAATGAATGAATACCTGCTTGAAGAAGCAGTAAAGGTAAAGGTAAAAGGACCCCTGACCAGTTGTGGCCGACTCTGGGGTTGCAGCACTCATCTCGCTTTATTGGCCGAGGGAGCCGGCATACAGCTTCCGGATCATGTGGCCAGCATGACTAAGCCGCTTCTGGCGAACCAGAGCAGCGCACGGAAACACCGTTTACCTTCCTGCTGGAGCGGTGCCTATTTATCTACTTGCACTTTGACGTGCTTTCGAACTGCTAGGTTGGCAGGAGCTGGGACCGAGCAACGGGAGCTCACCCCGTCGTGGGGATTCAAACCGCCGACCTTCTGATCGGCAAGTCCTAGGCTCTGTGGTTTAACCCACAGCGCCATCCACGTCCCTTCTGAAGAAGCAGTACCATCTGCTTAATATTCCTCTCCTTGAGGTAGGGTCTGGCTTAGGGAAAGGCGACCTAGCTATGATTTGTCATGGTATCTATAACACATAACATGTTGTTAGGCAAGAAAGCAGGACATAGGATTATATCCAACTAAGTTCTACTCAAAGTAGATCCACTGAAAATAATAAACCTAAGTTAGTCATGTCCGTTAACTTCACTGGGTTTAGTCTGAGTAGGACTAGCATTGGCAACAACCAGGGACGCAGGTGCGCTGTGGTCTAAACCACTGAGCCTCTTGGGCTTGCCAATCAGAAGGTTGGCGGTTCAAATCCCCGCTATGAGGTGAGCTCCCGTTGTTCTGTCCCAGCTCCTGCCAACCTAGCAGTTTGAAAGCACGCCAGTGCAAGTAGATAAATAGGTACCGCTGCAGCTGGAAGGTAAATTGTGTTTCCATGCTCTCTGGTTTCTGTTGCGCCAGAAGTGGTTTAGTCATGCTGGCCACATGACCTGGAAAGCTGTCTGTGGACAAATGCCGTCTCCCTCGGCCTGAAAGCGAGATGCAAAACTCTGCAAATAGCCATTAAAATAATAACAATAAAAATTAAACAGCTGCAAAAAGCCTGCTGGCATCTAAAGTTCTGCCAAAAGACATGGGAAAGCCAAAAGCAAGGATGGCTGCTGTGTTTCTGCTGAAAGATTGGAACATGCAACACTCAAAGCCTGGCTTCTAGCTGTGGCCTCTCAGGCCTCTGTACCACTAGGGACAATGGTGCTTCTACAGATGATTTCAGTGATTGAGCTGGGATCAGTGGCGTAGCGTGGGGTGCAGGGGGTGCCGGCCGCACCGGGTGCAACATCTGGGGTTAGGGCAAATCCACAGGTTAGGGGGTGCAAATCCATGGGTTAGGGGGCGCAAATTACTTGCCTTGCCCCGGGTGCTGACAACCCACGCTACGCCACTGGCTGGGATATAATGGCTCAGGTGGTCCTTCAGGTACCATGGACCCAAATTCACACAGGTTTATATTGTTGAACACCTTGACACCACCCTGATTTCTCCCCACCTCGCAATGCTTTTGTCTGAGCAAAACTCCCTGCTGCTTCCTGGTTAGGCTGTGACTTGTAAATATCTTGACTTTTTGTGCTACTTTAAATACTGTCTTGAGATTTTTTTGTTAATGTGCTGAGGAGTTAAATGTAATAGAACCATCATTAACCAATTTTATTGAACTAATAACTCAGAAAGACCCTGCTCTTACCATTTGTAGCTGGGCTAACAACTTAGCCGTTTTTAGCACCCCAGTTAAGAATACTCCTAATTAAGAACCAGGAGATATACATAAAGAGACTGATGTGAAGTCCTCTTTCAATTTTTCAGACTGTGAGAATACCTCTTCGAATTTTATGGTGTTACAATCTCTGCTTGAACAATCTGCAGACAGAATGTAAAATTATGTGCTGAATTGTGTGTGCATGTGTGTTTAATTACTGTTAGACTCAGGACAGACAGGAGCCTTTTTAAAATGCAAAAATTAAAACATGCTATAAATACAGTGGTGGGGGAAGAGAGATAGTATAGTATAACATCACCATACATCTTGATGGCTTAAGAAAGCATTCATTTTATTGTAGAGTTTTAAAGAATTGATTGTTTTATTGCACTATATTATTCCTATGTCTGTTATTCCTAATTGTCATGGTGAGGCACCTTGAACACCTTATGGTGGAGGGGAAGAATGCAGGTGCTTATTTAATAAGTAAATAACATGCATTCAGCTTCTTCCAGAAGGTACTTCTTACACCTGAACTAGCAGAAGCCAAAGCTAGCAGGGGACTAGTATTATTATTATTATTATTATTATTATTATTATTATTACTACTACTACTACTACTACTACTACTACTACTATTACTACAGTACTACTACTACTATTTTTAAAAAATCACTGCCACTCCAGTCTCCAGTGAACAGTAGAAGAGTTGATGTGAAAAAATTACTATTATTTTTATTTATATATCACCATATACCTGGAGGAGTTAGGGCAGTTCACAGAACTGTGTATTTCTATTCTTGCTCCCATAAGCTGGAGAAATGGTGCTGTGAGATACTTTCTCATATGCAAACATATTTATTACAAGCTACAGAGAGAATCTAGGCTCTCTTTGGATCAAGGGCAAATGGATCTTGTGAAAAATAGGCAGGTGAAACAGTTTTGATGCCTCCTCTAATCCAGCCCATTGACCCTAAGGCAGCTTCCATTATTGGTCAGCCTGCATTGACTTCCACCACCTGTGACATTGTGGGCAGGACACATAAGATATTTGCCATATACTGAGCTAAGCAGAGACAGACCTTTCACAAAGGTCTGAAAGCCTACAACTGTGATGGTGCAGGACTAGACGATCGGATCTCAGCTTGCTGGGGAACTCATAGATGACTGACTCAGCCTATGTCAGAGCAGCACGCATACTGAGAAAACATATTGATGCAATGGTCTCAGATGGTCATGAGACCCTGTACTAATAGGTGTGATTTTATGGACTTGGATTGATAGAAGGCTATCAATCAGTTAAAGATGGTTGAACTGATTAAATGTCTAGCATTTAACCAATTTGTCAGTTTGGATAACTGTCCAGAGGAATTACCAAGATAGGCCCCCTTTGCTGATCTTAGCACCCTAGAAGGTTTGTAGGGAAGGAGGTAGTATTTGAGATACATTTTTCCGCCTTCCCACATCAGTTTGTAATTATGATGATTATTTTTATTTCTTTTTTAAAAAAAAGTCATTGTGAAAATTCAGCAACATTTTAGTGGGAATTTTGCAAAGCAATTCCGTTTAATATAATACATTTTTGGCTTGAGTACTGCATTGCAAGATGACGAGGATGGCTGTGTTGAAGTCCACATATTGTTTCAGAAAGTGTGAATTGGGTTAGGTTTGCCTGTAACTGTGAACTGAATCGAATTTCTCCCCATCCGTATTCAGAACACCACAAGAAACTTACCAAGGGATGAATGAGTCACTCTGTTTCCAGTCTGTGTCACCTTTACATGTCTTCTCTTAGAAGTTCATTCCATCCCATTTCCATACCAATTTCCAATTTAGAAAGCAATGAAAAAATGTGCATAAGTCTTTAAATATGCATTTTAAACATATTTTCTCCAAAAATGCACTTTTCTAGATGTATTTTTTCTCAAAATTTGTATTTATAAATGCATTTTGATGTGCTTCTTGAGTTGGTAAGTTCTATATAATGTTCAGAGAAATGTGAAATCCCTGGAAGATATGGATCAGAGCCGATCGTATTCAGATTTGCAAAGACAGAATTCCTCAATCACTGCTGATGGTGGATCCACAATCTGGGTTACATGATGGAAGAATCTGACAGCGGCTTTCCCACACACTTGCTGATATGCTTGCTGTATTTTTAAAAAATCTGCCCTGAAGATTTGTTGACCATTTCTTCCTAATTCTCACACACCCAAATCGATGTGGGGTGTCTCTAAATTGTAACCAGTGAGAACAGCTGGAACCAAAAATAGCTGTCGATTGAGAGAGAACTCTTGCTTGCACAGAGCAGCCTGGTATTCTGCCTGTTTACATTATTTTGGCTCTTAAAACCACTTTAGCCATGGGTCAGGCTGTGTTTCCATCTTGTAATCTCTGCTGTCAAGTAAACAGGACATGGAGGAAAGCTTCTTGTTAATGCAGAAGCAGGAAAAAAACTTTTAGAGGGTGCATGTCGTTTGAGCCTTTAACCCCACATTGACCATCCAAATTGCATTTGTCTGACACAACTATGATGTTCTTGCGGGGTGGGGTGGGGTGGGGTTGAAGTGATACCACACGGGCTGCTACTTCAGAAAATCCAGTTGCAAAGAAGTTCCTGTTTGTGCTTGAATTGGTTTCAAAGCTTGTTTTGGGAATGTAATTTACCTAGAAGAGCAGGAATGCAGCTTTGCCTCAGAGGGGGAAGAGAAGCTCTTAAACTCTGTGGAGTTAAAGAAGTTTTCCTCTCCTCATCTCTGTTCCCATCCGCTTCAGGCACAGGGTGGTGACAGGTTGAAAAATGGACCGTTGCATAGCTGAGATAACTAACCGGGGCCAGAGACGTCCCATTTGCCCTGTCCTGCTACAGAAGATTGTGGATCGTGTACTGTGCAAACCAATCGAGAATTTCCTTTTTGTCTTGGCAACTTTTGGTATTCCCCAAGTCTTGAGTTGTGGGCCAGTTTTGCACAATGCACAGATTTCCGTACGTTTCTGAGCACAATTCAAAGTGTTGGTGCTGACCTTTAAAGCCCTAAATGGCCTTAGTCCAGTATACCTGAAGGAGCGTCTCCAACCCCATCGTTCTGCCCGGACACTGAGGTCCAGTGCCAAGGGCCTTCTGGCAGTTCCCTTGCTGCGAGAAGCCAAGTTACAGGGAACCAGGCAGAGGGCCTTCTCGGTAGTGGCACCCGCCCTGTGGAACACCCTCCCACCAGATGTCAAAAAGAAAAACAACTACCAGACTTCAGAAGACATCTGAAGGCAACCCTGTTTAGGGAAGCTTTTAATATTTAATAGACTATTGTACTTTAATATTTTGCTGGAAACCACCCAGAGTGGCTGGGGAAACCCAGCCAGATGGGCGGGATATAAATAATAAATTATTATTATTATTATTATTATTATTATTATTATTATTATTATTGGTGTGGAGAACCTTAGTGTGTGAACCAAGACCCCCTTAGGAAACAGCTGCTGCTTCACAGCAGTTGTTCCCATGACTGCCTGTAGTTGAAAAAACACAGCTGGAATTGTGGAAGCAGGAAGTTCTCCCTGTCTCTGGGAAGAGCATGGTTCACAAGCTGTACTTCTCCCTGCAAGCGCATCCACCAGAACAGCCTGCATCCGAGTCTTTTAATCCGAGTCATCAAGAGAAACAGCAGTCACTTCTTGTCTCCTGAACAAAAATATGCTTTTATTTTATTTTTGTGAAGAGTGCTATTCTCAAATGCATTGGGCATACCCAGTAGACAATTGCAAGTACTTTTTATAAATAATACCATTTTCCCAGTACTTTGTGAGTTTAATGTTTTGGGTGGGGGTGGGAAGTGATACTGTCCCCCTCTTTTGGGGTTGAATTGCAGCCTCCCCCCCCCCCATGTTTAGCTACAAAAGTAACTTTAACCCTGAAACCTGACATTTAATCAGAATATTTAGCATACTTGGAACAAATAGTTGTTGGTGATGCAGGAAAAATCAGGGAGAGAGCAAAAATGCTTATCATTTCCAGTGACAACAGGAGACCTCATACAAAAAACACTTGAGCTAGCAGGAGTTCCATTGCATTTCATGGAAAGCAAAGAGAGGGAGGGGGATATCCTGCAAGTTCAGAATATAACTCATCAAAATAAAACAGGAAGAGAGGCAGCAAACAGAAAAGAGAGAATCAAGAAGAATGAAACAGGGTTGTCACCAGATTAAAGAAACCTTAGGGTGAAACTGTAAGGTAAAGGTAAAGGGACCCGTGACCATTAGGTCCAGTCGTGACCGACTCTGGGGTTGTGGCGCTCATCTCACTTTACTGGCCGAGGGAGCCGGTGTACAGCTTCCGGGTCATGTGGCCAGCATGACTAAGCTGCTTCTGGCGAACCAGAGCAGTGCACAGAAACACCGTTTACCTTCCCGCCGGAGCGGTACCTATTTATCTACTTGCACTTTGACGTGCTTTCGAACTGCTGGGTTGGCAGGAGCAGGGACTAAGCAATGGGAGCTCACCCCGTCGCGGGGATTCAAACTGCCGACCTTCTGATCGGCAAGTCCTGGGCTTTGTGGTTTAACCCACAGTGCCACCCGCGTCCCAGGGTGAAACTGTACATTGCACTTAATCCACGCAGCTACATGTCTTTCTTTTTCTTAGATTAATAGCAACTGCAGCAAGGGGTGGTGGTATGAAGATCACAACATGTAGGGAGTTGAAGTCAATCCTTCCCTATCCCAGCCACAACCTCCCTTCCCCACATTGCTCCTGTAGCTTAGCAAAAAGGAGAAAAAAAGAAGAAAAATCCATTTGTGCGAAGTCGGCATCACTGCACACAATATATGAGGCATTACAAGTAAACTTAGTTGACTGGTGGTTTAAGTTTTAGTGGCTCAGTAAATCAAATGATAAAATTTTCATCAATGGGGTTGTGTATAAAATAGTAGGTCTGAAGCTAAGGGCGTATTTCCTTTTTGGGGCATATGTGGGGTGTTGCAAGAGGCATCCCAAAAACACATCCCCCAAACCCAGTTTCTCAAACGGGAAAGACTGTCTTCTAAGAAGGAGTTGGTTATCTTCCGCTGGAGGAGAGATCCTTAAGACGCAATATAAATGTCAGGAGCTTGTCCTACACTTGGGTAGGACCCTGACAGAGACACACGCCTGACTGGCATGTTCTCTCCCTCCTGGTCGAACATTTGGGAGCTTCAAAAGCTTTCTTCTGCCTGAACATCACAGCGACCAATGCCAACAGACATCGGCACACTTAGGGATCCACAGAGTCTTTGCAGCTTGTGTAACAGATCTCAGCAACTCAGCATTTTGGCTAATCTACGTTTATTTACATACAAACACCCATGAAGCACTGCAACATGGCTCCCTCTCTCTTTGTGATGGCCTGGGATTCGGATTCGGATGCTGAACCTGAGGAATCCCAGCCTGCACAGGATTCCCTGCCTCCAGAACCAGCTGAGCCGGGGCTGGGGCATGAGCCTGAAGAGTCCTCACCTGAGGTATAAGCATCAGCTAAGTCTGCTCTGGCTCCTGAGGTGATGGAGGACCCATTGCCTGCAGGTGCTCCACTCTCAGCCCCGTCAGAGGAAGCTGAGGTTGCCTCTGGGTCCGGTAACCCTCCAGCCTCTCCTGAGCTGCAGAGGCTCAGGGCAGAGAGGCGGAGGGAACTAAGTTCCCACAGGAGGAGTGCTTGCCTCCAGGCCAGGAGAGGCGAGTCACCTGAGGATTGGGGCTGCCCTATGCCTCAGGGCAGATAAAAGCCAGCCAGCCCCAGTCCCAAGTTGCAGGAGCAACGTTGCTGGTTGTCAGTTCCTGCCTGTACCCTGCCCTGCACCCAGCTTCAACTTTTACGGACTTCCTCCTTATTGCATCATCGACCACGGACTGGACTAGGACCTCACCTGTTGGTTAACCCCTGGGACCAGCACACTCTTTAGCATCAGACAGCAAAGAGAAAAGACAAAGGACAATAGTCCCACTTCACGGAACACTGTAACAGAAACATCCTGTTTCCGTCACTTCCCACATACACCGTCATGTGATAGACAACAATCCCATGACTGCAATCACGGAGCAGGAATTCTAACGATAACAGCCCTCTTCAGATATTTGGAGGGCATAGATAGCACAGCAAATTTGCTTTCTGTTGCTCCAGAGATCAGAGCCCAAGCCAATAGGTTAAATTATGAGACAGGAGACTTTGGTGAAACATCTGCATTGGCTGCATCAAGCCAGGTTTAAGACCCTTGTGATAATTTACAAGGTCCTGAACAGCTTTGGTCCAGGGTACCATAGGGATGGCCATTCTTACACCCCTTTCTTGACCACATCAGCAAATGTGTTGTTGGTTGTATCCCAGGTTGGCAAAACTCACACTGGCAATTAAGACCCTTCTATGACTGATAGATTGATAGCATTTATATCCCCCCACCACCCCAATTTCTGCAAGGAGCTCACCCAGTGAGCTTCATAACTGACTGGGGATTTGAACCCTGTTCTCCCAGCCCCTAGTCTGACGCTCTAAACACTATACTACGCTGTTAGTTGGTCTCTGATTTTTTTATTTACTGTATGGTTTTGTGTACAGTTGTACCTTGGCTCCCGGACGCCTTGGGAGTCAAACATTCCGGCTCCTAAATGAACAAAAACTGGAAGTTAGTCTTCTGGTTTTCAAACCTTCTTTTGGAAGCCAAACATCCGACGGGGCTTCCACGGCTTCTGATTGGCTGCAGCAGCTTCCTGCAGCCAATCAGAAGCCGCACTTTGGTTTCTGAACGTTTTGGAAATTGAACGGACTTCCGGAACAGATTCCGTTCGACTTCTGAGGTGTGACTGTATCATTGTTGTGAGCTGCTCTGATTTTTTATATGAACAGTGGTATATAAATATCTTTGCTAATAAATAAATTCCCCAAAAGCTGCTTGGGTGGAGAGGGTTAATTACAATTGTTTGTTACACACCTTGCTTTGTCCTTTCTTTTTTGCATGAATTTCTTTCTTCTCTCTATCTCCCTGGCTTTTGTATTTTTTGTTTTTTTTAGATCCTCTGAACTTGGAAGTATTCCTTTTCTCCCCCGCTTTCTTCCCCCCCTCCCTCTTCATTTTGCCTGAACGTGCGTCTTTGTCTCTCTGCGATTCAGGGTATTAACATGAGAGTGATGGCATTAATATTGATGTGGACCTCCCTTAGTAGAAGCTTCATTTCTGAGAGTGCCAGCAGCATATAAATAGTATTACTGGGTAATTAGCGAGCATCAAGCTGTGCTCTGATTTATCAGGATTTTATGTTTCACTTTTCTTGCCTCATCTAGCTTGTATTGGGTTTCCATTCCCAGATTGTGCCTAGAGAAACACTGAGCTGAACAGAACAGAAATGGATGAGAACAATTCGGGAGCAATGACATGTTCATTCTTGGCTCCTGTTTTCACCCCAATAGATCAGCTCCCATCAACTCTCAACAACATGGCCAATGGCCAGGGATGATGGGAGTTGTAGTTGTAGCAGCATCTGGACAGCCACAGCTTAGCCATTCTACAACAGAGATTATGCTTCTGTACAGAATGCAGCTGCTGGAACGCCAGCTGGGACTGGGTGTTGTGGAATCATAAAATCATGAGTTGGAAGGGTCCCGCAAGGATCATCTAGTCCAACCCCATGCAATGCAGGAATGTGCAACTTTCCCTTATGGGTATTGAACCTGCAACATTGGCATTATCAGTTGTTGTTGTTTAGTCATTTAGTCATGTCCAACTCTTTGTGACCCCATGGACCAGAGCACTCCAGGCACTTCTCTCTTCCACTGCCTCCCGCAGTTTAGTCAAACTCATGCTGGTAGCTACACTATCCAACCATCTCGTCCTCTGTCGTCCCCTTCTCCTCGTGCCCTCAATCTTTCCCAACATCAGGGTCTTTTCCAGGGAGTCTTCTCTTCTCATGAGGTGGCCAAAGTATTGGAGTCTCAGCTTCACGACCTGTCCTTCCAGTGAGCACTCAGGGCTGATTTCCTTAAGAATGGAGAGGTTTGATCTTCTTGCAGTCCATGGGACTCTCAAGAGTCTCCTCCAGCACCATAATTCAAAAGCATCAATTCTTCAGCGACCAGCCTTCTTTATGGTCCAGCTCTCACTCATTATCAGTACCACACTCTAACCAACTGAGATACTGAGATACCCAGAAATACATTAAGCTCTGCTGCAAGAGATGCACTGACTTCCAGTCCAATTCTGAGTAGGGATGGCAGTGAATTTTGATTCAGCTTGCATTTAAAGGCAGAGCTGCTTAATTTGCACTTTCCAAAACAATGCACAATTTGAAACCCAGCCATTCATGGAAATTCACCCTTCTCTGAATTTTGCGATGAAGTTTTCCAGCCGAATTTTGTGTACAAATATATATACCAGAGTAAAATGTGCATAGAATTGCATATGCTATTTATTTGTTTTTATTCCATGAAATTTATACACCGCTTAATTGTAAAAAAAAAATCTCATAAAGGGAATTTTACAAAAAGCATAATATTAGTAAATGTAACTTACAAAAATCCATTCTATTTGCGGAAAGTACATTGCAAAAATGTTTGTATTTGGAACGACACCTTCATTCTCTTAATTTTGGTGCTAAGCAAAGGCCTTTAATTTCCCCCAGGCCTTTTATAACTTTTCAAAATTGAACTTTTCTGCTGCTTTCGGGAACTTTTTCCATTGAATTGTTGGATTCCTCTCTCTCCCGCCCTAAAATGCCCTGGAATCTTGGAAGGGTGGGATATAAATCTGTTATATACAATATTATTAGAAAGGAAAACTTCTGGATCTATCAATCTATTTAAATATTTATCAACTGCACTTTAATATAAAACATCTCAAGGCAGTATACAACCTAAAAAGCACAGCAAAGCATCTCAGGTTTGAAAGTCCTGTCTGAAAAATACAGTTTTTAGAAGATGTTTGGAAAAAAGCAGAGAGGACTCCTGCTAATTTTGGCCTAGAGATCCAAGACCTAAAAGCACAGGGATTTAATGTAGAAGACAAAACTCTTAAAAACAAAACAAAATAAAACCTAGCTTCTGATTTTTCAGAAAAGAGCTCTCTTTTTGCACATGCCATGTTCCTTAGAATCATTCCATCCTGGGTGCTCATAAAACTAGAGGGGGTTTCACACATGTTGAACGAACCTGGGGGGGGGGGAGAGTTCTGGGGGCCATGCAGTCACTCACCACTGTCATCTGGGCTGTTGCCATAACCATACTCCCTTGACATTTGCACACCCTTTGGATATTGAAAGCCATTCTACTTCTATATGTTACGTCAAAAGTTCATTTCTTCACTGCCTTTTAGCCAAAAAGGCCCCCAAGGCACCTCACAAGGAATAATACAAAGGATAATTCAGGCAAAATAAATTTTAAAAAATAGTGTAGGAAAAATTAAAACAAAATCTAAAATGCATTCACATTTCTGCCAAAAGGGAGTACCCAGCAAAATATCAGAGATTGCAGGAGTAGTTCCTCTCATAGCTGTCAACGTTTCCCTTTTTTAAAGGGAAATTCCCTTATTCCAAGTAGGATTCCTTGCAAGAAAAGGGAAAAGCTGACAGCTGTGGTTCCTCCTTATAAGAATCTCAGGTAGGGGTGATGAGGTGGTGGGGCAGAAAGTAGCCTCTTGATAGACCCAGCACAATTTCTCCCTGTAGCAACCTGCAGTATGTGGTCAGAGCTCCTACGCAAGAGTAAGCACCTTACTAGAGAGGATCCAGCCTTGTAGGGAGAAGCCATACCATTATGTCTGTGCAGACGTCAGGGAAACATAGAAGCAGCAGTGGGTGGCACTAGGCAACATTGCTACACATTTCAGTGTGTAGAGGGACCCCACACTGTTGTGAACCCACCACTGTCATGTCCCATGGCTTTCATTCGAAACCCTGGCTGCTTTACTGAAGAGGGCAGAAGCTGAAATGTTTTAACTAATCAAATCCGTATAATATTTTTTTGTACAGAACAAGGGGGAGCATGAAGTTGGATGTCAGAATGCTGTGTTGTTATGATGATGCTGTATATTGTGATTTTGTTGCATGCCACCCTAATTTCCAAGGAGTGCAAGATTCCAGGGGTTGATTACCCAGGGTTCGTGTTTCCTTTTGGAATGAGGCACAGCAGAGACTGTGGTGTCTTTATGAAATATGGTTTATTTACACACATATATACCTGAGCCTATGGTGGAGGGGTTCACGGCACTAACACCCCCAAAAGGGTCTTGTTCCTCCTGTAGCTACAGCCTTGGATTCAAACAGACATCAAACATTGCTCTGACTTTTTCTCCAGCTTGCTCTGCTCTCAACTTTGTCTTTTCCTTTCTAACTGTCACGAGTTGGCCATTTGCCGTCTCACACAGAGCCCCTTTCCTTTGTTCCCCTTAATGGCCCATCACTCCGGCAATCACTTCATCAGACTTATATTTTAACACGTGCTGGATCCAGGGGCTAGAAGTGTCTTGGCCATGGGTAGGCAAACTAAGGCCCGGGGGAGCCGGATCTGGCCCAATTGCTTTCTAAATCCGGCCCGTGGATGGTCCTGGAATCAGTGTGTTTTTACATGAGTAGAATGTGTCCTTTTATTTAAAATGCATCTCTGGGTTATTTGTGGGGCATAGGAATTCATTCATTCCCCCCCCCCAAAAAGAAAATATAGTCCGCCCCCCCCAAGGTCTGAGGGACAGTGGACCGGCCCCCTGCTGAAAAAGTTTGCTGACCCCTGGTCTTGGCATACAGCCTACATCCCCCCCTTAAGCTCACAGCACTATGATAAGCGCAACATTTTAACATTCTTCATTTTATCTTGCGTTTTATGTGATGCATTTTTGATTGATATTGTATACCATGCTGTGGTCTGTTGGACAGAAGATGAGGTCGTGTTTATATGTGTGTATGTACACACACAAAGAGAGAACTTCTAGTGACCGTTGTACCTAATCTGATGGCTTTAGTCATTCTCACTGCTGCCCTTAAACAGACTCCCCTCCATTGCTAATTTCAAAGACGCATCGCATTGAACATCACAAGGTATAGGATTTCATGTAGCACTAAACATACCTATCCAAAAGTTTCCAACCACTTGTTTTTGTCCTATTAATATTCCTTGGTGCAAATGCATCCCTTCACTAACAAACCCCAGGGTGGAGCGTAAGGCTCTCCCTAGAGCTGCTGTCAAGCTTCCAAACAGTTCAGACTTCCCAGTCGCTTACTAACTTGAGCCGCTGGTAGGAAGCTGAAACCAAAGATGTACAGATCAGATAACACCAACCTGAGATTTGGTCTAATCCTGCAGGGCTCTTAACATTTTTGCTTCACCAAGTATTATTTTGCTCCCTTAGCTCCTGTGTCTAGGCAATCACAAGTTCCATCTGAGGCTGTTTACCCGTGGCAGGCAGCACAAACAGATTGTGCTGCTTCCAATGCTTTTCAAAGGAGAGAGTTTGATATGTGGAGGGCTGTTGGAAGTGTGAGTCCAGCTCCTGACCTGTACCCACAACTCACAGATTATGTATGGTTAGCTCCGCCTCTTTCTCTGTGAGAGATCTTGAGAATCCAGGTTGGTATTCCCTTGGTATTCCATGAAATTGTATTAAAGGTAAAGGTAAAGGTACCCCTGCCCGTACGGGCCAGTCTTGACAGAAATTGTATTAGTGCTTTTCTAACAGGGGACGCGGGTGGCGCTGTGGGTTAAACCACAGAGCCTAGGACTTGCCGATCAGAAGGTCGGCGGTTCGAATCCCCGCGATGGGGTGAGCTCCCGTTGCTTGGTCCCTGCTCCTGCCAACCTAGCAGTTCGAAAGCACGTCAAAGTGCAAGTAGATAAATAGGTACCACTCCGGCGGGAAGGTAAACAGCGTTTCTGTGTGCCTAACCCTAACCCTAAGCCGGAAGCGGCTTAGTCATGCTGGCCACATGACTGTGTGCGGACAAACGCCGGCTCCCTCGGCCAATAAAACCCTTTTTCATTTTAACTTTTTTTCAGCCAGGTGTGTAAAGCTGAATTCACTAAAGTTAAATGCACTTACACTGCAAGTCAACTGCACTGAATTTTCAAACTTTCGGCTTCACTGATTATCCACAAGTTCTAGTGCTGTTTCTTACTTAGAATTTATGACGAAGCTAAATACAAACACATACTCTCTGAATACACATGAGGAAAATATAAGATCAGAATGAACAATAGCCAAAATCAAATTAAGTATATAATTATATAAAAATGCACAGACGTTACTAATTTCTCCGAATAATTTTGTATTTGGAAGGTATAAGAAAGCAGAAAGGTTGATTATTCATATGCAACATAAAATTCCACCACTCTGCTAAATAGTGCTCCTTGCCCTCTGTAACATGCACAAATAGTAAGTTTCTCGGAAGTTGCTATAAATAAAGCTTGTGTATGCCAGTTTATCTAAAGTAATTGATGGAACAGTTTTCCATCCCTGTGAAATATCTAGGCGTGCTGCTACCATCAAATAAATAATTATGGGTCTGCAAACAGTACCAGCATTTGCTCCTATCAAATACAGAGAATAAGCATAACCTAGGATCTAGAGCCACTCTGTCTTCTGCGATGACATTAATCTCCATGACCACTTGTTCCCAAAAGGCTTTTACTGTTGGACGGGTCCATGAGAGGAGCCAGTAAGTGGCTTTCCCAAGTGGCATGTTCACCAGCACAAAGCATTACCATGTGTTGGTGGCAAAGTTCATCAGCTATTGTAGAAGATGCAGGTTGATGGACTACGCAGGGCTATTTTGGTAGTAATGCTTGGGATGTGAGTTCAGTGGCCTTTGGTTCGTGTAGTTTTCTCTGTTTGCCCTTTCTCCATAGTCACTTAATGCAATCAAATGCAAAATGATTTTCCTTTCAAATAAAAAGAGGGAAAAAGGCGAAATGGAGGTGATGGTTCTTTAATACAAGCTCCTTTATTTCTCATAATTTTGCAGTGGTAGCAGATTCATATTTAAATGCCATGTGAATAATTTAGAAATATTTTACATCTTTTATACATCTGGAATTCAATGTAAAACAGCTCTTGTGTAAGAGGAGCCAGTAAAATCAGGAATGAAAGCTTCTGAAATGCTGAAATTGGACAGGATTTTATAGGCCAAATTTTGAAATGTGAGGTAAGGCAAAGGGGTACAAAACTACAAAGGAATTATTTATTGTGAAGGCACGGGGGAGAACCCGGAATTAGAGTTGGAGTGCGGCTTAGAGAAATCACATAGTGGGCTATTGCCAACACTAGTTTTGCTCAGAGAGTAGACCTGCTAAAATAAATAGGCATGGCTAACTTAGGTCCACGCGGGTGGCGCTGTGAGTAAAAGCCTCAGCGCCTAGGACTTGCCGATCGAAAGGTTGGTGGTTCAAATCCCCGCCGCAGGGTGCGCTCCCGTCACTCGGTCCCAGCGCCTGCCAACCTAGCAGTTCGAAAGCACCCCCGGGTGCAAGTAGATAAATAGGGACCGCTTACCAGCGGGAAGGTAAACGGCGTTCCGTGTGCTGCGCTGGCTCGCCAGATGCAGCTTGTCACGCTGGCCACGTGACCCGGAAGTGTCTGCGGACAGCGCTGGCTCTCGGCCTATAGAGTGAGATGAGCGCACAACCCTAGAGTCTGTCAAGACTGGCCCATTGGGCAGGGGTACCTTTACCTTAACTTAGGTCCATTAATTCCTATGGTTGTGCTGTGAGTAGAAGTTAGTTGGATGCAGCGCAGAGACAGCTGGTGACGTGATAACTCACCATCCCTGAGGCCATATCTTCTAGCACCTATCATGTCAACATTTCTACACTATCACAACCAGTTGGTTGATGCTGTCCTGGAAAACGCTGTGTGCCAGGTACCAGATGATGAATGTAGCAGGGCTAAGTCACTGCACGGAGGCCGTTCCCTTTGGGCCTCCGTATTATGTTTTTGACATGTGCTCTGGCTGTTAGACAATAGGCTTAATCTTGGTAGGCAAAAACCTTTTAAAGTTTAGACCTTACTAATATAAATATTTTAACACATCATTAATGGCCAAGCGTGGGACTTTATAGGCCAGACGTCTTGTAAAGTACAAGAGGAGTTCCTAAAGTACACAGATTGCTGCTTTTTGTTCTACATGCCAGCAGAGGTTGGCTTATTACATCGAAAACTTCACTTAGCAAGTGACACAACACATGCAGTCTAAAAGGAGGGATTTGCAACTCTGCCGATTCTGATTTCGTCCCAAGTTCTGATTATTTTCCAATCTTAAGTTCAGTCCACCACATTTTCATACCAGTTTGCATTTTTTACAAAAAGTATTTACGAAAATTCTACCAACATTTTAGTGTGGATGTTTGCCAATATACACATTCCTGTATATTATTTTGACTAATTTATCATTTATACCTACACTCCACCCTAGTATTTGTTTAGATGGCTGGAGAACTGCTTTGCAAAATTCAGAGAACTGTAAATTGCAAAGGATGGCTGCATTTCTGTTTATTGACTGAACAGAAATGTAGTTTTAATTCATCACATTTTGTCAGCCGTGTATGTAGTGCTTTCATAGGATGTGTTTTGTGCAGCCAGCCTGTGTTCACGTTCTTCATTGGATGCAATTCAGCTAACCTAAATGCATCATGTTCATTCACCATACCGGATCAACTGACTGCTTGCAGTGGTTTCATTGGGAGGAGTTCACCGCGGGAGGAAAGTGGATTGTGGCTGGGTGGAGCAGAGGCTGTATCCTAGTTTCACAGCACGTGGGTCACTGTTGCTTACCCAGAGAGGGAAGCAACAAGGAGGTCAGTACTGTGCAAAAACACAAGAAGCTTCATGCCTCCATCTCTGTCACTGCGTGAAAAGCTAATTGGAAGCTCTTTGGGGCACAGTGTTGTCTTGTACTCTATAAGGCACAATACATTGTTGGCACTATAGAATCAATAGTAATTAAACCTTTTATATCACTTTCAGTATTCCATTATGCTTTATCATCTCACCTGCTGAGTAGGCTGCTAGCATTTCCATTGAATTTAAGAGCGACATGTGTCCCTTATTTATGTTTATGTCTCAACCGGCTCTCACCAAAGGCTGCTTGGCTACTGTTGAATCATGACAGGTCCTTTTCAGTGGTGGTTTCCTATTTGTGAAAAACCCTCCATGGCGAGGTGTGCCTGTCTCTGTTGTTACTGATTTTTTTAAGGAAGAATTTGAAAACATTCCTGTTTACTCGGGCATTTGACGGTTGAACAATACTGTTCCTGTCAACCCTGGGATCACTGGATGAGATAATGTTTTCAACTACGGTACTTTTAGGATGCTTTGACCGTTTTCAGAACAGCTGGGCTTCTTCAAGGGAATGGTGGGATATACATTGAATTGTTGCTGTTGTTGTTGAGCCTTACAACAGCCCTGTGAGGTAGATTAGGAGATAACCAAAGACACCTAACAAACTGCAGAGACGATCCCTCTACTCCGTACACCAAGCCAGTTTCCCCAGCACGGCCTCTGGTTGAGTCACAAACTCTTTGAGACAGAAAGTTTGCTTAGAAACTTGCATTCTTTGAGTGGTATGTTTCCTAAGAATGAACAAAGTAGGAATCAATCGCTGGCTCTTTTCAAACAGAACAACTGTTCAGTGTTCTTGCTCATCTAAAATAAGTTGTCTTCTGCCAGACTGAGTGAGCGGGCAAATAAGTATATTGGTCGAAAGACTGAGCGTATGAGAAGAAACTGAAAGTGAATGCACTGCATTCAAGAATTTCATTACAAGAAACAAGAAGGGTGCAAGTGTTGCTTTAATTAAATCTGAAGTTAAATGCCTTCTCCCTCTCTTTCAACAATGGTACCATCTTTGCCAAGGGTGAAGAGTCTCAGTTTCCACAACACCTCCCCACTACAACTTTATTTTTCTTGCACCACCTCCACTCCTTTAATATCTATTCCTGCAAGAAACGCTGTGGTACATATGTCCAAAAGTAACGGGTTGTCTGGGATTTTGCTCATCTCTTCCTCTTGGGAAGTGCAGCTCCCACACTGGTCTTACCATTGCCTCAGTCGGCCATACAACTTGGAAGATTAAATTTAGATTGCAGATGTATGCTCTTGTGATACTGGAGATGCTTGTCAAGCCTTCTGAGAAGTGTGTGTGTGTCTAATGACCTTCAGAGCAGGATCTCTCATCAGTTTTCTATAGCGTCTTCTTGGGAAATAAATCTTTTCGTGGCAAGCAATAACCATGTGTACATTTAAGGAAACCCCGAGGATTTTCCCTATTGGCCATAATGAGGCTTCCAGTAAATCCTTCAAGTCGAACGTTCCCAAGTGTTCCCCTCCCCCACTTTCCAGATGTTTTAGCAGCTTATCTTCCTCACTGCTTGCTCTAAAGCTGATCTTCCTAGCTCCTTGCCTTGTGCCCTCTCTGCAAGAATATATATCTACAGGCATCCAAGTCCCTGCTGTTTGGAAATATCAGTGACCCTAAAGGAGGCAATCATGTCTTCAGTACAAACCATCAGCCCCCACTGTGTTCTTGTTTCTCATTTTACCTTTTTCTTCTTTCTTGTGACATTTATGGAAATCAGGCTGCAATCCTACATATGTGAACTTACCAGGGAGTAAGTCCTAGTGAACTCAGTGGGACTTACTTCTAAGTAGACATGAATGAAATTGCTCTGTGAGACTCCTAGGTCGCAGGGAAGTCGACCAGATTTCTTCCTTTTTATTTTATTTTTTTATATTTACATTTATATGTACATATGTGCACAAAATTTCTTCTTCATAATGAAACACCCACCTTTTCCTGCCTATGACAAAGACATAGACACTCAAACTGATTTATGTGTACGTATGCCTCTCCCGTCTTGTTTGTATTATTTTACATTATATTTTGAGGTTAAATTTAAGCTGTAATAACTTAAATATATCCTTATCAATCATAAGTGTTAATGAATTGGTTGTTTTGCATACATATTTAAAAGGGATTTATTTATGTATTTGAGTATGCATGAATGACCACTAGCATAGATGATTTTGAAAGAAAAAGAAACAAACTTATAGGGAGGGACAGGCCTCGGATAGCCCTTCCGTTAGACATAGTGTGACAGCTGCCTTAGTTGGCAGGTGCTGGATCTGTAGAACAGAACTCTGTGTGGCAGCAACCTTCACTACCTCTCTCAAGCTAGTGTCCTGCTCCTAGGTGGGCTGGAGGAGTTGCCCCACTGCCAACACTGAAGGTATACATACATTTGAAACCCACTGTCAGACTTCGGGGAATCAGATCCCTCCCCCGGTGGCAGTGATTAAGAAGATCAAACAAAAAGAGTGTTCTTACCAGAGTTTCTTTAATAATCACAGCGAGGGACAAAGGAATGCATATCCCTCTAAAAATGGTGTTGCTCCCTGTTAAGGTTTACCCCCTCTGTTCCCCTTGATCTACGTCACTCCTACATCAGGTAACCTGAGCTTGTTGCCTATGCGCTTTCTGGTCTATCACTCTCAGAGCCCATCTAGTCCTAGGTGGGGGGGGGGGGGGTCAGGAATGCTGTCCACGGACACTGAATCTGCCAGCTGTGTCTCTCCTGGTGTGCCCTCTTCTAGCTGTTCCTCGCCCAGTATTTCCCAGCTTCTCCCCTCTGGACTATTCCCCTCTTCAAACCACTGTTCTAAATCAATACTGTCCTTCTGCCCTTGGGAAGGTTCAGGAGAAGGGGGCGGTGGCTCCCACCATTCCTCCTCAGTCCAGCCCCTGATGCCCATGTATACCTCTTTAGCAGCCAGGCATCTTCCAAAGAATCCTGGGAACTGTAGGTTGTTTAGGGTGCCGAGCATTGTTAGGAGACCCCTCACAGAGTTACGATTCACAGTACTCTTACCAAAGTACAGTTCCCAGGATTTATTGGGGGAAGCTGTGACTGTGGCGTGAAAAGTGCTATAAGCATATGTGGTCGATGTGACCAAAGTATGATTTAGCTGCCGGCCCAGTTGGCTTCCATATGTGGAGTGGAGGAGGACGCCATCTTGCACTTCACTCCAAACAGCAAAATGTCTTGCGCCAGCCCCAAAGAGCCTGTATCCAATAACTGTTTAGCCATGACCTCTCAATGGAGACCTCAGATTCTGCTTGGGGGAGCAGAGATCACGTGAGGGTTGTTAGATTTCATGTCCTGCTTGTGGGCCAATATCAGAAACAGAAGATACACAGAAGACTGCACAAAGAAGGTGGGTCTTGTGTTCTTATAGATACACTTTGAATTCCTTACTGACTTATTCACAAAACAAACGAATCTTCAGTGGCTTTGCTCTTAGCAGCTGCTAAGCCCTTTAATTTATCCAAGTCATTTACAATTTCTGATGGAACTGTTAATGGTGTGATGCGCACAGTGGAGAGGGAAGAATCTGAAAGGCTTAAATACTTTCTTTTTGTTTACTGCTGCTGTTTGTAATTTGTTTGTGTTTTGTTTTTTTTACTCCTCTCCCCAGAGGCAGAAAGCTGTGTTTGGAATATGTCATTGCCATGTCCCTAACCCCTTTATCATGTTGATGCAGTGTAGATTGAAAGAGCGAACTGCAGCCCACCCAGGGGGGGACGCAGGATTGCTACCAGCTTTCAGTTCAAAGTACCTGCCTGTGATATGAAACATACCATAAAATTAATGCTTTCCAGATGTCCCCAAGAATTCTCCGCCATCCATTTCACCTACGTGAATGTTACTGAGTAGGAAATGTTTTTCCTTTCACCTCATTGTCCTTCTTAGCTAACACCCGACACTTTGATGGATTTAGTTGCTACTAGAATGTGTAAGCTAGTTGTGGTCATATGTTCTTGCCAGCAGCAGCAAGAGATTTTCTTTTCTTTTTTAAAAACGAAACGGCTTTAAATACTGGTGTTGGGAGTTAAATGGACATTTTTGGTAAGCGCTTAATTCTGCTACCGAGTTCCTCCGTTGAGATTCCAATCCAAAAGCGGGCAAGGGCGGATGCTAAAGATGTAAGTACAGTGGTACCTCGGGTTACAGACGCTTCAGGTTACATACGCTTCAGGTTACAGACTCCGCTAACCCAGAAATAGTACCTCGGGTTAAGAACATTGCTTCAGGATGAGAACAGAAATCGTGCTCTGGCGTGGCGGCCGCAGCAGGAGGCCCCATGAGCTAAAGTGGTGCTTCAGGTTAAGAACAGTTTCAGGTTAAGAATGGACCTCCGGAATGAATTAAGTACTTAACCTGAGGTACCACTGTTGGCTGGTTTGCCAGTGTCCATGGCACCTCCAAAATAGGAGTGGAAAACACTGGCACCAACTCCAGTTTTCTGGGCACCCACAAAATTTTCCCAGCCTGCACCGCCACTGCCTTAATGCCGACTCTCCAGAGCTACAGTGAAGACTGGGCCAGGGCCTCCGCCTCCACCGCAGGGCCTCTGTTGGGGCCCAGTGTGGCCCCCGGGGTGCGGCTGCAGCAGGCCTCAACAGAGGTCCTGCGACAGAGGCAGAGACCCCAACTCCTCCATGGTGCCAGAGAGCGACGGCAGTGGGCAGAGGCCAAGCAGCATGCAGGATGTGTGACGTGACATCATGACGTCACGTCACATCATGCCACTGAGCACCCGCAGTCTAGGGCCCAAGTCAGCGCCCCTGGTAGGAAAGGCTACTTGCTGAAACCTTGAAGAGCCATTTCCCCTCAGTTAGATAATTCAATTGTCATACTCAGTAGAAGGCAGCTTCATATGTTCACCCTTTTCCTCAGCCTAATCTGCACCACAAAATGGGAAATTGGCGGCGGCTGTGGGATGTGTGCAAAAATCATGTGCAGCCCTCCAAGCTCCTTGGAGTAGGGCAGGAAATAAATCTATGTTATGATTTGGTTAGAAGCAACAGTTATTTATGCCTGTAATTTACCGTATTTTTCACCCCATAAGACGCACCTGGCTATAAGACGCACCTGACCATAAAACGCACCTAGTTTTTAGAGGGGGAATGCAAGAAAAAAAAAATTCTTTAAAGGGAGTGCTGAGCAGAGCCTGTATGCATCCCAGGGTCTGCTCAGCGCTCCCTTTCACGAGCCGCGTGGAGCATGTGTGCGACACTTGCAGGCACTTGCAGCTCGTCACTGCCCTTCTCCCTCCTCGGGGAAAAGCCCCCAAGAGCCACACACACGCTCCACGTGGCTCTTTAAAGGGAGCGCTGAGCAGAGCCTCCTGCCTGCATTCGCTCCATAAGACACATACACATTTCCCCTTACTTTTTAGGAGGGAAAAAGTGCATCTTATGGAGCGAAAAATACGGTAATCAAGTTAAGGCCCATCTTGCTGTCTTGTAGAGTCCTTGAAGGGTGGGGAGGTGGAGAGGCCCCAATCCACAGTCAAGCAGGATGAACATTTTGTGAAATAAATAAATCCATCCTGCGTTCCTACCCATGCGGTAGCTTGTATTGCATCATTGGGCCCCTATCCTCTGGCACTCCAGATGACTCTACAGGCCTGGCACTGCAAACCTGATTCATGCCTCAGTTGGCCTGATCCTGTGTTTTGACAGGCCTGATGTGAGTTGACACAAAGGAAGGCAGGAAGCAGTTGGATCTAACCGATTGCCCCATGGAACAGGTTCAGTAGAGCAGAGCAAAATGAGGACCACAATGATCTCCTTAGCAAAGCTTTATTTTGTTTGGATTTATGCTCTGCCTTATTTTGCACACAGAGTAATAAAATATGTGCTGTGCATATCCAATGGGTACATTGGAAAGATATAAATGCAGAGGAGTCATTTCCAAAATCAAGTTTTGATTTACTTAAGTTTTATATGGATCACTTTTTAGAAACTTGAAGCCTGTATTATATAGCTTTGATGTGTTCAGTTTTTAATTTCTTTACAGGTTTTCCCATCAAAACTAGTTTTATAGGCTACCTTAGTGTTTAGGATGTAACTTAGGATGTAACCTAGACTAGTCATCAGAATGTATGAACAGAACTGCTGAGACAGACATCAGATTTTAATTGTGATCAAATCATGCTGGTGTGATTAAATCTTGTAGCAGCATGGGTGTTTCTGATGCTGCTATAGGGTCAGGGCCAAACTGCCTTTCCAACGTATGTTTCAATTAGATGTATTGCCATTGCGTTTCACTGGTTAATCCATATTTTACTTGCAAAGTCTTATATTCCACAAATTTGTAATTTTCATCAATTAATTGATTCAATGTCAAAATATCTTTTTTCATCCAATTTTGCCAAATTATTACTTGATTTCCAATTTTTAATTTTGGGTTGGCCCATATTGTTAATTTCTCATTCTGATAGGGGTCATCCTTATTATTTTTATTTATATTCATCCAAATTTTTATAGGTGCTTTAATAGTCTCCAGGATAATAGGATATTTCATAAAATTGGAGCCGAGTTTAGTCCACCCTACAAGAGGTCCAAAGAAACTACATTCGAGAGTAGCCCAATTGTATTGGTTTTTATGAATACAATAACCATTAAACACTTTTATGAATACAATAACCATTAAACACTTATCCATCAGTACAGGTAATGGTGTTTGTTTTTCTTGAATGGGGAGGTATTCCTAAAGGCCTTGAACTTTCTCCTCTAAGAGTGCAATTGACTAGACTACAAGCAACTGTGATCAGAGCTCTATTCATACATTCTACCAGCACATAAATGGGACTACATCAGCTAGCAGATTGCCCACTCTGTCTCACCATGCTTCCGACACATGAACATCTGCAAAAAGGAAGCCCTTATTTGAACAGCCCCTCCAAGTGTCCTTATTTTCCAGGGTCTGTCCTGGATTTACAGAAGTCGTTCCTTTCTGATTTGATCCTGGAATGTACCACTTTTCCTTTGGATGTCCATATTTACATCACAGAAATGTTGGAGGGTATGGTAGGACGTCTTATTTTCATCATGTTAGAGGGCATCGACTTATGCAATTCCTGAGCCAAGGCAATAAGTAACCATACAACCTTTAGAAGACATCTGATGGCAGGCCTATCTAACGAAGTTGTTTAATGTTTTATTATTTTTAAAATATATGTCGGAAGCCGCCCAGAGTGGCTGGGGCAACTCAGTCAGATGGGCGGGGTATAAATAATAAAATTATTATGATTATATCCCTATTTTCATCTGAGAGATGTTGGAGGGTATGTGATCAGGGTTCCGCTTCGTCCGGATGATTTCATGGGTACAGCTGTACATGCAGCTTTTGTACTCTGCGTATTAATGTCAGCAGGTAGGCCAAGTCAGAGTATTTGGTATCAGGGGCCTGGCTAGTTGGCCCATTTCCACTAGAATGTTGATATACAGTGGTGCCTCGTAAGACGAAATTAATCCGTTCCGCGAGTCTCTTCGTCTTGCGGTTTTTTCGTCTTGCGAAGCATGGCTATTAGCGGCTTAGCGGCTATTAGCGGCTTAGCGGCTATTAACGGCTTAGCGGCTTTAAGAAAAAGGAAAGAAACTCGCAAGAACTCGCAAGACGTTTCGTCTTGCGAAGCAAGCCCATAGGGAAATTCGTCTTGCGGAACGACTCAAAAAACAGAAAACCCTTTCGTCTAGCGAGTTTTCCGTCTTGCGAGGCATTTGTCTTGCGGGGCACCACTGTACCTTGTGAGCCAGTCATCTGAATAGGGTTCTGGTCTTGTCCCTTTCACCAGATAACCGCAGAGAAGTTGAATAGTTTGGGAAACAGCTTCCCTCTTCTCTGCCTTCCCTACTGTTTTTTGTTTAGTTATCATTTTATGCAGCAAGCTTGATCAGAGCTAATGTCACGTTAGCCATAAATTGTACCAGTTGTCTTATTGAAATGATCTGCACACTCTCTTAGGAGGTCAGAGTAGTAACCAGCTGTACTGTGCTGATCCAACGTTCTCAACCATTAATGTACAGAGGAACCATTGTGGTGCTTCCTTGCAGAAATATATACAGGCCCTGGAAATACTAACGATGATTTGGAAGAATGGTGATTGGGTAAAGGGGATCATAGAAAAAAAAATTACTATTCATTGCAAATATGTTGTTGCGTACTGCTAATTAATTTTTAAACAGGCTCACTAGGGACCTCATTGCTAAAACATGACGATTTATCCGCTGGCAGAATAACTGTTAATCCACAACAAAACAGAAAGGAACCTCGTGAAGCTTGGGTCTCACTCAGCAGGCAAAATTTGTTCCAATTTTTTTGCATTAAAAAGTTTTAATGGAACTTCAGAAAGATTTTAAGCTTCAGGAGATGAGCGCTTCCAAATTTGGAAATGTACCAGCATTATTGGAGCAGTGGTGATGGGGATTACTCTTTAAGGAAAGGGTGTCTCAGAAAACAGAAAAGATAAGGCCAGTCAGTGTGTGGGTTGATATTTGAAGATACATCCCTTGACTGTATGAGGGAGAAAAAATTGCTCTGAAACATCATGAACACCCACATCAGTTGATTCTCCTTCTTCTTCTTAGGCCAGCATCAGTTTTCATAAGGCCACAACTAAGAATACTTAGAGCCCTTGTAGAGATAACCCCAGATCTCCAAGGATTCTCAAGAGAGGAGACAGATACTCTCCTCAGACAGCTTCCAGAGGTGATCCAAGAACCGAGACAGGGATTTGGTGCTGAGGAACCTACAGAAGAAGTACAAGACAGCCCAAAATACCTTGTTGCCCAGACAAGATCCCAACCCAAACAGGAGGTGTTTTACCTTGCAAGTACAATAGCAAGGATCATCCAGTTTGCAAATTAAGGGTTAATTCTGTTTAGTGTGAGCATCAACTAGCCAAGAGGGGGAAAGATGGAAGTGTTGCTTAGCAACCAGGCCAAGCGTCATGATCTTCAGTGAAGTAGCACACCACACGTTCTGATTGGCAATGTAGTTCTGAGGGAACTTCCCTCTGTATATTTGGTTGCATGTCTTCCTTCTCAGTGCAAGGCCTGAACTGAAAGATAAAACCTCTCTTTTCTTTTCTCCCCAAAGGAGACACTGTTTTTGTTCAGTTTGTTCGGCAAAGTGTTATCAGGACTTTTTTGTGTTATCAGAGACTGTGTCTGTGTTATATACAGTGGTACCTCGGGTTAAGAACTTAATTCGTTCCGGAGGTCCGTTCTTAACCTGAAACTGTTCTTAACCTGAGGTCCACTTTAGCTAATGGGGCCTCCCGCTGCCGCTGCGCCACCACCGCACGATTTCTGTTCTCATCCTGAAGCAAAGTTCTTAACCCAAGGTACTATTTCTGGGTTAGCGGAGTCTGTAACCTGAAGCGTATGTAACCTGAAGCGTCTGTAACCTGAGGTACCACTGTAAGTGATTTTGCTCACACTTTGCATCCAGGAGGGCCCAATGGAAGGCCTTTCCAAAGCCTGAGAGTACTCAGCTGCCTGTGTAGATGCTCCAGGCTGCATTTCTGATAGCTCACTACATGAGGCTCCTGCACACCAGAAGGTTCCTAGTTCTGGCCTCAGCAGCCCCTGGAAGAGCTTTTACGCTCTCAGCTGCTGCTTCCTCTCAGGCAAGCACAGAAAGTGCTTCTTATTCTCTGCTGGGTTGTTGTTTGATTGTTACACCTTGCAGTTAAGAGCCCTTGGCTCCTGGGTGCCCAAAAGGACTATTATGAAAAGACTATTTCCAGACAACCTGGAGCAGGTTGCACCTTATGCCATCTGAGCAGAACTTGGCAGAATAGCATCCCGTGAATTCATTTCTCCTGCCAGAAAGTCCCAGGAGCAGAGTCTCCCAGTGATGAATGAAGTTCCATGTTTGAACCATGTTTGCATTTGATTCCTTTCTGAACCTCTAGATCCATCTTCCCTATCATCACAAACTCTCAGCAAATGGGGAAGCACATAACTTGTGCCAGGAAAACCATGTTGATAACATATTACTGAATCATCTGGAAGGAAAAGTTGACTTTCTCTGATCTCTGTTTCAGACCCACAGAATAGTTTCCATAGGTTGCAGCCAATACTAGTCGTAACTCCATAACCCACCAACATTTCTCCGATGAAAATAGGGGCATCCTATTCCATACCCTCCAACATTTCTCCAATGTAAACAGAGACATCCCCTCCAACATTTCTCCAGTGAAAACAGGGATGTTCTATTCCATACGCTCGAACATTTCTCCGATGAAAATAGGGATGTCCTACCATACCCTCCAACATTTCTCCAATGAAAATAGGGGAAAGGGGGGACATTCCAAGATCAAATCAGAAACTGGGACGGCTTCTGTAAATCCGGGACTTTCCCTGGAAAATAAGGACACTTGAGGGTCTGCTACTGAGAGCAGACTCGTTGAAAATGAATCAAGTTATGTCCATGAATTTCAGTGAGTCTATTCATAGGTAAAACTGAGTTGGATCCTCCACCATCTTAGCATACCAGCCTTAACACCATCACTTGCCACTTAAAGAGGACTTTCTCCCTGGGTGCAAGTGTCCAGCACAGCTGAAACGACCAATAAATGTTGCATATGGGCTGTATGTGCTGAGCATGTATGCTGTTGCCCATTCATTTATTCCTCCGCATCCCTCTGGGCTGCTCCTGGGCTTTTGTCACCGTCTCCTTACCCTAGCTTGCTGTGTGTGTCATTCTTATTTTATGTTTTCTGAGTCTGCTCCCACAGAAAATCTATTATTAGTCTCTAGGGTGAATGTCAGTGAGTAGGATTATTTATACATGTAAATCAGGAGGACTGGGGGATTGAAGTTATAATGACAGGCTCCTCCAGCCTGATGCAGGTGATTACGACGCGGCAGGTTTCGTTCTTTCTGCCAGAATCCATGTACCAATAGAGGCGATTTACTGTTGGTGCAGATGGGAGTGTTGGGCTGTAAATCTAAATGCTGGATGTGTCCACTTGCTTGTTTCTCAGGTTCTTTTTTCCCTGACAATAAATCAAATTCCATGCTCTTCGAAAAGGGGAGAGAAAAAAATGAGCACAGTATGTTCATAGACAGACCATGGCATTCATGGAAGAAAGAAATATTCTGAGCTTCCTGCTTTCACTCTGCCTTTGCACCCTTGAAAGCACGCCATTGGAATGGTCCACTCTTTTATATTCTTTGTAAACCAGGGTGGCTAATGTGGTACCTTCCAGATTTTGTTGGACTCCGACTCCCATCAGCCCCAGGCATCAGGGCCAATGGTCAGGGCTTATGGGAGCTGTAGTCCAGCAACGTCTGGAGGGATGTGATACATAAGAGAGCCAGTGTGGGGTAATGGTTAAGAGCGGTAGACTCGTAATCTGGTGAACCGGATTTGCGCCTCCTCTCCTCCTCCTCCTCGCCTCCACAGTTGCTGGGTGACCTTGGGCTAGTCCCACTTCTCTGAAGTCTCTCAGCCTCACTCACCTCACAGAGTGTTTGTTATGGGGGAGGAAGGGAAAGGAGAATGTTAGCCGCTTTGAGACTCCTTCGGGTAGTGATAAAGCGGGATATCAAATCCAAACTTCTTCTTCAGTCAAGTACAACATTCCTTGTTTTCCTAGAGTGGACATGTGGGGGAATGTTTGGTCCAGCCAGTCAAAAACTTCCTGTTTCCTTCTGGCTGGGACATACTTCCTTTGCATGTGACTAGAGGTGGGCGTGACCTTACCTGTCCACAAAAGGACAAGGCATACTGCACACTCTTCCTCTTTGACTTCCTCTGTCGTTGGAGCAGCCTTTTAGCTAGAAATGCTCTGTTGGTTTGCAGTCAACAGAGGACACTGGGATTATCCCCATATGCTATAGATCTGCATGTACATACTTTATAACTAAATCTGCCTCCTGGGATCCAACTGTGAACAGAATGCGAGTAAACTATTTTTATATACTTTACACAAGATTGTGGTGTGTTTATTCTTTAAACATAATAGAAACACCGCCACCCAATCCCACCCTTATCCATCTTCCCTCTCTCCACCCCCCTTTCTCTTTTCTCTCCTTTTTTTTATTTTTATTTTTATTTTCTTCTCCCCCTAATGCCTCAACAAATGAAACGGATTTGTAAAAATGTTACATGGGGAAAAATATATATGAGGCACTACACTTCTGTAAAACAAGAAAATCCTTAATAAAATATTAAAAAAAAAAAAAAAAAAAAAAAGAAGGATATAAGGCAACTTAAAGGTAAAGGGACCCCTGACCATTAGGTCTAGTCATGGCCGACTCTGGGGTTGCGGCGCTCATCTCGCTTTATTGGCCGAGGGAGCCAGCGTACAGCTTCCGGGTCATGTGACCAGCATGACTAAGCTGCTTCTGGCGAACCAGAGCAGTGCACGGAAACGCCATTTACCTTCCCACCAGTGTGGTACCTATTTATCTACTTGCACTTTGACGTGCTTTCGAACTGCTAGGTTGGCAGGAGCAGGGAGCGAGCAACGGGAGCTCACCCCATCATGGGGATTCGAACTGCCAACCTTCTGATCGGCAAGTCCTAGGCTCTGTGGTTTAACCCACAGCGCCATGCACTGTGGAACTTACCAGGAACCTAATAGCCAGAGGCTTACACAAGCCTATATAAGCTCGACAACTGCCAAAAAACACTCAACAACATTTCTGTCCGGATTTTCGCTTTTTGCCGACCCTAATTTAGTTTTAGGCTTGAACTTTGCCATGTCTGAAAGGTGGTTGTGGTTCGAAAAGCCTGGTGGGCCAAACTTATGAGGCCTGTGGGCTGGAGGTTCCCCACCACTGGGATAGATGTAAATTCAGGCCTCTGGTCAGATTAAAAAGGTGGGTTGGCTGGGGTCTCACCAGCACTGCGTTCAGCAGCTGTGTAAGCAAAGGGCAGTATCCAACAAAACAATTCCTCTAGCTCAAGCACTTTGGGCTGCACCATGCGAGGTACCTCCCTCTCCTCTCTCCATGTACCCTGTCCCCCCCCCATCTGCTTTGGAGGGAGACCCATAACATATTTAAGGGGTGCAAAGGGGGAACGTGGGGTCCAAAGCACTTGTTTAGTTGGATACATCTCAAAGCTTTTAAAAAAATAAAATTAAAATTAAAAAATCAAGTTTTGTAAAGGGGGAAGGATTAGGAGATCCAGGGCCCAGGACAGAAGTGCCAATCTCTCTCTCTCCTCCCCCCCCCCATTTGTGTGTGTGTGTGTGTGTGTGTGTGTTGTGTGTCCTGGGTTCTCTTATCACCCCTGAGCTTCAAGGATTTTTCCACGTGCAAAAGTAATATGGCATCTGGTTTCACTTCCAGCAGCTGGCAGCTTGAGGTCTATATTTTGTGTTGTGCAGAGCAAAGAGAAAATAAAGTGTTGAATTGTTTGGCATTATCAAGGATTTCTGCACCCCAGGAATCCTGCATAAAGAGATGGAAATTCTAGCCGCCAAAGCCAAGAAACAGGCGGAAGTATATGAATTTATTACGTTTTATCGCATTCTCTTTCAAGCAGCGCTGAAAAATGTCAAAAGATCATCTATTGTTCCATCATTTATAAAGGATTTTTTTTTGTTTTGTTTTTCAGTTGTAATTTTTTTGATGCATGGCTTATAGAGAGATGGGGAAGAAATTGGAACAGAAGACATAGGCAGGCACTGATGCTGGCCGAGTCTGTCATTTGTCTGGCTGCAGAACTGCCTGCATTTAAATTCCTCATATTCCAGTTCTTAATTTAACAAATGTAATTAAGGCTGAGGTAGGTACTCAGATTATTCATTTACTCCAGATGGGGAAAAAATTAAATTGAATGCAAATTTTGTAATCAGACGTGAAGTTCAGAACGCTGGACGTGATGGGGAAATGGCTGCAACTTAATAGGGACCCACTTTCCCTAAACAGTGCCCAAGTTTAGAAGCTGGGATTATTTGAATAATTGAGGTGGCATTAGATAAGATATCTGATTGCTGATATCTTCCGAAAAACGAAGTCCTTGTAATTCTCCACTGAGGGGGATTAGTCTGTGCCACAGGGCATGCTGAGGAATCTGCTGCTTCGGATAGATTTGCGCCTGAATTTCAGCCAGGTTATTTGTGGCCTTTAAAGCTTCCGAAAGGTACAGCATAAGAAGAGCTGGCTGGAACAGGCCATTGGTCCTTCAGCATCCTGTTCTCACACTGGCCAACCAGATGCCTGCAAAAAGCCCGCAGCTAGACTGGAGACTGGGAGCGGCCGCCGAGACCACATAACACCAGTCTTGAAAGACCTACACTGGCTCCCAGTACACTTCCAAGCACAATTCAAAGTGTTGGTGCTGACCTTTAAAGCCCTAAACAGCCTCCGCCCAGTATACCTGAAGGAGCGTCTCCACTCCCATAGTTCGGTCCGGACACTGAGGTCCAGCGCCAAGGGCCTTCTGGCGGTTCGCTCCCTGCGAGAAGCCAAGTTACAGGGAACCAGGCAGAGGGCCGTCGTGGTAGTGGCGCCCGCCCTGTGGAACGCCCTCCCATCAGATGTCAAAGAGAAGAACAACTGCCAGACTTTTAGAAGACATCTGAAGGCGGCCCTGTTTAGGGAAGCTTTTAATGTTTAATATTTTAACGTTATGTTGGAAGCCGCCCAGAGTGTCTGGGGAAACCCAGCCAATAATAAATTATTATTATTATTATTATTATTATTATTATTATTATTATTATTATTATTATTTGCTGCTGCAGCAGCAGCAGCAGAACATAGGCATTGTGGCCAGTAGCCACTGGTAGCCTTATCCCCCATAAATCTGGCTAATCCCCTTCTAAAACCATCCAGGCTGGTGGTGCCCATTCCTATCTACTGTGGGAAGGAATTCCAGTTACTGTTTATAGACAACTTTTCATCTGTAATGAGATCAGTGTCAGATTTGCAAATAAGCTCAAAAAGCTATAGCTTAGGGCCCCACTCTCTTGGGGGCCCCAAAAAAATTAAAGGGGAAAAAAAAGCCTGGATGTACATTTCCAAAATATAAGATAAAAACAAATCAAATAAAACCTACATACAGCAACAGTGTTTCGTGTAGTGTAGGCTCCTATGATGTAAGTCATGGGCCCCACCTGCTAGCCTGCTCCCTAAAATATTACTGGTATGCTCATTTCTATGTATAGGGTGCTTACATTCTGCATGGACTGGTTATTTTGTTATGTGCAAATGGCTTTAGATACCTGTTTGGTGCATAAATTACCATATAGCATATATTCAACACAAAAAACAGCGACAATTTGTTGTTGACAAAGGACAGCTGGACATATAAAGGGCTGCATTACCTTCAGTAGCTTAGGGCCTCATCAAACCTAAATCTGGCCCTGAATGAGATCATATACTATTCTTCCCATTTCCTTGGGGAGTAAGAAGTTTCAGGTTTAGTGCTACCAGTTTTGCGGTGTACTCCTAGCTGTGTCTACCCAGAAGTAAGTCCTGTTAAATTTTTGTAGGGTTTGCTCCCAGGTAAGTGAGATTAGAATTGCAGCCAAAGTCAGGGATGGAAAAGTTGAGGCTCTCCTGATGTTGCTGGACACCATCTGTGACCCTTGGGAATTCAGGCTGGGGCTGAAGGTTGCAGTCAAGCAATATCTAGAGGACCACAGTTTCCCCATTCCTGTCTTAAGTGAGCGCAAACAGGTAGAGTGGTACCTCAGGTTAAGTACTTAATTCGTTCCAGAGGTCCGTTCTTAACCTGAAACTGTTCTTAACCTGAAGCACTACTTTAGCTAATGGGGCCTCCTGCTGCTGCCGCACCACCGGAGCACAATTTCTGTTCTCATCCTGCAGCAAAGTTCTTAACCCGAGGTACTATTTCTCGGTTAGTGGAGTCTGTAACCTGAAGCGTATGTAACCCGAGGTACCACTGTACTCCTATAAGGTAAGGGAGCTGCTGCTCTGTATCAGATTTGCAGAGCAGAGGTGCCTAATTTCTCTGGGTTTCTGGGAGCTTGTTAAGACATAAGGCCTCTTCATTGTGCATTCGTGATGATTTGTCATCAAGAAGGAGTTGGAGTGGTAGTGCAGAACCCCACCTTCAATAATGTTTGCTTCCGCAAACATCTTGGGGCGGTCTAATTTCCAATAAATGCATGTCCTGTGACTTCCTGCTGAAATCCTGTAACTTTTTATACCACAGATGTTCCAGGGGAGGTGGGCGTTTGCCCCACTTTTATTGCACTTTAGTGCATGGGTGCTCCTCCAGATAATGTGTGGGTGTTCCAGTATAAATCTAACACCAGTGCACTATTCCTGCATTAATGTCCTGTTGCAGCATACAGCAGCAACAACAACAAAAACACCAAATTGGAGGTGCACATCCTCTACCCAGCTGTGCTGCCTTCCCAGAGTTAATTTCCCCTCTTGCATTAATTGTGCTTAAGAGTTGTGTGTCAGCACCAACCCTAACCATGTTTGTGGCTAACCATGGTCTTAGCCATGGTTATGGCTAACCATGGTGTGGCGATCACACAGGGTCCCCGGACGTTTCACCGTCTATTGATCCCTGTGCCACCACTTTATTTCTCGCTGCCACCACCCAGGCCCTACCTGGTGCAATACTGAGTCTAGTCAGGGTTAAATTGGAACATAAACTTCTGTTTATTTATTGCAGTTTAACAAGCGTGTGGTTTCATAAACGGTATCGGCCAATTACATTCGTGGGGTGCCTCTCCAGACCTATAACTTCCGCTACCTGCTCTCACTCACTAAACCACCTCTCAGATATTTACTTGTCTGCCTAGCCCCTAACTATTCCTGACTCAGCTTATTTCGCTACACTAACTCAACCTACCCACAGACTCTATCCCAATTCACTCCCACTCCAACCAACCACCCAAATCCCAACAAACTCCCTCCTTCGCCCCTCCTAGAGCTGGTTTTATAGTCCCTCTGACTCCACCCCCCTGGGTTCTGATTGGGTAACCTGTTTAACTATTTCACCTCCAGCACTCTCATATGTTAACGTCACACATGGTTCTTTATTTAATCAGGATTTGAACCCCTCATGCTGTTGCATTCATGTCCTGCTTGCAGGCTTCCTATAGGCGTTGGTTGGCCATCTTGGTACAAGATGAGCCTTTGGCCTGATACAAGAAGGCTCTTCCTAAAGTTCATGTCCTCCTTGTGTTCTTCTCGGTGGCTACTGTGGGAGGCAAGAGGCCAATCTGATCTAGCAGGACTTGTGCTCTTATGAGACCCTTAAGAGTTTGTGTGCTGATGAGATTGTGTGATTTCTTCTAATTTATCTCCCTTTCTCACGTTTTCATGTCTGAGGATATCTTCCAGGTCTAAAAGGCCTAGAAAAACCCTGACGGTGTTTGAACTCCACCCACCCAAGAAGGGTAGCTTTCCCCTGGAACTTAAATCACATCAGACAAGTTGGGTGTTATCTTAAGGTTTGCAAATTGCTTGTTTGCTTTTTCCAGCTGGAGCTGTTAATTCAGAACAATTAACATGCAGTTTAAAACTGAAGCGAAGCATATGGAAGTGGTCCCAAGGAAAAGAGTCTCTCTCTTTTTACAGCATCTCTTTAGTATCAGAGAGGGAGTCTGAAAAGCAGTCTGCTTGCAGCGGGAGGGAGGAGAACAGGTCCTGAGCTGCTTAGGAGCAGGTGCAGCGTCATTCACTTTCTTTAGGGAAATAACAAATGTCTAGTGTAAAATGCTTCAGCAATACATCTTCATTTTAAGGACTTAGTGGATTTCAGTTCAGCAAATGAAGACATAACGCAGGGGCTGATTTCTCTACCTGACAAACTCGGCAAAGGCTAAGGCTCCCTGTCTCCAAAACCTACAGCATTCCTTCTTCCAGTCAAGCAAGTGAGGTTGCTGCAGAGCCCATGCCAAAAATGCCTCGTTGTGTGGCTAGTTCCTGCCTCCCCCCAAAGAAATAAAGACACAGGACACAAGAATTCAGGTTAATGGGTCAAATTAGGCCACAACTTTATTGATTACAGGAATCGAGCGGTATTGGCCTTAGGCATTGGTCCTAACTACTAACCGGCTAAAAGCCGGAAGGGTTAATCACCAGTGGGAGGAGTCCTGCTGAGGCACATCAACTAGGACCTGCCCCCGGTGTCACCGCGTGGGGGCGTGCCATGGGCCCACACCTCCTTAGGCTTAGGACAAGACTACGCCCCCCGTAATCCTTTACCAGACTACCCTTGTTTGGGGGAAGGTGATGGCGCTCCTTCCCCCTTCATTTGCATAACAATAGGACTGTACCCCCACCAGGCCCCTTGACAGCGACCAACCGTAGCTCATAGCAACGTCAGGGAACCTAGCCTAAAGGGTGGGATGGGAGGGAAAACCTTGTCGGCTGCAGCCGGGTTAAATAGCCGAGGCCCCACCCCCCGGAGCCAGCCGATTGGCTGGCCCAGGGTATGAGGTGGACGGGGATTCCCTTGTTATCGCGGGGGCTGAGGGGCGTGAAGCCCACAACCCCACCTCCTTGCCAGCACCGAAGTGGCTTTGGTGTGACCAGCAAAGGCAGAGTTATTACCCTTCAGTCCAGAACTTGGATGGTTACAGGTTTCCAACCATAGCTCTTGCTTGTGTTAACATGGTGCTTTGTGAGGTCTTGCCTCGAAAACCCTTTAGGCAATCCCTATTACGGGGGAGAGTGAGGCATCCACCTAAAACCCCTTGGGGTGTCAGGAAAGGGCAGGAAATTGCTAGTGAATCAACTTATTATTGTATTTTTGGGAGGGGTATTTATTTGGAATATTTGTAAACCTCTAAACTTTACAAAATATCATGCAATGACAATCAACTGCATCAAAACAGGTAGAGCAATTCTCCAGCGAATTCAGCGAAATCAAGCCATTGTTTTGGGAAAGCCTGTAAAAAAATCACAATACAGTCATACCTCGTGTTATGTTTGCTTCACATTGTGGCTTTTCAGGTTACAAACGTGGCAAACCCAGAAGTGTTTACTTCCGGGTTCGCAGCACACGCAGAAGCAATCTGCATGCTTCGTGCACACACAGTAGCGGCGCTCTACTTATGGACTTTTCAGGGTGCAAACGGCACCCCGAAACGGATTGTGTTCATACGTAGAGGCACCATTGTAAGAGTTTCGAAGCATCTGATGCAACGGTTACAATATTGAGACCTGTCTGACTTCAGTGGGTTGAGGTGTGTTCCACAAGTCAGGTGCCATTGCACTGAAAGGTCTAGTCCGAGCCACCATGGAATCGGGGACAGGGGAGCAGGGCTATAACTGGGGTGGTGCGCTGGGCCCCTGCCAGGGGCACAGGCAGGGGGGCGCAAAATCGGCTGTCGAGACCCTCCGCTGTTTGCCCTGTCCAGCCAGCACTTCCTGCCCACAGCCAAGCAGGGCAGGGAAGAGGGCGCACTAGGTGGCAGCTGCTCCTGGCTGCCCCCCTTGGCCCTCCCAGGTGCCCGCCTTCCTCCTTGGCTCTCCTGGCAGCCTGGCGGAGGAGCCTGCACGTGCCCCAGTGCCCCATACCATTTGGCTGTGAGGCTCTAGCTCTGCCTCTCCCAGATCTCGCTTGGGGTCAGGTCTGGGAAGGTCCACCAGCCTCAGCCCCTGACACTGCCCAGCCCACCTCACTGCCTCTCCGGGCGCTGGGGGGGGGGAGTCGACAACTTCAAAGCCTGCATACTCTGGAGTCACTTTTCTCTCTCTCTCCTCTTGCACACCCTCCTTCAAGGGTGCCAATGTCAATAAAATATATGGGGGGGTCAGGTAAACACCGCCCTGTATAATCGAGATGGCGCGTGCACACACTATTTGAATGCCAATGCCCATTAACTGGGGGTTATGTGATTTCACTTATGCAGGCAGGGGCCCGGAACGTAACCCATGCGTAAGTGGAGAGACGCCTATACAGTGGTACCTCTTGTTGCGAACAGGATCTGTTCCAGAGCCCCATTCGCAACATGAGCAGAATGCAACTTGCATCTGCGCGTGCACAGGTTGCGATTCACCGCTTCTGCACATGCGTGTGACATCATTTTGAGTGTCTGTGCATGCACGAGCGGCGAAACCCAGAAGTAACCCTTTCTGGTACTTCTGGGTCGCCGCGGGACGCAACCTGAAAAGACGTAACCTGAACTGAACGTAACAAGAGGTATGACTGTATACCATCATCTAGGTCAGCCTTCCCCATCTTGGTGTCCTCTCTCTGTTGTGGCTTCCTTGAATCAGAATTCGTTACAGAAAAGAATTCATTGCAAGGTGAAGTGTGTGAAGAATTGAATGGGTGCAAGGGGGGAAGGGGGGTTGGAAGAGAGGCAGAAAGAAGAGCCAATTTGTCCCTGGCTATGGGGGCACAATCGGATGGTTCTGCCAGGGGCGCAAGATCACCTAGCTATGGCTCTGCAAGGGAGGGGAGGAATTTGATTGATAAATTTGTGGGTGGTGGTAAAAATGGGACGTGGCATGCTGTAGAGGAGTGGCTTGTTAGTATGTCCCAACTTTAGGTGAAATAGCTGTCAACTTACAGATTTGAAAATAAGGGACCAGCAGCCTCGAAAATAAGGGATCAGCAGCCCAAATAAGAGATTTTGCTGTTGTAAAGAGTTACATACATTGGTAGGATTGACAGGTGCTGTCAATCCGGCATGAGGCGGTTGCGGCGCCGCCGCAGCCACTGAAGCACCGCCCTTCTGCGTCCCTCCCCATCCCCTCGTCTTCCTCCTCTCTCAGGCCGCCTCCTCAGCTGCCACCACCACTTCCAGGCTCGTGGGCGGTGTGGGCGAGAGTCTCTCACCCTCCCCCCCGGCCGGGGAAGGGCCGATGGAACTCCTTGCACCAGGACGACAGTGCCAGCGCACGCTCTCTCTCGCAGTAGAGGACCCCGAGCCGCTGCTTCCCTCCCAAGCTGGGTGAGCATGAAATCCGGGAAATTTAAGGGACATCATCAATAAGGAACAGCAGGGGGACACGGTGCTGGGATAAGGGAGTTTCCCGCAAAATAAGGGACGGTTGACAGGTATGTTTAGGTGACTGTCATCTCCTGAGGGAAGTGAGTGCCCCAACAGGGCTTCTGTCTCTCTCCAAAATGCAATTGCTCAAAAGAGGGAAGTCAACTGTTGGGAAGAATGGGGGAGAAATTCGAATCAATTTACATTTAAATACAAACCTACCAAATCCACATTGTCCCCAACACATACATCTTTCAAAATTTGCACTTCTCAAAATTTCACAGTGCAGTTTTCCAGCCAAGCAAGTTTTACAAAAATGCATATACTTGGTTATCATTTGCATAAAAATGCATATATTAGTGAAAATAGCATGCACTATATTGAGGGGGAAATGCTGTGTACAAAATGTGTGTATTGGGCAAAATTACATACAAAAAAAAATGTATATCAGGAGAAATATGCACTAAGATACTGATGAATTTCCATGAAGTCTTAAAAATGATAATCCAAAACTGATGTGGAAATGTACAGGAATGAACTGCTTAAGTTTGGGGAAAGGCTAAACTGAGAGAATCCAAAATTGACAAATTCGCCCATCTGTACATGGAACTAACCTCCAGCACCTGTGGCACCACAAGCAAGGGCCCCATAGATAACCATATTTATAATGACAAAGAGTTAGATGGGCACTTGTGTGATTTTATGCCTTAGATGCTGAAAAATATTGGCTAGCCTTGGGTACAAGGGACCAGACCCAACTCTCCGCAATAGGAAGCCTTAGACACTGGGCACTGAGGGGCAGTGGTGAGGTGCTGGAGGAAATAGCTGTCTGCCCCACACAGTCTACCCCACATCACCTAACATATCCTTCTGCTCTGTCCCATTGCCAGTGTCCAAGTGCGTTCCAGCTATCATTAGAGAAGGGAGGACAGTCATCTTGTCCATTGCCTTGGGCAGCAAAATGTCTTCTTCTGGACCTGCTGGGCACTTGGACTTTGGAGGAGAGGGACAGTGTTTGCTGCTGTGCTTCAGGCAGCACAGTTTTCTGTTCAAGCCCTGTTTGGTGTCTTTCAAGCTTCCCTATCCAACACGCACACCCACAAACTAAAACCTGGAGGGGATTGGCAGGAATGCTCGAAAATTCCATACACCTCCAAAAGCTGCATTCAGCTACTTAGCTTATCCTCACAACACAACCTTGAAGATGATAATAACAACAACAACTGTGAATCGACACTATGTCTGTGTATAGTCAACAAGCTTTGGATACTTCATAATCTGTCCATGGGGGGAGTAGTGTTGCACCTTGGTCCTACTTTCAGGTGTCCCATAGGCTTCTGATTGGACATTGAGAACTAGAACCTGGACTAGATGAATCACTGGCCTGATCCAGTAGCCCTCTTCTCATGTTCTTATCTGTAAAAGCCAGCTCTATCGTGCAGAAAAACAAGTGGTCCAATCCTTTCTGAAACTATCACAGTCCAGACTGCAGGTCATATATTATGTGTCTGAGACCCACACATACCATGAACCTCCCTGAAGATGAATAGCCCATGGAGGAGGTTGAAAATCACCCCCACATGCTAGCCTTCTATGTACAGGGAGTTTTTCACATGGCTGGTGTGTTCAGGCGTGCATTTCCTCCCACTCCCTTACAGTCTGAACTCTACCAGTGTGGTGTAGTGGTTAAGAGTGATAGACTCGTAATCTGGTGAACCGGGTTCGCGTCTCCGCTCCTCCACATGCAGCTGCTGGGTGACCTTGGGCCAGTCACACTTCTCTGAAGTCTCTCAGCCCCACTCACCTCACAGAGTGTTTGTTGTGGGGGAGGAAGGGAAAGGAGAATGTTAGCCGCTTTGAGACTCCTTCGGGTAGTGATAAAGCGGGATATCAAATCCAAACTCTTCTTCTTCTACCAAGACGGTCCTCCATGCTTTTCCTGCACGGTCGAATTAGTTCTATGCCCTCTCTTTTGATAATGTCTTAGTTGGTTTCTAAAGCTGAAATCGGGAGCTGGGCTTGCAAATGGCAACACATCGCTTTCCACGTGGCATTTTCTGTCGTTAACTTTTGCACTTGTGCTGTGCTCGGCGGTGAGAGGCGTGACATGGAAATGTGTGGCTGTATTGTCTAATGTCACTGTGAATATTCTAAAAGTAATTTTGCCCATCTAGAGGGAGCCGCCGGGTCATTTCTGCTGCCTTTTCCCTCCACCCCTGGGTGTGTTGCACTGACACTTGTCAGCCCTAACTACGGTAAACTGATGTTAGGCTTCCAGATTTTACTAGCAATGTCAGGGGTTAAGCAGCACTCTGTCTAGAAGAATAATGAAATGATGTAACCCCCACTTGCAGGTGCAAGTAAGAAGACCCCGCTTGCCTATAATGGAATAGTTATGACACTTAATGGAAGCTGGGGGCAGATAAAGAACAAAGCCATAAATTCAGCCTTTCTTTTTTAAAAAAGGAAAGAATTATTCCAGAGGTGAGAGACATAAACCCATTTAAAACATCTCTGCATTGGGGAGCAAAGATCCAAGATCATTATTTTTGTGCGAGGATATAAAATACTAAACACCATCTTTATTAGACTTTTTTTTATGAAAGTCTGTATAAAATATGGCTACTTCGAAAGAGTTTTTTGCAGAGCGGAATGAGAAGCACTTTAAAATAATCATCCAGACTTCTCTGGAGGGAGACCCCAAAGTTCAGCAGAAGATGGTGGCTGTTTCAGAGATATTTTAAGTGTCCTTCCTTATAGTACCCTTTCCGTTCCTTGCAAAGTCAGGTTGCTACAGCAATGGAGCTTGCAGTATAACAGCTGTGACATAAAAGCAGATATTTGGTCTCTGTTGCATCTACAGACATGGGAGCTGTAGATATATCTCCCTGGGAAGAGTCAAAGCTCAACGGTAGAGCATCCATCTTGCATGCTAATGGTCCCACGTTCCGTCCCTGGCATCTCCAAGTAGAACTGGGAATGTCCCCAGGTCTGATACCATCTGCAAGTCAGTGTAGCTTTCTATGTTATCATGTATTCTTTGGCAATCCCCCCTCACCAGCCTTGACATGTATGTTTGTCACACTTGGAAAACAAAGGATGGGGAGGTCTTCGGTGCTTTTGGGAGGTCTCCAGCAAGGTGCCCCAAGGCTCTCGTGAAGTTTATGCCCAAGCTAATGAACCCATGGTTGGTGCTCTTCTCCATAGTAAATGGTGGTCTTACCCGCGAAAAAGTTCATAAAAATGTTATGTCCACCATAAAAACTGTAATATGGCATTCTGCATGATCCAGGCATTAACATTTCCCAGACAGTTATTGTGCGATAATGGTCCTAGCTATAATTCAGCTCTAACGTTCCTTCAAGCAAATGTTATGGAGGAATAAATGACTTCCCGATTACATTGAAGGGGAAAGCTTGAGAAAGTTCCTTGGCTGTAAAATTCACACAGTAATGCAAAGAAAGGACTGGGAAGGAAGAGGTGGTGAGAATATCCACAATGCTCATAGGTACTCCATGCCACAAGTGGTCCCTATAGCACCTGCCACTTGCTCCCAATTGCACATGGCTCTCAACCACACGAGAGAGAGAAGATGGGGTCCTTTGCTGAAAGCATTGAGGTCAAAGGGGTAGATCTGGGTGGGAATGGGGTCATTGGGGGTATAGGTGGTGGGGTATATGCCATCAGAGGTGGGGCCAGGAGGTGTTGTCCTCAGCTCCTTCTGTGTACAGTGGTACCTCGGGTTACATATGCTTCAGGTTACATATGCTTCAGGTTATAGACTCCGCTAACCCAGAAATAGTACCTTTGCTTCAGGATGAGAACAGAAATAATGCTCCAGTGCCACGGCGGCAGCAGGAGGCCCCATTAGCTAAAGTGGTGCTTCAGGTTAAGAACCGTTTCGGGTTAAGAACGGACCTCCAGAACAAATTAAGTACTTAACCCGAGGTACCACTGTTGTACCTCGGGTTGCAGATGCTTCAGGTTACATACGCTTCAGGTTACAGACTTCGCTAACCCTGAAATATTAGCTCGGGTTAAGAACTTTGCTTCAGGATGAGAACAGAAATCGCGCGGCGGCGGCAGGCGGCCCCATTAGCTAAAGTGGTGCTTCAGGTTAAGAACAGTTTCAGGTTAAGAACGGACCTCCAGAACAAATTAAGTACGTAACCAGAGGTACCACTGTATGGTAGAAAGACAGGAACTCCATGCAGCCATGGACGGCTTTCTAATACTGTATATTTAAAGAAAGAGAACCAGCAACCTCTTTACTTTTAAATCAAGCTATTACTGAGGTGGATGAATGGAGCATCAAAAGAGGTGCAATGAAGTTATCAGTGGTGGGAGATCTGGAGGGAGCGAACTTGACCAGTGATCCTCAAGTGTGAGCTTAGGGTAGGGATGGAACGAGCTGCCCATTTCAGTTTCCCCGGTTTCTCAGTTTTCAAGTCTTAAATTCAGTTCTCCACATTTCTGCAGCAATTTGAAATCCCCTGGAAAATTCACCAGCATTTTAGTTTCATTTTCTCCTAATAAACCTATTTTTATCAGCAGTCTTGACTAAACTACGCATGTTTGCAAACAGAATTCCCATATACAATCCATTTCTGTATGTTACTTTCCATTCATATGTAAATTTTTATGCACACTCCTCCCTAATATATGCATTTTTGTACACATTGCTTTGTTTGAGAACTGCGCTGCAAAATCAGGAGAAGTGTGAATTTTGAAGGATAGCGCTGAATAGGAACAAATGGTGATAGGATTTTCCACTGATTGCCCTTTTGTCGAATATAGCGCTAAAGAGCAGGTTTACCAGAGGAAAATAGCAGGGCAAAGGCAGAACTGCTCAGACTCCTGCCTAGAAAACATGGCACACGCAGAGAACCTCTTGAACCCAAGCTTTAAGAAGACATCTGAAGGCAGCCCTGTTTAGGGAAGATTTTAACGTTTAACAGACCACTGTATTTTAATATTTTGTTGGAAGCCGCTCAGAGTGGCTGGGGAAACCCAGCCAGATGGGTGGGGTATAAATAATAAATTATTATTATTATTAGGCAAGTGGAAGTGTGGATGAGCTCTGAACTGGATTTCTCCTTCATCCCTTGCCTAGGGACAAAATTACAGGTCCTCTTCATCTGTGAAAGGTGGCAGGATCTCAGGGCTTGCTTTCAAAGTCGGGGGTGGAGTTTCTTTTGATGGTGCCTTATGTACAACAGCTGCAAACACCGCGTTCTTCCTGGGTTAACATGTGTCTTAAGTCAAAGAGCATTTCTCACTTGTTGCATTACTTGGGCTGCTGTCAATCAGTTCAGCTGAAACAAGCAGGAGCAGCTGGATTTCACCATTTATTTATTTTTTGGAATATATATATATATATATATATATATATATATATATATGGGACGCGGGTGGCGCTGTGGGTAAAAGCCTCAGCGCCTAGGGCTTGCCGATCGAAAGGTTGGCGGTTCGAATCCCCGCGGCGGGGTGCGCTCCCGTCATTTGGTCCCAGCGCCTGCCAACCTAGCAGTTCGAAAGCACTCCCGGGTGCAAGTAGATAAATAGGGACCGCTTACTAGCGGGAAGGTAAACGGCATTTCCGTGTGCGGCTCTGGCTCACCAGAGCAGCGGTGTCACGCTGGCCACGTGACCCGGAAGTGTCTGCGGACAGCGCTGGCCCCCGGCCTCTAGAGTGAGATGAGCGCACAACCCTAGAGTCTGGCAAGACTGGCCCGTACGGGCAGGGGTACCTTTACCTTTATATATATATAGGCATTTCCAGGTGTTCCAAACTGTGCTGGTAATGCAGCACAGGACACTTCAAGGAAGTTGTGCTCCCTCTTTTTCTCATGAGAGCAGGAATGGGGGACCTGTGGTTAGAGCAGAAACAGGGAGGCTGTTACCCTTCAGGAGTTGCTGGACCAGGATTCCCATGTGCCTTGGCCAGTATGGCCAGTAGTTAGGACCAATGTGAATTGTAGTTCAGGACCACATGTCTCCTATCCTTAGTTTAGAAAGACCATGAGCACATATAGCAATGTCATCATCTTTAGCACATCAATCACAGCTGTGACTTGTACAGGGACCAGCAATTTGAATGTGCAGATTGTGGGTGGCCAACCCACAGTCACTAGTGGTTCCACTAGTGACTAAAAATGCCCTAAAGCACCCCATCGCATTTCTCGAGATGGAAGGGGATCTGGAGAAATGTTAATGACAAGAGTAAGAATGCCAATATATAGTTAAAGCTTAAAGTAAAGCTTATAGTTAAAGTATAGTTAAAGCTGTGGTTTTCCCAGTAGTGATGTATGGAAGTGAGAGCTGGACCATAAAGAAGGCTGATCACCGAAGAATTGATGCTTTTGAATTCTGGTGCTGGAGGAGACTCTTGAGAGTCCCATGGACTGCAAGAAAATCAAACCTCTCCATTCTTAAGGAAATCAGCCCTGAGTGCTCACTGGAAGGACAGATCCTGAAGCTGAGGCTCCAATACTTTGGCCACCTCATGAGAAGAGAAGACTCCCTGGAAGAGACCCTGATGTTGGGAAAGATTGAGGGCACAAGGAGAAGGGGACGACAGAGGACGAGAAGGTTGGACAGTGTTCTCGAAGCTGCTAACATGAGTTTGACCAAACTGCGGGAGGCAGTGGAAGACAGGAGTGCCTGGCGTGCTCTGGTCCATGGGGTCATGAAGAGTCGGACGCGCCTAAACAACTAAACAACAACAAACAAAGAGTGTCAATGGTAGAATTTCTTTCCTTCTGTTCTGAAGGGAGAATTGTGGGGAGACAGAATCAGACATGCACAGAAAGGGTTGGGGGTGGCAGCAACATTGACCGATTGTGTTTGATGTTGTGTCGCACCATGCCCCCCAGTGTGCATGAAATTTAGCTCACCGTGCAGGTGCGTCGTTCCAAAAGCCACAGTCTCATAACGCCACAGGTCCCGTGGCGTGAAAGGAGCGTCAGACAAGGGGACAGAAGCACTAGCCTTGATTTGGAACCCAATTATCCCAAGCCGATTTCTTGTCCTGAGAAAGAAGCTGGGATATCTTAGGTGCTACCTCCCGATCTCCTGCTTTATTTTTGTTTTGCTGAACTTGAGTGTTTAGCTTCCCTCACCCCCTTCTAGCTCATTTCAAAGCATAGCTTCTCGCCGGGTCACAGACAGGAACAAGCACTCCTCCTGGCAACAATCAAATTCAGGTCATAAAATGAAGCTCTCGGTTTGTCAGCCATATCACAAAACCAGCTCTGCCTGCTCAGTCTTGATAGCATTGACAGCAGCCAGGCCTACAGTGCTGAGACCCTTCTCCCTTCTCAGTCCCTGCCTCAGTCCTCTACAAACAGTAGCGCTTATTGATCTTGTATCCTATGCGCCAATAAAATCTGTTTGCAGCAGACCAGGTATGTGGACTTCTGAGCCGACATGATATAAAGCAGCTCCTTTTGTAGGTTGTTGAGCACATATTGAGATTAGGGATATGGGGTAGATTTGATTCAGTTTGCGTTCGGCAGTGAAAAGGCCTAATTCTTACAATGGAAGAATTTTTCAATGCCATTCTCCAGCTAAGTAATGTTTACAAAAATGGTATCTGAAGAAGTGTGCATGCACACGAAAGCTCATACCAAGAACTAACTTAGTTGGTCTTTAAGGTGCTACTGGAAGGAATTTTTTTTGTTTTGACTATGGCAGACCAACACGGCTACCTATCTGTAACTGGAAAAATGCACATATTGATGAAAATAACATACAAAGATACATTATGCTTAGTTGTTCTGCATCAATGTGGATATTTGGCAAAATTGCATTTGAAGATGTGTACATTAGCAGAAGGGACGCGGGTGGTGCTGTGGGTTAAACCACAGAGCCTAGGATGGGGTCTGCAACCTTTAAGACAAAAAGAGCCACTTGGACCGAAGAAAAAACAACTGGGAGCCGCAAAACCATTGCAACATTTAAAACAGTGGGGAGTGTCAGGGCACACAATGCGCCTCCTCCCCTCGCTAGTATCCGCCCCGGAGTCGCGGCAAAGGTGTAAAAGAGCCACATGAGGCTCCGGAGCCACGGGTTGCTAGGCTAGGACTTGCCGATCAGAAGGTCAGCGGTTCGAATCCCCACGACGGGGTGAGCTCCCGTTGCTCAGTCTCTGCTCCTGCCAACCTAGCAGTTCAAAAGCACGTCAAAGTGCTAGTAGATAAATAGGTATAGCTCCGGTGGGAAGGTAAACGGCGTTTCCATGCGCTGCTCTGGTTCCCCAGAAGCGGCTTAGTCATGCTGGCCACATGACCCGGAAGCTGTACGCCAGCTTCCTCAGCCAATAAAGCGAGATGAGCGCCGCAACCCCAGAGTCGGTCACAACTGGACCTAATGGTCAGGGGTCCGTTTACCTTTACCTTTACATTAGCAGAAACTTTTTCATTAAACAATACATGAACGAAAATACAGTCATCCTTTCAAACCTGTGGTTCTCCAAATTTTGCAATGTAGTTCTCCAGCCATATAATATGTACAAAAAGGCAAAATTCCACACAAAGATATTAGCAGACATCGAGGGCCAGTGTAGTGTAATGATTTGAGTGTCACACGAGGGCCTGGGAGACCAGAGTTCGAATCCCCGCTTGGCTATGAAATTCTGTGGGTGACCTTGGTCCGGTTACTGCTTCTCAGTCAAACCTACCTCACAGTGTTCTTGTGGGAATTAAATGAGGAGGAAGAGAAGCATGCACGCCACTTCTAAGTCCTTGGAGGAAAAGGTGGGATATGAACGTAACAGATGAATAAATAATAAATCGGCAGTAAAATGCTGATAAATTTTCAAGCAGACTTTCTTCCTGAAAAACATGGCAAAAACTGAAAAAGCAGAAACCGAGAAAAACCAAAACTGGCATATTCACTTATCCCTATCAGGGAGAAATGAAAAGATGCAGGGAAGAGAGAGAGCCATTCATTATAAAGTTAGAGAGCCAGGAAAAAAAACTTCCTGGTGAAAAGGAGCAAGTACCTTGGCTGATATTTCTGTAAAAGCCTATTTCCTATATGCTGTGATTCTAATTTCATTTCCCCCCTTCTTTAAAATGCACCTTGAACTACTGCTACATATTCTGCTTGGGGTTCCTAACCTTGGGGGCGCGGGCGCACACACACACACACACACACACACACACACCACACACACACACACACACACACACACACACACACACACACTGCCTTTCACCTGCAGACAGTGCTTTTTTTCTAAAGAAAATGTTTAGGGGTACTCTCATTTTCCTACTCAAATTGAAATAATGCCCCTCAATGTGGCCAAACTTAGATTCACAAAATGTTTGGGGGTATGCGTACACCTGTGTACCCCCAGAAAAAAACAGCACTGCCTGCAGCTAACCCAACCATTTACTGTTTTACAAAAATTATAATTGAAGACAGTCCAGACGTACGTCAAAGTGCTGTCGGAGGGTTAATTTTCCAATAAAGAAGCTGAGCAGAGGGTCGGCTGCCTTGTAAGAGGCACAGTTTCAAGTGATGTTAATCCCCATACTTCATTATGGTTTTAATTGTTAGTTCTCATTCTTTGGTGGGGCAAGAAAGACTGGTAGGAATAATACAGTATACCTAAGGACTCTCTCTGTCCATGCTCTCTGAAAAGTTTAAACCACCAAGAGAAACATAGTATTGAATCTGCAAAGTGTAGCTGGAGCTGGCTTGGAGAAACAGGAGTGGGGAGGATATGTATTTACTGTGGTTGTGTGTGTGTGTGTGTGTGTGTGTTGTTGTTGCTGGCTTTTCTTTTTTTTTAAGAGCTTCTTTTTTACATCCTCCTCTCCTCCCCCTCTAGTAGGATGGATTGAGGCAGTGTAAGGAAATCTGAATAACTAATCAGAGTCCTCATTAACCCCCTGCTGAGATGCTCAAACATTCACTTTGCTGTTTATGAAGCAGGGGGAAGGAATCCGCATTAAAATTGATGTGTTATTAATCCCACTGTTCTAGACCTTGTGGGTGCTGAATTTCCTTTCCTTTTGCCTGAGGCCAAACAGTATGTGGGCAGCTTCTACAGGGCACAGTGACTTTCTATTATTTATTGGCCCAGTGCAGCCAGCAAGCCAGATTTCACATTGAGCAACCGGCGTTAAATCTAATCACGGTTGTTTCATATCATCTTTACACGCACACACTCCTAGGTATGCACACTGATTCACATTCATAGCGCACAGAGGTGACCCGCACATGGCCAGACACTTCCGCTCCCATACACGTGCACAAAAGCACCAACTACAGTGGTACCTCAGGTTACATATGCTTCAGGTTACATACGCTTCAGGTTACAGACTCTGCTAACCCAGAAATAGTGCTTCAGGTTAAGAACTTTGCTTCAGGATGAGAACAGAAATCGTGCTCTAGCAGCGCGGCGGCAGCAGGAGGCCCCATTAGCTAAAGTGGTGCTTCAGGTTAAGAACAGTTTCAGGTGAAGAACGGACCTCCAGAACGAATTAAGTACTTAACCAGAGGTACCACTGTACCTAGGGACGCGGGTGGCGCTGTGGGTAAAAGCCTCAGCGCCTAGGGCTTGCCGATCGAAAGGTCGGTGGTTCAAATCCCCGCAGCGGGGTGCGCTCCCGCTGCTCGGTCCCAGCGCCTGCCAACCTAGCAGTTCGAAAGCACCCCCGGGTGCAAGTAGATAAATAGGGACCGCTTACTGGCGGGAAGGTAAACGGCGTTTCCGTGTGCTGCGCTGGCTCGCCAGATGCAGCTTTGTCACGCTGGCCACTTGACCCGGAAGTGTCTCCGGACAGCGCTGGCCCCCGGCCTCTTGAGTGAGATGGGCGCAAAACCCCAGAGTCTGTCAAGACTGGCCCGTACGGGCAGGGGTACCTTTACCTTTACCACTGTACCTAAAAGTGCATGCATTGTGTCTCCCAGCGTTCCTGGAAGCAAGCAGGATTGAGGCCTCCTCTGGACTGCCAGAATCTGCTTTGTGCTAACAGCAATGGTTTTTGTACAAAGTGGTGGTGGGGGGCAGACATATAATAGTCTGATATAAAGCCAGACATGTTGTCCATCTCATCTGCTGCCTATTGTGACTGGCTGCAGTTCTCTAGAAGGTGTTTCTCATGACCGGCTGACCTGATCCTTATGACTGGTTAGAATCTGGGACATTTCATGTGCAAAGCATCCTTCCCAGTGCCCTGGGCTTAGTATAGTTTCAGGTGGCGCTGTGGTCTAAACCGCTGAGCCTCTTGGGCTTGCGAATCAGAAGGTCGGTGGTTCGAATCCCTGTGACGGGGTGAGCTCCCGTTGCTCTGTCCCAGCTTCTGCCAACGTAGCAGTTCGGAAGCACTCCAGTGCAAGTAAGGTTACCAGGGTTTTTCCAATGAATCCGGGGACACTTTTCAACTTCAGTAGGAATGATAGGATTTTGTCAGGGGACTGATTTGTAAATCCGGGGACTGTCCCTGGGAAACAGGGACGTCTGGTAACCTTAAAGTTGATAAATAGGTACCGCTGCAGTGGGAAGGTAAACAGTGTTTCCATGTACTCTGTCTTCCATCACAGTGTTCCATTGCACCAGAAGCAGTTTATTTATGCTGGCCACATGACCTGGAAAGCTGTCTGTGGACAAACGCTGGCTCCCTCGGCCTGAAAGCGAGATGAGCGCTGCAACTCCATAGTCACCTTTGACTGGACTGAACCGTCCAGGGGTCCTTTACCTTTACCTTTTACCTATAGTTTCAGGGCTTGCATGAGTTGTGGGTGGGAATGGAAAAATAGGGGACAAAAGTTGAAGTTTTATTATTATTTTAAAAGTGGGGTTTTTCCCCTCAAGGTTTGTGAAAGTAAAGGAAAATCTCAGAAATTTTCTCAAAAAAAAAAAAAGGATTCAAATAAATATTGGTGTGGCTCTGCCAGGAAGAACCCCCTACACATTGCTGTGGAGCCTTTTACAGACCAAGGGCCCCATTCTCTTCTGGGCAACCTTCTGGGGGCCACACAGTGGGGGTGGGGACAGAGTCCGGGCAGCAAAAGTAAAATTTTTCCTTGTACTGTAGTCTAGTTTCTGCACAGACTCACACACGTCCCTCTTGATCGAGGCAAGCGGGAGGCATTGTTGGAGTTCAAGGGCACTATTCTAGCCCGGCAAAAACAGTCAAGAAAGGTGCAAAGCAGAGCCAGTGAGGAGGAGGGGTGTGGCTGAGGAGGAGGAGCCTGGGGAGAGCCCCAAGGGCCAGGCAGAGAGGTCTGGGGGACCGCAATGGGCCTCATGGATTGTGGTTCTCCCAGTCCAGCCATAAAGGGGCTAGCTTGCCACGTAGGACAGCTGCAATGGCATGATGTAGGCTCCTGGTCCTAGCACCCCCAGACACTCAGGTAAGGGACCTTTCGTCAGGGCTGTCTTAAGCATATCCGGTGCCGTAGTGCAAAGCTCCCTCTCCCCCCCCCCCTTTTCCCAGAGTTGTCCACCTTTTTTTAGGAAGTGCGGGGCTGGAGGAGGTGGGCAGGAGGGCAGCTCCTCCGGCAGGGAAAAGGCAGGGGCTGGACGCGGTGCCTCCCAGCTCAGCTGGCCACTTCGGCCACAGTGGCCGCAGCAAACGGAGGCTCAGGGCGCAGCACTGCTTCAGCGCGGCATGCCGTAGGTGGGTGAAGGCGGCGAGCTGATGCCGGGTGGCACCGCATCCAGCCTTCGCCTCTTCCCTGGCACCCTCCAGAACTTGGCACCCTGGCGCCTCGCACCACTAGCCTCTATAGGTAAGACGCCCCTGCCTTCCGTTATCTTTGATTTGTTCACATCTTCCTCGTGATATTGGCATATTCCATTTGCACAAGTTCCTTCTATTTCCTTCATTGCAACAGACTTTCTGAGTCTTCTTGTTTTGGGGGGTGGGCGTATGTGTCGCAAGGGATCAGTATGCAAACTGAGGCAGTTTGATAGGAGTTTGAGCTGGAGCTCATTTATTAGCCAATTCAGCCTCTCCCTCCGCCCCCAGTTTGCAGACTCACTTACCTCCCATGGTGTTCCAATAGAGCCAGCCCTCTCTGTTAATTAGGCATCTGGGGAGAGACAGCTTGATATCTGCGCCACTGACCATTCTGTAGCCTGCGGGCCAGTTGGCTGGAGGGAGAACAGGTTAATCATAAATCTATTCAGACTTTCTGCGCTGAACTAAAGTTTCAAGCTGAAGTGCCTCCAATATAGTCTTTTTCAAGAGAGAGAAAGCTCTCTAGGGACTCATAACACCCTCGCAGGAAAGAAGGGATCAACTCTCACTTACCCTAACGATCCATCCCATAGGCCAGGGCTTACCTTCTGGGGCCAAATCTACCCAGGTTCTCTCGCTTTCCTTGCATTTCCTAAAGTATTGGGTGCAGCGCTGCTCCATTTTTTCACAGTGAAGTGGGGTGGGCTTCGGGGTGGGGGAGAAATTCATTTGCATTTCAATCAGCCTAATTTGCACTTTGCAAAACAGTGCCCAGACCAAAGCGCAGCCAGTCCTTCAGAATCTGCACTTCTCCCGATTTTATAATGCAGTTATCCAGCCAAGTAATGTGTATCAAAATGCCGATATTATGCAACTTAACAAAAACAGGAAAAAAATAAAAAAGCTTTGCAAAAATGTGTATGTTGAACAAAATTGCATACAAAAATGTGTGTAAAATAATATATATATATTTGAATCTCAAAATGACGTAGAAATGCGTAGAACTGAATTTAGGACTGGGGAAATGTGTCTTATCTGTAATAAACAAAATCTGCCCTTATTCCCTTATGGGGGACACAAGAGCCCTTATAGAGTCCTTTGTAGGTTCTCCATCAGTCGGAGAAAATAACAGAGGCCAACCAGAGAATATTGAGAAGCAAAGTAGCTAGTAAGCCTGATCTTTACTGATCTGTTGCAACAGGGTGTTCCTCACACGCAGGAAAGGAGGAGGACCCAGAACCAAGGTGTGCCTGCCCTTATATAGACATTTTAAATTGCCTTCCCTGGAGCTCAAGACCACCCCTCCATACACCATACATACATCACAGAAGGGGTGTAACCCAAGACCACCACCCCCCACAAACAGCATACCTACATCACAGAAAAGGTGGTCTACAACAGAAATTTGAATGTTGCTTTTCCTGTCTGCCAGGTTATCTGATAATGCCTTTCCTGGTAGTCTGCCCATTCCTTTGAAATGGTGATTTCCCAATTCCTGAGACAATGGGAAGGTTCCCTCACCCCCTCCCTCTTTGCAGAGAAAACATTTAGTCGGTTTGGGAGTGAGAATGGTTTCAGGGCGGTCTTCCTATGCTGCTCCAGACATGTGGTCCACATATTGATGTATGTGCTTGGTTGGTACATTTATGAACATTTATTATATTTATGGAGGGACGCGGGTAGCGCTGTGGGTTAAACCACAGAGCCTAGGACTTGCTGATCAGAAGGTTGGCAGTTCGAATCCCCGCAACGGGGTGAGCTCCCGTTGCACGGTCCCTGCTCCTGCCAACCTAGCAGTTCGAAAGCACATCAAAGTTCAAGTTGATAAATAGGTACCGCTCCGGCAGGAAGGTAAACGGTGTTTCCGTGCGCTGCTCTGGTTCGCCAGAAGCAGCTTAGTCATGCTGGCCACATGACCTGTAAGCTGTCTGCGGACAAACGGCGGCTCCATCGACCTATAGAGCGAGATGAGCACTGCAACCCCAGAGTCGGTCACGACTGGACCTAATGGTCAGGGGTCCCTTTACCTTTTACTATTATATGTATAAGACCTTAAATTTTTCATTTCATATTTCTCTTTATATGCTATAGACAGCTATAACTTTATGCTACAGTTAAATGTGCTTTGCTGAATCTAAGAGGTAAGTGCGCATTTTGCAGATAGCATTTCAAAAAGCATTGGACAGGGTTTCCAACTAGTTCAAGTGGCTCTCTCATTTTCGATTTCCACTACCATACTGCAAAGCGCTTCTTGTTCCCTTAGTGTAAAGCACACAATCCTTCCCCCACCTCCCCAATCTGTCAAATGTTTGAGGATATGGCCTTCCTACATGGTCTGCAGCAGCACAAGGCAAGGAGAAGAGCAACGCTGTAAATTCAGGCAGCTTGACACGGGCCGTAGTTTCCTCATTCCCTCCTTCCCTTTTCGTTTTGCCTTCTCTCTTCTTCCCCTGTCATATAAATTGTTGCACTTACACTTCAAGGCATGGCTTAGTGGCAGAGAAAATGAGATTAGGTGGGATATTTCAACCTGAAAGCTTTCTTTGGGCAGTCGTAGAGAAAATGAAAACAAGGTGGAGCATTAATTATGGGGAGAAAATCTGGTTATTTCCCCCAGGCTTGAGAATGTCAGGGGCGACAGTGTCACCTGAGATGCTCTCTTCTGTTCCAGAATGTGTTTTATTAATCCCTAGTTGCTCGAATGCCATACAGCTGTAGCAGCGTAAATTCAGGATGCCCTTGCAACGCAGTCTGGCTGCAGCATATTTCTTGAAGACTGAACTTTCCACAGCAGGGGCCATTCACATCTATGCATTCAAAGAGGAAAGACTTGGGAATGCAGTTATGGAGCCAGGAAAGTCATTGTTCCTAAGAAACTGATACAGGGTCATGGATCATCGGTAACCAACATGGTTGTCTCTAGAAGTTTCAGGCTATAGGTTGGCTGGTTAGTATTATTTAGAGTGTGTTGTGGCCAAGTAAGTTGTACTCAGAGTAGACCCATTGGTTCAAGAGAGCATTATGGTTCCTTAAACATGGTTTGGTGCGATGTCTGTGGGTTGCTTTGCCAGATAAACGATTTGGCAAAGCTTGGTGTTGCCTCGGACCATTGTGTGCTCTCATTTCTTCTCACTTTCCATTTTATTTATTCATTGTTTATTCAAAAATTTAAAGTCCACCAACTCATTAAAATATTGATAGGTGGATATAATGGAGTAAGGTAAAGGAACCCCTGACCATTAGGTCCAGTCGTGACCGACTCTGGGGTTGCAGCGCTTATCTCACTTTATTGGCCGAGGGAGCCGGCATTTGTCTGCAGACAGCTTCCGGGTCATGTGGCCAGCATGACTAAGCTGCTTCTGGCGAACCAGAGCAGCACACGGAAACGCCGTTTACCTTCTCACTGGAGCGGTACCTATTTATCTACTTGAACTTTGATGTGCTTTCGAACTGCTAGGTTGGCAGGAGCAGGGACCGAGCGACGGGAGCTCACCCCGTCACGGGGATTCGAACCGCTGACCTTCTGATCAGCAAGTCCTAGGCTCTGTGGTTTAACCCACAGCGCCACCCGTGTCCCCTAATGGAGTAGGTACAATAAACATAATAACATTCTAAAATCATAAACTATGCTAACAAATATTGAGTCGATTTGATATTTATTCATTTACAATTGTTTGCCAATTATATCCAAGCTGAGCAAACTATGATTTGTCTGTAGCATAGTTTGTCCACAAATCATGACTGCACACTGTGGCTTGTGGATAAGCTCTGTTTGGTGCAGACCTAGGTTGTCTGGCTTGAATATAATGGCAAGTGGCTGCTAAATTGGAAGTAAAGGGAAATTAGAGCACGTGCGAGGAAGGAGACACACGAATTAGTACATATTGCACCATACTATCTGCTTGTCTGGGTGTTAAAACTTTGTAGCTGTTTGGGGCTGCTGAAATACAAGCAGGGTGGAACAGAGGAACAGGCTTGGGTTTTCAACCTGCTAGCAGTCCTGAACTAAGTGTGCAAGCTTCAAGTTCTGACAGTAAGCTTTGGTTAGTCAATAGAGCTAAACAAGTAACGCCTTGATATCAGTTCTTTAAAAGCCATTTTAATTGCACTCTTTTCACTCTATAGACTGCTTTTTGTGCTTCTCACAGTACTTTGTTTGAGTAAAGGAATCTGGGGCTTTTCAGTACCTTGTCAAAAAGGTGTTTGTCTGATATTGTTCACAATCTGATGCACGTCTCTTGACTGTCAGAGTTAACAAGCTGAAATATTTTTAAATGATGGCTGAAGAACGGCAGCTGATTCGGAGACTAGAACCTAGAACTGTCAGTTTCCGTTTGCTTGCTTTCATAACTACACAGTTGATATTTAGGAAGGAACAAGTAGGGCACTGAATCTCCTCTCTTTTCCTCTCCTTCTTTTGAAAACCTGATCTGTGAAATCTTAACCTCTTTGAAAGGGTTCCCTTTCGGTGGCATTATGTTCACTGGGGTAACACATGCTCTGATTTGCTGGGTAGTTTGAAGGGAGTTTTCATCTGGATGTTTGGTCGCATGCCTTATTGCCGTGAACAAGATCTGAAGAAAGGCAAAACCTCTCTGTTACTTTCCCCTCAAATTATATGCTGTTTTTGTTCGGATTCCTCAGTTAAGTGTGGTCAGGATTTCCTTTATCTCTAGACTCCGTCTATGTTGTTTGAGGGATTTTGCTAGCAGTGGACAGGGAAGGGGCATGCATGCAAGCCTTGCCCCCAGTGTCTTCATGTGTGTGTCCCTCCTCAGTGCCTGACTTCCCCATGTAATGTGAGGAAAGCCTGCTTGTGGGGATTCTACAGAAGGTTCTATTTGCATTCAGACAAGTGTGAGGAGAAGCTCCATGCAGATCTTCCCTGGGCAACATGAGGAGGTTGGGACTGACCAGGCAGGGAGGACAAGCATGAGAATGTGGGTGTGAGTGGGTGCCTTTGCCCACAATCACACTTCGAGCAGTCACATGTTCAGACTGTTGGGAAACTGTGTACTCACACAGAGTCAATTAAGGTTTGGCAGACAGCCAGAAGGCAATCTGAAGGAGTAAGTCTGCCTGGTGATAACAGAGACATGGAGACAGCTCCCTGATTGGTCAAGCTCTTTCAAGGGAGTGATAATTAATGGCCTACTAACTGGAATGTGTTAGTTCAGGAGTTCAGTGTTCAGAGTTCTGTGTCAGTGTAGGAGTTGTGAGTCGTGTCAGAGAGAGCTAGCAAAAGATCCGTGTTCTGTTCCTGTAAATAGTCCACTGTATATAATAAACACCTAACTACAAGTTCCTGGTTCCTGCTTCGTCTATCCTGTCCGCAGCCAAGTCGCCAATTGCTTCCGTGGATTCTGCATTTACTCTGCTAGGTCTGGCTAAGGTCCTGCAACTAGTCAGAAAGTTGCGAAACACCAACTAGGTTTTGCCAATACAGACAACTGCCTTAAGAAAAACAAGGGCAAATGTGCAGAAAAGCAGACCTAAATCATCAAGGGCCAGGTACTTCAGTAGTGCTCTGCCATTCTGCAGGAGAAAGGCTGGTTGAGGCCCTGTTGAAAACTGGGGGGGGGGGGGGAATCACTGCAGACTTAATCTTGGAGGACAGCAGGGGTATGCAATGTTGTGGCAGCAGTATCATCTGGATTCTCTGTAATAACAGAGTGAAGAAATGATGTCGGTTCCAGAGAAAACAGCCAGTGTGTAAACATCCAAAGAAAACAAATGGAAATGCAAAATTCAGACTCGGGCATGCCTGGCTGCCGTAGCTCTTTGGACCACAGCCATCAAACAATACTGAAGTTCAAGAAAACTGAAAGACGTGGAGAAATAGGAGTAAGATCTGGGAGAGCATATTCTCTCCAGGCAATCCTACACATGCAAAGCATAACAGCTAAAATTGCTTTTCAGGGTGTTGGAATGACAATTAAGTTTCAGGTTTCTGCGGATTGCTATAGCAAACTTGTAGCGAAGGGTTGTAAAATACATGCTTTGCACGCAGGAAGTCCCTGGTTGAATCCCTGGCAACTGGGAACCCAGCCAAATGGGTGGGGTATAAATAATAAATTATTATTATTATTATTATTATTATTATTATTATTATTACTACTACTACTACTACTACAGTGGTACCTCAGGTTACAGACGCTTCAGGTTACAGACTCCGCTAACCCAGAAATAGTACCACGGGTTAAGAACTTTGCTTCAGGATGAGAACAGAAATCGTGCTCTGGTGGCATGGCGGCAGTGGGAGGCCCCATTAGCTAAAGTGGTCTTCAGGTTAAGAACAGTTTCAGGTTAAGAATGGACCTCCAGAATGAATTAAGTGCTTAACCCGAGGTACCACTGTATATACGTTTGGGAACCACTGCTATAGACCATACTCAGCTAGGTGTCAGAGAACAGCCCCCTGTTTGAAAGGGTCTTTCATTTGAAGGGCTGCCTGGTTCATTTCTGGTTTAAAAATAAAGACCTCTAAGAAGGGAGAGCAGAAGGGGGCTTTGAAGATGCCCATCACTTAGTTTCTGGGCAGCGGACTGAGCAGATGTGGGAGTCCACTGGTCAGTCTTCCCCCGCAAAGGTGAGATGTATTACAGGCTACGACCAATTTACACACATCCACTCAGGGCTGTCTTAAACATATCCGGTGCCATGGTGCAAACTCCCTCCGGCGCCCCCTCTCCCCGTTTCCCAGAGTTTTCGACCTTTCTTTAGGGAGGACGGCACTGCCGGTGAGGCTGGAGGAGGCTGGCAGTGGCTGGAGGGCAGCTCCTCCAGCGGCGGAGAGGCAGGGGCTGGACGTGGCACTTCCCAGCTCAGCTGGCCGCTTGGTGCCATGGTGGCCATGGCAAACGGAGGCTCCGGGACCAGCGCTGCTTCGGCACAGCATGGCGGAGGTGGGCCAGAGCAGCGAGCTGATGCCAGGAGGCGCCACATCCAGCTTCCGCCTCTTCCCTGGCGCCCTCCAGAACTTGGCGCCCTGGCGCCCTGGCGCCCCGCGCCACTAGCCTCTATGGGCAAGACGCCCCTGCATCCAACTGATGCACAACCATGTGCACACACATCACAGTGACTTGGAATTGGCCGGAAAAGAGACATAACAAGGTGGGCATATGTGCACTGCTGTCGCACACAATGACCTGGAACACAACCCCTGCACAAATTGGGGGTTCCCTGAAAACATTTCTGTTTAAATTATGGTAAAGGTAAAGGGACCCCTGACCATTAGGTCCAGTCGTGGCCGACTCTGGGGTTGCGGCGCTCATCTCGCTTTATTGGCCGAGGGAGCCGGCGTACAGCTTCCGGGTCATGTGGCCAGCATGACTAAGCCGCTTCAGCGCACGGAAATGCCATTTACCTTCCCACCAGAGCGGTACCTATTTTTCTACTTGCACTTTTGGCGTGCTTTTGAACTGCTAGGTTGGCAGGAGCAAGGACCGAGCAACGGGAGCTCATCCCATTGCGGGGATTCAAACCACCGACCTTCTGATCAGCAAGCCCTAAGCTCTGTGGTTTAGACCACAGCGCCACCCACATCCCTTAAAATATAGTAGTCATTTCTAAATGTGTGTCTATACCTAAATTGTCACCTGCAACTTTAATGCATATCTTTTTCAATGATTCATTTCCCTACCCCCCCTTTCCCCCCCCCTTTTGCTTATTGTGCCTATCTAAACCAACCAGGCGGGTATCAGAGATGAAATCGGACTCTTAAGATACATTCAGTATAGCGCAGAGCTGAATTCTGCAAAAAAATGACGCCTCTAGCAACTTGCACTATCAAAATTTTAATAATGCATTCCCAAAGGGGGTGGGGAATAGAGATCGTGTTTTGCTTTTGGTTTTTAGGGAGAAGCAAAATAGGGTCTTTTCTTGGTCAATGAGGACAGTGGGGGGGGGGGATATGGCATTTTTGCAAGGCTGCTGTGTGCCCTGAAGCCTATTTGCATGAGTCATGGTTGCTGTGGTTTAATCTCAGGAAAACAAATGGATAAACCATGTCTATATATATATCTATATATATCTGATGTTAGTTGAGATCAGGTAGGATCCCATGGCCAATGGCTGTTTCCAAAGATCCGGGCTGATTTTGGCTTCTGCTGCTTATCAGGGGTGGTTGTCTTTGGAAATCGTTTCTCCTAAAGGAAGCACCTCTTTCTTCGCAACTGATGGTTTTATCTGTCTCCTCTCAGGTGGCTCTGCTGTGGCTGGAAGAAGCAGCTTTTGTGTAACCGGCAGAGAAAGGGCAGAGGGGAGAGTTTCAAAGGACAAGCGGCTCCCGGAGAAGACTCCATAGAAAGCACCGCATTCTCCATCGTATCACATACACAACAGTGGAGCAGATTGATTTCCGTAAGTCCCACCAACCAACAAAAAGCTACTTTGCATACCCAATTGATGGGGAGCGGACGTATTTCCATTTTAAAGGATGCCTTTTCAAAGTTATTTTTAGTGGGGCCCTGCAATAAGATAACCCCCAACACCTGAATTGTGATGTGTGGGCGCAGCAATATGATATAGGTCCTGTTTGTCCCATCACACACACACACACACACACACACACACACACACACACACACACAAACACACAAAAACACAGTAGGCTTTATGGGTCGTCGTCCCCGATGTTGGCTTAGGAAAAACAAAATAGAAGAGATCTGTTAGGGTGGAAAATACTCAAATGTAAATCGGTCTCCTTCTCCACTGAAAGAAGTAATTTGAAGACACTCTAAGGGTATTATGGCTCCAGGAAAAAATCTCTTCCTGTGGTTTTTAACAATTTAACTGATTAGTTTTTAAAAAGCATGATGCTTTAAGAAAAATACAAAAGCACCCCCTCCGCTGGAAGACTGCTTCGCAGAACACACACGATTTCCAGTGAAAATGCACAATTCAGCCCCACTCTCCCTTCTGTCTTTAGGCCAACCTTCCCCCAACACGCCGCCCTCCAGAGGCAATCCCTATGAGCCCCTATTGGCTGGAGGTGATGGGAGCTGTAGACTGAAGCATCTGGAGGGCACCAGGTTGGTGAAGGCTGTTCTAGGCATTCTTCCTCCCCTCTTCTTGAAGGTCCACCCATCTTCCTGTCCTGTTCCTTGATTTGTAGACCTTTGTTCTTCCTTTCACCTCCTGTGACCCATACAGAGGTATTGTAGGTCCTCTTCCAAGCCTTCATCTACTTCTTTTCACAAAGTCTGAATCCATCGGGGTGGGTGGGTGGGAATAAAATAAATATTGATGGATGGATGGATGTTTTTAAAGCATGGTTATGATTTTTTTCCTCAATCTTACTGTTTTATCTTTTTATAAACCACTTTGAGGGTTTTGTTTTGTTTTGGCAGCCAAGCGGTATATACATTTTATGAAATAAATGCACTTTTATGAATGTATCCTTAATGCATTTATGGGTTCCACGTATTACAGAAGTGCAGAGTGGAAATATTTTTGCATTATGCCCATCTCACTCCCTGTATTCAGTCCACCTGTATTTTGATCCTGTGAACAAAGCTCCTTGTCTTAATATCTCTGTTTTTATTCATTGTTTTGTTTTTTTATTTAACCACAAACAGCCAACCCATGGGTGTAGAATCAATGAAAACACAATGGGTTATGTTTTGTTTTGAGTTTAGTGGTTTCATCCTTTGTCTATTTGCAATTGTTCATATTAATTCCACAAATTAATATTACCAATTCTTTGTCCATTAAATTTACATTATTTGGGAGTTCGGGTCCAATTTTGTTCATAATCACCTTCCTTATTTTCCCAGGAATTATTTCTTTTTTATTTAGATAGTAGTCATGTACAACCAGTCCAAAATGATGTGATATTATGCTCTGAGCATATGCACAGCCCCAAATAGAGTTCTTTGGGGGCAATTTGGAATAGGAGAGGGCTGATGAAAACTGGAATCCAATAACATCTGGAGAGTATGATGCTTGCAGTTACATCTGCTGTTCCCTGGCTTGATCCCCATGGCAGAAATGTAGGATAAAATGTATTAAAGATTTAAGCTTATGACCTGAATGCTACATACAAGCCTAAGTGTTGTATGTGGAAAAACTGGTTGTTGATCACCAGAGCCATAATGAGTTACCCTTAAGAATGCTGCAGCAATTCCAGCAAAAGTAAGAGGAGAATCTTAGGATTCAATCTCATTTATTCCAGTTTCCCCATGGCGTGGATTTCAGAGGCATTCCAACTGCATGTCACTGTGACTTGGATAAGAATCACTATATGGCTGACAGTTTGTGCTTAAATTGAAGTGCTCGTTTGGAAAACTCTGTACACTGCTTCCTTAGGTGTCTGTCACAAGACTAGAGACAGGGTTTCAATGATTCCCTGCCCACTTTATATTGTCTTGCCATTTAGGCTCTTGATACATAGATTTCTGCTTATAGGAATACATTCCAATTAGATTCCCTTAAAAGAGAGAGAGTGTCCATTTTTTAAAGTGACATTTTTCTTAGTGAGAGCTGCAAACTAGCAAAAGAGTTGAGTGTTGTCACTGCTAATTCCTCTGCACAATTCGGAAAGGCTGTTTAAGTAGCTGTGAACAGGGGTGTCTGTAGTTTCCAAGAGTTCGGGTTTTTTGAAAAAATAAATAAATGGTGATGTGGAAGGGAAAACAGTTTTGCTAGGTCCCCCCCCCCCCCCAAAAAAAAGAACCCCAGAGGACTCATTTGTTCATGGTACACCAGGTATCTCATTCAGGTTTGGAGTCTGAGTTATAACTGCAAAAGAGTCCAAGGATCTGTGCAAATGATCTTTTGTCAGAATCTACAGAACCTTTTTTGCACCTCATAAATAGCTCTTCTTTGCTAACTGCATTTAGATGGTTACAAGTCCTGGGGAAATAGCAGGTTCGTGCTGTCCTTCTTTCTAGTGAGATGAGTACTGTATTTACTTTCAAAAGCATCTATTAGACCAGTATCTTTTTCACTCTCTGGTTTGCTATTAAGTACCAGAGAAAATATATGATATGTCATTGCTTTTCATTACTTCCATTTGTATCCTGCCTTTCTTTGATCATGGAGCTGAGGGTTATAGCCAGTGCTAGTCCTACTCTGAGGAGACTCATTGAAAACAATAGACATGGCTCACTTAGGTCTACTAGTTTTAACGAGTGTACTCTGAATATACATTAGTCAGAGATGACCTTCAGTGAGGTGACTGATGTAAGTATCCTTTTCCCATAGATTGTAGAGCAGCATGCCATTTTGTGGCCCTGTCTCTTTTCCTGCTCATTTAGATTGGACAGACATTTTTTTATCACGCTATGTCCCCCATAGCAGCCATTTTGTGTTATGCCACACCCACATAGCAGCCATTTTGTGACTGGTGCCCACTGCACTTTTCAAAATTCAGAATGTTTCAGGCTGCCCCCCCCCCCCAAAAGTTGGGGACACTGTCCTTTGGTTAAAGATATAATGATAGGTAAAAAGGTAAAGGACCCCTGGATGGTTAAGTCCAGTCAAAAGTCCAGTACGGCGCTCATCTTGCTTCAGGCCGAGAGAGCCAGCGTTTGTCCACAGACAGCTTTCCAGGTCATGTGGCCAGCAGGACCTAACCACTTCTGGCACAATGGGACACCATGACGGAAGCCAGAGCACACGGAAATGCCATTTACCTTCCTGTCACAGCAGTACCTATTTATCTACTTGCACCAGTGTACTTTAGAAATGCTAGATTGGCAGGAGCTGGGACAGAGCAATGGGAGCTCACCCCGTCACGCGGATTCAAAATGTCAACCTTCTGATCAGCAAGCACAAGAGGCTCAGTGGTTTAGACCAGAGCGCCACCCACATCCATAATGATATGTACAGATAGGGTAACTATACGCAGAAGCAGCGCTTTTTTTCAGGGGGATCTCACCAGAACCAGTTCTGGCACCTTTTAGGTGGGTTCTGGAATATCTCAGGTGAGTTCCAGCACCTCTCGGGTAGGTGCTCTTGCCATTCTAAGAGAAAGAGTTGAGTTCTGGCACCTCTTTTTCTAGTAAAATAGCACTGAGCAGAAGCGATCAGAAAAACCAAGCTCTCAACAAATATCACAGGATAACAAAGGATCAGGGGCCCAATACCATTGTGCAGATGGTCAAAAATCTGGGTACAGCCAGTGAGTTCATATATGACAGAATAGCAAAGGGTAGCCATTGAGGGTTCAGTTGGAGACAGAGATCCTACGAGGAGAGAGTGCACAGAGACCGAGACGTTAGGGTTGCCATATGTCCAGTGTTATGTAGTGTAGTTTCACCCTGGGCCAACAGGGGGATACTGTATATAGTTTTCACTCAGGTCTGTAGATAGTTTTCACTCAGGTCCGCGGCAGTTATTTTAGGCGGGAACTCTGGGCTGTGTGGTTACAATGTGACAGCCGGCTGCCTATAAATACAGGCCGGCTGAGCTGTTCACTGTCAGTTCTATTCCAGCTTACCATAATAAAGAGCTACTTGAAGAGATCGCTGTGCCGGCTGCTATGTCAACCCACGACTTAACACTGGCGACGAAGGTGGGATGGATGGACATCAGAGCACAGCCAGATGCGGCCAGCCTCTGAACTGAGCTGAATCACTGAGCTGAATCACAGAGCGAAATCACTGAGCGAAATCACTGGGCAGAACCAGTTCAGAGCTGACTGTTCTGGCTAGAGCACTGTGTTCCATCCATCGCCCTTCACGCCGGCATCGGAATCATGGCTTCACTTGTGCCTCTACCGCCGTTTGCGCCAGCCTCTGAATCATGGGACTCCTACCTCGCTCGGTTCGACTGCTACCTCCAAGCCAACGAACTGACAGCAGTATCACAGGATCGGAAGCGGGGCCTATTCCTCAGCCTCTGTGGGCCTGAGGTGTTTGAGACGGCCCGAGCGTTGGTTGCGCCTGAAGCAGTCCAGGCATCACCATGGGACACGATCCAAGAGAAGCTCCGCAACCACTACGCACCAAAGCCGTCCAAGATTGCTGCCCGCCATGCGTTCTACCACAGGAACCAGGCAGAGGGGGAGTCAATCAACAACTACACCACCGCCCTGCGACAGGCTGCAATGCACTGTGAGTTCCGAGACTTAGACGATGCTCTGATGGATCGAATCGTCTGCGGGGTCCGGGACATCCATCTGCAACGGCGTCTCCTAGCCAAGCCAGACCTCACGCTACAGAAAGCCATTGAGGAGGCTGTGGCCTCAGAAGCTGCTGAACGCTCCGCTCAGGAGATCCGCAAGTCCAGCAGCCTGCGTCTTGCTAGGGAGCCCGTTCCGGTGCATCATGAAGAGGCCAGCAGTGAGGAGGCATCCTCCAGTGAAGACGATGATGTGCACCAGACAAAGCGGGAGCGCAGGAAGTTCCAACAGAAGTCCAAGGGCCAACCGGAATGTGCTGGCTGCGGAGGCAACCATTCCCGTGCCAAGTGTCGATTCAGAGACGCCATCTGTAGGAGGTGTTCCAGAAGGGGCCACATCGCTAAGGTCTGCCGATCGGCTCCGTCTGACACCCCCCCTTCATCGACTCGCAAGTCCAAGTCTTCACTCCAGTCTGCCAAGGAAAGTTGTTTCGCTCTCACCAACTGCCGCTGCCCGTCTGGAACCACGATTGGCCAAACCGACTCGCCTACGAGACGCAAGCTGAACGTCACGGTGCTCATTGAAGGAGCTCCATGTGACATGGAGATCGACACCGGGTCTGCCCTGTCCATCGTGTCATGGAGCACCATCAAAAGACTGGTACCCAGAGTGTCCAAAAGGCAACTCGACTCTCACCGCGTACACCTGAGAGACTACCAGGGAAACGACGTTCCCGTGGTAGGCGTTGGCCGGTTCCGGATCGCCTTCAAGGATTTTTCGGGCCTGCTCCGGTTGGTGGTGGTCGAAGGTCAGCGGCCAAGCCTCCTAGGGCTAGACTGGTTTGATGCCCTCGGCCTGGAAGTCACCGGCATCAACTGCATCTCTAACGCAGAGACTGAGGGTCTGGTCAAAGACTTTGCCGAGGTTTTTGACGGCACCTTGGGCCAATATACAGGTACGCCCATCTCCTTTAGCCTGGATCCACAAGTCGCCCCCATCAAGCTAAAGCCACGCCGGGTTCCCTTTGCTCTCAAGGCTAAGGTGGACGAACAACTGGACAAACTGATCGCCCAAGGAGTTTTGGAGCCGGTTGACCACGCAAAGTGGGAAACCCCCATCGTCACGCCTGTCAAGCCAGATGGGTCGGTGAGAATCTGCGCTGACTACAAGTGCACGATCAACAAGGCACTTCAGCAGCACGCTTATCCGGTTCCTGTTGTCCAACACCTGCTGCATTCCCTGGGTGAGGGTAAGGTCTTCGCTAAGCTGGACCTTGCCCAAGCCTATCAACAACTGCCAGTCGATGATGCCACTGCTGAAGCCCAGACGATCGTCACCCACCGGGGGGCATTCCGTTGCCGCCGGTTGCAGTTCGGGGTGAGTGTGGCTCCTGGCATCTTCCAAGGCCTTATGGAGCGTCTCCTGCAAGGGCTTCCGGGCGTGGTACCATATTTTGATGACGTCTTGGTGTCTGCAGACTCACACCAGCAGCTGTTCGAGCGCCTCCGTGCCGTGCTGACCAGGTTCCAGGAGGCCGGGCTCAAGGTAAAAAGGGAGAAGTGCCAGATCGCCGTTCCACAGGTAGAGTTCCTGGGCTATCTTATCGATGCCTCCGGTCTTCATCCAACCACATCCAAGATCCGCGCTATCCAGCAGGCCCCCACTCCAAAGAACAAAACGGAGTTGCAGGCGTTCCTGGGGCTGCTGAACTTTTATAACATGTTCCTGCCCCACAAAGCCACAGTGGCTGAGCCTCTTCACCGACTCCTTAGCACTAAGACGCCTTGGGCCTGGGGTCATCGGGAGACGGCGGCCTTCAACGCGGTCAAGGCTCTCCTTTCTTCGGACAGTGTGCTGGTACAGTACAGTGAATCCAGGCCGCTGGTCCTTGCCTGCGACGCCTCACCTTTTGGCATCGGGGCTGTCCTTAGTCACCGTTTTCCAGATGGAAGAGAAGCACCGCTCGCCTACTTTTCCAGGACACTATCTCCGACGGAACGGAATTACAGCCAGCTCGACAAGGAGGCATTGGCACTTGTGGCTGGAGTGAAGAGGTTTCATGAATACCTCTATGGCAGGACTTTTGACCTCATCACTGACCACAAGCCACTCCTGGGCCTCCTCGCCGGTGATCGTCCAACTCCACCGGTCCTCTCACCACGCATGCTGCGATGGACTGTTTTCCTGGCTGCCTACCACTACCGGCTCATCCACCGCCCGGGGAAATCGATGGGCCATGCTGACGCCCTCAGCCGTTGCCCTCTTCCAGCATTTGTGGAAGACCCGGCTCCAGCTTCATCGCTCCTTCTGATTGAGGATCTTCCGGCAGCGCCTGTGTCGGCTGCCACTGTGGCCTCCGCATCTGCCCAGGATCGCACCATCAGCCGGGTGCTCAACTGGGTGTGGAGGGGGTGGCCACAAGGGCCCTTTGCATCGGAGTTCCAGCCCTTCGCAACCAGACAACATGAACTCTCAGCTCATCGCGGCTGTCTGCTGTGGGGAGACCGCGTCGTGATTCCCCAGGGACTCCGTCAGCGCGTCCTGGAGGCTCTGCACGTTGGCCACCCGGGAATTGTCAAAATGAAGGCGTTGGCTCGGTGTTACGTCTGGTGGCCTAATATGGACGATGCCATCACTGCCTGGGTGTCCGCCTGTCAAGCGTGCCAGGAGTCGAGGCCTGCACCACCGGCAGCTAAGGGATACACCTGGGAGACGCCAAAGACACCCTGGTCGAGGGTGCACATCGATCTGGCTGGCCCCTTTCACGGCCGGACCTTTATGGTAGTGGTGGACGCCTATTCCAAATGGCTGGAGGTCGCCCTGATGTCCTCCACCACTACCGAAGCTGTCATCCGGGTGCTGCGAGGCCTGTTTGCAACGCATGGGTGTCCTGATGTCCTTGTCTCTGACAACGGACCGCAGTTCACGTCAGGCACGTTTGAGCGGTATCTTTTGGGACTGGGCATCCGCCATGCCCTAACGGCACCCTTTCATCCATCCAGCAACGGGCAAGCGGAAAGAATGGTGCGCTCGACAAAAGAGGCACTGGCGCGCCTGGACCGGGGAGACTGGCATGAGCGGGTCGCCGAATACTTGTTCGCGCAACACATCACCCCTCATGCGGCCACAGGGAGGAGTCCTGCGGAACTGCTTATGGGCCGCCGCCTCAGGTCACCGCTCGACCGGCTACACCCAGACTTTGCCGTGGCTGAACCCCCAGGCTGTGCCAACGCACCACGGTCATTTGTCCCAGGAAACCAGGTCTTTGCCCGGAACTATGTGGGGGACATCCCTTGGGTGCCAGCCACAGTAGTGGGAGTCACTGGACCTCGCTCGTACCAGGTGGCACTCGAAGACGGGCGCTTGTGGCGACGGCACATAGACCAACTTAGGCGCAGGGTTGGGGACTTGGACACCACCGAGGTGCCCCCAACTGCGCTTGCGGCTCCAGAAGAGACACGTACAGGTGGCGAGGCCCCACCTACACCTCCCTCGCAAACTGCCAGCGTGGAGCCGAACCAAGCCGTCTCAGAACAGACTCAGACCACTCCACTTGCGGAGGCTCCACTCACAGCAGCGGATCCAGGGGAGTTGGTTCCAACGCCACCTAGGGTCGCACCACAGCCTCAGCGAGAACTGTGTGGCCCTCCGGACTTGGCCACCAGTCCCCGGCGGTCTGGCAGAGTTTCCAAGCGCCCAACTCATTTAAAGGACTATGTTGTTGGACAGGTATCACTGTTGGTCTAAGTATGGGAAATGTAACCGATATGCTTTTGTGCCTAATTGAACCATTACGCGTAGTGCTGTATATAAGGAAACCATTACGATTGTAACTAACGCCTTATCTCGGTGGGGAGGGGTGTTATGTAGTGTAGTTTCACCCTGGGCCAACAGGGGGATACTGTATATAGTTTTCACTCAGGTCTGTAGATAGTTTTCACTCAGGTCCGCGGCAGTTATTTTAGGCGGGAACTCTGGGCTGTGTGGTTACAATGTGACAGCCGGCTGCCTATAAATACAGGCCGGCTGAGCTGTTCACTGTCAGTTCTATTCCAGCTTACCATAATAAAGAGCTACTTGAAGAGATCGCTGTGCCGGCTGCTATGTCAACCCACGACTTAACATCCAGAATATCTGGAACACCTGTAGCCAGCGGCGTCTGGGTGAAAATCATGAAAAATGTCCAGGGAAATCTAGATGTATGGCAGCCCATGTTGGCAGTGCTTGGTTTTCCCCCCTGATTTTCCAAAAAATAAATAAAAAATAGCTTTAGGTTATTTTGCCAATAAAGCTCAACAACTTTGCTCAAAAAAGCTCAGTAACTTTTCTGTCCAGATTCTCACTGTTTGAAATATGGCAACCCTACGTAACACAAAATGCCTTGGGGGTGAGATGGCTGTAAATCAAACTGTGAAAAGATTGAAATTCCCTTTTCTGTGCTACTATTTTTATTATTATTATTAATTCCTCCCTTCCTCCAAGGAGCTCAGGGTGCGATTCATGATGCCCCTTTGAATTTATTTCCCATAAAAAATGTTGAATAGGTTAGGCCAAGCTTCCTCAAACTTGGCCCTCCAGATGTTTTTGACCTACAACTCCCATGATCCTTAGCTAGCGGGACCAGTGGTCAGGGATGATGGAAATTGTAGTCTCAAAACATCTGGAGGGCCGAGTTTGAGGAAGCCTGGGTTGGGCTGAGAGACCAAGTGGCTGAGCTTTTATGACTGAGTGGGTTTTTGACCTTCATAGAAACATAGAGAACCATTATTGTGAGTCAGACCATTGGTCCATCTAGATCTATATTGTCTACACTGGTTGGCAGCAGCTCTCCAGGGTTATATAATATAATAATAATAATAATAATTTATTATTTATACCCCGCCCATCTGCTGAGTTTCCCCAGCCACTCTGGGCGGCTCCCAGTCAAGTGTTAAAAACAGTACAGCGTTAAATATTAAAAACTTCCCTGAACAGGGCTGCCTTAAGATGTCTTCTGAATGTCAGGCAGTTGTCTATGTCTTTGACATCTGATGGGAGGGCGTTCCACAGGGCAGGCACCACTACCGAGAAGGCCCTCTGCCTGGTTCCCTGTGGCCTCACTTCTCGCAATGAGGGAACTGCCAGAAGGCCCTCGGTGCTGGATCTCAGTGTCCGGGCTGAACGATGGGGGTGGAGACGCTCCTTCAGGTATACAGGACCCAGCCCTACCTGGAGATGCTATGGATTGAACCTGGAACCTTCTGTGTTCAAAGCAGATGTTCTACCATTGGGCCGTTGCTTTTGTACCAGTTCAGTTCTCTCATATTGTGTCACCATTCCTATGGAAAATAAACTCCCCCCCTTTTTTTTTGAGGACCCTAAGTTCTCCTTAATAATCCAGGGGTGGCGAGCCTCTGCCCCTCCAACTGTTCTTGGACTACAACTCCCATCAGTCTTAGACAGCATCAAGGATGATGGGAATTGTAGACCAACATCTGGAGGATCACAAATTCCCAACCTTTGCTATAACCACTCACTTCCTGTCTCACAGTTCCTCATGGTAGACACACAGCAACTTTTCCATCAAGGTCTGGCCGCAAAACCATCACTGAATATTTCCATGGCCTTTATATAATATTCAAAGTGAATGCCTTTTCCCTTTCCCCCCTGTTTATTTTGGGGCACACTACCCCATCTATGAACTTTAGAATCCTTGTAAACTTTAAAATTCTGCTTCCACTTACAGATAAAAACAACGTTGTTTAATGCTGGTGTTCAAGGTACATTAACTTTGTCTGCTAAAGATCTTCTTGCCTGTTGCTGTGGTGTTCAAAAGGAAAAAAAGAAAAAAATTCCCAGTGTTTATATTATAGAGATATCCCTGGAGCAATCTATTTTTAAAGATTGGTTTGCGATTAGCTCCTTGGGAAGGGAGAAAGTGGCTGATTTGTAATTGTTACCCTTCAGACATGTTACAGTACCTTCTCTTTCTCCCACTCAAAACTTCTGTTTCAGATACCTCTAGACCACCCATTTGGAAAAGACCTCAAGGGATTTGCTCCAGGGTACTGAACTGAGTGGTTTGAATAAGGTTGCAAATCCTTGCTCAGGCAGGAAGGTCACTAGGTGGTAGTTCTCATGAAAACCCTAAACAGAACAGAACAAAACATTGGCATGTTTTTTTGGTATGCTAGGCAGCCAAGTGCCAAAAGAAATGAATAAGAGCAGGCCCAGGAGATGATGAATCAATTGGAATCGGTTGTGAGTCCATCTTAAATTGTATGAAGGAGCTGAACCAGGTAGCGTTATGCAAGCGCTACAGAAGGTGGTGAATTTTGCCATCAAAATGCAGGAAACCCAGGCAAGGAAATAATGAAATATTCAGCTGCTATTTACGGAATTGATTTGAAGATCAAGAAGTTACGAGCAGCTAGATGAAAAGGATTAAGTAGGAAGCGTGAATGGAGAGATACTATGGTGCAGAATTAAATTGGCGTTTCAGCTGTTCAATACTTTATGCGGATTTTATGAACAAGGAAGGGAAGGATACGGGCATGCAGATACGGTAGAGCCTTTGCTTTTCATAGTAGGGGGTGGTAGTTCCTTCCAATGGGGGTGCGTGGCATGGGGCGCATGGCATTTCCCTCCCCACCACCCATCAACTTTTGTATGTGCTCCCTTGGGCTTTTGTTTCTGCATCTTGAGACCCAGCAAGGAAGTGACCTTCTAAATCACCCGCTAACCTCTCCCCACCATAAGAATGCAGGAAGATGTGTGGGCTGCTTCTCTTGCTCTTATTGCAGTGTTTGATGCAGCTGAATGAGGCGGCCCCTTGCTTTTCACTGTCTTTTGTGGGTAGGGAGACCAGGTAAAAAGAGAACAGGGCTCTGCGCTACACAACTGTTATAGGAGCTGGAGCCCTGCCCTCCTTTTCACCTGCTCACCCTACTTGGCAGGGGCGAGGAACCTTTGGCTCTCCAGCTGTTGCTGAACTACAACTCCCATCATCCCTGGTCATTGCTAGGGCTGGTGGGAGTTGTAGTTCAGTAACATTTGAACATCTGGTGGGCCAAAGGATTCTCACACCTGCTAGAGAGAGACCCGCAGAGTTGTGCATCTCTGCCTCTGTTTAGTTTTCCTGCCTCCAGATCTGTGAGCATTGGTGGATATATGTGTGTGTGCGCACACACACGTGCACTCTTAAGGTAAAGGGACCCCTGACCATTAGGTCCAGTCGTGGCCGACTCTGGGTTGTGGCGCTCATCTTGCTTTACTGGCCGAGGGAGCCGGCGTACAGCTTCCAGGTCATGTGGCCAGCATGACTAAGCCGCTTCTGGCGAACCAGAGCAGCACACGGAAACACCGTTTACCTTCCCGCCGGAGTGGTACCTCTTTATCTACTTGCACTTTGACGTGCTTTCGAACTGCTAGGTTGGCAGGAGCAGGGACCGAGCAACGGGAGCTCACCCCATCGCAGGGATTCGAACCGCCGACCTTCTGATCGGCAAGTCCTAGGCTCTATGGTTTAACCCACAGCGCCACCCGCGTCCCTTGCGTGCACTCTTACATGGGAGTAAATTGCACTGAGCACATTGGGACTTTCTGTTGCATATAGGAGTTCATTGCACACAATGTAAACTAGGTTAGGCTATTAGTCTACTTAGGCCAGTATTTTCTGTCCCAGGGATGGAGAACTTGTAGTCCTCCAGTGGGTGCTGGAGCAGCTCCTCTCAGTCCCACCAAGCTTGGCCAATGGTCAGGGTCAGGGATAATGGACGTTATAGTCCAACAACCTTGGAGGGCCACAGGTTCCATACCCCAGCCTACCCTTACTAGCGGTGACTGTTCAAAGTCTCAGACAGATGTCTTTTCTAGTTGTCTGATACCCAAGTCTTTTCATTGGAGATGTCAGAGTTTGAATCAGGGATCTCCAGTGTGCTCTACAATCCCTTCCCAAATCAGATTTAGGAGTAATTTCCTCAGTGTTTTGGTAGGACCTTCTCTACTACCACCACCGTCCTTCTTCCTGAAGCCTTGATTCAAGTTAGCTTCCAGATTGTTTTACACAATGCATTTGTTCCCACTATGTATGAAGGGAGGAATCATGATCCTCCCTCCCACAGACCCCAAACCCAACTTCTGTTCATTTGGACAAAGGTTTAAGCAAACCCAAGACACAATTATTTGGATGGAGCCAGACACATTCAGTGGCTCACAATGGGAAAATAGCAATTAAAAAACACTACATATACTTAACAATGTACCGTCAAATACTTTATCTAATCAAATCAAATAGGGGAAGGAACAGAAAAAAATAAAAAAGCAGCAACAAGAAGTTAATAAAATAATCATAATAAAATATCAGAACCAGTAAGAATCTGGAAATAGATTGTGAGTATTGAACATCAGTATTGATGAGAGCCAGTGTGGTGTAGTGGTTAAGAGCAATAGACTCGTAATCTGGGGAACTGGGTTCACGTCTCTGCTCCTCCATATGTAGATGCTGGGTGACCTTGGGCCAGTCACACTTCTCCAAAGTCTCTCAGCCTCACTCACCTCACAGAGTGTTTGTTGTGGGGGAGGAAGGGAAAGGAGAATGTTAGCTGCTTTGAGACTCCTTAGGGTAGTGATAAAGCGGGATATCAAATCCAAACTACTACTACTACTACTACTACTACTACTATTCTTCTTCTTCTTCTTCTTCTTCTTCTTCTTCTTCTTCTTCTTCTTCTTCTTCTTCTTCTTCTTCTTTTGCTTCACTAAAAAAGGCCCTTAACTTGGCCCCTAAAACTTAGCAGAGAAAGGTGCAGATGAACCTCTCCAAGGAGAGTCTTCCATATGTGGGTCACCACCACCAAAAAGGCCCTTTTCTGTAGTTGCCACCTGCCTAACTTTTTCAGGCAGAGGCAGCCTGTGCAGTAGTGCAGTTAGGTAATTATAGACTCTGGGCAGCCCATTAAGATTTTAATGTCCATAAAGGTGGTAAAGGCAGCTCTGTTGCATTTGAGAGCTGTCCTGCTCACCCTGCTGAGTGAGGCCCTGGAATCGGGGGTGGGGTGGAGGGGCAGACTGCCCCGGGTGTCTTTGCTGAGGGGGGTGACATTTGGCAGTTGTGGGTCGGCGGCACGCCAAATGTCTGCCATCGGCGGTTCGCTCTACCCTGTGGGCGGCTCTCTCTGCCCTCGGCTGCAGGGGGCGCTAATCCATGCCTGGGAGGGCACCCTCCATGCCCCAAGCCCCCTTCAGGAGTGTGCCCGCCTTGGGCAGCGTGGGCATATGCTCCGCCACTGCCTGGAATCCTGCCCTCAGTGTGTTTGGATGTAGACACAAATGAGAAGGGGAATGAATGAAACCTACCGATATCAATAATTGTACCACTTGGAGTGGCATGCATTACAAATAGATGCCGTTCACAGGCACCTGCAGCCAGCCCTCTCAGCTGTATTTTCTTTTGGAGTGATTCAGCAGCTAATATTCCAACTGGGCATTTTTTACTCCCCCCCCCCCTCACTGTTGTATGAAGTCATGCCGTTAATCAACAGGAACTAAACACAAAATGGGTATGAGACTCGTTTCTCTCAGTGCTGCCATTCCTGCAGATGAATTAAAGTTCTGGGTAAGGATCTCTAGAGGTCACTTTTGGCTAAACGTGAACAATCATTAGTTATGAGAGCTGGGCTCGGCCAGTTGCCAGCTGTACTTTAGATTTTTCTGCATTATGAGCTAAAGGGATAAAGCCAAGATTGGTCTCTTTCTGTCGTGAATGTTGCTTCTGTTCTCCTCCTGGCTTTTACTTTCCGGCTAATGACAGATGTGTCCTGGTCTTTCTGATCAAGGCTAGGGCATGTTGGGCTGGTGAATTCCAGACTGGAGTAGAGAACCTGTGGTGGTCCACATGTTGCTGGGCCAATGGTCAGGGATGATAGGAGTTGTTGTCCAGAAACACCTGGAGACCCTGGTACAGAGCAACTTGGGCCTCCAATCTGAGCATGCATGCGAATTAGTGCATATAATAATTAGCATAAAGTGAGCGTTCTTATTCCCAAACCCTCAATCTTTACTCAGGTGAAAATAGGGACATTATCCCAGTATTAATACCTGCTGCCCTGTGGGATGTCTTCAGGAGAAGAAAAGGCAAGTCTTGGCAACTCCTTCAGCCAAGCTGGTGCCAGATATTTTGCTCTGCTTTCCTTTGGAGACCACACCAGTGAGGCCAAGAGGGGGGTCTTGTCACCTGGGCAGCCTAGGAGCTCCATACAGGCTTGTGCCCTGGGGAGGTCCTTCGCTACTACTACTACTACTACTACTACTAATAATAATAATAATAATAATAATAATAAATGTTATTTATACCCCACCCTCCCCAGCCAAGACCGGGCTCAGGGCAGCTAACACCTGATATAAAAACAAATTGATTGAAATACAACTTAAAAACAAGATTAAAATACAACATTAAAACATTAAAATATAGCCTCATTTCAATGGAGACTCAAATCAAAAACTTTTGGTGGGATGAAAACGTCAAGTCTTCACCAAGGCTAACTTTCCAGACTGGTCCTACATAGGCCAGAAAAAAGCCAGGGAAGTTCCCAAATAGGAGTTCCATCCCAGGAGGGGAAAGGAAAAAAAGGAAGAGGGGGAGGGAATCAAACTGTTTCCAAGCCGAAGGCTAGGTGGAACAACTATGTCTTACAGGCCCTGCGTAAAGAAATCAGATCCTGCAGGGCCCTGGTCTCATGAGGCAGAGCGTTCCACCAGCCCGGAGCCAGTGTTGAAAAGGCCCTGGCTCTGGCTGAGGCTAATCTAACTTCCTTAGGACCCGGGACCACTAGGGTGTTGCTATTTATAGACCTTAAGGTCCTTCATAGGGCATACCGGGAGAGGCGATCCCGTAGGTAAGAGGGTCCTAGGCTGTGACAGAGTGGTTTAACTTCACCCCCAGAGGCACACTCCATTGTCTCTCAAGACAGATGGATGCCAAAGGATCACTGACCAAAAGCCACATCCTGACATCACACAAAGTTCTTCTCCACCTGCCTTTCAGCATGTTCGTGCTCTAGATTCCCTCAGTTCAACCGTCAGGTCACATCCATACATTTAATGTACATGCATACCACTTCAACAGTCGTGAAAATCCTGGGAACTGTAGTTTACTCCCCCACAGAGCAACCATCCCCTTCACCCTTAGCAAACTATATCTCGCAGAATGATTTGGGGGAAGCCATGACTGTTGAGGTAGTATACCAGTGCTTTGAATGTTTGGTGCAGTTGTGAGCATAGTTGCAGGATGAATCCCTTCTGTTTTGCTCTACTTCAGCCATGTGCTGCTTGGACTGGTCCAGTTTATTTGTTTTTTCCTCTCCCCCTACCCCCTCTCTGTGTGCCTAACACCAGGCTGATGAAACAAACTCTTTCTCAGCCCTTCATGGATTTTGCGGAACTCATCATGTGTATTTTTTCTTCAGATACATCCATGGAGCCACATGAAATTGGTGACAGCTTTACACCATTATTTCAAGATTCATAGCTGAAGGTTCTCAGTGAGAGAGAGCTGTCCAAATCTTTCTAGCACACAGAATGCTGTTTCCTGGCATATTTATTGCAGCAAAGCGAATTTGTGTCCCAAAGATAAATATAGCGTTATCAGCAACAGCTGTCTCTCATTTTTATTTGTTTTTATATTTGACTATAAGTTCAATTCTCTAAAAACACCCAGAGCTGTAAATCCTATGACACGAGGCCCTGTGATTTAGTAGCTTGGGGTGTTTAGGGGCTGTGATTTAGGGAACACATTTATGGTACACGAGACAATTAAATAATGTGCCATACTGCCACCCTCTGGAATATACAAAAAAACAAAAAACCCCAAAACCTGAGGTGGAAGGTCATTATTTCATCCTGTCTGTGGCTATTTGGTTCCTCAAGACAGGGAATGCTTCAACATCTGTTCTTCTGCACATCTGTATAGGTGCAATGACTTTTGCCCACCCACATTGGCGATAAACCTATCAAAATGTAAACACATTGTGGACATGAAGATGGACTGAAGTAGGATACAGAAGGCCAAGAACAGGGCAGTATTTTTATCACCATTAAGCTTCCTACTATTGCTGTAGACAGTTTTGCAGCAGCGGCTAACTTTCATCGAGACTGGTAGGAGGAGCCAGAGCTGACGATAGGTGGAGCCAGAGTGAATGACAGGCAGAGCCATCTCATTCCAGTTTTCTTCCCATCTTCCTCCCTACTGAGTTCTACAAGGGAGAACAAGGGCTGGCTCAAGACATTTTGGCACCCAAGGTGAACCACAAAATGGCGTCCCCACTTAACGGTTTACCTTTAAATGTGAACTGAACCTAATTTCTACCCCATCCCTCCACAAACTAAAAGCCCTATCCACAGAAGTGCCCGTGATATTTCTGATGCAGTGTATCTAACCCACGTGTCTAAACTCTTGAAGCACTGAGCTGTCTCTCCTTACCCACATGAGATTAGCTGTTATGATGCTTTGCAACCAGTCCTTGAATGCACTAGCCTTGGCTGAGAGGTTTAATCCTGGAGGGAGTCGGAGGACTTAACACGTCCCGTGAGAAATCTAGTATCATCCACTCAGTGGAAGGGTTGGGTTTGTTTTCAAATATTTTCCATCAGTTGTATCCTTGGCAATGACACACAAAAGGGATCCTCTCCTTTTTGGAAGTGACCTATACAACACACAAAGCTATCTAATGTACAATCCCATCCTAATCCTGTACACCTGTGACCCAAAGATTCCAGTAACAGCGGTACCTCGGGTTAAGTACTTAATTCGTTCCGGAGGTCCGTACTTAACCTGAAACTGTTCTTAACCTGAAGCACCACTTTAGCTAATGGGGCCTCCTGCTGCTGCCACGCCGCCGGAGCACGATTTCTGTTCTCAACCTGAAGCAAAGTTCTTAACCTGAATCACTATTTCTGGGTTAGCGGAGTATGTAACCTGAAGCGTATGTAACCTGAGCTACCACTGTACTCCTATTTACCAGGGACAGCTCCCAGTGCAAAAAGCAAAAATATAACACTGTCCCTTTTCCTTTCTGATTTTTTAATTTATTTTGGGGGTTGCCTTATTGAAATTTTGTTAGGGTGAGTTGCTGGAGGTGTCTGTCTTGAATTCAGCTCCCTCCATAGAAGTTAAATCTACAGGCGCACTTTTTCTTTAGTGCACATGCGTCTAAGCGCTTGCACATAAACAGCAAGACATCACACAATGCACAGCATGCCACAACCAGTAACTGTGGAGGAAGATTCAGGTAGTTGTGTTGGTCTGACACAGTCAAAATAAATAAAAAATTGTCCAGTAGCACCTTAGAGACCAACTAAGTTTGCTCTGGGTATAAGCTTTTGTGTGCATGCACACTTCTTCAGACACACTGAAACAGAAGTCACCAGACCCTTAGATATAGTGGGAGGGTGAGGTGGGGTATTTCTCAGGAGGGTAGTGGGAGATGACTCAATGGGTATGGTAAAGCTGTTGACGACGGTTAATGACTGCAATTAGTCCTACGGGAAAAAGCAAGGGGTAGTATGCAGATGGTCAAAAATAGCTTTAGCATATGTAACGAGACAAGAATCCAATTCAGACCAGGTCTCTCCATAGTTTTCAGTTTAGTAATAAGTTGTAATTCAGCAACTTCTTCAAATCTATAGATAGAAAAACCCCACTCCACCCTCCGGCTATATATAAGGGTCTGGTGACTTCTGTTTCAGTGTATCTGAAGAAGTGTGCAAGCACACGAAAGCTTTTACCCAGAACAAACTTAGTTGATCTCTTAGGTGCTACTGGACAATTTTCTATTTAATTCAACTGTGAAGGAAGAGTGAGTGATGCCACGATGAACAACCAATTCCTCGCAAGTGCAGAACAGGTGTTGTGTGGCAACTGTGAACAAAATGCCTTTCTGTTGCCATCAGGGCACCGAATTTACTAATAAAGGGTGGCGATTTGTCTAAAACCTTTCCAGGATCTTCAAAACCAAGCAGCAGATGACAAATTCTGAAAAGATCCCTACAAATCAGCAATCTCTGGAACAATCCATACTATGGTGAAAGCAGAAAACAGTGAAAAAAGTTAAACAGGTCACAGTCAAAGGTAACAGAACACAGTGAAGTTGCTATCCAAAAGCTCTGGGGAAATAAAATAGTTTTTACTTGCTTCCTAAATGCCATTTTATATCCCAAGTGGATATTTCTGGGGAGGGTAGGTATCCTGTGCTGCACCTGATGAGAAATATTTCTCTGACACGCAGCCAAGCGACATTTTGCTTCCTTCTGTTTATGTCAGTATTCAGAATGCAGGAAACAACATTCATGGTGGTAAAACAAATGGTATTGCTCAATATTACCCTTGAAGAGATGTATACATTGGAGCCTATTCAGCTGAAAACTAAATTTTACTGCAGGATTCTGCAGGGAAAAGGGGTTCTCTCCATGCAAGGAAATTGGTTTTTCCTCTATTTTTCACAATGCACCAATAAGAGAACCCAAAGGAATGTAGAATTCTATCCGTTGCATTAACTTATAGATTTCTGTCCCCAGAAACATCCATCCAACCCCCGTTCTCTTTCATTTGATACTGGCTTCCTCTGCAGCTTCATTTCCCTGCCTCCCTGTGTAATGTATAACCAAGTAGATAAGAAATAATAGTAGTCTGGCTTTTAGCTTCCTCTTTCCACATAAATATTTTTTGGTTTGGTTTGGTTTTTTGCTCGGTTTTCTTGAGCTCCATCTGCACTATATATCTTAAGCACTATTATAACCCTTTAAGCAGCCATGGCTTCTCCCCAAAGTATCCTAGAGCTATAATAATAATAATAATAATAATAATAATAATAATAATAATAATAATAATAATAATAATTTATTTATACCCCACCCATCTGGCTGGGTTTCCCCTGCCACTCAAAATATTAAAATACAATAATTCATCAAATATTAGAAGCTTCCCTAAACAGGGCTGCCTTCAGATGTCTTCTAAAAGTCCGATAGTTGTTTATTTCCATGACATCTGGTGGGAGGGCGTACCACAGGGTAGGTGCCACTACCGAGAAGGCCCTCTGCCTGGTTCCCTGTAACCTCGCTTCTCTCAGTGAGGGAACCGCCAGAAGGCCCTTGGCGCTGGACCTCAGTGCCCAGGCTGGACGATGGGGGTGGAGACGCTCCTTCAGGTATACTGGGCTGAGACTGTTTAGGGCTTTAAAGGTCATCGCCAACACTTTGAATTGTGCCCAGAAACATACTGGCAGCCAAGGTAGGTCTTTCAGGACTGGTGTTATGTGGTCTCGGCAGCCACTCCCAGTCACCAGTAATTAGTTAAAGATGCTTGGAGTTGTTAAGAGGACCCTTTGTCCTCACAGAGCTGCAGTTCCCAGAGTTCCCTGGGACTGATTATTAAACCACTCCGGGAATTGTAGCTCTGTGAAGGGAATACGGGTCCCCTAACAACTCTCAGAACCTTGAACAAACTACAGCTCCCAATATTCTTTGGGGAGCAAGCCATGACTGTTTAAAAATGATATCACCGTGCTTTGAATGTATAATGCAGGTGTCACATTCCTCTTCTTTGTCAGGATCGCATCCCTCCCCACTTACAAAGCATAAGAAGATTGGAGGGGCACCAAATTGCTGGAGGGGAGTTCTGCTCCTTGCTTTCCAAAACCGACTTGAGTTACAAGTTATTCTTCTAGAGTTCTAAAGAGCTCTTCTTGAGTTCTAAAGATATTTGAAAAGTTCACTTAGTGATGATAAAGCCTTTCTAGATTTCCCAGAGACCAGCATACAATATTCTAGTATCAGAGACAGTATGCTACTGAATACCAGTTGCAACTGATCACAAGTGGGAGAGAACTGTTGCCCCTGCCCTGCTTTTAGGGTTGGGGGTGCAGATTAGGGGGTTTTTTTCTTTCCCATTTTAATGAGAAACTACCAAATTCACTCTTCTTGAACCAATGCGCAAAGTGAAACGTGAACTATCCTTTGAAATTTGCACTCCTCCAAATTTTGCAATGCAGTTCTCTGACCAAGCAGTGTGTACCAACATGCATATACAGTCTTGCCTCTGGTTACAGATGCTTCAGGTTGTGTTTTTTCGAGTTACGGACTGCCAAAACCCAGAAGTACTGGAACGGGTTACTTCCTGGTTTCGGCGGTCACGCATGTGCAGAAGCACTAAATCGTGCTTTGAACATGCGCAGAAGCGCCGAATCGCAACCCGCGCATGCGCAGATGCGCTGCTGCGGGTTGTGAATATGCATCCCGCACGGATCACGTTCACAACCCAAGCGTCCCCTGTACAGTGGTACCTCCGTTTAAGAACAGCCCTGTTTACGAACTATTCGGTATAAGAACTCCGCAAAACCTGAAGTAGTACAGTGGTGCCTCGCAAGACGAAATTAATTCGTTCCGCGAGTTTTGTTGTCTTGCGATTTTTTTCGTCTTGCGAAGCACGGTGTCGGGAAAGTTTTGGAAAAGCTTCAAAAATCACCAAAGTCTTTAAAAACCTCAAAAAAGGCTACCACACCGCGTGCTATGAGTTGCTCCTCGAAGTCAAGTCGCAACTGTATTAACGGTGTTAAGAAAAAGGAAACAAACTTGCAAGACGTTTCCGTCTTGCGAAGCAAGCCCATAGGGGAAATCGTCTTGCGAAGCAGCTCAAAAAACAAAAAACCCTTTCGTCTAGCGAGTTTTTTGTCTTGCGAGGCATTCGTCTTGCGAGGTACCACTGTATCCCGGTTAGCAAACTTTACCTTAGTCTATGAATGGAAGCCGGACGGTGGAAGGGCACTGGTGGTGGGAGGCCTCATTAGGGAAAGTGCACCTTGGTTTAAGAATGGATTTGGTTTAAGAATGGACTTCCGGAACGGATTAAGTTTGTAAACCGAGGTACCACTGTACATACAAAAATGCCTAAGATTATGGAGAATTGCTTGCAGGAATGAGTACAGACGCTGAAAGCATACAATGGTGTGTTCAATAGGAGAAACGCACACTAAAATGCTGACAAATTTTCATGAGGAGCTTTGTGTTGCTTTTTAACTGCAAGTGGCTGTGGAAATATGAAGAACTGAATTTAAGATGGAAAAGTGAGAAACTGGAAGAAACTGAAATTGAAACATTTCTCCACCTCTACCTCCTTTTGGACTTCCCAGAGACATCTGCTTAGCCAGTTATGGGACACAATGTACTGAACTAGATAGACTTTTACTCTGATCTGGCAGGGCTCTTTTTATTTATTTATATTTTATTCATTAAAAAATAAGTATAAATCATGTAAAATATATCAATGCAGAGCAGAAAATATCATAAAACAATACAAATGTTCTTAATGTTGTTGTTTTTCTTAAATTCTACAAAAGATCCTGGACAGTAGATGTTTCTTCAACATCATCCTTTTATTTGCGTGCCTGAAGTCGTTCCAAAAACATCAGATGAACGATAATAAATATAACAGTTCAAAAAGCATAATCGGAACAATTACAAGTAGCCATATCAGTAGGTAAATAAATGAAAACTATTGATCAATCCATGAAACAAATAAAACTGACCTAATCCAACTGCTTAAAATAAATCAGGAGACAAAGCCTTTCACAGAAATAAAAATGCAATATCGATCGATTTAATAAATATCTGTACCGCCCTCTGACAATAAAACTCTTCCTAAGGCGGTTCACATAAAATTCAACCATCAATATGTCAGCCTTTGCAATTTTCCTGTGCGGAAGGTTCGAACAAGAGGCAGGTAGAACTCAAGGTGAGGAAATTAGTACCCAGGGAAAAAAGAAAGTACAGAAATCATAGTTTAAAAGTAAAGGAACTCAAAAGGTTCAAGGTGTTACAAAGCTGTTAGCTAGTCCCCCCTATCACCACATAGTTTTATTGACCCATGCCTAAAAGCCTGAGGGCATCTCCTATAGACAGGGCATCTTCATAAGCCCACCCCGCAAATTATATTTAAAAAGGACTAAGGAGGCCAAAAATCTTACAGTATAGGGTGAGGAATTCCCCCTTGTAAGACCATCAAAATTTAAACTGGAAAATGCAGAGTTATTCTGGTTATTTGATGTGACTAACTCTCGGATTGTACACTTTCAGTTGCGGGCAGAACCTGTGACCCTCCCAACATTGTTGGACTCCAACTCCCATCATCCTCAACCAGCTTGGTCAGGGATGATGGGAACTGTGATCCCACAATAACTTGAATGCCACTGGTTTTCTGCTGGTTCTGGAGGCGGGAATCCTGTGCAGGCTGGGATCCCTCAGGTTCAGCATCCGAGTCCAAATCCCAGGCCATCACAGGCAGGGACAGAGAGAAATGTAAGACTGCTGAGGGGTGTGGCTTAGGGAGATAGGGTGTGGCCAAAGAGGGGGTGTGGCCTGGGGTGAGTCCCAAGGGCCAGCCAGAGAGACCTGGGGATCAAGTTTGGCCCCCAAGTGTGAAGTCCTCCCCACCTTATGTAATAAAATAAGTTAGGGGGTGAAGGCTGAATCCCAGACAGAAAGGCAGCACAAGCTTCTTTTCCTGTTCCGCATTAGAGAAGCACCTGAAAGTGGAAAGAAAACACATCTTTAGCAAAAGCTAGCAGGGAGCCTGTGTACAAGCATTTGCATACAAGGCCAAACCGATCTGCGCTCCCCAGAGGAAACCTGTGGTTCTCCACAATTAAGCTGAACGTAGTAGCTAGAAGCTGCTCTGCTCCCTTGAGCAACTTTCCTCCCACTTCTTCTCTTGTCTTCGAGGAGAGTAAGCAACTGTGGGGATTTCAGAGATGCTGGGTTAAGGGAATCAGGAAAGGAAAAAACCAGGAAATAATCTTGAGGCAGTCTAAAGAGTAACAAATTAATTATGGCATAAGCTTTCCGCAGATGCATGAAGTGAAATCCTGAACTGACAGGTTTACATAGGTGTAAATGAGAGAGGTGAGCGTAGTGGTTGGGATTTAATGGTAATGAAATGCAAAAAGTTTGTGACAATCCAATTATAGGAGTTATATGCAAAATAAGCACAGTGACCCTTCGCAACAGCAGTAATTGGTGATGACATAATCGCCTTAACATTGCTAAGTAAATCAACGGCTTTAATAGGACAAGAAACCATGGTCTCCATTCATCCCCCAAACAGGTATAACTGAACTTCTTGTTAAGTTGTAATACAGCAGCTTGATCACAATTTGATAAAGTGTAATTTGGTGACTAGTTGTTTCTTTAAGCTATTAGATTTATATCTGGGTGTCAGGAACCAGCATCAAAGCCCCAGTAGGAAACCTACTGTCAGTCCTTGCAGCTGTTTACCTTCTTGCTATCATTCTAAAACATTGGTATAAGAATGTAGTAGCAAACTCCCATAGTCCCCTGGGCTTTTGTGTCCCTTCACACTATTACTCAGGGTATTGGTGTGGCTGATAAAGGGAAGGAGAGGAAAATGTTGTGCTGGGTGAGGCTGATGGGAAGTGTAGTCCAACACATCTGAAGGAGACCAAGTTGGTGAATAATAATAATAATAATAATAATAATAATAATAATAATAATAATAATAATTTATTATTTATACCCCGCCCATCTGGCCGAGTTTCCCCAGCCACTCTGGGCGGCTTCCAATCAAGTGTGAAAAACAATACAGCTTTAAATATTAAAAACTTCCCTAAACAGGGCTGCCTTCAGATGTCTTTTAAAGATAAGACAGCTGCTTATTTCCTTCACATCTGAAGGGAGGGTGTTCCACAGGGTGGGCGCCACTACCGAGAAGGCCCTCTGTCTGGTTCCCTGTAAAGGTGAAGGTTGTTTAGGGTTTTAAAGACCAAAAAGCACTTTGAATTGAGCCTGAAAACAAACTGGAAGCTGGTGGAGATCTTCCAAGACTGGTCAAATATGTTCATGGCCCTTGGTCCTTTGTTCTGCACCTGTTGAAGTTTCTGGGTGCTTTCAAACTCAGGGTTCTTTGGAGCCAACCCTTGATAGCCCAAGTCCTAAACATTCCTACTTGGAAGTAACTACCACAATGTTCAGTGGGACTTTCTTCCTTCTTAGTCGGCTGAGAGTTGCGGCATATGAATAGCCGTTATCTTCACTTAGAGCTATGTGGGCTTATGGCCAAGAATTCATTAGTGCTGTATTAACTAGAGATGAATTAAACTCTAAAGAATTTGTGCCTTTAAAAAGAAAAGAAAGGAAGGAAAATGCTCAACGGATAAAATTAGACCTTGGAATGAAACTCTGTTTTGGATAAGAACAGTTCAACCTCTTTTTATTTTTTATTTTTATAATGTCAGGATTTAGAACTGCTCTTTGAGTAATTCCCAGAGAGGTAGCTATGATAATCTGTTGCAGGGAAGAGTGGGTGGGGAAAGTCTTGTGGCATCTTAAAAGACTCCACAGTGTTCCATTGGCACTATGATTTATGATTGTGCCAAGGAAATGTTAGCCACATGCCCTCCCCAAATCTGCTCTGGAGACTTGGTGGAAAACCCAGAGTGTAACTGGGAGAAACTGGGAGGGATGAGAGAGCTAACAGAATGACTGACTTAAAACTACTTTGCATACAATCCTAATAAATTTACTATGGCATAAGCTTTCATGGAGCCAGAGTCCACTTCAGTAGATGCACTAAATTTCATGTGTATGATGAAGAGGACTCTGGTTCACAAAACCTTGTGCCATAATAAATGTCTTCATTTTTTAGGTCTGCAAAGATGCTGGTGGGTGCCTGCCCTTGGCATCATGTTGCACGGACCCTGCAAAAGTTGCACTTATTTCTGAGTACAATTCAAAGTTTTGGGGATTACCTTGAAAGCCCTGGATGTCTTAAGTCCAGAATACCATAGGGATCACTTCCTTTCATACCACCCTGCCCATTCCCTAAGATCAGAAGCAGAAACACTTCTCCATGTCCTGTCAAAGATGGAACCATGGCTGGGTGGGATTAGAGACAGGGCCTTTTTGGTGGCTGCATCCAGCTAATGCAGCAGCTTGCTCCATGATGTGTGACTGGCTCCATCCTCCCTCAGCATATTTGAAGGTTCTTTAATTCCAGCAATCTTCTATTTTATGAAGCAGACAATGCTTGGAGGGGCTGTTTTTTAAAAAAATACCAGCTGACTATGCCTCTTTTTTTGACTTGCTCATATGATATTGTAATTTTTAGATGATTGTTGTAATCTTCCTTGAGTGGTGCCACCCTAAATATATAGGGTGCCACAACACTTTACTGATTTTGCTCAGAATAATTGTAATTTTTTCTTCTTCTTCTGAAGGCCAACCCCCACCTGCCCTGCTTGCATGTTCCCACAAACTTGTAGGTTCCTACAAACTTTGGATCCTGTACATTAGAGATTGCTCTGCAGATGTTGTGGGACTCCTAGCTCCCATCTGCCTTGACCAGCATGGCTCTAAGCGGAGGAGAATGCAACATTCACACATGATACAGTCATTGATTTAAGCAAACATTTGCTCCACTGCTAGGGAGATGGGGTGGATCTGTTGTTTTGCCTAGCCTGAGTGTCTTGAGGCTTCACAATTAGTCCTGGTTTATTTTTCTCAGGGGGGAGGGCCTGTCGTTAATTCCGGCGTTTGAGGATATACCTCTCAGATGCTCACAGAGCAATTATCATGATGCAGAGATTAACTCATTGGTGCTCTGAGGAAGGCTCAGTGCCATTTAATGGAATGTTAATTGGTCTAATGGGTTTAATGTCAACAAGATCTAATGAATGCTTCTCTAATGAGCCCATTGTTTTTCAAGCCTGTTTTCAAAATGTACTTTATTAATAATAATCAAAACCATTCCGTCATCTAAGGCATAAAACAACACCAAAGCTATGAAAACTTCAGTATTCAGTGGGAGGAGGGGAGGTCAAAAATAGCAGCCCCAAAATAGAAGATCCAACTCCCATTTTAAAAAAAGAAACATAATTCGCAAGTCATGTGAGGATCAGGCACCTCAGGAGAAGTTGCACTATAAGGAATTTAAGGGGAGCCTTGCTAGCTCACTCCAGTGATGCCTAGTGTCATTTGGGATCGGTAGGCTGGCAGGCGGGACGCAGGTGGTGCTGTGGGTTAAACCACAGAGCTTAGGACTTGCCGATCAGAAGGTCGGCGGTTCGAATCCCCACAATGGGATGAGCTCCCATTGCTCAGTCCCTGCTCCTGTCAACCTAGCAGTTCGAAAGCACGTCAAAGTGCAAATAGATAAATAGGTATCACTCCAGTGGGAAGGTAAACGGCATTTCCGTGCGCTGCTCTGGTTCGCCAGAAGCGGCTTAGTCATGCTGGCCACATAACCCAGAAGCTGTACGCCGGCTCCCTCGGCCAATAAAGTGAGATGAGCGCCGCAACCCCAGAGTCGGCCACGACTGGACCTAATGGTCAGGGGTCCCTTTACCTTTACCTTTTAGGCTGGCAGGCAGACAGGTCAGCAGAAGGTGGAGTCAGAACCAATGGCAAGCAGGGTGACATGGGCCAGAAGTTGGCTTCACCTGCTGAGCAGCAGCCGGAAAGAGCAGAAGGCGAAGTGACTCCACCGGCTGTTGATCCGCCTTCTTGCTCCTGATGAGAACCAGCTGGCTCCAGCTTTCTTAAGCAGGGTTTCCAGGCTCCTTCAGTTGCTGGAAACAACATTTGTCCTTGTCCTGTGCTGCCAGCCACAGCAGAGCTCAGTGGAGGGAGAAGCCAGCCAGCCAGCCATGTTGCAGGGGGGTACTTGCCTGGAGGCAGAGTCTATATACAAGGTCCAGTCCAGTCCTAAGGTCGGGAATATCTCAATTCACGTAGTCAGATCATCTGGGGGTCAAGAAAGCCAAAGTCCAAGGTCATGAGAAGCAAGAAGCAGCAAGGTCTGGTCAGGAAGTACGAACGTGCCAACCTCTAGACCAGTGTTTCTCAACCTGTGGGTCCCCAGATGTTGCTGGACTACAGCTCCCATCATTCCTAGCCAGCATGACCAGTGGTCAGGGATGATGGGAGTTGTAGTCCAACAACATCTGGGGGGCAAACAGGTTGAGAACCGCTGCTCTAGACTGAGTGTAATTAAGAAGGCAGGCCTGCAGGGGCTGGCTGAGGGCAGGCTGAGGTTGGTGGTGCAGTGCCCCATTTTCCCAAATGAGCCAACCTCCACTAGATCACACCATAGGTCCATCTCATCCAGCATCCTATTCCATGTAGTTAGCCAACTAGATGCCCTCTGGGAAGCAAGGAATGAATGCCAGCCCTCTCTTGCTGCTTCCCTCCACAAGTGATGTTCAGAGTCGTACTGCCTCTAACAAGGAGGGCTTATTTAGCCATCAAGCTTCCGGAGCCCTGAACTCCACATCTGCCAGGGCTTGATCCTGCATTAGTTCTTTCTCCATCCATACATTGGTGCAGCTTGCTTCCCATTATCAGAACAGAAACAGGTAAGCAAAATGCCACCCATGAATCGTGGTGCCACAGGGTAGCCAAATGTCCTGAAGAGCAGTTGGAGAACTGTCCTGTGTTTGAAGGAGTCTTCTGCTTGGAAGACTGCCTAGTCCAAATCCAGATTGAAGATCAAATGCCCTAAGAAAGAAGCCAGGATGTAATAGCACCTGGACAAGGAGACTGAACAGGCGCCGAGGTCAGCTCGTCAACATCCGCCAACATCCACACAAATGCTGTCTTCACTCTGAACCTTTGCATTCAATGTGAAGGTGGATTGTGGATGTGTCTAGAATCCACTCCATGATCTGGAACCCTCTGTTACCAGGGTTCCTCATTCCTCACTTAGAATCCCCCTTCAAAGCTTAGTGCCAAATGCAGAAGGTCTGAAGTAGAGCTTATGTGCATGAGGACATTATGGGGCTGGGTTTGCATACCTTCTCCACTTGAAGCCCACATGTGTTTGCCCTGAATGTATGAACATGCTCAGGTTCTGGGTTCATGACTGAGACTGTGTGGAAATAAGGAACCTTTCACCACTTTTAACAAAAAAGGGCATAGAGCTACACCAGCTAAAATTAAACTTTGAGTCAGCAAGAGTAGATAATTTAACACGGAATCTTGAGGGAATAATCTGAAGAGTTTTGGTACCCTAGATATTAATTAGAACAGACCTTGGAAGCCAGCGAGAATTCTTCTTTGTTGATGAAAGACAATAAAGACCTGATATTTTATTCTGCCATCATTCTGCCGAAAAAGGATCAGAATGAGTAATTTGTGGGTCTCATCCAAATATTTTGGGATGTTTTTCACTTGCTTACATGGTACACACTCAGTGAGTCACAGCTGAACAAGCAAACTGATTTTGCTGAATAGCCTTGTGTTTGAGGTAGAACCACAGAATTGTAGAGTTGGGTAGGGACCCCAAGGATCATCTAGTCCAGCACCCAGACATGCAGGAATCTCTTCACATGGTCTCCCATCCAATTTGAAACCATACCAGACCCTGCTTAGCTTTACAAATGTGCTAGCAGTTTTATTGCTGCACCACTAGAGATCTGGCTCATGTGGTGTGAAAACTCAACCTGTAATCAAGACATCAAGTGTGGATTTATCTTTGGGAATGTTGAATTTGTTCTGATCCAGATGAGATGAAAAAAGATTTGGTTTCTGTGTGAAAGAAGAGGAGTTTGGACTTGATACCCCACCTTTCACTCCCCTTAAGGAGTCTCAAAGGAGCTAACAATCTCCTTTCCCTTCCTCCCCCACAACAAACACTTTGTAAGGTGAGTGAGGCTAAGAGACTTCAGAGAAGTGTGACTAGCCCAAGGTCACCCAGCAGCTGCATGTGGAGGAGCAGAGACGTGAACCCAGTTCCCCAGATTATGAGTCCACTGCTCTTAACTACTACACCACGCTGGCTAAATGAGAAACTAGCCTACCCCTACCCCTGACACTAAAAGGGACATGGGTGGCACTGTGGTCTAAACCACTGAGCCTAGGGCTTGCCGATCGGAAGGTCGGTGGTTCGAATCCCCACGACGGGGTGAGATCCCAGTGCTCAGTCCCTGCTCCTGCCAACCTAGCAATTCGAAAGCACGTCAAAGTGCAAGTAGATAAATAGGTACTGCTCTGGCGGAAAGGTAAACACTGTTTCTGTGCGCTGCTCTGGTTTGCCAGAAGTGGCTTAGTCATGCTGGCCACATGACCCAGAAGCTATACACCAGCTCCCTCGGCCAATAAAGCAAGATGAGCGTTCGTGACTGGACTTAACAGTCAGGGGTCCCTTTACCTTTACCTTTGCCCTTGACATGAGTGTTCACCGTCAGGCCTTCCAACTAATGCATGGAGGTATGAGGAAGATGTTCTCCAGGGCATGACAACATCAGAGGCATTGCTGGACATGTTCTATGGGCACCATTCTATGAAGGCACCTCTTTGCGGGCATCCTCTCCCCATGCCATTCTGGCCATTTCAGACACATCAGTGCAGCTCCATCTCATTGTGTGTGTGTGTGTGTGTGGTTATGATGGAATGGTTAGCAGAGAATCGCTGAATAAATGCGTGCCTGCAGAAGAAATATTTTAAATTAGATTAAATTTGGACTGTTACCTGTAGGCATGTCCTCATGCAGAGAGCATTTGCTGTTTGAGTTTTGCATACCTTCCAAGGGTCAGCTGCTCCTAAGAGCCACAAGCAGATGTTGACATTGTGCTTTCTTCTTCCTCTGACGTTTCATGATGGGTTAATTTGGTGTGGCTGAGAGTGGGGCACTCAGGACAGGACTTTTAGGCAGATTTGCAGGGTTCCTACTCAGCAGAGAGAGCAGGAGGGCACTCAGACACAATTTATCATCTTCGCCATACATGTTACTACACAAAGAGAGGCCCTTCAGACTCTCCAGTCATTACCTCGCGGCACCACCGTCGGTTGTCTTCCTGAGCTTTTTGCATGTGTGTCATGCTTCCTTCTGTCCTCTTCCTTCTGCGGTTCCTTAACCCAAGTTGAACTTTCTCCCACCAACAGGTTCTAGATGTGAATCAACCCCAGGATGCAACATGTCTCCCCAGCGCCAGCTCTGACAATGATGGCCACACAGACTGTGCCCCCTCCCCCTTATCAAGAAACCCAACAGGTGAGTGTGCTGTTAAACTCTTCCCCTCACCTCCTGCTGCCCCTTTAAAACATTCCAACAGCAACTTTTCAGCTTGTCAGCGGAGGAAAAGAGCAGAAAAAGTGGGGTGTGTCTCTCTCTCTGTGTGTACTGCATGCATGCATTTATTTACATGTATATTTGTGTCCTGCCATTCTGCTCTAAGCATAAGGCCTCCAGGATGCTGTCTTAATAAAATTAGTCACAGAAAAGGAGTATGTACACACACACACACACACACACACACAAATGCACATTTCTGAATTCTTATTCCAGGTAAGGAAGAAGCATTATAACACATTCCAGAATGGCAAAAGCACTCAAGGGGTGTGTGGCCTAGTGAGAGATGGTATGGCCGATGGGAAAGGGGTGTGGCCTGGAAATCATAGAATCACAGAGTTGGAAGGGAGCACGAGCGTCATCTAGTCCAACTTCCTGTAATGCAGGAATGCTTTGCCCAACATGGGGCCCAAACCCGCAACCCTGAGTCTCATGCTTTACTGATTGAGCTATTCCACTCATAGCATCCCCAGGACCTGATAGAGAGACCTTGAGGACTGGATGTAGGCTGTGGGACTCCTGTCTTAGGGTTGGCGGTGCGGCAGGAATAATTGCCTGCATTCTGATTGGATTTGGAACTGGGCATTGCATGGCATCACTTGGAAGCCATTCAATGCGAGAGCAGGGCTTCCTGTAAGAGTTCTGTGAGCCGGGAGGAAACCCAACGCCTACCACCAGCCACAATGCCTGAATAGACATTAAATCTGGCTTCCCCCAGTTTTGCCAAACTGGCCTCCTCCCAATTTTGCCACTTGCAAAGGGTTGGCAACTTTGTAGGAGGTTGGGATGGAACCAGACACTCGGCACTAGCATAAAATCTCTTTGTAACTCTATTACTGCCAAATGCCAAGTGAAACTGTACTAGGGAAAGGAGGAGGAGGTTATCATCTTGTGATTTGGAGCGAAGTGTATGTCAAGTATCGTCGCTCAGCGTCGAAGGAGTTCTGCTTTGCTTTTCTGGCTAGGTCTGCTGTTGTGAATGCCAATTGCCAAGTTCATCCAATAAAGGCAAAGTCCCTTCCCAGCACCAGCGCGAAATGGAGTGCTTAAGCGCTCTTTAAACAACACTCCACTTTTTCAGGAGTGTTGTGCTTATTCAGGAATTTCAGCAGGAGGAAATTCTCTTAATTTCAGAATGGTGCTTACCTACAAGGGTCCATGTCTGAATATAATAGTCCACCATCTTTTGTGTTTCTGTTCATAGCACAGGGTGGTGAAGAGATAAAAGGAAAACATGACCCACACATTTATTATCTACTTCCACAAGTGGATTAATGGGTAGGAGTTTTAGAAACCTTTCAATTACTTGAGAAACCAAATCTCATTCACCTTTGCAAGGGCTTGTTCATCTCTGTCACTTCTAAGTGTGCATTAAAAATAATAATAACATAGTTATATATCACATAAGAGACTGCAAAAGGCAATAGTTCTTTCTGATATTTTTGCACTCAAGAATATGCTGATGCCAAAGCTGGAGAATAAAAGATGTAGAATGCTTGTAAATAATATAGAAAAGTTAAGTGCAACTTTAATCCAAAATAAGAATATTAAGGTATAGTCAACATAGGCAAAATTATTGAAATACAAAAACAAATTGACTTGATCAGGTGGGTCAGTGCCTGATCAACAACCTAATAGGACCAATAGATGACAATGAAATTTGTTGAAAGCCAAACATATTTCAGCCCAGCTGCTCTTCTTGTTGTTAAAATGGTAAAACGGTGGGGGGGGGGGAATATATGTAACCTGGTCAGAGAGAATTCATCCAGTAGGTTAGTCTGCCTAGATGATGTGGTGAGCTAGCCAGCTTAGGGGATAAATTTTCAGGTTGTTAATATTCTAATGCGGTGCTTCAGTTTTCTATATTTTTTAGAGGTATCCTCTATATTTTATTCTTACCGAGCTTCGTTTTTTATTTCAGTAAGTGAAGTGATATTCATGACCCCCATAAGACCATTGAAAATATTAGATTCTATCTCTCTGACATTAACCCGGAAGTAACTGCAAGGGTCGCTGAGATTTGGCAATAGTATCTCTTAGAGTGGTGAATGGCAGGAAGAAACCTCAATGAACATCGCCATCATTGTATTTTTATATGGCTCTTGCTTTGTATATATTTTTAAAATGTATATATGGATGTCTTATGATGGCTATATTTGTAATGCCTAATAAAAGTTTGGTGAAAGAAGGAAGGCCTTTAAGCAGCAGTGTAGCAGAGGAAGGATGCAATGCGATCACAGCTCCAGGTCTTCCTTTTTTCTTCAGAACAGAATAACATTATTTGCTAGAACACCTGAGCTCATGGTGGTATACACAGGTGTGGGGCATTTCACTTCTCCCTCCTAATAATAGCCTTGTGGCGTGGGCTATGCTCAGAAAATGACTGGCCACAGATTACCCACTAAACATCAGAGATGTGAACCCAGGTCTCACCCAGCCAAAGTCTGGCATACTGACAGCTGCATCACCCTTTGCTAACCTACTGGATCCTACTAAAATGGCTATTTGTTGTTTGTTGTGTGTGTGTGTGTGTGAGTGAGAGAGAGAGAGAGAGAGAGAGAGAGAGAGAGAGGGTGCAATGCCAGATTTACGTATAAGCTAAACAAGCTATAGCTTAGGGCCCCACTCTCTTGGGGTGCCCCCCAAAATATACTTCTTCTTAATTGTTTTTCACTATCAATATAGTTCTTGTTAATTGTATTTCAGTTCAACCATTACTTTGATAAAATACATATTTTGTTATGTGCAAATGGCTTTAGATAACTATTAGGTCCATAACTTACCATATAGCATATACTCAACACAAAACCAGCGACAATTTGTTGTTGACAAAGGACAGCTGAACATATAAAGGGCCCCATTACCTTCAGTAGCTGAGGCCCTCATCAAACCTAAATCCGGCCCTGAGCAGGCACCATATATAAATTTATATACAAAGTAGATCGACAGCTTCCTGAAAGTTTCGGGCTCTTCTTGGGGCAGCAGTAAACCTTGGGGTCTCAAATTTCAGTGGCGCCCTGTGCAACACCAGAATTCGGCGCACCCCACCTCTTGCACTCCTTTCTAAGTCATAGTTGTGCCATCCCCCACTGCGCCCCCGAGGCTCCGTGGCCAGTGCAACCAAACCAATTGTGCTCCCCTAAATCCGCCTCTGCCAGGGGGGTGACTGTGAATTCCTCCTGTGGGTTTGCCTATAGGGGCTTTCATGAGAAGATCCTGCACATCAAAATGGGTTAGGGTAAAGGGTAAAGGGACCCCTGACCATTAGGTCCAGTCGTGACCGACTCTGGGGTTACGGCACTCATCTCGCTTTATTGGCCGAGGGAGCCGGCGTACAGCTTCCGGGTCATGTGGCCAGCATGACTAAGCCGCTTCTGGCAAACCAGAGCAACGCATGGAAACACCATTTACCTTCCCGCCAGAGTGGTACCTATTTATCTACTTGCACTTTGACGTGCTTTCGAACTGCTAGGTTGGCAGGAGCAGGGACTGAGCAATGGGAGCTCACCCTGTCATGGGGATTCGAACCGCCGACCTTCTGATCGGCAAGTCCTAGGCTCTGTGGTTTAACCCACAGCACCACCACGAAGTAAAATTGAGTCTACCCGCTTCTTCTGATAAGGGGAACCCAGTTGGGACACAAGGGGTCACTGAGCATGTGCTTCAACATGCCTCTCTCCTCTCTATTCCATGCAGAATATGGCTTTGCCACCCCCCACCACCGCTGCTGCCCAGAACACACACATTCTCTCCCCCCCCCCCCCATTTTGATCCAGGTCTGTCCTTTGGAATTTTCCCATCCCTAAATTTTTGCAATATAATACTCTGCGCGAAACACAAATCATAATGAGTTAGAAATAAAGGTGATAGGATGCATAAAGCCCAAGCTAGCTGCCCTCCCCAAGGAAAACTAGGGTATTTAAATAGTATTTTTGTGATCAGGTGCATATTTTAATACACTTTTTGTACGTTCTTTAAATTACTGATTTATGTGGAAATAGAACAAAACAAACTTATGAATGAATACATGTGAAACTGACATGACTTGAAATAGACTGATCTTTGCATCCCTAGCTAATGGCACATTTGCAACTTTCATTGATCAGATATCACATCTGCAGGCAGTGTTTACCTCTGGGGTTTTTTGTAGAGTGGCGATTGATTAGATTTGATCAATTCAATTGATTAGAAACCTTCCATCTCTACAATTCTATGATTAAAAGGCCACTAAACGGAATCCCTAATTAATTGGGCTACATACATACATATAGATAGATAGAGAGAGAGAGAGAGAGAGAGAGAGAGAGATGATAGATAGATGATAGATAGATAGATGATAGATAGATAGATGATGATGATAGATAGATAGATAGATAGATAGATAGATAGATAGATATAGATAGATATAGATAGATAGATGATAGATGATAGATAGATAGATAGATAGATAGATGATAGATATAGATAGATAGATAGATAGATAGATAGATAGATAGATAGATAGATAGATAGATGATAGATGATAGATAGATGATAGATAAATAGATAGATAGATAGATGATAGATAGATAGATAGATAGATAGATAGATAGATAGATAGATAGATAGATGATAGATGATAGATAGATGATTAGATAGATAGATGATAGATAGATAGATGATAGATAGATAGATAGATAGATAGATAGATAGATAGATAGATAGATAGATGATAGATATAGATATGATAGATGATAGATAGATAGATAGATAGATGATAGATAGATAGATAGATAGATAGATAGATAGATAGATAGATAGATAGATAGATATAGATGATAGATAGATAGATGATAGATGATAGATGATAGATGATAGATAGATAGATAGATGATAGATGATAGATGATGATAGATAGATAGATAGATAGATAGATAGATAGATAGATAGATAGATGATAGATAGATGATAGATAGATGATAGATAGATGATAGATAGAAACATAGATAATAGATAGATGATAGATAGATAGATGTGTGTGTATGTATATGTATATGTATGTATGTATATATATACACACAACCTAATAATTGTTTTAAATATAATAATGTAAGAATGCAGATAGAAGGCACTGCCATAGAAGAGGCAATATACCATTACACTCACACAGGGAGCCTTTTCAGATATATGCACTCAGCATCAAAGAACAATGAAAACATGCCTTTATTCTCCAAAATTATTGCTTTGTCATAGTTTAATTGATTGATTAAAAACTCCACATTTAGTCAATAAACAGATGATAGCACCCTCGCTTTTATTACAGATAAGGGACCTGGTGGGTTTTATTTTTTAAAAAAATGTTACAGACCCCCTAGAATAAATCAATTCTGCTTTGCTACAGTTGTAGATTGTGAAGTCCTGGGGGTGGGGACCTAAATGTAGTACATACTCATTTAGGTTGTTGACAATATCGTTGTCAGCATATTTGCAGGGCTCAGAAAGCCTTAGCGCAGTCTTCATCAGCTCATGCAACCTGTTTTGTTTTGTTTTGATTCTTATAAATATTTACATAATGCCCTTCTCCTCGTGGTCACAAGGAGTGTACAGAAAATAACATGAGTGCCCAAGTATTAAGAACTCTACCAAATTAAAATTGTAGGCAGATGAAACATCAGATAAGGGACGCGGGTGGCGCTGTGGGTTAAACCACAGAGACTAGGACTTGCCGATCAGAAGGTCGGTGGTTCGAATCCCCGCGACGGGGTGAGCTCCTGTTGCTTGGTCCCTGCTCCTGCCCACCTAGCAGTTCGAAAGCACGTCAAAGTGCAAGTAGATAAATAGGTACCACTCCAGCAGGAAGGTAAACGGTGTTTCCGTGTGCTGCTCTGGTTCGCCAGAAGCAGCTTAGTCATGCTGGCCACATAACCTGGAACCTGTACGCCGGCTCCCTGGGGCAATAAAGCGAGATGAGCACCACAACCCCAGAGTCGGTCACGACTGGACCTAATGGTCAGGGGTCCCTTTACCTTTGCCTTTAAAACATCAACATCATAAAACAGTACAACAGGGAGAAACTCATAAAATTTATTCAGACTTTGCAGAAGCAGTTGGGGTTCCCTAAAGTTGGGGTTCCCGATTGGAACAGGACTCTTTCCAAAGCGGACCCCACTTCTCGCACTCAAAAAAAAAAAAAAAAATCTGCTGCAAATTTTTAGTACTAGAGAATTCAACATCTTCCCTATTTTTTGATCCATATAAACCGGCACTGAAAGACTGTTAAGGCAGTTTTCACACATGAGGCTTAAATTGGCTTTTGCCTTTCCCACATCCACAGTGTGAATGCAAAACATGTAGCATGAGGGTAAGAGAGTGAAGCAGCTATTTTAGACCGGCAATATAAACGACTCCTTCGAGGAAGCTTCCCTTTATGGAGCCTTCTGTCTGCCATTTCCACGTTCTCTCTGAAAACTAGGCCCTGCTCCCATCTTACTGTTTGTTTTGTGAAATTTATATACTGCTCGATTGTAAGGGGGAAAAATAGCAACCTCAAAGCGGTTTAGGGAAAAAAGGTAAAGCAATCAAATTATCAATAAGTTTCAGAAAATTAAAGGCCTCAATGAAGTAAAAACTCATTAAAACCTCACATCAACTTTCTAAACATCTAGGTAGGCTTGTCTAGACAAAAATGTTTTTAGCAGGCATCAAAAACAGTATGGTCATGCCTTGGTACTCGTACATTTTGGCTCCTGAACACCGCAAACCTGGAAGTAAGTGTTCTTTTTTGCGAACATTTTTCGGAAGCCAAACATCTGATGCGGCTTCTTATTGGCTGCAGGAAGCCAATGATTTCCGTTCTCATCCTGGGGCAAAGTTCACAACCCAAAGTAGTACTTCCAAGTTAGGGGAGTTTGTAACCCGAAGTGTTTGTAACCTGAAGCGTTTGTAACCTGAGGTACCACTGTATAGACAAAATCAGCGAATGAATCAAATGTGCATAATGGTTCTGAACATTCCGCAAAACCAAAATAGTACATACGTTCGCTCTGAGGCATTCTGCCCCACGTGAACAACATTCGCACACCTTCACAAATAGCTTGAGAGAGACTCAAAGGCAATTAATTCCTCCCATCCCCACCCCCGACTCTGCGAAACAGCCAGCCACACTTTCTTGCTCCCTTTTTTTTGTAAGTACAGCCTTGGAACCCCAGAAGCAGTTTCTTTCCAGACCTTGGCATGAGCAGGAAAGCTTTCTTAGGTTGGCATTTACATTGCCTGAGAGGAAACGGCTCAGAGGAGGGGAGCTGGAGACTGGCCAGCTGAAAGGAGACACTGCTGCATTCCCAAGTTAATGCTCTCCTTGGAGAACTGTAAAAGATACAAGCCTATAAAAGACAGCTGTAGACTCTCAGCGACTGGGACACGTACCTGCGCGACACCCAGTAGATCCTGGTGAAGCCCTTAGGCTACTAACATTTGAGCCAGTGACTTTTAAGCCCTTGTTATTCTTTTACTCAGAGGCCAAGGTCAGGAGCTCGGCCTACACTTGAGTAGGACCCTGGCAGAGACACATGCCCAACTGGCATGTTCCCTCCCTCCTGGTCTTTCGTTCGGGAGCTTCAAAAGCTTTCTTCTGCCCAAACATCACAGTGACCGATGCCAACCGACACCAGCACACTTAGGGATCCGCAGAGTTTGCGCATCATGTGTAACAGACCTCAGCAACTCAGCATTTTGGCTAATCTACTTTATTTACATATAAACACACACGGAGTACTGCAACATGGCTCCCTCTCTCTCTAGCATCAGACAGCAAAGAACAAAAGAACAAAGGACAATAGTCCCACTTCACAGAACACAGTAACACAAACATCCTGTCTCCGTCACTTCCCACTTTGTGGAGTCAAAACATATACCGTCATGTGATAGACAACAATCCCATGACTGCAATCACAGAGCAGGAATTCTAACAAGATTCTTAGGGTAATTCTGGGTCTCTTTCAAGTTCAGAGTCTCTGGAATATGGTAAAACCAGATCTCTCCATCCTCACTAGGCCCAATTCAGATGATCATAAAGGTAAAGGGACCCCTGACCATTAGGTCCAGTTGTGCCCGACTCTGGGGTTGCGGCGCTCATCTTGCTTTATTGGCCGAGGGAGCCGGCATATAGCTTCCGGGTCATGTGGCCAGCATGACTAAGCCGCTTCTGGCAGACCAGAGCAGCACACGGAAGCACCATTTACCTTCCCGCCAGAGCGTTACCTATTTATCTACTTGCACTCTGACGTGCTTTCGAACTGCTAGGTTGGCAGGAGCAGGGACCGAGCAACGGGAGCTCACCCCGTCGCGGGGATTCAAACCACCGACCTTCTGATCGGCAAGTCCTAGGCTCTGTGGTTTAACCCACAGCGCCACCCGCATCCCCAGATGATCATATCTCAGCTTATTAAGATGAGATGTGCAGAAGTCTTATACTCATGCGTTAAGCCCCTTCACTCTTCCTTTTGTGTTTCTACCTGTTTCTGTCAGAGGTGACACAATGTTCAGCAGCAGATCCCATGCTGTGCATACAGAAGTCCCCAGATTCAATCCCTGGCATCTCCAGGTAAGACTGAGAAAGGCTCCTTTCTGAAACCTCAGAGAGCCATACCAGTCAGGATAGACCAATGATCTGACTCAATATAAGACAGCTTCCCATGTTCCTATATTCCTGTGTTTGTGTAGACAAGTGTTCTACAACCTGTGCCCTCCAGATGTTGTTGGACTACAACTCCAATCCCCTCTGACCATTGGGCGTGCTTCCTGTAACTGGTAGGAGTTGGGGTCCAAAACATCTGGAAACCACCAGGTTTGAAAAAGCTGGCGTAGACAAAACACAGTCAAAAATGAACCCAGTTATTTTAATCCAAGTATAACTGGCCACATAAAGAGGCCTCAATTCTTGTAAATCACAGAAAATACTTACCAAGATATTGTTCACCATGGAAAAATAGGTGTCCCCAGCCTATACTTCTCAAACTCATTGCAGAGAGTCGAATTATTTTTGTTTTGTTTAGGGAAAGGAAAGCAAATATTGAGCTTGCATGATCAAGTTCTCATACCAGAGATATTTCATATTCATGCAGTCTTTCCAATTCTCTTGATTCTAGATTTTTTTTTTTCAGAACGCACCAGCTGCTAAAATTAGGCGAATCTCAGCTTTCATTTGAGGATGGGGGTGCAAGTGGGAAAGATTGCAGAGAAGCTGAAAACATAACAGCAAGTTGTGTTTTAAGATGCCAGAAAAAGTATATCTGTGTTACATTACAATTATGGATATTTTTTATTTTATTTTTGCAATCTTAACCATTGAAAAAACCATTGAGCAAAATTTCACTCCATCATAATCATACCTACAACACTATCCATTATGGTTTACAATAGCCTCAGACTAACACAGTCTGCTTCACAGAGGTGATTGACAGCTTGAACTTCTGGTTCTAAACAAGCCATATTATCCCACGTCATCAAAACTCCAGCGACAATGGTTAGCAAGAACAAACCAGGATTTGTTGACAACAAGAGCTTTCCCTTCATTGTGAACCACCAGCGTGGGGTGGGCGATTCTGATTGGGACCATGACATGTGCAAAGGGTTAAATCCCCCCCCCTTTTGAAGCCATGGTCCCATTCTGGCTCTTGGGGGAGGGGACCTGCATTGCCTATTTGTTAAACTAACAAACAAAAAAGAGGTTCACATCTAGTTTGGTCCTGATTTTTTAATTTGGGGATGGGGAACCTGTAGCACCCCAGTTGTGGTTGGACACCCAACTCAACTCAAATCAGCATCAGCCAGCATAGCCAATGGACAGTGGTAGCTCGACAACCTATGCACGTCCACCAATTCCCTGTCCTCAGTGGTGGGTGGTCCTCTAGGGCAGTGTTTCTCAACCTGTGGGTCCCCAGACGTTGTTGGACTACAACTCCCATCATTCCTAGCCAGCATGACCAGTGGTCAGGGATGATGGGAGTTGTAATCCAACAACATCATGGGACCCAAAGGTTGAGAACCGCTGCTCTAGGGCAAATGGGGCGCTGTTCCACCAATTCCAGGCAGTCCCCAGCTGCCTAGCTTCTTTCTTATATATTACAGGGGGTGGCCCTGGCTGTCAGCTTCCTCTGCCATAGTCTCTGTGCTGCTGTTGTAGAACTCAGCAGCGAGGCAGAAGGCAAAAGTAGCAATAGTTAGCCCTCCCTGCCATTGGCTCTGGTTCCACCAACTGCTGGGCTCCCTGCTTTCTGCTCCACCAGTGTCTCTGGGCACAAGCCACCACTGCCTACCCTTCTTCTGATCACCACAGCCCTGTGTCTCTCGCACCATTATTGTACACGTGCACGAGGCCCTCTCTAAACATTTCTGTCGAGCAAATGTGCTAATGCAATAATTCCTATGGTCAATACTTTTTTAACGAATGAGGGAGGGTGACAATGATGTTAGCAACGGTCAGATCCTTGTGCAGAAGTCACCCAGCATGTGGCCCTTCCCATACCATTGTTAATCTGGCCGCGGCTGGCAAATCCCCTTTTTATGAGCCGAAAGCGCTGCTTGGCATTCTGGAAATTGTTCCCTTCTCCCTGGATTTATAGCCCTAGGACCAAGGCAATTAAAAAACACCCAGGAAGAAAAAGGCCTGACTGAGACAAAACTGGGATAAACAGGAACCAAGACGATTACCGTGCATATATGAGACTGTTGGAAATGCTGAGCTGACTTTGTCAGTCCAATAAACCTGAAAAAAAAGAAAGTTAATAACCTAATCCATCCTTAGAGGCAGCCATATACATTTTTGTAGATTAAGAACACTGAAATACTCTCAGCATATTGGTTACACATTTTGAGTAGCCTTTTAAGTTGCTCCGAAGGGCTCCTTCCTTACATTGGGTTGTTTTTCAGATCACATTCCAAAATTCTAAAATTACTTTGTGGGGGTGTTTTCGTCTTGACGTGTTGTGGGTGGCATGCCAGCAATGGCTGGGGCCCGAACCACAAGTATGCATGTCCACCCCCCACTGTTCCTTTCACTCAGGCACACATACACACAACATCCCCAGCTTATCCGTTTGCACACAGATGCATGCCCCTTTCACCTAGACCAGGGGTCTGCAACCCGCGCCTCCGGAGCCGCATGTGGCTCTTTTACATCTTTGCCGCGGCTCCGGGGTGGATACTAGTGAGGGGAGGAGGCGCATTGTGCGCCCCAACACTCCTCACTGTGGCGGGCGCTGTACTGGCTGTGACGTCGCAGGGGGCGGTGCGTGCGTTAGTCACGCACCGTCCCGAAGTCACCTTCCCGCCCGCTGTCAGATCGCGGCTCCGGATATATATTTGTTTTAAATGTTGCAATGGTTTTGCGGCTCCCAGTTGTTGTTTTTTTCTTCGGAAACGGGTCCAAGTGGCTCTTTTTGTCTTAAAGGTTGCAGACCCCTGACCTAGACTGTAAATGAAGGGCAGGTTATACATACATTGTAAATAAATAAGTCACCAAGCTTTTAGCAAGATGGAGTCTACAGCCAGGCATGAACTCCAGAACCTGTTTTGAATAGCATGGTCTCAGGCCTGGAATACATGGGGTTTAAGGATGCTCAAACTCAGGATGAAAGGGAGAAATGTGCAAGGAAGGCATGCTTGGTAAACCCTCACCATGATCAGCTCCCGCTGTGGAGCTGTCCTCACTGTGGAAGGACATGTAGATCCAGAATTGGCCTCCACAGTCACTTATGGGCCCACTGTTGAAACCGTGTTTATGGAAGACAGTCTTACTCGTCTATGAGTGATCGCTGAAGAAGAAGAAGACATGATGTCATGTGAAGAAGAGGGTCCCAGGTTGCCATGTGTCACACTTCCTTTTCACACTCGCTAGTCTAAGAGCATTTAGGAACAGAATGCAGGTTTTCTAGTTTAGTGGATCTGGCACTGAACCATGTTTAGAAATTCTGGGTGAGGCCTGCACATCAGCATGAGAATTGCTTGCGAGATTGAACCAAGGTGCATCTATCCTAGTATTTGGCACAAAATAGTGGCCAGTTGATGCCTCTGGAAGCTTGCAAGCAAGGTTGCAGTGGCGGTATTCCATCCCTTTTGCGTGCATATTGCCTCTAAATCTGCCTGCTCCAATTAACTCTTGCGGCTAATGATCCCTCTAATCAGTTTCACCAGGTATCCCTGCATTCTAGTATTATGCATGAAGGGCAGGGTGGGAGATGGGTGATATATTTGCATCCGTTAATTACCTGATACCTACCATTGATATGTATTCTTTACCCTGTTGTAGCAAGCAACCCTTATGCCCTTTAAGCATAAATGTATATGTAGCTCATTAGCAGAGCACATGCTTTGATTGTAGAAGATCCCAGTTAGAAAATATTAGTCTTCTAGTTAGAAAAACTTTAAATAGCAGGGCAAGGAAAGACCTGAGGCCTTGGAGAACCACATTACCAGTCAAAGGTAGCAAGAATGAGTTAGATTAACCAATGAGTTGATTCATGACTAGGAAGGAAGGTATGGAAATATATGTGGTGCTTCAAAGGTAGCATCTTTCCATTTCCAGAGAGAAATGTGTCCAGGTCAGGCATAGACATGTACCCAAGTAGCCCACAGACAACTTAGTCTGCCCTTGTAGACTATCCATGGAAGGGCCATAGCTCAGTGGTAGATCATCTGCCTTGCATGCAGGAGGTCCTAGGTTCAATCCCCGGCACCTCCAGGTGAGATTGGGAGGGATTGCTGCCTGAAACTCTACAGAGCCATCACCAGTCAGTGTAGACAGTACTGAACTAGATAGACCAATAGTCTGAATGTAAGGCATCTCCTTATGTTCCTGGATTCCTTGTGTTCCGGTCTACTCATCTGCAAGAGGCACAGGACATGTCAAGACTATTTCATTCATCCCTCACAATGGGTGCCTTGGCCAATATTGTTCTTGTACATATGTGTGCTATAAATGAAGGTACATAACTATCAGTGCAGCCCATGCACAGCTGGGCTCAAAATGTCGATATGAAGATGCCATGGATACCATGCTAGCAATGGTACCCATTGCAACAGGACCCTGCTCCCCCTACAAAGGCCCTTAGTCAAGAACACCAGCAACTTTTAAGTTCCTGTACCTTTTAAGATCCTGGTTCTTCGGCAATCATGATTACTGCCAGTTTGGGTTTCTCTGTTATTTTTTCCATTCTTAAGTCCTCCACAGTTCCATACCAGTTTGCAATTTTTTGTTTTTTATTTAGATCTTCCTGAGAATTCGCCAGCATTTTGGTGCAACTTTCTCCTAATTTCTGTATGCAATTTTGCTTAATAGGCACACTTTTGCAAATCCATTTCCCCTAATACAATGCACTTCTGTATGTCATATCCACAGATATATGCATTTATATGCACTCTTTATATGCATGCATTTTGGGGCACACTGTGTAGCCGGACAACTGCATTACAAAATTCAGAGAAAGCGAATTTCAGGTTCGTTTTTGATCTGCAATCATTATTATTTTGAAAGTGTAAATTAGATCAAGTTGCCTTGTGAACTGAAACTATCCCCCATCTCTTAATGCCATCTGAGCAAAGCTGTCACATCCTCTTGGCCTGCCCATCCTAACACTGGATGGAAGTGCCAGAATTTTCTATACTATAATCTGTAAGATCCTAACAATAGTATCGCCATGGCCAGAGAGCACAAGGAAGCTGGGGAATAAGCAATGCAGCATGGCTTTCTGGCTAAGCCCTATGCTTCGGCACGTAACCTGAATGCCTCCTTTCCTGTTAATTAAGGCTAACAGCTTTAAATTGGTGGGTCTCGTTATTTTAGAAGAGCCTAACAGCTTTAGGATTAAGTTTACTGGCCCTGAATTGTTGGATTCCCTCCATAACAGCTATGAGCCAGCAGCTGGGAGAAGTTTAGGGCTGAAGGGATTAGCTGTTAGCTGCATCGGAAACCTCAGGAGTTACAAAAGAATGCAGATTGAGGGTTAGTTAAGTGTGAAGAGCCTAATTTAATTCACATTATACTGTGGATTAACAAATCGCAGCTGCTGAAAGGAGCCCCCATGGCTAGTCATGGTGCCAAGTGCTTTCATGTCCCAGGAGAAAGTGATCAGCGCTCCAAACACTCGTTTCTGGGTTGGCCAAGGATTTGCCAAACAGCAGCACTGATGTTTCAGCACTAGGGCTTTAGAGTCCGGATCTCCGGCAATATCCGTATCGCTGGAAAGCATTTCAAGTTGTTAAGAAATGTGATCCCTCTGGAGAAATGTGGCTTAGTTTCTTTGAAAGCCCCCTGATGGTTGATTCACATGCAGGTCAATCAGCAGGACTGAATTTTGGGGTACACCCTGACGTAGTCATGACATTACTTTGCTACACGCTGCAGTCTTGATTTGGCCATGCAGGTATTTTCCTACGTCCGCATTAGCCAACTTCCAGAAGCTGTTGCAGCTTGGCAGTGGTGCTGCAGAATATTTTTCACCACGCTGGAAAACCTTAGGACATGGTTGGAACTTGATGAAAGTATGATGTAACTAATTGCACTGGCCTCCTGGGTAGTGTTGATGGAAACACAGTCACTCCCTGTAGATCTCATGTATCATCTCATTATTACCAAAGTAATTAATGTCCTGAGAAGTAGCAGGTCAGTTTTCAAAATGTGCTTCTAGGAACATAGGATAATGAATGGGAGTTTTGGTTCATCTAGCTCAGTATTATCCAGGCATAGGCAAACTCGGCCCTCTAGATGTTTTGGGACTACAACTCCTATCATCCCTAGCTATCAGGACCAGTGGTCCCAAAAGCACCTGGAGGGCCGAGTTTGGGGATGCTGACTGGCAGTAGCCTTCCAGGGTTGCAGGAAGTGCCTTCACAGTTTTAGGAAGTGGCTTTCCCACCTCTTTCTCCATGGTTTCAGGAAGCTGCTTTTCTGGCACCTTCTGCTGCTAAGCAACCATCCATCCCTCATTCTGATTTAACTCCTGGACTGCTGCTCTGTGGGTTTTCCCTGACCGTTGTAACTCATGGCTCAGCACCTCCTCTGGGGAATGTCTCCTAGGCTAGAAAATCCCTTTTGTCCAATTGTCGGTGTTTCTCAGGGTAGAGATCCACCATAAAAATATGGCTGAGCCAAAGTCTCCCCTAATTTAATGGGACCATTCATTTCCCCCACAAACATCAGCAAATGGGGGTGGGAGCGAGCAAATTCTCAGAACTTCCAGGTGTGCAGAGGGGTACCATTAAAGATGAAGTGTTCCAAGATAGCTTCTTCTTTACAGGAATAAAAGCAATCTTTTGCCACATAAAAGCAGTGGCTAGTTTGCTATTTGTTTGGACAGAACACTCCATGAGAACAGAGTTATGGGGGCAGCCCAGTGGCGTAGCGTGGGTTGTCAGCACCCGGGGCAAGGCAAGTAATTTGCACCCCCTGGCCCGTGGATTTGTGCCCCCTAACCCTAACCCCCAGATGTTGCGGCCGGCCCCCCCTGCACCCCCCACGCTACGCCACTGGGGCAGCCATCATCCCCCTCCCCAAGAATGCCCCCGGAAGCAGTGCTGAAACATGGCTCAGTGTTGCTCCCTTAGGGAATTCTATCTCCTAAAGATGAATCCAATCTTTGAAAGAGGGGCTTTCTCCTAACCCCAACCCCAGAAATTCTGAAAATGGCCAGGGCTTTGGCAGGCAAAGTTGCAGGCACAAGTTGTTCTGTGAGAGTCTTAACAGAGGAGCGCTAGGGAAAAAAGCCTCAGCCGCAGAGATAGTGTTATTGGAATGAGCTTCCAGCTTTTTGACATCTTTTTTTGCCCTCTGATCTGTAGGGATTTCTGCTGGTTGGGACGGCAGTGAAATGCTATTGATCTCTTTGTGAACGCACACGTCTGCTGAAGCCACAAAGCGACTGCATTTGAGCATCCAGTCTCTGTGCATTTTTTGTAAAAGTCCTGTTCTCTGCATAATTCTGCCTTTGGATTTTAGCCATGTCCTCTGATGCTTTGCAAATTTGGACAGAAGTATATATTAATAGCCCTGACGCACTTGGAATCCTCATGGAAGCTTTTAACTGACAGGTTCGCTTTTGTCAGATGCTCAATTATTATTTAAGTGGTTCCTTAAAGATTCCTGAAATTAGCCTAAATAAAAGTTATCTATCTATAGTTATCTATTTCAGCAAAGTTTGTTCCATGCTGATCATTTCATATTCCTTCCTTCCTTCCTTCCTTCCTTCCTTCCTTCCTTCCTTCCTTCCTTTCTTTCTTTCTTTCTTTCTTTTTGCATTTTGCATTTTTATTGATTTGGGGTTGTTGTTGTTTTTGCAAAGTTATAAAAATAGCACACCAACCAAGCAATCATCTCCACAACCAAGCCATCTCCTCTCACAAACACACATTTATTTATGTACCTTGGAGCAAAGCTGTTACGTCCCAAACATCTGAAAGACCGCCTCATTTCCTACAGACCCTCTTGCGTGTTAAGATCAGATTGGTAGTTCCACTGCCCTCAGAAGTTCAGGGGCGGTGGCCCAGGAGAGAGCTGGTAAAAAGAAACCATCAAATATGGTTTTTCCTTCTAAAGATGAATGGTGGTTCTCCCCCCCCCCCCCCCATGTTTAATGATTTTACACTTTCTTCATTACTGCCAAAGGGCACTCTATGTTGAAGTTACGGTCCCATACAACGGTCATCGGGGGGGGGGAAGGATTATCAACTAATATTTTGTTAAGTGGGTGAAAACCCTAGATCTTGCATATTTTTTTGGCAGTAGTAGTTAAGAGCAGTGGACTCGTAATCTGGTGAACTGGGTTTGCTTCCCTGCTCCTCCACATGCAGTTGCTGGGTGACCTTGGGCCAGTCACACTTCTTTGAAGTCTCTCAGCCTCACTCACCTCACAGAGTGTTTGTTGTGGGGGAGGAAGGGAAAAGGAGATTGCTAGTCGCTTTGAGACTCCTTAGGGTAGTGATAAAGGGGGATATCAAATGCAAACCCTTCTTCTTCTTCTCAGTGGCAAGCGGCCTCCCCACATTTCGCAAATGAGCATGCTTATAACAGCCATATCCCCATAACAAGGCAAACTCTGCAAGCCTTCTCCCGACCCTGCCTTTCCATTGCTTTTAAAAACTAAGGGAGTGTTTGCTCATAAGAGATCCTAGAAAAGCAAAAGCATAATTTCCTTCTAGGGATCACTTGTCCTGATTCTCTGAGAACCTGTTGGTCAAAGCTATTGTGGCGTAGTGGTTAGAGCGTTGGACTTGGCTTGGGGAGCCCTGGGATTGAATCTCACTTTGCCATGAGGTTCACTGGTCATTGACTTTGGGTCTGTTGCCATCTCTCATGCTAACCTACTTCACAGGGTTAACGTAAGGATAAAATTGGAGGAGTGGGCATGTATACTACCTGAGCAACCTGTGCAATAAACGTGTACAGTACTAGATAAAAATAAAATAAAATAAAATAAAATAAAATAAAATAAAATAAAATAAAATATAAACTGTTGGCCAGCCTCCTACCAAGCTCTTTCTGATCCCTCTTGCAAGAGCTTCTGGGTGCTTGGGAACTAGAGCAGCCATATCAGCCTCACCTGTGCCTCACTCAACGTGCAGCAGCAGGGCCAGCTCTAACCATTAGGCAGAATAAGGAAGCCTTCTCAGGCAAATGATCTAGGGCAGGCATAGGCAAACTCTGGCCCTCCAGATGTTTGGGACTGCAATTCCCATCATCCCTTACCACTGGTCCTGTTAGCTAGGGATAATGGGAATTGTAGTCCCAAACGTCTGGAGGGCTGGAGTTTGCCTATGCCTGATCTGGGGTGTCATGAAAGGGCAGGAAACGGTTAGCTAGTTTTTAATGTCAGGGAACATACTTGTGGGATTTATTGTCTCAGGTGTGAAAGTAGCTTGACTGCTTTTAGATAGTATGGGTTGTAGTCAACCAAATTCTACTCACAGTAGCCCCATTGAAATGAGTGGAACTTAGTTGTGTCCTTTAATACAAACGGTCTCCTCTGAGTAGGACTAACATTGGATGCAACCCTATGCACCTTGACTGGGGGTTGGGGGTACTAGTTATTCCTCAGGCAGAAAAATGGCTTGGGCCAGATCCGTGCAGCATACAAGGTTAATGGGAGAGTCCTGGTAAAGGGTTACATCCGGGGCTAGTTCTACTCAGAGTCAACCCGCTGAAGTTAACAGACTTCATTAATTGGCTTCATTAATTTAGCTTCATTAATTTCAGCAGGGCTACTTTAGACTGGCATTGGTTGCCAAAGTACAGAGCTTGGAAAGGAACTAATTCCAGTTCATGTTTGCCCTTTGGCGAAGCAAACTGCTTTTGTTCACATTCAGTTCATCGTTCAAGCCCATGCATATAATTCTCAGCACAAACCCCACTTAAAAAACAGCACTCCAAGGGTTACACGCTGCTGTGCTAAAGTATGAAATATGTGTAAGAAGACTAAGAAAAACAACAAAACGCACCATAGTGGAATGTGAATTGTTTAATTTTATTTCCCCCAACAAGTATTATCTTTAGGCTTAAAGGTCCAAAGAGCCTAAAGCATTTAAAAAGAAGAAGAAAGAAAACCATGTTAGTGAAGTGAGTGAATTAAGTTCATTTTGAGGTAGAACTTTGAATGATTTCTAGTTCACCTTCAGCTAGAATACCCCAAAATGAAGTTAATTCACATTTTGTTCACCCGGCAGTCATGAGCAGTGGCGTAGCGTGGGTTGTCAGCACCCGGGGCAAGGCAAGTAATTTGCGCCCCCTAACCCGTGGATTTGCGCCCCCTAACCTGTGGATTTGCGCCCCCTAACCCATGGATTTGCCCTAACCCCAGATGTTGCGCCCGGTGCGGCCGGCCCCCCCTGCACCCCCCACGCTACGCCACTGGTCATGAGACCTACTTTCAGGTGTAGTTCACATATTTCCAAATGTCACTAAGCCGAACTTAGTGTTCCTTCCAAGCACTGACAAAATATGAGAGGAAGTGACTGTGACCCTGGGTAGGTACAGGAGTGGAAAGAGGAATGCAATTGTTCTGTGCACACACAGAGAGTGTGAGCGCGAGAGCCGATTTGTTTCGCTTCTGGCTTTCTGAGATATGTGGCAAGGTGCAGCTCCCTGCATTGCGAAGGCCACTTTGCCACCTCGTAGAGGATTTCTGGGCTGGAGTGAAATCTTTGCGTTATGAGCCTCTTTCAAAGTCACACGGGCCTCTTTATCCTCATCTCTTAAATGTGTCCCTCTGGTGAGAAAGGTCACTTTGCACAAATGATACCTTGGTGGGGTTTTTATGGCTCTTGGAACTTCTGTGTCATCGTTTGTTCGCTTCGCTGCTCCTCTTGGTTCCTTCTTTCACTTCTCTTCCCACCCCCCCACCCCCCCCACTCCAACGAACTAAGTTGAATAGACGTGGTGTTTTATAAAACACAGCTCCATTTCCCATTAGCTGTTCCTTGAGTGTGACTTCTTTCCTGCTTAGGCAGCTGAAACTGGAGACGGAAGAGGCAGCGGGGAAATGTAGTTAACTGTTCATTCCTACTGGGAGTTTCGGAGGGGGGGTGCGGATTCTGACACTAGAAGAGCTTCATCATACTGTCACACTTTCCCACCAAAGTCTGTTTGAATTCTTTTACTTGTGCAAAGAAGGGCAATAGTAGAAGACTGCTAAAAATGAAATGGAACACCGACGCTCTTGCCCGAATCCATTAGGAATGACCACCATGCCCAAACACAGAAACAGTTCAGATTCCAGTTGCTTTCCCCCCCATCCCTCCCAGCGACCCTGATCCGCAAAATACTTTCCTGGCCAAGCACCTTGAACTCTCTCCCTGCATTCCCTCCCTGTAGTTTCCTTGGGAAGCTATGGTTGCCTCTGATCAGTGTTTTGTGGCAGGGATACCAGCGCATACCAGAAAAAAGGGATGTGAGTGGCGCTGTGGTCTAAACCACTGAGCCTCTTGGGCTTGCCGATTGGAAGGTCAGCAATTCGAGTCCCCGTGATGGGGTGAGCTCCTGTTGCTCTGTCCCAGCCCCTGCCAACCTAGCAGTTCGGAAGCACACCAGTGCGAGTAGATAAATAGGTACCGCTGCGGCGGGAATGTAAACCGCGTTTCTGTGCACTCTGGTTTCCGTCACAGTGTTCCGTTGCTCCAAAAGCAGTTTAGTCCTGCTGGCCACATGACCCGGAAAGCTGTCTGGAGACAAATGCCGGCTTCCTCGGCCTGAAGGCAAGATGAGTGCCACAACCCCATAGTCGCCTTTGACTTAACCATCCAGAGGTCCTTTACCTTTTTAGTTTTACTTACATACCAGAAATGGAGACAGAAATTTGTGGCAGTGCATACCAGAAATTTAGGTTTGCACGGTTAAAAGTGGATTAAATCACTCTGCCACCCTGTCCACCCCAACCTTTTAAAGTGGTTTTTCAGAGTTTAGGTATTGACTGAGAAACACACTGAAAAATGCAGGAGTAATGAACTATTAGCAGGAAGATGTGTAAATGTTGCATGAGCAAATGAGGATTTCAGGCTTTCAAATTGTAGTGGCACCCTATGCAGAGCCAAAATCCGCCTACGACACCCCCTGGCTTCTATTCTGCTCAGTTAACTGCGTCACAGTTTCAACACCCCGCAGTGCCCCCTAGAGCCAGCTCCCAGTGCAGCAGAACTGGTCGGACTGCCATAAATCCACCTCTGAATGTCCACTGTTATATATATAAACCACCCTGCAAACTAACTAGAATAAATGCTCAATAAAGACTGGGCAATCTAACTTGTGTAAGCTTTGTACAAGCAAATCAGGATGATTGCTCAGTAAACTGGTGGTCTGGAGCCATCCTTAAACTCCCAAGGGCCACCGCAGCCTTTTACCCTGATGTAATAGGAGTTAGGTCTCTTCTGCATTGCCCCACCACCACCACCCTAGATCGATCCAACCCAAACTGAGACCTAATCACAAATGCTGGACCAGGCGCCAAACCAAATTAGGGGGACCTTGCATAGCCCTAGTTTGAAAGATGTTCCTGCTTTCATCTAATTCTGTTATCTGGCCTGTAAGAGAGAAATTCCTATGAGTGTTTAGTACGAAATGAACTTGCCTCTGGATTCAGGTTGGAGTAAATGACCATTGAGGTTCCTAATGTACCATGGGCCTATGGATTTCACACTTCTGTAGCATACCATCATCATAGCCTGATTAGTTGTGTGCCACAAAATTGTGCCCAAAGTGGTTTACAACATATCAAACAAACTGTAAGTTTTTTTAAAAAAAAAACATTTTGTACATACGAAGCATCACTTTGTTCCAGATGCCGTAGTTTGGATCTGAGATGCAAATCTTCAGACCTCCAGGGGCCCCAAACCACCTCTCAGCTGGGGAATTGCAGAAACTCTCTGCCCGGCCTTTAACCCACCAAACAGGTCTTATGTCCGATGTTATTGTGGGCTCTCATCCCACCTGGAAAGGTATTTAGATTCTCCTGAAACATACCTGTTTGTGATTTTGCTGAAAGGGTTCCTTGTGTGAAAGCATCGTTTTTTTTACAGAAAAGCCCGGACAGAAGGCAAAAGTAGACTTCCTATTCCAGTAGCTTAGCATAAATATTCCCTCCCCCTGCCCCCACCATATAAAAGACTGCTTGATTTGGGGCTTTTCAAAGGCAGCAGAACTGACTGTCATAAAAGGGCTGGATTTTATGAAAATAAAGAGGAAGCAATGGGAAAACATCCTTTGAGGACAGAGCAACTGCTTTAATATTCTGGTTCTGCTAGGGGCCAGTAATATTGAGCATAATCTCTCCAAATACACAGGAGAATCTGTCTTTTGAAAATTGGGAATCTGCATAAAAATCCTGCACTTCATATGTTGCTTTATAATAAATTAAAGCATCTCTAATGGAAGTTCTTTCCCTGCTATTTTGTCCTTGAAGTTTAGGGAATAAAGTCCTGAAAAGTGAGCGCATACATTAAAGATGCAATATCTTTCCAAGCATGTTGCGGATGAACCCCGGTGATCAGAGTACATGCAGTGAAACTGCACTTGATTGTTGTCAGTCAGATGAACAAGAAGACGGTTTTGCTGCCTCTTATTTTCTGATTTTGTGTCTTGGTATTTCGCTCTAGGACAGTAAAGACTACATAAATCTGGTACAGCTGTAAAACTGAGAAGGGTGGAATCATCTGTGTACTGCAGTAAGCAGTATACCCCAAACTGACTTAGGTGTTTTCATGCTAGTGAGAGACTTGAAGTCTGGTATGTGATACAAATCTTATCCTGATTAAATATATGAGGCATACATTTTGATGTTTCTGCTGATGTTCCTCCAACTGTTGCTCATTTCTCATGTTGCGTATGGAGGACCCCCAAGACACCCCCCCCCCGAATAAAAACACAGTTTACACATCATTTTGGTTTTGGTTTTTGGCATAATTTTGGTCACAACTTTATTGAATTACAGTATGTGAGTGGTTAAGGGACGCGGGTGGCGCGGTGGGTAAAACCTCAGTGCCTAGGACTTGCCGATCGTATGGTCGGCGGTTCGAATCCCCGCGGTGGGGTGAGCTCCCATCTTTCGGTCCCAGCTCCTGCCCACCTAGCAGTTCGAAAGCACCCCTAAGTGCAAGTAGATGAATAGGTACTGCTTTATAGCGGGAAGGTAAACAGTGTTTCCGTGTGCTGCGCTGGCAAACAAACCCTAAATAAAGGGAGGGTGAGCAGGTAATCCGATGTGCGCAGCAAAAAGAGGAAGCTCACCGCTGCGCGCAGGGAACATATATAGCACCCCCATCAATCAAATAAAATGCAACAATAAATTTTCCCCTGCGACAATTGAAGGTGTCCAATCAAATTCATGGCCGTCCAAACTAACCCGCCCAGCAACAGGGGATGTCATGGTTGCTCCCACCGCAACACGTGCTCTCCATGAAGGAGAACCTGCTTTATCATGGGAATGAAAGCAAATGGAGGACCAGAACATCATGTCTCTGGTCCCCAATTCGCTGTCATTTCCATGTCAGGTGATGACTCAGGTTTCTTAATCTAAACCACTGTCAGTTTTTACCCTGTTCTGTTCCGTTTGTAATATTTGTAGCTCATTTTTATTTTTTACTCTTTGGTAAGCTAATATGGGAATGCCAACTGGTCGATGAAAGACAAGACGTATCTTTTAGAAATAATTAAAATGGATTCTGGACCAGTTGTAGTTTCCTAACTGTTTATTAACAGTGATCCCACCAGGAGAGAATTGCAGTAGCCCAACCTGGATGGGTATCAAGAAAAGTAGCAATATAAATAAATATGTAGATGAGTATAAATGTAGTAAATAAATGCATAAGTTATAAACAGACACACTGGTACTGTAGTTTCTTCTTTTGCCACAAATTCTTCCTTTATTTTACCTTCCCATATTTGCCTCTTCTTAAAGAGGTGCTGTGAGCCAATGCAGCCTTGGACCGTTCCCCAACAGGAGTTCGTCATAGTCAGCAAGCTGGAGCTTTGATCAATCATTAGCATCAACCTTCTGGTTTAATTAAGTCCAAAGAAAGTGACCCGGGGAAGGCAGGCTGGATGGCTTCATGTCAGGGCTGCTTTAACGGGCGACAATGGTACTTTGTTAAAATGCATTAACGTTCACTTTACATTCCTCTCATCTCTTTAAAAGCTCCAAAATCTCTTGCATTACACAGACCTCTGGTCACTTGGCTGTGAAATGCATTCAGTCCGCAGCAATGGAGGCAATACAATTGCTTTAAATCCTGTTTAGAATTTCCAAAAGCCCTTTGGAAGCCCATAGTGATTCATTAGCCTTGTTCAGGCCAGCAACAATGGAGGCGACAAGGCATTTGCACCATGAATTTTTTGGAGTTTTAGTCTGAGTGCTCCCTTTGTGTCTTTCTTTCTCAGCTTGTTGCCATTGCTAGTCTGTGTGTGTGTGTGTGCGCGCACACACACACACACACACACAAACACAAACTTTGTTTTGTTTTACTCTGAAGTTTTCAACTCCTTTTCTCCATACTGCAGGGACAATCTGCTACTTCAGAGATCAATCCAGATGTTTTCTCTCAGTGCTACTGCAGCTGTTTCCAGGGCTCTTCTTGCTTTGCTTTGGTGACACGTCACATACTTGGTAGTGGCCTCTAGATTATGAAACCACTGCCTGCTTTCTGTTCAGTTGTCTCCCAATCTGGCTACTTTTAGGTGTGCTGTGAAGACCTTTTTATCCCACCAGGCCTTTGGGGTGTACATTTTTTTCCCTGTTGACCTTGCTGGTGTTGAGTTCTGCTTGTTTTATATGTTCCTGCTGGTTTTTAAGTGGGTTTTGTTGTTGTTGTTACTTTAATTCATAGAAGCCAACTCCTAGGGACTGAGGTCAATAAAATATTTGAGGGAGTTGCCCTCACCAAGTTGATGGCATGTCCATTCAAATAATGTGTGTGTGTGTGCTGTGTCATGTGATCAATAATGGGGGTGGGGCTTACCTCCCCCCTGCCCCCCATATTAAAGTTGACACCCCTGCATTAATTATATATTTGCTGGCCACCCTGTGCTCCCTTTGGGAGGAAGAAGCAGAGTATAAACCCATTGAAATAGGTCACTTTTCCATAGCTTCCCCTTATGTGAGAAATAATACATTTTTCACAACCTAGAGAGGGGGGTTCTCATACACTGATTTAGAAATGGTCCACATTTATTATGTTTGGGAGTGACCAGTTTCAGGATGACGTGAGACCATATGCTTTATTCTCTGTGATTTCTTACTCTGGCCTGTCTGCCTGGAAGCATTCCCTACTGTTGTCAGTGGGGCTTGCTCCCAAGTAAGTATGTAGGAGATTCTGTCCTATTCACATTGGCCATATTGAATCTCCATGTTCATAGGTAAAGGTAAAGGTAAATGGACCCCGACCATTAGGTCCATTTGTGGCCGACTCTGGGGTTGTGGTGCTCATCTCGCTTTACTGGCCGAGGGAGCCGGTGTACTGCTTCTGGGTCATGTGGCCAGGATGACTAAGCCGCTTCTGGCAAACCAGAGCAGTGCACGGAAATGCCATTTACCTTCCCACCGGAGTGGTACCTATTTATCTACTTGCACTTTGAGGTGCTTTCAAACTGCTAGGTTGGCAGGAGCAGGGACTGAGCAATGGGAGCTCACCCCGTCATGGGGATTCAAACGCCGACCTTCTGATCAGCAAGTCCTAGGCTCTGTGGTTTAACCCACAGTGCCATCGTGTCCCATGATCATAGGTAGCATGCCTTTGAATACCAGTGGCTGGCAATCTTCTTCGAGGGATTTAATGCTCAGATTCTGGGCTTCCAAGAGACATCTTGCTGGTCAGTATTAAAATATGCTGGGCCAGCTCAGGCTTTGATTTGATCCACCCAGCAGGGCATGTCCTATGATCATCTTGGAAAAAAATAAACTTTCACACAAAAACTTAGCAGGTACCTAGCACTTGTGATTGGTAGTATCACAAGACTTCCGGGGCTCACTTTGCAGGGTGTTATCTCACAGGTGAGGAACTTGTGGCCCTCCAGATATTGCTGGCCAGCAACTCCCATAGCCCCCAACCATTGTACATACTGCTTGAGATTGATGAGAGTTGTAGTTCAATAGTTTCTGGAAAGGCAGAGGTTCCTCACCCTGCTGTAATAGAACTGCAGCCTGAAGAGAGTAAAGTAAGCAACTCAGTGGGCTTGTGATCCTGCTCCTCTTAGCTGTGACCTTTTGGTCTCTTCTAACAGAGTCTCTTTCCATTGACTTTCTTGAGCAGAATAGGTTGGAAAGACCTCTGCATTGCCCACATTCCTGTCTCCTCTTCCAAGGCAGGCTTAGTACATTATTGGTATAGCTTGAAACCAGCCTGACCTCTGTCTGTTTGCTGCAAAATACATGAAGGGCATTTAGACCTCATAATCTACTTCTGAGGCATGGAATCCCTTTTCGCTGCCAGGAAACCTTATACAGATACATTACCTACTCGAGGTATTTGCACAGGGGCCTTGCTCTTTATTTCTCTTTTAAACTTGGCACTATAGCACATTAACAGGGGACTCCATTAGGCATGGGGATAATTGCATTTATTCCAAGGAGCAATAATAGTTTAGCAAAAGCCACATGCAAAAAGAGAGCGCCCAGCCTAGTACGCATCAGCCAAACCACTTCTGTGCTGGTTGTACAATGAGTTCCGCTGGAGAATTCCATGTATGGTTTGACTAAAAGTAAGGGCATGAAACAGATACCATCTTTGATTCTACTTTGGTAGGTGGAGAGGGTGGGGTGGAGAGAATAAATGCTACTATTAAAAGATCTGGGTTAAGAGCTAAAAAGAGGCAGAGGAGTTCATATTCTGCCGACCAGTGTAGTGGTTAGAGTCGCCTTCCCTAACCTGGTGCCCTCCAAATGTTGGACTACAACTCCCATCATCCCTGACCATGGGCTGTGTTAGCTGGGCTGATGGGATTTGTAGTCCGACATCAGGAGGACACAGGTTGGGTAAGGATGGTGTTCAATTCAAATTCTTACTCAGCCATGAAATTCACAGGGTGTTCTTGGGTCAGCCTTGCCTACCTCGTAAGGTTGTTCTAAAGATAAAGGAGTGGGGAAGAAGTTTATATACTGCAATGAATTTGTTGGAGATAGACCAGGGTAAAAACACAAATAAAAACTGTGTAGAGAATAAGAGCTGCAACAGGTTAGGCCATCTGATCTCATCTACTATCTATATTTATTTACCTTCCATGGGTCAAATAGCAGTTTCTGGGGAAGCATGTTATATTGGGGAAACGGCATGTGCGGGGTTAAATATCCCTTTCCTCAGTGTCACAAACCTGATCCGATTCTGAGGCCCTCTTTCATACGTTTTTAAAATAGAACGCTCTGTTCAGATATCTCCTGTGTCTTCATGTGTAGCATTGGCTTGAGTTTCCAGTGTTTAATAAAAACCTTTATATACAAACATGCATCCATGACTAAAGAGAAGATTAAAAATGTTTCAAGAACAAATCAATGAACTGCAAAAGATTCTTGGAACTCCACAAACGCCAGCATCATTTTGGCATAAACACAGTTCAGCAGCTACATATAGAAGAAAATAGGCTGGTGGCACTGAAATTTCCATATGGAATACAGAAAATGTTGCTCTTTCACGCTCTGATCTGCTTGCAAGCAAGGATGTAAGAAGGCATCAGTTTTCTGTTCCAACCTGTATTCTTGCAACCAGCGCTGTTTCCATTCTGCCACAGTTTGGCTTCTGCTAAAATGTACATTATCTGTCTTGCTACTATGGCCCAAACTGACATAATTATGTAACCGAATGCATTTCGACGGGAGGAAAATGTCAAAAGCAATGCAGAAAACAATGTGGTCATTTATGCAATGCTGGTGGACTAAAAAAAAACAAAACCCTAATGATTAGCAAATATCAGTTGCATTCACTTGCGTGATTTCCATTCCTGACCTCGGGCGAACATGAGAATGTTGGCAATTTCCACTCGCGCTTCCATTCCCTGCAGAGCTTTCTGACATCCCTACTTTCGAGCGACCCATAGAAATGCTAGTGGAATTCCCCGCTTCTCCTCCCCAAAGCAACCACGTGTGCATAATTTGATTTCTTTTGCCTTTAAACCTCTTGCTTTCCTGTCCTCTTCTTAACAGATGACTGCCACAGCGCAACAGCCGGCCAAAGCCCAGCCAGTACACATCAACACACCTTCGGCAGCCGCCAACACTCCTATTCCCAGCACTCCCATCGACCCTCAGGCACAACTGGAGGCTGACAAGCGAGCTGTCTACAGGTACAGAGGGATTCTGCTGCCAGGCTGCTCTTTAATGTCGCTTCCCATCCCTGTAGCGGCATGCTGAGATATTACTGGAATCTGGCCTGGGGCTATCTTGTCAGCGAGATGCTGCACAGAGGCTGCTTCTTAGCCGTCTTTGTCAATAGACTGAGAAAGACAGGTTCCAGTGCATGTTCAACTAGGTGAGCCTCAAGCTGAGGACTTAAAAGAGATTTGCTTTCTTTGTTGGAGCTGGAGTTAAATTACAGGCAACAGAATGGTGATGTGGCAATGAATGTTTTGAACGATGGAGGAAGAATGGCTTAGGGGCTCTGTCTGCGTGATCCGTTTCTTCTTTGGCAATGCAAATGCATCTTGATTCTCGCTGGCTGAACGCAGACCAAGCAAGGGTTGCACTTCTGTTTCAGACATATTCAGAGCACTCAAAAGTAAGGTTGACTCCTGATTTAAAGAAATCTAAAAGTTTCCTGGGGGTAGGTAAAGGTAAAGAACCCCCAGGCGGTTAAGCCCAGTCAAAGGCAGCTATGGGGTTGTGGCGCTCATCTCGCTTTCAGGCTGAGGGAGCTGGTGTTTGTCCACAGACAGCTTTCTAGGTCATGTGGCCAGCATGACTAAGCCGCTTCTGGTGAACCAGAGCAACACACAGAAACACTGTTTACCTTCCCGCCGGAGTGGTACCTATTTATCTACTCGCACTGGCGTGCTTTGGAACTGCTAGGTTGGCAGGAGCTGGGACAGAGCAACAGGAGCTCACTCCGTCTCGGGGACCGCCAACTTTCTGATCGGCAAGCCCAAGAGGCTCAGTGGTTTAGACCACAGCGCCACCCGCGTCCCTCTATCCTGGGAGTAAGCTCCATTGCATTCCATAGGAACATGGAAAAGGGAGCCAGCACTGCTCACCCCACAAAGCAGCCAAGTAGAAACAGGTATGCTCCAGGTGCAAAGGATGTTGGTTGTAGTTGGAAAAAAACTGTAGGAGGGAGAAGAAGGATTAGTTGCTGTGCCGAAACCCTTTCCATCTTGTAGTATCCTGGAAGAAGTCATGGCTGACTGGAACCTGGAAGAGGAGCACGTTTTGTTGCTGGTCCCACTTGTCGATCTCTAAAAGCACTCTTAAAACAATATTAAAACGTGTAGCATAAAAATAACATCTTAGAGAAGAGCCTTCACCAGAGGTGACATAATAGCGGTGGTAATTGATTGCATGCATATAATACTCATTTGCTTGAACACCACCAGTGATAACTCATTTTGGGGAATCGCTCTTTGCTTTCTGCACCCACGGCCGACTGCCAATGGGCAGCCAATTGTCGGTGCGGTGCTTGAGTATGTCAACACTCCTGAAGGGGACTTGCGATGCCAGCGCTATGCGAAAAATCCCTCTGCAAATGAGCTGTGTGAGTGAGGCAGCCTGCAATTTTGAGTCCTTTTGTAATTTTTGATTTCACACTGCATATTAGCAGATTTGTGTTTTATATGTGAAGAAAGGAGCTCGGGAAAAGGGATGCAGGATAGAGCAGCGGCGGGTGGGGTAGGGTGGCAAGGCAAGAAGAAGAAGTGTGTTTGAATCGAAGCCTTGTATATCACACCGAGTGCCTAGAGGGGATTCTTTTTGTTTTTTTGTTTTTTTTTTAATTAAAATTTCTTGCCTCTGGGTAGCATGACAGTTCAAAACCGCATTGGGGATTTTTCATTTCATGTCAATAAATTTAACAAGGCCCTATTCAATTCAAATTAAGGCTTAAGCTGTATCTTTTATGCTCTCCTCTTGGAGAGGACAGATAAAAAAGAAAAATATATGTGGCACTTAATTTCTCGTCTCGCACCTGCATGCTGATGCGCCAAATCCCCCAGCCTAAGCTAAAAGAGAGCAGTAAGAGGAGAATGTGATAGCAGTAAGTTTGTGTTGGTGGTGATTGATGTGTTAGGAAGGATCTCTTTCCACAAATCCAAAACTTCAGGACGAAGTGCCTGGTTCTGAATGGAACGTGCAGGAGTGTCTTGTTTGCTACCTGGCCAAAGTACAACACAGTTTGGGAGAGCCTTTGTATAAGGAGCGGTACCTGGGTGTGCTTATTTTACTCTTCTCCTTCCATCCCCTTTTCCAGTTGCTCTGTGTCTACTAGACTGCAAGCCCATGAGCAGGGCTAGTGCCATTGCTCCTAATTTTTGTTCAGCACCTATAGATTTCCTGAATCCTCATTGTTGTTGTCTACATGATTGTTCTGTGTTGGTCAGTAGGCTGGATGGGTGGGTGGGTGGGTAGGAACAATGGAGGGTGGGTGGGTTTTGTTGTTATGAAACAGAAAATTCAGTATTTTAATAGTTAAAGTAACAAGAATGATTGGGGCTAAGTTCCTCTCAGAAGCATTAAGAAACAGAAACCTACATGCTTGGATGAAACATAGCGATCGCCTTGGAACCCTTTCCCTGTATTTCTGTTTTATTTTGCTTTTGCAATTGTTTTTGGGGTTCTTTGGACTGAAATAAAGTGTGTGTGTGTGAATGTGGAATGAGAGGTGGTGCCATTTTGTGCAGCAAAATGTCTTAGACTTCCCTGACGTTGATTAGTATCCATATAGAACTTAAAGAAGTAACTTTCTCCTGGTGTAAACTATATACACTTTCTTATATATGTAATAGGGACGCAGGTGGCACTGTGGATTAAACCACAGAGCCTAGGACCTGCCGATCGGAAGGTCAGCAGTTCGAATCCCCACGACGGGGCGAGTTCCCGTTGCTCGGTCCCTGCTCCTGCCAACCTCGTTTGAAAGCATGTCAAAGTGCAAGTAGATAAATAGGTACCACTCCGGCAGGAAGGTAAACAGCGTTTCTGTGCGCTGCTCTGGTTCGCCAGAAGCGGCTTAGTCCTGCTGGCCACATGACCCGGAAGCTGTACGCCAGCTCCCTCGGCCAATAAAGTGAGATGAGCACCACAACCCCAGAGTCAGCCACGACTGGACCTAATGGTCAGGGGTCCCTTTACCTTAACAAGAATGATAATGAGTGATGCTAATTGCAAAATAATATTAACGTATGTGAAATCTGGCTGTGTATCAGTGATATATCAGGAACATTTCTGTCTCTTTTTTCTTACACACACACACACACACACACACACACCAGTGCATAGTATGTCCATGCCTACAAGAGACAGCAGCAAAACTCAGTTGTGGCACACTTTATTATGCCCATCTCCTGTTTTGTTCATGCCACTTACGGAGTTGGCCTTTGATCTCTTCCATCTTCTGCCACTTTTCCCATCTGAAATACATTAGTTGCTATGGAAATGCATGGAGGAGGGCCCATGCAACTCCCAAATGCAAAGTAAAGGCAGTTTAATAACTGGTGCCTTGGCCTGAAAAATGCTCTGGATTACTTAAGGCCATTACTGGTGTACGTGTCTAATTTGTGTACACTCAGCGATGTGCTCCATAGAAGCAGCTAAGGATAGGAAGAGATACACACCAGGAGATGCAGCTTCAGAAAGACTTAAATTCCGACAGCCAAATTCTCATTTCTTACTTCCTGGTTCTCATTTAGCTGAGCTCCTTCGTTGAGCTGGCATACCTCATAGCAGCAACAGTGCGCTGGTCGGAGCTGAGCAAGGAAGTCACCACAGTAGGATCCAGGAGCAGCGAGAATAAGCTGAGATCCAGGAAAGGCTACCATGAGCCAAGCAAAGTTTCAACCTGATGTCAGCGGCAGGACTGAGGAGGAATTGTGGGGGCCGCCCCTCCTTCTCCTGAACCTTCCCGAAAACAGGAGGACAGTATAGATTCAGAACAGTGGTTTGCAGAAGGGCATAGTTCAGAGGCTGCAGAGGGGAGAAGCTGGGTAGTATTGGGAGAGGAACAGCAGGAAGAAGAAGAAGCACCAGGGGAGAGACAGCTGACAGACTCAGTGTCCTTGGAAAGCATTCCTGACCTCTCCTCTCCCAGGACCAGGCGAACATTGAGAGTAGTAGAACAGAAAGCTCAGAGACAGAAAGCTCAGATTAGCCGACGCAGGACTGATGTAGAATAGGAGAGACATAGGGGGTGGGACTTTACTTGGAACAATGCCATTTTCTAGGGAAGACTGCATTCCTTTGTCTCTCTCTGTGAATAGTGAATAAAATTACTTGGTAAGAAGTTTTATTGTTTATCTGATTCTTGGCTGCCACCCTGGGAGGGATTGGATTCCCCAAAACCCGGCGCCTGAACAGAAAGCCTTTAGTGCAGCCTTTCTCAACCTTGGGTCCCCAGTTGTTGTTGAACTACGACTCCCATCACCCCTAGCTAGCAAGGCCAGAGCTCAGGGATGATGGGAGTTGTAGTCCAACAACATCTGAGGGCCCAAGGTTGAGAAACACTGCTTTAGTGGCTCTATTCCAGGCATAGGCAAACTCGGCCCTCCAGATGTTTTTGGCCTACAACTCCCATGATCCCTAGCTAACAGGACCAGTGGTCAGGGATGATGGGAATTGTAGTCCCAAAACATCTGGAGGGCCAAGTTCACCTATGCCTGCTCTATTCTCTCAAAAAGAGCCAATGGGTGGAATCAAGTAGGAACCTACGGCCCTGGACCATAGCTCGCACTATCCCTGAACATTGTCCTTGCTGGTTGGTGCTAACGGGAGTTAGACTGCAACAATATCGGTGTGTGTGTGTGTGTGTGTGTGTGTGTGTGTGTGTGAATAGATTCCCCATTCCTGGCATAGAGAGATGTTCTACCTCAGGCAAAGGCAAACTTGGTCCTCCAGATGTTTTGGGACTACAATTCTCATGATCCCTGGCTAACAGGACCAGTGGTCAGGGATGATGGGAATTGTAGTCCCAAAACATCTGGAGGGCCGAGTTTGCCCATGCCTGCTCTACCCTGTATCCCTAGTGACTTACCAGTTGGGGCTATTGCATCTTTTAATGAGGCCCTTTCTATTTCACTGGCCATATTTGTGGTACCAGCGGTCCTAGCTGTGATGATGGGAAGGGTGCATTCGGCATTGTTGCTTGAGCGTGTATGGCAGCCTACAAAAAATCCTTTGTGGGGCAACCACTATGTCACAGGAGAGGGAGATGGTTCTTAAGTGGTTTGCACCTATTATGTGCTTAGTGGTGATGTGAGTCAGCTTGGACTCTAAAGAGCTGGTTGAGGATAACACATTTTTTGTCTACAGTGGTTTAATCTATTTCACCGTAATGGACAGAAGTGTTCTGCTTGTTTGTTTTTTGGCTGTTGTGGAAGTGATGCTGCCTGAAACTCATAACTCATGTGCAGTCATTGCAACATTTAGCGGAACCCCCATTTATATCCGGAAGCTTTCTTCTGCCAGAGTGCACTCTACGCTTTCCGTAGACATCCAGAGAAATGCACTTTCTGATAGATTTATGGTTAGTGCTGAAATTTATAACTCACTCAGTTGCGTGGGGATCATTTTCTATTTTATTTTCCTTTAATATCTAGTAAAAGCAGCTTTTTTTCTTGGAGACAATAGAATAAAATGTTTCTGTTGGGAGCCTTTGGCTTTGAGGTTGTTCGCCGCTGAAAAAGATTCTGCGGAAAACTCTCCTTCGTGCAGGTTGCAACAAACCTCAAAACCTTGCTTACAAGTTCTTTGTTGATGCTTCGAAGATACGGGAGGGGTCCAAGCGCTGCCTCCCTTTATTCCGAAACCTGCACAAAGTTTTATGGAATAACTGTCCCATTATTTTAAAGCTTGCACTAACATTTTGCACAGGAAATGTGGGGCGAAATAACTGAAAATGAATTGCGGCCTGTCAAGCAGCTCTTCATTCAACAAAATCCCTTGGACTGGGGGCTTCAGTGTTTAATCAGGCCAGTTCCTCACCCAACATACCGTATTTCTCCGTGTATAAGACAGCCCCTATTTTTTTGGGAGGACTGCGACAAAAAAATGGGGGGGGGTAGGAATTGCCCAAAGTTGTCAAGCTTTTCTTGGGGGGAGATTGCCTAGAGTTGTTGAGCTTCTAAGAAAATAATATCGTCTTATATACGGGAAAATATGGTACCCCGCAATGCTAAATCTTTCGTTATTGGGTAGACATCAGAGGCAACAAGTCCCTGAACAAATAAAGTCCGCCTGACTTTGTCCTCTGCACTTCTCTTTTACTTGATTTTTAAACAGCCTTAGATTTAACCATTTTCCTAGTAGGCAAACTAAGGCCCGGGGGCTGGATACGGCCCAATCGCCTTCTAAATTCGGCCTGCGGATGGTCCAGGAATTAGGCCCCCAGTTCCCCTATGGAAGAGGGGGATTTGATTGCTGAACCGCACAGGGAATTGTAGCTTTGAAAGGGGAAGAGGTGTCTCCTAGCAACTCTCAAGAGCCTTAACAAACTGCAGCCTCCAGGATTTTTTGGTGGGAAGCTATGATTGTTTAAAATGGCATGATAGTGCTTCAGTTGTATAGTGCAGTCTTGCCCTCTGCGGTCAAATGTGTTGTATTTCTTGCTTTCTTTTTAAATTTGTTTTTATACATTTTTAAAAAATAAAAATAAAAAATATATTAAAATTTATTTTCATAGACTTACAAAATAATATCATTTTTAACTTGTAGACCGAGACTTTAGAGAGAATGAATGCCAGAGTTATTGCCATTGCATTATGATGTACAATAGCATCTGATGTTATTTAGGCTGGTGGACACACAGGCAAGTAATAGTTTGTACCAGTAACAATTCAAAATTATATGATTCAGTGCCCATTCTTTTTATCATTAGTTACATATATCAAACTTAAATAGAGAAATAAAAGTGGGTGAAGGGGTGTATTTCTTTCTACATTATAGTAATTATTTTTGAATTTGCACCTTACATATTTATTTAAAGAATTTTTCTCCTGCTCTTCAGCCATAAAATAAAATAAAAAGGCTTCGAGGGGCTTACAGATCGCTCAAAGAATCTAAAAAGAAACAGCACCAAAGGAAAATGTATTGGGAGGGAGGAGGAAATTAGAAAACTCAGGTGGGCTGTGACTCTCACCCCAGTTCTTGCAGACATTGAAGGAGGTATTGAACTTCTCAAACACTCCTGCTTGATTTCTTGAGAGATCTCTAACCCCCAAATTCTATCAATTTCAGTAGAATCTGATTGCAACTAAATTGGCCTGAATCCAATAAATGTGTGTGCACTCTTGTGTGTGTGCAACAGATTGGAGTAAATTGTTGTATATGTCCCTGCTGGCCTTATAAACAATGAGTCACTGAGCATCTAAGAGACTTTTAATGTAATGTAAATGCACTTATATGTGCTAACTCTGGGAATTCTTGACCACGCTTGATGACAGATTTTTGGTATTATGGTCTCTAACTATTGGAGGGGGGAGAGACAAGTGAGGCAGATTAAAAAGGCCATGAAAAATGTTACTGCTGGGATAATTACCTGGACTAAACAAAAAGCCATCAAATCGAGAGCTGGAGGAGAAATTCTGCCCTATCGAGGTGAGGCGGATCAAATCAAGGCCGCAGGACTTTACATGCTTAATGCTACCCATGCTGTTTTGCGTACTTAAGTGTCCAGACATCATTCGACAGCCCAAAAGCAATGAATGCCTGGGACATCCAAACAGGACTCCCCACCCCCTAAGTAAGAACTATAACAATTATTGAAATCAGATTAGGTTAGAAATATCCATTTAAATTGCAAATGGGTAAATAAGGTGGAGAATACTGGTAAACGGCAACATGTCCATGTGAGAAAAGTGGGAATCTAGGGAAATTAGTACTGATCATGATGGTGATGAATTAACTAAAGGTGGTTCTGCACTAGGAGGTTAGCATGAAATTACCATACTTCTTTCACTCAGTGGGGCATCTACATGAAGTTGGCATCAAATTGTTGGACCGTTGCTTGCCCCCTGTGGGACTTCATCTTCCCCTGCCCACCTTGCCTGCAGAAAGTCTTACATTTTCTTTTTTTAGACAGAATGGAATAATCACCGCAAGGATAGATCACATTAGTGCAACTCTGCCGTAGTTTTCAAGAGGTGAGAACTGTAACCTCTGGAACATCTTCACTATTCCTGTTCCAGTCAGCGTCATTTTATCTCTCTCTCTCTCTCTCTGTGTGTGATCCATCTTTTAGAGTAGAGTTAATATGTTTCTTTTGGTTACATTAAAAAAAGAATCACACAATAGTACTTTAATGAAAAAGTGTTATGGTGCTAATTAAAAATATATTATTTTGTCTTTTTTATCTATAAAAAACCCCCACTGCTTCTAGGTCACAATCATTTCTGAGCTTTGGATTTGCGTGAAAAGTTTGTAACACTGAAAAGCTATTTTTTTATTTTAAAAATCCAACAGAGCTTTAATTTATTGATTGTTTTTTTTAAGTGCTTTGGCACAAATGTAAAAATCAGCCTTAAAATGGGTGCTGGGGTGAACTGTGTCATACGCACAGCAGCAGACAGAACATAACGGGATGGACACACCAAAATAACTGGAAACTCAGCTGCAATTCTGCTTGTAGCTTACAGCAGAAGAGCAATGACTGGATAGTGCTAGGAGGAGGCCGAGTGTGGAGCTGAGCATGCGCAGCTTCAGTGACTGGCTCCTCCAGAGCGCTCGGTCTCCTCCAGACGGTGTGACAGCGCACATGTGACATCACACACGCTCAACACGTGTGACATCACACACACTCAACACACATGATGTCACACACGCTCAACATGCGTGACGTCACACACACATGCCGTGCCCCCTCAACGCTGAGGGCAACTTGGCGCCTCTGCTTCTCTACTTCATCCTTTGTACACAGGACAGGACTTTTTCAGTAGTGGCACCCAGGCTCTGAAAGTCGCTGCAAGGCTCTTCCAAGGCTCTTAGTTCCTCCTCACTACCACCTTAGAAAGATCCAGGGCTTTTTTTTCAGCCAGAACTCCCCGGAACTCAGTTCTGGCACCTCTCAGGTGGGCGCCATTGCCATTATAAGAGGACAAGGGAGCCATTCATGGCTTCTCTAAATCAGGGGTGTCCCTGAAAAATAGGGACACTCGGAGGCTCTGTTAGGATGCAGTGAAGATTTTCCTCCACATGGCATCATGAGCTGTTGGCAGGATACTGACATTGATGTTTCCACTGGCAGTAGCCAGCAAGCATAAGATTAGGCTTATTAAATTTCTATAAAGCGCCCCCAACCTTCTGCCATGACTGGTGCTAGTGGTAGGGCTTTGGATATAGCGGGACACCATTCAGCCCCACTGCTCCCAAAATAAGAGCTAAGGTTGTTCCTTTAACTGTTTGCCATTGTTGTTGTCACTGTTGTAGACCCTGAGAAGGAGAATGGGGCTGCCTGGGCCAGGACAGAGAGGGAGAATGGGGCTAACAGGTGACCCTGCAGAGGCATCTAGTGGGCTGGGAAGGTCTCTACCTGAGTTGGGAGAACGTAAGGGAAAGGATAATGGGGAAGTTCCCATGGGGGGCGGGGGTGTGTGGATGGATCTCCCTTGTCTTGTCCCATCCCTTCATTAGTCCCTGCAGTGCAAGACATGGGCTCCACCTCTGGGGCTTTCAGAGAGGCCAGCTCTGGCTCGTCCATTTTGCCTGTCTGGCCACCAACCCTGCCTGTGGAGTTGTCAGAAATCCTGTCCAGTCCCACCTCTCCAGAGGCAGCCATTACCTCACCTGTCCCATCCACTTCTGATGAGGCAGTAACACCTCCTCCATCACCCAGCTCGTAGAGATGTCAACGGGCAGGCCTTCAGTTCAGCCTTCTTGGAGAAATGCCCAGTTGCTTGACCAGTCTCCAGAACAGAACCGTTTGCCATGCTAAGTCGTGTCTGCAGGGGGCATGTTGTTGTTGTTGGACCAGCGTCTTTACTTGTATACAGCTCCATCTGGTACACAGGCTGAGACCCTATCTGGCCGCAGATTGTCTCGCCAGAGTGGTGCATGCTCTGGTTATCTCCTGCTTAGACTACTGCAATGCGCTCTATATGGGGCTACCTTTGAAGGTAACCTGGAAACTACAACTAATCCAGAATGCGGCAGCTAGAATGGTGACTGGCAGCGGCCGCCGAGACCACATAACACCGGTCTTGAAAGACCTACATTGGCTCCCAGTACGTTTCCGAGCACAATTCAAAGTGTTGGTGCTGACCTTTAAAGCCCTAAACGGCCTCAGTCCAGTATATCTGAAGGAGAGTCTCCACTCCCATCATTCTACCTGGGCACTGAGGTCCAGCGCCAAGGGCCTTCTGACGGTTCCCTCACTGAGAGAAGCCAAGTTACAGGGAACCAGGCAGAGGGCCTTCTCGGTAGTGGCACCCGCCCTGTGGAACGCCCTCCCATCAAATGTCAAAGAGAACAACAACTAGCGGACTTTTAGATGACGCCTGAAGGCAGCCCTGTTTAGGGAAGCTTTTAATGTTTGATGCATTATTTTAATATTGTGTTGGAAGCCACTCAGAGTGGCTGGGGAAACTCAGCCAGATGGGCGGGGTATAAATAATAAATTGTTGTTGTTGTTGTTGTTGTTGTTGTTGTTGTTATTGGCATATGTAGCACCTGCTGTGCCTTTGAACTGCATTTTGCACCAATCTGAGCAGTGAAGATTTTGGCAGAAACCAGTTCTTCATCAAGTTGGATCCAGGACTATTGCTTTGAGTGTTAAACCGGAAGCACAAAACAGCAGCATATAAATGTTGTTGTTTAGTCGTTTAGTCGTGTCCGACTCTTCGTGACCCCATGGACCAGAGCAAGCCAGGAACTTCTGTCTTCCACTGCCTCCTGCAGTTTGGTCAGACTCATGCTGGTAGCTTCGAGAACACTGTCCAACCATCTCGTCCTCTGTCGTCCCCTTCTCCTTGTGCCCTCCATCTTGCCCAACATCAGGGTCTTTTCCAGGGAGTCTTCTCTTCTTATGAGGTGGCCAAAGTATTGGAGCCTCAGCTTCAGGATCTGTCCTTCCAGTGAGCACTCAGGGCTGATTTCCTTCAGAATGGATAGGTTTGATCTTCTTGCAGTCCATGGGACTCTCAAGAGTCTCCTCCAGCACCATAATTCAAAAGCATCTATTCTTCAGCGATCAGCCTTCTTTATGGTCCAGCTCTCACTTCCATACATCACTACTGGGAAAACCATAGCTTTTACTATACGGACCTTTGTTGGCAAGGTGATGTCTCTACTTTTTAAGATGCTGTCTAGGTTTGTCATTGCTTTTCTCCCAAGAAGCAGGCGTCTTTTAATTTCGTGGCTGCTGTCACAAAATATAATATAGTTTATTATAATATAGCATATACCGTATTTTTCGCCCTATAGGACGCACTTTTTCCCCTCCAAAAATGAAGGGGAAATGTGTGTGCGTCTTATGGGGCAAATGCAGGCTTTCACTGAAGCCAGGAGAGTGAGAGGGGTCGGTGCGCACCGACCCCTCTCGCTCTCCAGGCTTCAGGAGAGCCCCAGTGCCAGCCCCACAAGGTCGGGGGACAGAGGGAGGCGGAACGCCGCCATCCCGCTGTCTCCCGAAGTGGTTTGGAGGCTGACGGCTGGGAGACCCCGCCGCCAGCCCCGCAAGCTCCGGGGACAGCTGGGAGATGCAGCGCGTCTTCCTGCTGTCCCCAGACCTGATCTGAAGGCTGGCGGCGAGGAGAAGAGCGCTTCTCCCCGCTGCCTGCCCCGCAAGCTCCGGGGACAGCAGGGAGACGCAGCGCGTCTTCCTGCTCCTGCTGTCCCCGGACCTGATCTGAAGGCGGGCGGTGGGGAGAAGAGCGCTTCTCCCCGCTGCCTGCCCCGCAAGCTCCGGGGACAGCTGGGAGACGCACCGCGTCTTCCTGCTGTCCCCAGACCTGATCTGAAGGCGGGCGGTGGGGAGAAGAGCGCTTCTCCCCGCTGCCTGCCCCGAAAGCTCCGGGGACTGCAGGGAGACGCACCGCGTCTTCCTGCTGTCCCCAGACCTGATCTGAAGGCGGGCGGTGGGGAGAAGAGCGCTTCTCCCCGCTGCCGGCCCCACAAGCGCCTGGAGGGGAAATAATTTTTTTTTCTTTATTTCCCCCCCAAAAAACTTGATGCGTCCTATGAGCCGGTGCGTCCTATGGGGCGAAAAATACGGTAAATAGTTTAATAAATAATATCTTCTTGCAGGTAGGATCAAGCACTGGGGGGGGGGGGCAGGAATTTTGCTCTTTAAGAAAGGGACTGTAGCTGAGTGTAGACTTCACTTGCAGAACATCCCAGGTTCAGTGCCTGGTATCTGCAGCTACAAGGTTTGAGTAATCCAGGTATGGAAAAGGCCTGAGACACGGGTTTCAGTCTGTGTTGCTAACCTCATTTGGTTTTGCCACACGGCGCAGTGCCTGTAAACAGTTATCAGTGGTAGTCATGCAAATCACACACACTTTATAGTGGAAGGAGGAGCAGCTCAGATCCCTCTGCACCAATCTGTGATAAATGAGCAGTGCGGATCCAGCTGTCCTGTAGATCTGCAAGAGAGGGGGGCAAGTAAGCAACTGGTAGGTGAAAGACAACTTCCGGCTCCCGGACTAAATATCAGAGTTAATGCCCTGCTAAATTATTTTTTCTGTCTGTTAGCGTCGGCTGTAAAAGCCGAAACGGCGAGTCCCTTGCACTCGGCAGAGGCTTCCAAGGTCGCTCATGGGCGAAGGCAAGAACTGCCCAGCAGTCAGACCACAGTACAGTTGGTTGGCTCTCTAATTGAGGTCGGCTTTCCCGGCCAAGGTCACTCGGAAGAAAATGGTTGAGTGGCTATGAAGTTACTGCTCGGGTTTATAGTGTGTCGGGAGTTTTATCACCCATAAAAAGAACTTTGGAAAATTATTTCTTCCCCCTTGCTCTGCCTCCACAAAACATGTTTCCAGAGCCCTGCTATTCAGCGAGATGTCTTTCAGTTTTGTCATGCATGACAGTTTCTTCCTCGCAACCTTTTCATATTCTAGAAGCTGAGATTTCCTTGCCGGGTTGGGCAAAGCAGGAACAGAAATGCTGTGAAGATTCTTCTTCTTCTTCTTCTTCTTCTTCTTCTTCTTCTTCTTCTTATTCTTCTTATTATTATTATTATTATTATTATTATTATTACTTTCTTAGCCTCCACAAAGCAGATTTGAGTCCCTTTCTCTCCAGAAAATGTACATAAAAACGGTTTCTCCCCTGCCATGAAAAACAAAAACTAAATAAAAGCCCAAATCTACATTTCTTTCTCCTACATGGAAGGATTAGGAAAAGGTGCTGAACCTAAGTTGTGTCATTGACATTCAGGAGTCTCCTTCTTGACATAGGACAGATCTCTCTTTCAAAGAGTTCTCTGTTCAAAGGGCTGCCCTGTCCAGTTCTGGTTTAAAATTAAAGATCCTTAAGAAGGGAGAGCAGGAGGCATCTAGAATTTGTCCATCCACAGTGAGCACCGAGACACAAGGTTCAGGAGCCACATAGGTCACTTGGTCACTGTTTTCCACACCATGTGGAGATGTACCATGGTTCCTATTTAAATTATAGTAATTAGTTCTGAAGTATGCATCTATAGCATGGGTAGGCAGCCTAAGGCCTGGGGGCTGGATCTGGCCCAATCGCCTTCTAAATCCGGCCGACAGACAGTCCACGAATCAGCGTGTTTTTACATGAGTAGAATGTGTCCTGTTATGTAAAATGCATCTCTGGGTTATTTGTGGGGCCTGCCTGGTGTTTTTACATGAGTAGAATGTGTCCTTTTATTTAAAATGCATCTCTAGGTTGTTTGTGGGACATACAAATTCATTCATTTCCCCCCAAAAAATATAGGCCAGCCCCCCACAAGGTCTGAGGGACAGTGGACCGACCCCCTGCTGAAAAAGTTTGCTGACCCCTGATCTATACATACAAATTAGCGTACACAAATCTTATGCAAATGGCTGTCCTTTTTTTAGATGATGTATTTCCTCTTTGGGGACTCTGTGTAAATGGTCACCCTATTTGCGTTATACGTGATGTTAAATATGTCCCAACAGCTCTGGCAAAAGCAAGTCGCTTAGCATTACTTCGCTATGGAGGGAGAATGTCAGCTCACGAAAGCTCATCATAGATATTGAAACAGAGGGACTGTTCACATCAGAATGCATGTGTGCATACCATTCAACTGTCTGGGTAATGGGGACATCCCATTTTTGCACAAGAGCACAGCAGCCATTTTGGGCGATGCAATCTTTGCACTCAGATCTTGACCCCAGAAAGCACTTTTTCAGGGTTGCGATCTCACATAGTGCCCTAAAACACATGCTTTTGGGTGCTCTGCTCTCATGCAAGAGCCTGCCCCCCAAAAATGCGGGTCTTTGTGGGCCATGATCTCACACAGGCCATTTGACTTCTGGGAGAGCATCCTTTTTTTTGCCTTGACGTGTTGGAGGGTATGATGTGTGCAGAGTCTACCTTATAACACTGGTCCTCAAGGATCTACACTGGTTCCCAGTACGTTTCCGAACACCATTCAAAGTGTTGGTGGTGACCTTTAAAGCCCTAAATGGCCTCAGCCCAGTATACCTGAAGGAGCGTCTCCACCCCCACCGTTCAGCTTGGACACTGAGCTGCAATACGGCCGCAGTTTATTCATTATTTGGCCTACAAATTCTCAGACCTCGTTTCACAGTCATTTATCCCGAGGTAACAGTCCCTGAACCTCATTTAAAACCTCTGGCTTGCTGCAATGTTCAAGGGGTATATATGAGAGGTGATTGGTGAGTCAACAACCCCTGCCAAATGCTCTTGACTCGACTCTCGTGTGGTTTTTTTTTCCTGGGATGAGAAATTATTCAAAATAGTGATGGCCGACTGGTGGCCCATGAGCCAAATCTGGCCTGCAAAGCAATTTTCTCAGGCCCTAATTACATGGGAACACAGAGAGAGGCCTGATAATTCTTGGGGGTGGGATTCAGATTCCATAAAATGACGCGGTGACCTGCAAATGACACAAAATAAATCAGCAAGCATGCTCTGTGGCTTCAACATCCTTGTTTTGTGGTATAGATGGGATTTTATGCCAGGATAACAGCCCCGGGGCTAATAATCCTCAAACAGCCTCCTTTTCCCCTTTCCGTATGGAATGAGAACCCTGTTAATAAATAAAGAGGGTGGTGGTTTTATTTACCTTTCACAACATCGCAGTTTTAATGTGTTTTTTGCTGTCTTTTAATTTTGTAATGTAGAGTGGCATACAGTATATCCCATAGCTGTCAAGCGTCCCTTATTTGGCGGGACAGTCCCTTATCCCAGCGCCATGTCCCGCTGCTGTCCCTTATTGATGAGGCTTCGTTTGGCTGCTGGCTGGGCTTTCTCCCTTTAGCTCGGAGGGGCTCAGAAGTTGAACATACCTGTGCCCGGAAAATCCCTTATTTTGGCTGCTGATCTGATTTTCGAGGCTGCTGGTCCCTTATTTTCAAATCTGTCAGTTGACAGCTATGGTATATCCCTATCTGTGGCTCCTTACGGGAAACTGGGCAGCAAGAGCCACATACTGGTATTCTAAAATCCTGATCCCCCCCCCCCAACCTCCCCAGCCTTCTTCCCTTCCTTCCCTCCCCTGTCCACATTCTCTCCTGGCAGTTCCCCTCCTGGCTCACTTGCAGGCAGAACAGTGCTGAATGTGCTAAATTAGGCCATTAGAGGAATTCATTTCTCTTTATTAGCGTGTGTCAAATCCTTTTTATTAGTGGCTGAAAACGACCTCTCTTCTGCAGTAAAATGTCAGGCCAGTTCAGCCCTTTTATTTGTTCTGCGCTGACGAGGATCAAACTTTCCCTGAATTAGTGTAGAGAGATTTATTTCCTCCAAATTCTGAATGGCTCGAGAGAGGGAGGGAGGGAGGGAGATGGGGGGGATTCGCCAGTGCGTTCTGCTCAATATCAGGGCTCGTTTTACTCAGCCTAGGGTCCTTCCAGCTGATTTTTTAAAAAAATACTGTACATTCACAGCAATACTGACCAATACCTAGATCTTGTTCACTCATCATGGAAATAATATGCTTGCTGGGGGGTGCTCTTACTCTTAATATTATTAAAACAAAAAAATATTCCTTCCAGTAGCACCTTAAAGACCAACTAAGTTAGTTCTTGGTATGAGCTTTCGTGTGCATGCACACTTCTTCAGATACTCTTAATATTATTATTTAAGATTCCTTACCTGCTGTTCACTACAAGGTCCCAGAGGGGGTCACTGCAATCTAAAAATGCAATACAGTGGTACCTTTGGATGCGAACAACCCACATCTGTGCATGCGCGGATCGCGATTCACCACTTCCACTCATTTTGAGTGCATGCGCATGTGCAAGTGGCGAAACCTGGAAGTAACGTGTTCCGTTACTTCCAGGTCACTGCGGAGCGTAACCTGAAAACGCTCAACCTGAAGCATATTTAACCCGAGGTATGGCTGTATTTAAAACAGTTAAAATATTCCTGCATTGCAGAGGGTTGGACTAGACTACAGGGGTCAGCAAACTTTTTCAGCAGGGGGCTGGTCCACTGTCCCTCAGACCTTGTGGGGGGGGTGGACTATATTTTTTTTGGGGGGGAGGGGAGATGAACAAATTCCTATGCCCCACAAATAACGCAGAGATGCATTTTAAATAAAAGCACACATTCTACTCATGCAAAAACACCAGGCAGGCCCCACAAATAACCCAGAGATGCCTTTTAAATAAAAGGACACATTCTACTCATGTAAAAACACGCTGATTCCCGGACTGTCGGTCGGTCGGATTTAGAAGGCGATTGGGCCGGATCCGGCCCCCGGGCCTTAGTTTGCCTACCCATGGACTAGATGATCCTCATAGTCCCTTCCAACTCTGTGATTCTGTGATCTATTAACTGATATTAGCTGTGCTTCCAGCATTGTAGAGGGTTGGACTAGATGGTCTTTGGGGTACCTTCGAACTCTACAACTCTTTGATTACAATCCCCAAATATACATGTGTCAAAGGTCAGGGTAAAGAGGTGTGTCTTTAGCTTACGATGAAAACTATGTGAGGTGCACCTCCATGGGGAAGGAAATCCACAACTTAGGTGTTGCCACATATAATTCCCTCTTCTGGGCTGTCTCTCACCATCTGAGATCAGTGGAACTACCAAAAGGATATCTTCTGCTGATATTGATACCTGGGAGTAATCTGTAGGGAAGGAGTCAAACTTTCATGACTTTGAAAAATGACCTTCGTGGAGATATGAAGTTGAGAAGGAGAGTGCTTTGTGTTCAGAGAGCTATGGGTATGATCCACTGTGGCAGTTTTAAGTCCTATTGACTTCAACAAGAAGGTAAAGCTCCTCTAGGATGGTGGCTAAGATTCAGCACTTCTCATTTTTTAAAAAATGCTAACACTGTGGCTAGTTTAAACTAATGGGGGGGGGGGGAGTTCAGCAGCCTAGAAAACCGCTTGGATAAGGGGCTTCTGAGATGCCTGCAAAAGCAATGAAATTTTGGAATACTCTGCCTTTTGCAACTATCCTAGGAATTCAGTGGAGAATGGCTGGTGTGTGTTTCTTGAGGTTTGCATCACAGCTAAGCTGGTGTAAGTTTCCCAGGAAACTTGTGCTTGGCTTCTGAGCTGATGAGGATGCCATTACGGCACTCTTAATACATGCCAGCCCTTGCTTATATCCTGAAATAACATCATTATGAAGTGCCGTGGACGTTACAGCATATCCAAAACACCCCAAGCCTGGTATGCCATCTTAATCTTTTCCAAAGCTGCTTCAGATGTACAGGTGTAGTCAGTGAGCTGTCAAATGTGTCAAAACCACCAAGACATTGCAAGTACTTGGTAGTTAGCTTTAGCCATGTAAATTTTCAAGTTTACCCAGCATGGCGGTTGATTGTTGTTGTTTAGTCGTTTAGTCATGTCCGACTCTTCATGACCCCATGGACCAGAGCACGCCAGGCACTCCTGTCTTCCACTGCCTCCCACAGTTTGGTCAAACTCATGTTTGTAGCTTCGAGAACACTGTCCAACCATCCTGTCCTCTGTCATCCCCTTCTCCTTGTGCCCTCCATCTTTCCCAACATCAGGGTCTTTTCCAGGGAATCTTCTCTTCTCATGAGGTGGCCAAAGTATTGGAGCCTCAGCTTCACGATCTGTCCTTCCAGTGAGCACTCAGGGCTGATTTCCTTAAGAATGGATAGTTTCATCTTCTTGCAGTCCATGGGACTCTCAAGAGTCTCGTCCAGCGCCAGAATTCAAAAGCATCAATTCTTCGGCGATCAGCCTTCTTTATGGTCCAGCTACCAGTTCTCATTTTTCCCTGACTTCAAGGATTGGTGGGGCAACTAGACCTGGAACCGGGCAGCAAAGTCCAGTCCATGAATCTCCCAACCAGCGTCTAGAGAGCGGCAGATGATGGAAGCCGCAGCAGTGCCCACAGAGGCATAGGCTGATCACGACAGCCGACAGTATCCTTCCTTTCGTATTTTTGAAAACCCTTCTACATTCCTTATCTGTTACAGCAAAAAGAAAAAAGAAAAAGCCACAGTTTTGCAGCCCTGGTTTTGAAAGAATTCTCTGAGCATGTACAAGCCTTTTGACTCTAGCATGTTAGGGGTGTAGAAGCAGCAGCTATTAATAATAATAATAATAATAATAATAATAATAATAATAATGCCCCACCCATCTGGCTGGGTTTCCCCAGCCACTCTGGGCGGCTTCCCGCAAAATATTAAAATAATTCATCAAATATTAAAAGTTTCCCTAAACAGGGCTGCCTTCAGATGTCTTTGGTTGTTTACGGTATTTCCTTGACATCTGGTGTTAAAAATGGAGGAGGGTGGAGGAGTACAGAAATGGTCATGGGGTGCTTCATGACTGGAGTAATATGAGTGGCCACCTAAAATGGTTCTCAACATCCAGGTTCTACATTTGTTTAGCTACACCTTTGCCTTCGGAGGCCAGGTTCCCTGTTGTAGAAGATATAAACATTTCCCAATGAAAGCAGGGTTGCAGATGCAGCTCAGTCCAAACCTGCCAAGGTCAAGCAGTCTAGGTTCAAGCACAACTTGGTGACAAAGCTAAGCAGCAGTCTGAGGGCAACATCAGAAAGAGTTCAAGAAACATACAACAGAGGAAGGCAGCGCAACTTGAATCAGATCCTAGGAGCCTAAATTACTCCTTAACCACAGCTGCTGGCAGTGGAGTATTAGTAGGGCTTGCTTACTCTTAATTGACCCCTCACTCCCAAGCAGATGTACTTTTCTTCTGCCTGAATTCAGAGCTTTTGATGCTGGAGTTCTCAGCCATGGTTTGTTTTTGTTCTTATTTGTATTATGTCTTTTGTGGCTTTTATATTGTAATCTTATGGTTGCAAACTGTCCCGAGATCTGCAGGTAAAAAGGTTAAAGGGATCTTGAGGTATAAGGCAGTAAACAAATTTTAATAATTTTAGTAGTAATAATAACGGCAATAATAATACCAATTAATTAGGGTGACAGTGGAACCCAACATTATCCTTGTTCTACAGCCATGTTGTCAGCTACCCAGTTTTTTTTGTCTGCCACAAGCAGCTTCAAAGCCTTCACAGAAACATTCTGTCTGAGGCCATTTCAGTGAATGAGGTGACCTCCAGGGGGGTTGAATCAATAAAACCACCACTATATTATGTTATTTTCTTCACTTTCTTTAGGAATGACTGTTTCTCATGATGAATGGGCACTCCCATCGATAATGGCTAGAAAACACACCAGCTGAGACTGTGTCCTTGCCTCTTTCATGCACAGAAATAGTATCAATAGTCGGTAAAATAAAACTTTCTGTAACACTCAGAATCCTAGAACTGTAGAGTTGGAAGGGACCTAAAGCATCCATGGCAGTTGCGAGATAATATACCACATTTATATCATGGGGTAGGCTGAGGGCCTGCACTTTTGGTCACTTGCTTTACCATCTAATAAGACTTTGCTTGATACCACTAATGGAAATTGGCTAGTACTGCCATGATGCTTTGCTGAGACTTTAAAATGTTGACTATAATAGCAGGACCAACCCAGTCATTAGGCATCTGATTTGGGTTGTCTATGAAAGGGCAGCAAATTATTGACTCTTCAGTTTATTGCTATTGCGTGTTCAAACCCAGAAACCTCCCCCCTAAATAAATTTACACTTGACTCAAATTTTTGTTTTTGGCAGAATTTAGGCCACAACTTTATTGATTACAGAAAGTGACTGGTTGCATAGCCTCTGGTTCGACTAGTCCCCTGCCATGCAAGCAGTGCTGACCCAGGGTTCTAGCATAGGTCAGCCAAGGGTGAACACCTGGATAAGTGGAAAGCCAGGAACAGGCTATCTCCACCACCCAAATGTCCCCCTGGACTCAGGCACAGGCACAACCCCCTCTGAGGGGTTGACCAAACCATCGAGTCCCTGGATTCTTTAACAGAATACGCTTCACATAGGGATGGCGAGAGCATTCTCCCATCCCTATAACCTGAACCAGAGCCTATCCGCAACCTTACAAGTTGTGATGATTTGCTACGGGGCAGGCGAAACCCAAATAGCAACAGCCAATCAGCCAAGTGGGGGAAATTCCTGCCGTGCCCCTGTTGGACAGATGACACACGAGGACATAGCAAGGTCAAGTGCAAAGCCCTAAAAGTAGGGAGAGGTGGGCAGGTGTTCCGAATGTACGCGCCGAAAGAGGAAGCTCTGGGTCACGTGCATGGGCATAAATAGGTCCCACGAACCATTTGGACTGCATCCCAATGGCCAGATTGCACCCAGCTACGAGGGACCTACCAATCTGGTGTTGTGGCTGACCAATCGTACCCACCCACAGCACAGGGTGTAAGTTTTCCATGTCTCACCGCAATACATGCCCTCTTTAAGGGAGGACCTGATTTGACAGGATAGGGAGATGGAATGTGTAGGATCTTCTTCTTCAGATGCTAAAATAACTTGATTGGCTAGTGGTATTATGCCTTGCTACTCCACCCTGGGCAGCAAAATTTATTCCTTAGGAACAAAACTTACAATGGGCTGTATCCAATGTGGGGAGCTGTTAGATGATGATGATTTTGTTATCCAGTCATGAGAGTCTTCTTCCCTTTACAGTGTTACAATTCCCAGAGTTCCCAGAGAAGAGAGATTTGGGGAATTGTAGGTTTGTGAAGGGAAAAGAAGTCTCCTGTCAGCACCCTTAACAAACTACAGTCCCCAGGATGCTTTGGGGGAAGCCATGACTGTTTAAAGTGGTATGATACTGCTTTAAATGCATAGTGCAGATGGAGCCTAAACCTCTGTGCATATACTCTTGAGTAGGACCAGCATTGGCTACAACCCAATGTTCCAAACAAGGAACATGTATTTATTTGTTACATGCATGTGCAGTGCTAGAGGGAGACAGCAGGGGCACGCACCCCCCAGACAAGGAACTTGGCTCCACACACACACACACACACACACACACACACACACACACCGCAGTTGCTGGACTAAGAATATTTTTGCGGTGAGGACTCATTGCAAAAATAAGAGTGGAGGTGGTATTTTGTAGAATCAAACTACATTCATACCTCAGGTTACAGATGCTTCAGGTTGTGTTTTTTTCGGTTATGGATGCACCAAAACCCAGAAGTACTGGAACGGGTTATTTCCAGGTTTCGGCAGTTGCACATGTGCAGAAGTGCTAAATTGCGCTTTGCGGATGCGCAGAAGCACCGAATCGCAACCCGCACGTGCACAGACGTGCTGCATGTTTTGAACGTGCCTCCCGCATGGATCACATTCACAACCCGAGCATCCACTGTAGATTTTGTAGAATCAAACTTTGATGATTGACAGTAGAAAAAACGTTTTAGAATAAATTTCAGTGGCCAAACTTGTAGGATCTGCTTTGTTTTAGCCCACAATCCCAACAGGAGTCACATGCAATAAGGCACATGTTTAAAATGATAAGAATTCCGAGGCCAGGGATTTGTTGTGTTATGTTTGGGTTTAAATGGACAGAAAGCACAAGCGGAAATCTTTGTGCTGACGGAACACGTTAGTGGATACCACCCCAAGTTTTTTGTTTTTTTTTTTTTTTTTAAGGGAGGCAAAGTGGACAGGATGTATGAAGCATAGCTCAAAAAGCCCTGGACCCCCCCACCCCACCCCCAGCAATCATTTCTCTTGAATATCAGCTTAATAAATTAATTTATTATTTCGGTCACAGACCAGTTCCAGCTCACATACAATATCAGGGAAATCATAAAACACAATAGGGATACATTTGAATTTGCAATTGGGCATAACAGGGACAATACAGATACAGAATGTCAACTTGCTCCTGTTTTAAGGAACAAACAAACAAAAAACCACCCTAAAAATTACATGGTGTTATGAGAGTCTGGGAAGGAGATTGTAAGTGTCCTAGCTGGTGTTTTTCCCATCTTCCACTTTCTAGGACTTTGTTCTTTTTGAGCCACAGCCATGTACAAAGAGGTTGCATCCCTCAAAGATTTTGCCAAGGGGTTGCAAACTGCTGCTTCTCTCTCTCTCTCTCTCTCTCTCTCTCTCTCTCTCTCTCTCTCCTCCCACTGCCTGCACTTTAATTCTCTCCATAACATTGAGAAGGAATTTGTGCTGTGTGCAAAGGTGTGTGCATGTGGAGGGGGGGTTGGGGTGCGTTGCTGAACTCCTACCACCTGGCATTACTGCTTGGATTATTAGTTCCTAGTAATTTAGTGCCCTTGCGCAGGGTCGATTTGTGCCTTTCATTTCTAATTGATCTAGAGGCTGTTTAAATGACAGCAGGCATCTGTTGAGAGTGGGAAGGTTCATAAGGCGAAATAATTCATAACACCGTCTGGAATTTGCCTTTCATATCCCTTAGCTAAGCCTCGGCAGGGCTGCCTAAATTACGACCAGGGAGGATTCCCCCCCCCCTCCATATTCAGCTCATGGCTTGAAGAATCTTGCATTAAACTGGGATCAGTCTAGATTAGACTGTAATATGCTGCAGTATTAGTAGCTGCAAATGAAGACTTATACCAGAGTTTAACCCCTTCACCTGCTTTTCTCTTTGCCTTGGTCCTGGAAGGCTTGGCTAATCCATTGGTTCCTCCGATTTGTTGATGTGTATAATAGATCTTTCAACCCACCGGACTCCTGGGATAACTTTAGCACTAAAGCATTCAAGACAACAGGTTTCGAAGAAATTAAAACACACTTGCTTTGATTAAATAAAGAGTGACTTTTCAGCCCTTAGTGAAATGGGCATATGGTTTTTCCAGCTCCTCGCATATGTGAAGGCAGGAGGGAAATGTGATATCTGATATTATGTTAGGCCTGTGCTGCCAATCTCAGCAGCCTTGTTGCCAAATTAGTGTACAGAGGTGTGGAGTACTTAATTTACTTGCAATGCACCTCTTGCCCTTCTTAGTTTCCCTCAGTGTAATGTCAGTTAGCAGATGGGTAGCCCAAGTAAGTTTACTGTCCTCAGTTTAACGCTGCTTACTTGTTTTCCCCTTTAAACTCTCAGCAGGTGACCTTAGTTTCAGGAGTAGTCAACACATGGCGCAGGATTGTGCCTCCTGTCCCAGACTCCCAACCTTCATATGGTAGTTAAGTTGTTTTCCATAGAGTCTACATGGGTACCCTCCAGTAGTGTAGTGGGAAATTCAGAAGTACAGGGTCCCTTCGTTATAGTCACATCCACATTCCCTCACAGCCATTGTTTATTATACAATAAACTTATGACTGTACAATAATAATAATCGGGGTACATTGCCTTGTGTTGCCTTTCAGCTAAATCTACTACAGTGGTACCTCGGTTCTTGAACGTAATCTGTTCCAAAAGACCGTTTGAGTTCTGAAACGTTCGAAAACCGAGGTGCAAAGGGCTGTCTGCAAATACAATTGAGAAAATTGAAAAACACACAGCGGAAGCCGTTCGACTTCCGAGGCACTTTCAAAAACGGAAGCATTTACTTCTGGGTTTTCAGCATTCAGGGGATGTGGGTGGCGCTGTGGGTTAAACCACAGAGCTTAGGACTTGCCGATCAGAAGGACAGCAGTTCGAATCCCCGTGACAGGGTGAGCTCCTGTTGCTCGGTCCATGCTCCTGCCAACCTAGCAGTACAAAAGCACATCAAAGTGCAAGTAGATAAATAGGTACCGCTCCGGCAGGAAGGTAAACGGCGTTTCCGTGCGCTGCTCTGGTTTGCCAGAAGTGGCTTAGTCATGCTGGCCACATGACCCAGAAGCTGTACGCTGGCTCCCTCGGCCAATAAAGCGAGATGAGCGCCGCAACCCCAGAGTTGGTCACGACTGGACCTAATGGTCAGGGGTCCCGTTACCTTTACCTTTTCAGCATTCGGGTTCCAAAACATTTGTCAACTGAGATATTCGAGAACTGGGGTATCACTGTGTTTTCTGTGCAAGTACAAATGAAGCTCTGCATCTGGGCAGCTGTAAAGAGATACTGCCTTTTGCATTGTTCCTGAACGAGGATACAGAGCCTTGTGCACAGCATCCTATTGCATCGCTGCTGTTCTTAGCTTGTGCTGTTCTTTCATTGTTTGGCTTTAATTTGTCTTCTTTTGTATTACTCTCTGGATGGCTGCATTTAGTTGCTTGTTTTTAATTTGTGTGGGCTCTTTGAATGGGTAGTATGCAAATATTTTTAAATAAATGTCTTTTTAAAAAAAACTTGTATACATGGAGACTGGAGAGGATAGATGTGTGTAGCTCAGGAGCAGTGACTGAGGACACAATCCCATGCCACACATACACACACATGCACACACATACACCATTCCCCAAACATATGAAAAGAGCCAGTGTCATTTCCCAGATGTGTGAGTAGGACTTCTTCTTCATCACAGTTTCCCTGTATGTAGTTCTCCATGCTAGCAGCTGCCTTTACACTCCCCCTGCCAGATACTTTTCTCAAGGATGTTCCTTTCCCTTCTCCTCTCCAGACCCCAGTTTTCAACATTCAGTCAACAATGTGTGGCCAGTATGTTCAATTCTCATTGGTCAGTTTTTTGAGGGTCCCTCCCCCTTAGGAGTTCATTCTAATTATTACTATTTTGTCCTTCTGCAAAGCTTGGGATTGCTCCAAAAACTGCTAATGCCACTCACTTGTGCACAGGTGACAGTGTTTTGGTTACATGATCAATGGCAGTGGAAATAAAGGAAATGGTGGACCTCATCCACAGCATAAGTGAATTGTGTTTATCTGTGAAAATGACATTGTGTTTCCCTTTTCTCTTTAGACATCCTCTCTTCCCCCTCCTGACCCTGCTGTTTGAGAAATGTGAGCAGGCAACGCAAGGCTCAGAGTGCATCACTTCTGCCAGCTTTGATGTCGACATTGAGAATTTTGTACACCAGCAAGAACAAGAGCACAAACCATTCTTCAGCGATGACCCTGAGCTCGACAACCTGGTAATGGTTTTGCCCGGACCAGTTAGTCATGGAGTGTTGAACATTCTCAAGGGAAGATAGGTAGATAGATGATCAATAGGTAGGTAGGTAGAGTGGGGGTGGGGCAAAAAGAGAGGGTAGGGAAAATGGTAGTGGAAAACTAGATATGAGGGAGACTTTTGATTCAAAATGCACACTAGAGTAAAGTGTGCATACACTGGTGAAAATAACGTAGAAAAACACATTATATTATGGGAAATTGCTTTGCAAAAATGTGTAGTTTAGGCAAAATTGCATATAAGCAAATTTGTGCAAGGAGAAATTTGCACCGGAATGCTTGTGGATTTTCACGAGAAATTTGCAAACTGGTTTCAAAATGTGGAGAACAGAACTTAAGAATGGACAAATGAGAAACTAAGAGAAACAGAAAACTGGCAGGTTCTGCCATTTCTTTGGTTGACTTTTCTGATGACTTTTGAGGGCGCTATAAGAGGCAGAGAGCTTTTATTTTTAATTTTCAGCAGTTAGAGACAGCAGCGCAAACACTTACTTTTAAGCATTACTCCTCTGCCATTCCTGCCTTAACCAGTTTTTGTCAGCAGTTCCCATGGAGGCAGCAGTCCACTGTCACGGGTCATCTCACCCCACATTTCATCTGAGGAAGGATGCTACTGTCCTCCTTCAGATGCATTGCAGGGCAAGATGGTCCCTAAGGGAGGGAGGTTGCCAGCCGCCATGGGAAAGCAGCAGAAGAAACTCTTTTAAAAGAAAGAGAGGAGTGGGATGGGTTTGCTTTAGTTATGTCACTGCGTGATTTTTGTGGACGAACAATTTTAGTACATTTGCTTCATTTTAATAGGCGTTTATTTATTTAAGGCATTTATATGGCGATTAACCATTAGCATTTCTAAGTGGTGTACATAAAAATAAACCACACAGAGAATAAAACTATATTTAAAAAATCATAAAACTGAGCATAAAACCTGAACACTACATTAAAATGCCTGCTGGAATAAGAAAGCCTTTGTCATGTTCCTGAAGTTCGGCAAGGAACTTCTGCCTAACCTTAGTTGGGCAGAAGATCCACAGCTTTGGCCCCACAACGTTGAACACAATATACAATGTTGTGCCTTGTCCCTTTAAATTGCTTCAGGAATCCTTTTGCGCACCGAGGTCCCCAAGCCACTCTCCAATAACTCACACATCACACATCAATTTTGTTTAAGGTTTTTGGTTTGATTTTGGCCACAATTTTATTTAAATACACACATGTGAGTGGTTGCTTAGGCATTGGTTACGACTATCTGTCCTTGCCCCAGGGACAGAACTGACTTCCGGATTCCAGCAGAAGCCAGTCAGGGAAACAATATTGGGGAGAAATGAAGCTGGGCATCAGTCCCTCACTTCTCACCCGCATGCTCCTGGGGGCTTGCACTGCCCAAGTCCAATGCCAGGGACTAGGACGAAAAGGATGGCAAGCCCCTGGATTCCTTTAACGGAATTCCCTCTCAGCACCATCATTGGAGGGGTAGGCACTTACCCCTCCACCAACCAATTTTAACCAATGCCTAACCGCCAACCTTGCAAGTTGTGATGATTTGCTATGCAGTAGGCAAAAACCAAATGGCACCAGCCAATCAGCCAAATGGACAAAATTCCTACCAGGCCCCTGCCTCAAAAGCAGACGACCCCATGACAGGCATAGCAAGGTCAAGCAAACAACCCCCCCAATTCAGGGAGGGTGGGCGGGTGATCCGGTGCAAGCAGCCAAGAGGACGCCCAAAGCTGGGCGTCCAGCATTTAAAACCTCTGTCCCCTCCTCCAAATTGGCAACAAGAAAATCTCCCCAGAGACCCAATTTAACCAATCCCTGCCTGGGTCTCTCCAAACATCCGCCCAGCAACAGTGGGGTGGCCTGTAGGCCCCCACCGCAACACGTGCTCTCTGTTAGGGAGAAGACGTTTTGTTTGAGGCAGTATGTACATTTAATAGAGCTAATCCATTTTGAAAAAGGAGAAACCTCTGACCATGCTGCTTGGCTAACACCAAGGATACTCAGGTTGGACTGCTGGGATAAGTTAGGCCATTTGAGAAAATGTGCATATGTCTTACTTTTGCATAACAGAGTCTGCTTCTAAGAACCAGCAGTCATTCATAAGGGCTGCCTTCTTGGGAGGATAGGATCAGTTACGTTAGGAGAATGGTTACGCTTGGGAATTGACATTTTTGAGAAGGAAATAGCCAATCTGGAAAGAGGACACTGTGCCTAAAGGGAGAACGCCTCTGGCATTTATTTAGCTCTACCAATAGTTCCTTTGGAGAATAGCCTTATATTACAAGGAATCATTAAGGAAGCCTCGCAGCCCAAAGGGATTGTGAAACCATGGACTCCTCCACATGACCTATGTATTGAGCGTTCATCCTCATTTGCTTGCACAAAGCTTATGCGGAGGTTAGATGAGCTCCAGCCTTTATTGAGCCTCCATTTTGATTTGTTTACGGGGCAGTGTGCATTCATCCTGATTTGCTTGCAGAGTGTAGATTTGGTTTCCCGTTAGCCATCCACGCATCCCACTCTCCAGTGCATCTCACACATCACTTTGCAAACCACAAAAAGTCCAGTTCCTCGTTGCCAGGGTGACAGAGCCATTTAATCCAGTTTAGTTGTGCAAACCCAAAGTTCCAGTATGTGCTTCCATCCCTTCCACAAAATACTGACCGCCTGGAGGTATCCCTTGCCAGTTGCCGATACCCTAGATCTATGTCTATGGCTGGCTGCGTGTATATGTACTTATTGTTGTTGTTTAGTCGTATCCAACTCTTTGTGACCCCATGGACCAGTGCACACTAGGCACTCCTGTCTTCCACTGCCTCCCGCAGTTTGGTCAGACTCATGTTTGTGGCTTCGAGAACACTATCCAACCATCTCATCCTCTGTCATCCCCTTCTCCTTGTGCCCTCAGTCTTTCCCAACATCAGGGTCTTTTCCAGGGAGTCTTCTCTTCTCATGAGGTGGCCAAAGTATTGGAGCCTCAGCTTCACAACCTGTCCTTCCAGTGAGCACTCAGGGCTGATTTCCTTAAGAATGGAGAGGTTTGCTCTTCTTGCAGTCCATGGGACTCTCAAGAGTCTCCCCCAACACCATAATTCAAAAGCATCAATTCTTCAGCGATCAGCCTTCTTTATGGTCCAGCTCTCACTTCCATACATCACTGCTGGGAAAACCATAGCTTTAACTATACAGACCTTTGTTGGCAAGGTGATGTCTCTGCTTTTTAAGATGCTGTCTAGGTTTGTCATTGCTTTTCTCCCAAGAACCTGTACTTATTACAGGTGTTGTAATAATAATTAATGGCAAGAATCACCTAGCCTCAGCAAAATGGTATTTACAGCCACTGTCTTACATGCTAATAGTTCACGGTTTCAGAAAAGCCTGGCTAGCAAAGCTAACGTTAACTGTCGGCCATCTTCTTAAGTTTCCATATTACAGCTTCATAATATCAAGCTCTGCTTGGTCAAACCCAGCGTCCCTCCACTCCACGGCAAATGTTACATATCTTGGGTGATGTGGTTGGTGTGATATGAGAAATATTTAATGGACACACAGACAATAATTTTGCATACACGGATCCCCATGTAAACGTCGGATTGTGTTGATAACGTGATGTCAGTTAAAATGTTATGGCTGAAAAATGCAAATAATGGTGTCTCTTCTGCATGATTATTGCCACCAGGGCAAGACTCTGGCATCTGGTTTTGAAAATACAGTCCCACCTAATGCAGGCATCTTGCTCAAGCTTCGTAGGTCTGCATCTGGTCAGTCCCTGGTTGGGAGGCTGCCTGGGAATGCTGTTCATGTTGCTTTGAGTTCATTGACAGAAGAAGGGGAATGTATGGGTGATAAATACCTTGAAAAGTGCCACCCAGAGCATAACATGAGCAGATCCTGCTGACTCCGGCCATTGGCCCATCTAGTCCAGCTTCCTGTTCTCACTGTGGCCAGCCAGACTCTCATGGAAAGCCCGCAAGCAGGACCTGAGGACAAGCAAAACTCTGCCACCTGGAAACTGGCATTCAAAGGGATACTTCGCATAGTAATGATGTTCCCTGCACATAGGTAATGGCTGCCTGATTTGCATAATTAGTGCATAGTTATCTCTCTTAGGTACTCTTTGCAAATCCATGCATTGTGATTGGCCAGCCCCATTATTACCCAAATAGAGCACGTAGCTTTGAATAGTTATAGCATTGTGAACGGCTCAGTAGCCGCGCTGCAAATATGCTGATAATTCCTTTAACTGTCTAGTATAATCCTGTCTTCCAGCCTTTCTGTCTCTTTAGGGTCTGGCGGCACATTTGCCGCCTCAGCTTCTAGGCCACCTTTAGGAGAAGAACCCCCCACAAAGAAATCTTAAGTGGACTTTAAATAGTAATAAATACCAAGAAGGAAGTTTCCAAAAAAAAGAAGAAGGGAAAAAAGGCATTAACCTGCATAATATGACCAAGCACTTAATTCTTTAACATCCCCCCCCCCAACTTTTCTCTTCAGTCTCTTCAGAATTTCTGTTAGGTTTCACATTACCTAAAGGTAAAGGTACCCCTGCCCATACGGGCCAGTCTTGACAGACTCTAGGGTTGTGCGCCCATCTCACTCTAGAGGCCGGGGGCCAGCGCTGTCCGCAGACACTTCCGGGTCACGTGGCCAGCGTGACAAGCTGCATCTGGCGAGCCAGAGCCGCACACGGAAACGCCGTTTACCTTCCCGCCAGTAAGCGGTCCCTATTTATCTACTTGCACCCGGGGGTGCTTTCGAACTGCTAGGCTGGCAGGCGCTGGGACCGAGCGACAGGAGCACACACCCTCCGCGGGGATTCGAACCGCCGACCTTTCGATCAGCAAGCCCTAGGCGCTGAGGCTTTAACCCACAGCGCCACCCGCGTCCCCTTCACATTACCTAGAGGGAGCTTAACTTTTGCCCTGTGCATTCTAGGCACAAGCCCAAGCTTTCCTGGTCCGTGTTCGAGAATGGCAGGGGAAGGCTGCTCTTTGCTGCTGAACTGGAGCAAACAGCAATTGGAGCAAACAGGTTTTCTGCAGATAGCTCTTTACTCTGATTCAGTGCTAAAGAGCGGACTTTTGCAGGGTAAGCGCCAAGGCAGGAAGAAAGGCTCTCAGGCATCGACCTTGGAAAGCCCAGACCTGTGCCAATGAATGCAAAGGTGAGTGCGGATGAGCCGAGAGATGTCTTATATTTGGTCTCGCTCATGTCCACATTCAGAGCAGAGTGCCATGGCAGTGGAAGTGGACACATAATAAGCACATAAGAGCCTTACGGGGTCAGATCAAGATCCATCAAGCCAAGCATCTTGTTTTTCACAGCGGTAAACCAGATACTCCTAGGAAGATGGTGGTGGTGGTGATTTGTTGTTTACAACTAAGTCTCAAAGCAACTTACAAATAGAAGGTGACTTGCACAAGTATTTGAAAGACGAAAATGCCATAAAATTGACAAAACAGTAAAATGCAGACAAGCTAAAAGTATTTGCCCTTCCAACATCAATGGCAAGGAAAACATTCTACTCCACCCCAGTAAAAGCTCAATGCCAGAAGGGGCCATAAGTCATCCCACATTAATATCCAAAAATCTGGCAGAACAGGAACATATTTGCCTGGTGCTTAAAAGTGGGCATTGTTGGCAGCAGGTGTGTTTTCTTATTTATTTTTTTACATACCATTTGATTGTAAAACAACAACAACAACAAGCTCAACAAGAAGAAAACTCTGGAATTATCTGTAAAAGGAGTCAAAAACAACTATTTAAAACATTCAGAAATAGTTGAGCTAAGAACTAGATTAGAATACACATCAACATTCCACATTTATGGATAGGCTTGCCTAAACAAAGATGTTATTAGCAGGCGCCGAAAAGAGTACAGTGGTACCTCAGGTTAAGAACTTAATTTGTTCTGGAGGTCCGTTCTTAACCTGAAACTGTTCTTAGCCTGAGGTACCACTTTAGCTAATGGAGCCGCCGCGCCGCTGCCGCACAATTTCTGTTCTCATCCTGAAGCAAAGTTCTAACCCGAGGTACTAGTTCTGGGTTAGCGGAGTCTGGAACCTGAAGCGTCTATAACCTGAAGTGTCTGTAACCCGAGGTACCACTGCACAGTGAAGGCACATGCCTTCTGTCAACAGTCAGGGAGTTTCAAAGTATGGATGCTGCCACACTGAAAGATTGATTTCAGTGGAACAAGTATTACCGTATGTGGCAACTGTAAGCAGTGCCAGGTCAAAGCAGTTGAGATGAGGGATGGGATAAGTCCATGTTGCAAGTAAACTGGTCCCAAGCTGTCAAGGGCTTCCTATAGTAGTGGAAATCAGCCCTGAGTGCTGAAGGAAATCAGCCCTGAGTGCTCACTGGAAGGACAGATTGTGAAGCTGAGGCTCCAATACTTTGGCCACCTCATGAGAAGAGAAGACTCCCTGGAAAAGACCCTGATGTTGGGAAAGATGGAGGGCAGAGGACGAGATGGTTAGATAGTGTTCTCGAAGCTACCAGCATGAGTTTGACCACACTGTGGGAGGCAGTGGAAGACAGAAGTGCCTGGCATGCTCTGGTCCATGGGGTCACGAAGAGTCGGACACGACTAAATGACTAAACAACAACAACATAGTAGTGGTAAAAACCTTGAACTTGGCCTGGTAAGAAATCAGCAGGTCTCTGAGCACAGGTGTTATTTGCTAATGGGGTCTCCTGTCAGCAACTGTGCTGCAAGCGTTCTGCACTCAACACAGCTTCTGGATTAAGCATAAGGGAAGCCCCACGTAGAGCGCATTGTAGAGATCCAATCTTGAAAGCAACTGCAGCATGAGAGCATTCCACAATTTTGCAACTTCAACCCACGATGAGCAACTTTCCAGTTGAAGGTACTTTGCCACCGGATCTCTTGTCTTCATATCCAAAGCACGTGATGAGCAGAAAGATCTTGGCCCATCCTGCAAGCCAGAAAGAAGACCTACAGCCCTTAGGTCCAGGACAAGGGGGTGAGTAATATTCTTGTGCATTGAGAACATTGATCATTTTAAAGCAGCTGTGATTTTTATCATTCTCGGCTTCCCGTTTTTCATTTTGATGCCTATGACAGTTTATTTATTTTGGGTTTTTTCCCAGGCTACGGTGGTATGGAGGCTTCCTTCGGTGAAATTGACAGGAATGGGGCTTGGAGGAGACCACAATGGGTTAAACGCCTGGGCTTCTGTCTTCCTTTGTTTTGAGAGATTGTCTGCAGAGTATAACCAGCTTGTTGCGACTGCCTCCTGCTATTTTTGCACAGATTATATTAAAGTTCACCGTTCTTATATCAGCATCCCGTGTCATTTATCCAAGGGATTCCATGTCAAAGTGAAAGCTGTGCCAATGAATTCAGGAGCATTGCAAAGCACTGCCGTCTTCCCACGAGGCCGGCTGGATCCATTCTTTGCCGTCACTTGAACTCGCTGCCGTGCATCTGTGGGACATAATTAAATGCAATAAATAGGAGAAAGCCCTTGGCACCAGCCTGCCAGGTTGCTGCTTGAACATTTCCATGCTTAGAAAACATGTCATCCCATCTTCTTGCACCCCCAGCCATTGCACCAGGGCATTAGAGATAAGACATAGGCACCAACCCTGGATTTCTTCAGCTTCGAAGGATTAGCAGTATAGGAAATACACTTACTCCTTACTGAGCACCATTGATTCTGCAGAAGTAAGCAGCCCTCCAGCCATCGCCACCAGTGTGTTAGGATATGGAGCAGCTTTGAGAGGCAGAATGGTATTTTGCTTAAAGCAAAACGATCCCACAAAATAGTCATTTTGTTGTTTTCATGTGTTTCTTGCTGCAATGGCATTCCCTGCGACTCACACTGATGTGGCTAGAGCTTGTGGATAGGAAGTTGCTTTCCACTGATACATCTACCCCGGGATTGTCTAAACATGGATGAGGAACCTGTGGCCCTTCAGGTGTTATTGGACTCCATCTCCCATCAGCCCCAGCTAGCTTGGCCAATGATCAGGGATGAAGGGAGTTGTCGTCGAACTATTCTGACTGGCAGTGGTTCTTCAGGGCAGAGGTCTTTCCTATCACCAGCTTCCTAATCCTTTTAGCTGGAGATACCTGAGATAGAGATACCTGGGATCTTGAAATGAAATGAAATGAAACTTTATTTGTGTTAACCATTGGCCATAGCAATAAAAGGGCATTACGATGTACAGTGGTGCCTCGCAAGACGAAATTAATTCGTTCCACGAGTTTTGTCGTCTTGCGATTTTTTTCGTCTTGCGAAGCACGGTGTCGGGAAAGTTTTGGAAAAGCTTCAAAAATCACCAAAGTCTGTAAAAACCTCAAAAAAGGCTACCACACCGCGTTCTATGAGTTGCTCCTCGAAGTCAAGTCGCAACTGTATTAACGGTGTTAAGAAAAAGGAAACAAACTTGCAAGACATTTCCGTCTTGCGAAGCAAGCCCATAGGGAAAATTGTCTTGCGAAGCAGCTCAAAAAACCCTTTCGTCTAGCGAGTTTTTTGTCTTGCGAGGCATTCGTCTTGCGAGGTACCACTGTACACAAAACATCAGGAGTGGCCGCCAGGACCACATAACACTGGTCCTGAGAGATCTGCATTGGCTCCCAGTACGTTTCTGAGCACAATTCAAAGTGTTGGTGCTGACCTTTAAAGCCCTAAATGGCCTTGGTCCTGTACAGTGGTACCTCAGGTTACATACGCTTCAGGTTACAGATGCTTCAGGTTACAGACTCCACTAACCCAGAAATGGTACCTCAGGTTAAGAACTTTGCTTCAGGATGAGAACAGAAATCGTGTTCCAGCGCAGCGGCAGCTGGAGGCCCCATTAGCTAAAGTGGTGCTTCAGGTTAAGAACAGACCTCCAGAACGAATTAAGTACTTAACCCGAGGTACCACTGTATAAGAAATGAGAGAAGCTGTCAAATACTGTTAAAAATCAATGTGAATATTCAGTGTGGTTGGTGTGTGTCTCTGGTCTTCAACCACAAATCGACAGGCATGCCACTGATAGCTGAGCTGGTAGAGCATGAGACTTGAAATATGGGGGGGGGGGATAGATTACCCTTGTGCTCCCTTCCAATTCTACAAGACTGATTCTACAACCCAAATGAAGCTCGCAAATGACAGGTGGTGACAATTTGGGAATCCCTGTTTTAGTGCATTTTAAATTTTTAAATTTTTAATTTAATGAATTCATATATCACCCTATACCTGGGGGTCTCAGGGTGGTTTACAGAATAAAATCAAGATATAAAACCACAAAATATATAATCAAAATAAAAACAACAATGCAATAGCCCCCCCCCCAAAAAAAACACATTTTAAAAGGGCATAGGATGTCAATCAAATCAACCAAAGGCCTGATTAAAAAGGAACATTTTTGCCTGGCACCTAAAGGTGTATAGTGAAGGCGGTAGGGGAAATTCCCTGGGGAGAGCATTCCATAGACAGGGAGCCACTTCAGAGAAGGCCCTCTTCTCGTATTGCCACCCTCTGCACCTCTCAAGTAGGAGGCACTACTATACACACACATATATATATATTATTATTTTGCAATTTCCCCATACATAGTAAATGCTGAATGCTAATTTCATTAATATGTGCACTTTTATGTACACACCCAAGTACAGGGTTTCCCAAACTTGGGTCTCCAGCTGTTTTTGGACTACAACTCCCATCATTCCTAGCTCCCAGGACCAATGGTCAGGGATGATGGGAGTTGTAGTCCAAAAACAGCTGGAGGGCCGAGTTTGGGAAACACTGGACTAGTATTATGCATTTTTGTACAAAATTTTTGGTTGCATCAGAAAATTTGGTGAAGCGTGAATTTTGAAGGATAGCAGTATTTTGGTTCACGTGCTTTTTCAGGAAGTACAAATTATATGGGTTCATATTAAAATGCAAAGAGAACCAAATCACTCCATCCCTAACTATCAATGAATCCAGACAATACTGGCTTATGCAGACTCAATATAAGATATTTTTATCATTATCATTCTCTCACACGTTCCTCTCATTGGCTCATTTTCCTGCTGGGTCGCAGTTTGGTGGGAATTCCGCAAGAAATGGCTCCGTCTAAGACAGGCTGTAGCAAATACGGTTTCCCCCCAAAGTTTGTTTGTTGTATCTACAAAATTTTAATGCTACTAATCCTATGTAAATTGTCCACCACTGCTGACGGCAAAGAGGAGATGAAAAGGCCAGCGACATTAAGCATCATTAGAATAAGAATCATGTATTCCTCACAGGCGAGATGCACATAATTAGAAATTAGAAAAAGGTCAGATCTTGCCATTATCAACTCAATCAGCTGCTGAGTGCCACACAGTCAATTAATTCAGCATCTGTATTTTTTACAACCCCGCGCACGTATTCCATCGGACTGTAACTCTTTATCCGGACAGATATACTGCTCAGCGAAGCAGGGACATAAAATGAGAGACCCCCAAGCAAATGAGCTGAGATAATTGAGAGATTTATTTTACATACACACACATGTATATGTCAAGTCTTCGTGCCTTTGCCCTTGAATGCTGACTTTCAGGAAAGCAGATAGTTGGATGGACGTGCCGGGCTGACAGAGCATTCCTTGAGGACTTTTATTATTATCATTCGTTTATGTTACTTATTACATTTTTATCTTGCCCCTTCCTCCCAAGGAGCTCAGGGTGGCCTCTGTGGTTCCTCCGGCCTGCATTTCATTCTCACAACAAGCCTGTGAAGTAGGATAGGTTGAAGCAGGCTTCCTCAACCACAGCCCTCCACATGGTTTTTTGGCCTACAACTCCCATGATCCCTAGCTAGCAGGACCAGTGGTCAGGGATGATGGGAATTGTAGTCTCAAAACATCTGGAGGGATGATGTTGAGGAAGCCTGGGTTGAAGGATGGTGATTGCTGATTTGAAACCAGCACTCATTCTAGTCCAGCACTCAATTTGCTCAATAAGTGTGTGTGTGTGTATGTGTGTGTGTTAAATAGAATGTGTGAGACAACCTGTTTGTTCAGAAAAAGCTGTCACTTTTGTATTATTTTATTGTTGTTAGCTGCCCTGAGCCCAGCCAAGGCTGGGGAGGGCGGGATATAAATATATTATTATTATTATTATTATTATTATTATTATTATTATTATTATTATTATTATTCTCCACTCCTCTCAGGGCAAGATGGTCCTTCAGTTTCTTTCCTTCAACTTTATTGGTCAGACTACTTTCCCATGTGGTCATTAAAATTAAAATAATGCTTACCCAAAAATAAAATGAAAAATACCATACACAAATTTTATACAACTTGATGTTGCCTTTCTTTTCCTTTCTTTTTTGGTGATGCAAATCCTCTTTTCTGGCAATGCATTAGTGTCAATCCTAAGTGGGAGGCAACGAATCGAATACACATTAGTTTGCCTCAACCTGTGAAATTTCATGGATTCTTAATAAGCGCATAGGGTGACCTTTGAAGCACATTTAAAGCACAAGCCGCCTCCCCCCCAATAACCCCAGGAACTGTAGTTTATCCCCCACAGAGATGCAATTCCCAACACCCTTAACAAACTACAGTCCCAGTGTACGGTGTGAATAAGACTGAAGTGTGTGTGTCCAGAGACAGACAGATAAAAATCCAAGGTTGCATTCAGCTAAACTCTACTCAGGGTAAAAAAAGGTAAAGGTACCCCTGCCCGTACGGGCCAGTCTTGACAAACTCTAGGGTTGTGCGCTCATCTCACTCTGTAGGCCGGGAGCCAGTGCTGTCCGCAGACACTTCTGGGTCACGTGGCCAGCGTGACAAGCTGCATCTGGCGAGCCAGCGCAGCACACGGAACGTCGTTTACCTTCCCGCTGGTAAGCGGTCCCTATTTATCTACTTGCACCCAGGGGTGCTTTCGAACTGCTAGGTTGGCAGGCGCTGGGACTGAACGACGGGAGCGCACCCCGCCGCGGGGATTCGAACCGCCAACCATGCGATCGGCAAGTCCTAGGTGCTGAGGTTTTACCCACAGCGCCACCCGCGTCCCTCTACTCAGGGTAGACCCACTTAAAATTAGCCATGTCTATTAATTCCAGGCTAGACAGCATCTTAAAAAGCAAAGACATCACCTTGCTGACAAAAATCTGTATGGTTAAAGCTATGGTTTTCCCAGTAGTGATGTATGGAAGTGAGAGCTGGACCATAAAGAAGGCTGATCGCTGAAGAATTGATGCTTTTGAATTATGGTGCTGGAGGAGACTCTTGAGAGTCCCATGGACTGCAAGAAGATCAGACCTCTCCATTCTGAAGGAAATCAGCCCTGAGTGCTCACTGGAAGGACAGATTGTGAAGCTGAGGCTCCAATACTTTGGCCACCTCATGAGAAGAGAAGACTCCCTGGAAAAGACCCTGATGTTGGGAAAGATGGAGGGCACTAGGAGAAGGGGACAACAGAGGATGAGATGGTTGGACAGTGTTCTCGAAGCTACCAGCATGAGTTTGACCAAACTGCGGGAGGCAGTGGAAGACAGGAGTGCCTGGCGTGCTCTGGTCCATGGGGTCACAAAGAGTCGGACACGACTAAACAACAACAACATTAATTTCAGGAAGTCTTCTCCAAGTATGAGTAGCATTGGGTACAACCTATAAAAGACAGGTTGATGCTGCCGATATGTATTACAGGTGGGGAACATTTTAGGCTCATCCAATTGACCTGCGATCACCAATGTGTGGGTCCTTTTGGACCCTGAAGAGGGCAGAACGAGGGCATGGTAGGCTGTCACAGTGCATGGCACCCTTATGCGCACTTCGCCAGTGCCCATGGGGGCTGGGAGTGGAACCCCATGTGAAATGGTCGTCCCCTGTCCTGGATTCCTGTGTGAATGTTCTGGGGTGGTATGTATTACTGTGAGCTAGTGAGTCTTTGATCTGGCTCCAGAGAGGGCCTGTAGTCAGTGGTTTTCTTTGGGGGGGTGCCAGTACTGCATACCCTTGCAGATTTTAATTTTTTTAGATTTTAATTTGTCTGAATTAATTTGAAGATGTATTTTAATTAATTGATGCCTGTTTTTATGTATACTGTGTTATTTATATGATGTTAGCCACTTTGAGCCCAGCTCTGGCCAGGGAGGGCGGGGGGCGGGGTACAAATAAAATTTATTATTATTATTATTATTATTATTATTATTATTATTATTATTATTATTATTATTAGTGCCCCCCAGAAAAAGCCCTGCCCATAGTCATCATTTCCTGCTTTCTATCAAATCACGCATGTACACACATACAACTGAATCACACACATGCATGCGTGCGCATGAGCTCACACACTCTCCCCGTCCAAAATCCAAAATGGCAACTATGCTATCATGGTTTCCATAGGAAAGGCCCAGTAAGCAGTACTGCTCCTAAAGGTAAAGGGACCCCTCACCATTAGGTCCAGTCACGGACGACTCTGGGGTTGCGGCGCTCATCTCGCTTTATTGGCCGAGGGAGCCGGCGTACAGCTTCTGGGTCATGTGGGCAGCATGACTAAGCCGCTTCTGGCGAACCAGAGCAGCGCATGGAAACACCATTTACCTTCCCGCCTGAGCGGTACCTATTTATCTACTTGCACTTTGACGTGCTTTCAAACTGCTAGGTTGGCAGGAGCAGGGACCGAGCAACGGGAGCTCATCCCGTCGCGGGGATTCGAACTGCCGACCTTCTGATCGGCAAGTCCTAGGCTCTGTGGTTTAACCCACAGCGCCACCCGTGTCCCTCTAGTACTGCTCCTACATCCTGCCAAAGGCATCCCAGTTCACCCCATCTGCGTCGCTTTGCTCCTTCCTGTCATCTGTAAAAAATGAACAATGGTGTACAGGAGTGCTTGAGCAGTTCCCATTCAAGGGACAAGCCCCATGCAAGCTGCAGCTGCAACGGACTCCCAGGAGTTGGGGGGGGGGGTGTCATCACTTTCATCTCAAGAATTCTCTATAGAGTAGAGCAGGGAACGAGAGGAATTTGCCCCCTATCTGATCCTGGGTTGCTATGCTTCTGATTAACCTTTTTTCTTTCTGTGTTTGTCAATTCCCCCATACACACACACACACACACACACACACACACACAACCATGCCCTTTCCTCCTGCCTCCCTTCTGTCTTTGTGATTCGATTTGGAAAGCCTTCAGTGTGCATTAGGAGAGAAAGTCACCTCCTTATCTTCAGGTCATCCTCACTAGGCTCTTGTCACTGCCCAGCGCTTCCGCTGCTTCTGAGGGTAAACATCCGTTGGCAAAGAGCAAAAAGGGGGTGTCCCTGTTTGTGCTGGACTCCTTCCCTAATTGTACCATGGCAAACTCCCTCGCAGACTACAGGGCCATCCCAAGTTAATTTGCATAGTCGTCTTACCCATGAGCAGCCTGTGACTAATAGTTTGTAAAGGTGGCCACTAAAATTAGCAAGTTGAAAAAGTGCTTTGAAATTTAAAGACTCTTTGTTACATAAAAAAGCAGATTTATTGCCCTGTGGTGAATAGCTGGGATTTTATATATTATTCAAGATTTTGAGCCGGGGCTGTAAAACGTACGGTCTCAGTTCCATGCATGGAATGTTTTATGTGTAAATTTTTTAACATTTATGGGGTATATTTTACTGAGGCCAAGGCTTTGCTCAAGGGAGAGCTTACAGGCATGTTTCCACTCTCCAGCCTTGTTAGGCAGAGTGGCCAGCTGAGAATAATCAGGGACGCTTTTGCATAGAACACTTACGGCTGGGTCCCAAAAGCACTCCGGGAGCGAGATGCTGAGTTTTGCAAATGGAGCTTCTGGGGTTTTTGGCCTGCTTAGGCGACCGAAGCATGCATTTTAAAACATGGATGCAATACCTGGTTCAGATCAATGGGAAACCATGGTTGCCTGCCACACAAGGGAGCCATGAAAGAGCATGCTCTCCGCTCCCCTTCCCTTCTCTTTTGCACGCCAAATATCTTTGCTTCCAGTTTTAAACTGGAATTTAAGTGCTATTCCCCCAATATGTCCCAAACTCGAGAAAGGAAGCATGGTTTGTTAAAGCTATAGTTTAGGAGCCAGCTGGAGTCAGAAACCGTGGTTTGATTCTAGCTTGCTCTTACTGACTATTGTTAAAACCAGGGATGACTGAACATGTAATCCTCCAGGAGGCTTTTGTGGTCCCCTGAGATTCTTCCAAAATTTATTTTAAAATTAGGAAATTATAAATCACTTCCAGTATTTGTTGTCCTTCAAATGCCCCTTCCCCTTTTCCATTTTGAAACATTATAGCTATCAGCTAAGGCCCGCCCCTGCCGCCAGCCGATTGGCTGGCACCACAGGGGATGGTAATTGGGGGAATCCCTGCCTCCCGCGAGGCTGGCGCCAGCCTCGCGAGAGCGAGTGTGGGTGGGTCGTGATCCCGCAAACCCCCTCCTCCTGACGCTCGGAAGGGGCACTATCAGCTAAGTTATAAAAAAATGTCCATTCACACCTTAAGGTAAAGGGACCCCTGACCATGAGGTCCAGTCGTGGCCGACTCTGGGGTTGCGGCACTCATCTCGCTTTATTGGCCGAGGAAGCCGGCGTACAGCTTCTGGGTCATGTGGCCAGCATGACTAAGCCGCTTCTGGTGAACCAGAGCAGTGCACAGAAACGCCGTTTACCTTCCCGCCACCTATTTATCTACTTGCACTTTGACGTGCTTTCGAACTGCTAGATTGGCAGGAGCAGGGACCAAGCAATGGGAGCTCACCCCATCGCAGGGATTCAAACCGCCGACCTTCTGATCGGCAAGTCCTAGGCTCTGTGATTTAACCCACAGCGCCACCCGTGTCCCTCTGTGGCACCTTAGAGCAGTGTTTCCCAAACTTTTTTGGGCAACGGCACACCTGTTTACTGAAAAAAAATCTCGCGGCACACCACCATTAAAGCCCCGCCCCGTGACGTCAGCGCGCAGCGTCACGCCGGGAGGGACGCACGAAAGTGAAAGTTTTTTCCCTCCCCCCTCAGTCCCTCGCTCGGAATTCAGCTTGTTTGGGGCATCGCTCCGGCTGCTCCCTCTCCCGCCGCGCAGGAGCGATGCCTCTCTCTGGCTCTCCCTCCGCGCAGTCTACGGAGACAAAGCGAGAAATGTAAGACTAAATCTAAGTGAATCAATAAGAAAGGAGGATATGATGGTATGTAAATTAGACGGGCAGGTTGAGATGACAGGAGGGGCTGGGATGGATGCGGCTCTGTAGGAGAGAGGGGCAACCCGGGCAGCGGCTGAGAAACCCGCTGCGTCCGCCGGTTTCCACTTATTCTGCCCCGCGTGGGGAAGAAGGCGGGAGGCCTGTGGCAGGAGCTCCGCCCCGAGGGTTGTCTTCTGCTGCGCCGGGTGAGAGGATCCGTCGCTAAGCCGGACACACGCACGCTCTTCTCCGCCCAGAGGTTCGGGAGCGCACGCAGCTCGGGCTCGGCTGAATCTCCCACCAAGCGCCTCCTGCTCGCCGCTGCTCTTGGCTCCAGCCTCCCTCGCTTTGCGCGCCGAGCGGCTCCTCGCCGCCGCCGCCCCGCCTCTCGCCGCCCGACTCGCCCGCCTCCCTCCAGGCATCTCGCGGCACACCAGCCGATGTCTCACGGCACACTCGTGTGCCGCGGAACACCGGTTGGGAAACACTGCCTTAGAGACCAACTAAGTTTGTTCTTGGTATAAGCTTTCATGTGCATGCACACTTCTTCAGATACTGATTTTTATATATATTTTGACTGCGTCAGACCAACATGGCTACCTACCTGCAGCCAGTGGCGTAGCGTGGGGGGTGCAGGGGGGGCCGGCCGCACTGGGCGCAACATCTGGGGTTAGGGCAAATCCACAGGTTAGGGGGCGCAAATCCACGGGTTAGGGGGCGCAAATTACTTGACTTGCCCCGGGTGCTGACAACCCACGCTACGCCACTGCCTGCAGCTAAGTTATACTCAGAGTAGACCGTTTGACATTAATGAACCTAAATTAGCTATGTAGATTAATTTCAGTAGGTCTACTGGCTAGAACTAGCATTGGATACAATCTATAGCCTTTTCAGTGACTGCACCTATGTTTGCAATCTACTGCTGAGAATGGATCAGGTTGCTCCTATGCGCATCTTGGCTGCACTCTATAGAGTGCCTTCAAGGAGTTGACTCAAACCAACCAAATTCAATCCTAACTGAATTTCATTGAAAGCAGCACCTGTATTCTCAGAGACTTTCCAACTGTAGATAGACAATAATGGTATGTTATTTTTATTTTTTTCTTTATCGAGTTTATATACCGCCCTATACCTGGAAGTCTCAGGGCGGTTCACAGAACAAAATCAAAATGCAAAACCACAAAATATATAATCCAAATAAAAACAACAACCCAATAACACCCCCCCAAAAAAAAACACATATTAAAAGGGCATTGGATGAATATGAATGAATATTATATAAGAAATATGTAACTGTGTGGTAGAAAGTAATGGATAGACAAACTACAGTGAGATTAATTGGAAGTCAGTTTTAAATTTCTTTTCTATAAATTTTATAATTGTGTTCAATACCAGGAGTATATATGATGATTTATATTAATCTTCTTATATCTTATAGTGTGGTGGTTTGTTTGATTTTTCTGTTATTTGTTTGTTTGATTGTATGTTTGTTTACTTGCATGTATGTCTGTTTTTCATAAATGTATTTATTTTAAATTAATAAAGACAGATAGATGATAGATAGATAGATGATAGATAGATAGATAGATGATAGATAGATAGATAGATAGATAGATAGATAGATAGATAGATAGATAGATGATAGATAGATAGATGATAGATAGATGATTAGATGATAGATAGATAGATAGATAGATAGATAGATAGATAGATAGATAGATAGATGATAGATAGATGATTAGATGATAGATAGATAGATAGATAGATGATAGATAGATAGATAGATAGATAGATAGATAGATAGATATAGAGAGAGAGAGATGATAGAGATAGATAGATAGATAGATAGATAGATAGATAGATAGATAGATAGATAGATGATAGATAGATAGATAGATAGATAGATAGATAGATAGATGATAGATAGATGATAGATAGATAGATAGATAGATAGATATAGATAGATGATAGATAGATGATAGATAGATAGATAGATAGATAGATAGATAGAGTAGATAGAGAGATAGATAGATGATAGATATAGATAGATAGATGATAGATAGATAGATAGATAGATAGATAGATAGATAGATAGATAGATAGATAGATAGATGATAGATAGATAGATAAGGATGAATAGTATGAATAATATTCTTTGGTGGTTGTCTTGCAGCCATGGAACTCCCTCGCCCTGGAGAGTTGCCAAACACTAGACAACTTTTACAAGCACTGTTAGACATGTTCCCTCATGGATGGTACCTTTTAGTGGACTAGTATTTTATGAATGAGAGAGTGTGCACCTTTGCTTCAAACACGTAGTTCTAACTTCTGAAGTTCACTGTCTTTCTAAGTGTGGCTGTGCTGCATTTCACCAAACCTAGAGTCACAAACATTAACTATCAGTGAGGAAGGGATATGCCAGAATTGTAAATCGCTATGGAAACTAGAAACTTTCTGCATACCTTACAACAGATATGGATAACCTGTGGCCATTCAGATGTTGGGTTCCAACTCCCATCAGCCCTAGCCAGCATGACCAATGGTCAGAGATTATGGGAGCTGGAATCCAAAGGCATCTGGATGGCCACAGATATCCCCACTCCTGGTTCACTGATTTTATCATCATCATCATCTAATAATAATAATAATAATATTTTTTAAAAAATTATATCCCACCCAACTGGCTGGGTTGCCCCAGCCATTCTGGGCAGCTTCCAACACAAATAAAAACATAATAAAACATCAAACATTAATAGTAGAAATGTGATTCAATACAAAAAAAGCTCACAATATGTTTAAAATAAACAACTTATATCAAATAAAGCAATATTCAGCAATCCATTAAAAGTATAGTCATACCTCGGCTCCCAAACGCCTTGGGAGTCTAACGTTCCAGCTCCCAAACGACCGAAAACCGGAAGTGTGGGTTCTGGGTTTTGAACTTTTTTGGGAAGCCAAACGTCCAGTGTGGCTTCCACTATTGGGAACCAATTGGAAGCTGCGCCTTGGTTTTCTAACTTTTCGGAAGTCAAACAGACTTCCAGAACAGATTCCGTTTGACTTCCGAGGTCCGTCTGTAACAGTAAACAGTAAAATTAAATATCAGCAAGTAATAATTAAACAGTTTACTTACTATCAGTTACAATAAAGAATTACTAAACAGTAAAAACAACGGCAAGTCACAATGCATAAAATACCACAAAACATAAAAAGCCAGGAAACACAACTTATAAAATTATTTTTAAATCTTTGTTAGTATATGTTTAGGTCACTAGTAGGGCTGCCACTGGGTTAAATAAACATTGGTAAATAACCAAGAGTTTTATTTAGTTCAATTTGCTTATGAAAAAAGATAGTGCTAAAGAAAATTATATACTTTGGTTTAAGATGATACACTGAGGTGCCTCAATAGGCCTCTTCATAAAAGATGCGTTTTATCTCGCTCATGAGAGGGCAAACCTATTCTAAGATGGTGCTTGTCTTTTGCAGTTTCTATCAGTACTTGTGTTGTAGAAATAAATAAATTCCATTTGCTAGGCAATTAATCAGGCAGGAGGCTTGTTAATCCATAAGAATCATTCAACTGTTTCATGCAGCCAATGAATGGATACGTTTTGGGAACCCTGGTTGCTACGTTTATCTTTTGAATGTGATGGTGAATGCTTTCTATGGTTGGACTGACTCTCTGCTCCCTTGGGTTTCTTCTTCATCCCCAGATGGTGAAAGCCATTCAGGTCCTGAGAATCCACCTCCTGGAGCTGGAGAAAGTGAATGAATTGTGCAAGGACTTTTGTAATCGTTACATCACCTGCCTCAAAACTAAGATGCACAGCGACAACCTACTCAGGAATGACCTCGGGGGGCCTTACTCCCCAAACCAGTCCTCCATAAACCTACACACACAGGTAATAGTTGAAAAATGTTCAATGTAATGTGCCTCCTTAAAGCATTTCATGGTTTCTTCAAGCTGTTTCGTGTTTTCTAATGTAGAAAAGTTAGCATTTATTTCATTGTTTCTTTTATTTTGTGGACTGGCAAAAGATCTTAGAGAAACGTGGATATTTCCAGGCATCAGAGAAATGAAGCTATGGTATTTAAAACTCTGCACCAGGGTGAGCCAAAACTGATTTATGCAACCTGTATAAATAGCATTCCCTGGTCTGAGCAGTGTTATTGGGTAATTATGACTAAGGATTGGTTCTGTTTCTGATAATCAATGGAAGGGGCACTGAAGCACTTTCCCCTGATCACAGGAAATTCTATTGAGTCCCCAGCCTTATCCCCAGCTTCTGAGACTTCACCCAGCCGCCTTCCGGCAGAACTTCCCGAACCAAAGTTACTTTAAAAGAGAAGGAGAAAAGCAGAGAATCTCAGAATTAACTACAACTGAGGTCAGCAGGTGTTAGATTAAGATCTGCTGGTAGAATGGATATTTCAGTAAAAGGACTGCAAAGTAGCTTCAGTTCTGGTGCCCCAAACAAAATCCTGGGCTCAGAATTTTTGAATTCTAAGTGTATGGCTCTGATTGGTGGGTTTGGGGGATTCTAGCAAAAAAGGGGGAGAGAATTAGAACCCGTGTTTGTCCACCTCTGTCCCATGGGGCTTGTGAACCCGGGATTTGGACTAGTAAATTGGAGGACGCGATCTCTTATGATGTGACATTTCTGATTGTATTCAGCTTAGGTTCCATCAGCACACCAATTTTCCATGTGCAATGGAATGTTCTTCCCCTATCCTCTCTCTGTGCATCCACTAAATATGTTCATGGGGTTCCGCTAGTCCTCCAGAACAGATTTGGGGATAGCATGGGACATCCATGGAGGAGGGATCCCCCTGGACTAACGCTCACCCTTGAAAAAGATTAGTGCAACACGAGCCTCCAATTCAGCACTGTCATGTTTCAGTACGATTTTTCACAGTGTCAACATTATATGACCCGTTCCCTATTCTGCTTTGGCTGCTGTGGTTCTTAGAAGGTTTGTCTGTGCCTAGATAGCCCTGTTCAGAAGGAAAGTTCTCTCACATGTTGAATTAACATGCAATCAGAGAACAAAGCTTCACCACCAACATTATGCACACCACGCAGATGTGTGCAGAGAGGAAGTCTGGGCACATACGGCGTTGGTGTGTTTAGGCATTCACTTGAACATGTGAACACACAAAGTCTGGGCAGAGGTAGGGGGCTGCACACAAGCCCTGGTCGCTACATCCTGGAGCAGGTTACACTTCCCCTCAGTCAAGCAGGAAACATCTGCAGGAAGCGTCTACCCATATTTGCTGAAATGCAAGCAATTGCATGGAAGGTACTACCCGTGTTTAAGAGAACACAAGTTGGAAGCTATCTTGCAGATCTGTCCAGCTGAATGCCGAGATAGCTGAGCATGCACAGGGATGTTGGGGGAAGTGTTTGTGTGCGCACCCCTGCCATCCTGCCCAGATACAGAGTGCCCACGTTCAGGAAAATGCACTGGTGTCAGGGGGGAGAAAGCTGATGTGCATGGGATTGAGGCTAAGTTAATCAACAGAGCCTGAAGTCTTTCCCACCATCTGCTATCTGATTCGTTCAAAGAACAACAACAGAAGATTGAACCCAGGGCCTTCTGCAACTGAAGCACTTGCTCTGATGGTCCCTCCACAAATATTCGCTATAATCCTGATATTCTTGGTATCACCTGAATGTTCTCATTATGAAAGCTCGAACTCACCTCTCTGCCCCTGAGTACCGTTTACTCTGATGCTTTTATAAGTCTACCCATGAATGCTGCCTTATTTCTGACTTGCTTACAAGTATGGTTAATGAGGCATGTAATGTGGGAAACAGCCCTTTTTAATTCAAATCATCGCTCCCAGAAATGCAGTAGCTTAATTTGAATGATCTGGTGGATATGCAGTTACCTGTCCTTCTATTCAGTCCTAAAGAGGAGCACTATCAAATGTCTATCATTATTTTTACATTGTAATTTTGGGGCTCTTCCTTCTATACCAGGAGTAGTATTCCCTCCCCACCCCACCTTCACCCCGGAAAGGAGGACCACATTCTCTTGGGGTAACGCAGGTGGCGCTGTGGGTTAAACCACAGAGCCTAGGACTTGCCGATCAGAAGGTCGGCGGTTTGAATCCCCGCAACGGGGCGAGCTCCCATTGCTCGGTTCCTGCTCCTGCCAACCTAGCAGTTCGAAAGCACGTCAAAGTGCAAGTAGATAAATAGGTACCGCTCAGGCGGGAAGGTAAATGGCATTTCCGTGCGTTGCTCTGGTTCGCCAGAAGTGGCTTAGTCATGCTGGCCACATGACCCGGAAGCTGTATGCCGGCTCCCTCGGCCAATAAAGTAAGATGAGCGCCTCAACCCCAGATTCTGCCACGACCGGACCGAATGGTCAGGGGTCCCTTTACCTTTACCTTTCAGCAGTAGAGATTTTGAAGAATTGCCTTGCATTTCCATTGGGCATGGGAGCTGAAATTGACACAATTTGCTCATTTGTCTGAGGTCAAGAGGGCATATCGCACAAGCAAATATTCGCAGTGTTCTCTGTAGTTGGGTTATTATAGTCCTGAAAGACTACACATATAATTATTTTATTTTCAGCATTGTTTTTGACATTTCCCTTCTATTTACATTCATTGAAATCAATCACATTATTTATTATATTAGTTTTGGTCATAGTGGATAGTGAGACAAATGACGTAGACTTTGACAGAAGCCAAACTGCAGCAGAACTGAAACAGTGCTGATTGCAATGATCTCTGGATGATAAGTGTTGCCTCCTAACATTCCTAGCCAGCAGTAAGTAGAGCAGTGGCAATTTGGGACAGTGTCCAAAGTGGCTGGGGGGGATTTCTCTCTCTTTCTTTCTGCCAACTCCCCTCTCTTTCTCTTTCTGACACCCCCTTCCCTCTTTCCCCTTCCTCCGCACATAGCTGGGGAGGGAAACATTGCTATTGTCAGAGGTCTGCAGAGTCTTTGAAATTAGCCTGAGGGATGCATGCTCTAGGAATTTGGCCTCTCCCTTACTAGAAAACGTAAGGGGTGCTATTTATGTGTGTCCAAATATATCAGCACAATGCAATTTGCAGTGACATCCGTTTACAAATGTTGGGGGGGCAAAGACTATCATATTTGGTCAACAGGGTTGACAGTGCAATTGTGTACATGTTTACCCAGTGGTAAGTCCTATTGTGTTTCATTGTGTTCCAAGGTAAATGCACAGTTTCAATCTTAGGCTTGTGTTTCTTTGAACTGCAACCTCCTCTGCTGCACAAAAAGCCACACTCAAATGCCCTTTGCATAGTCTTTGGTGCTTCTTTGCAAAATCCCACTATATATGCTCACCTTTAAAAAGTGTCTTATGTTTTGTTTTGGTTTTTTTAAGGCATGTACATAGGGGTGAGGGAGAAATTACATCATTTCCATAAAAATTCTGATCAATATGTGAACCAGAATGCAGCCATCCTTCAAAATTCACACCTCTGAATTTTGCAGTGCAGTTCTCCAGCCAAGCAATGTGTACAAAATGCATTTACTGGGATGGTGTGTGCATTACATTGCATATGTTATTAAAATTAATATAAAATGCAATATGCTAGGAGAAAATAGTTTGCAGACTGTGTATATAGGATGAAAATTAATATAAAAATAAGATTATTAGGAGAAATTTGCACTAAAATGTTGGCAGATTTTCACAAGGATATATATATACACACACACACACACACACAGTGGTACCTTGGGTTACATACGCTTCAGGTTAAAGACTCCACTAACCCAGAAATAGTGCTTCAGGTTAAGAACTTTGCTTCAGGATGAGAACAGAAATTGTGCTCCGGTGGTGCGGCAGCAGCAGGAGGCCCCATTAGCTCAAGTGGTGCATCAAGTTAAGAACAGTTTCAGGTTAAGTACAGACCTCCAGAACAAATTAAGTACTTAACCCGAGGTACCACTGTGTGTGTGTGTGTGTGTGTGTGTGTGTGTGTGTGTGTATATGTCAGTGTGTAGAAATGTGAACATCTAAGATTGGTAAGATGAGAAACTGAGAGACCCCAAATTGACAGGTTCATGCATCCCTATGTTCGAGTTCCTTTGCACACTCATCAGCCCAGTTGATTTGGATCACAGCCTGTAAACACAGTTCTCCGCCGTGAAGTTCCATAGGTTCTAATAATGAGATCCAGTCTCCAGCTTTGACCAGTCATGGAGAGCAATCACGCAGCCTGCTGGAAGGGTGCTGTGCTTGCTGCAGTGTAGTATTGCTGCTTGTCTAAGAATCAGAGAATTGTAGGCCAACTCCCTGCAATGCAGGAATCACTGACGGATCCTTCTTTGAAAGATGCACTAAACAGCAACAGCAACATTGCATTTATATCCTCCTGAAAGAGGCCAGGACAGTTGGAATAGGAAGAGCAAGAGGAGTGGTAATGCCAAAGCTTTGGGAAAGCTATTCCTCCCCCGGTTGCAGCAAGGGCAGAGAAAACAAGGTAGAGTCCCTTTTTTTATGGGTTTACTTCAATCCTAATAGCGAGAGACAAAAGAAAGCAACAAGCCTTAACAATGGCGTTGCTCCAAACTGGGCTCCTCTGCCTCCTTCCCAGCAACAGCATCTTCCCTTATGGTGGCCCCTCATGGACACTCAAATGTCTTTGAGTCCTTTGCTCCTGTATTCTTAGCGAACGTCGTGTCCTGGGAGAAGGGGGATCAGAAATACTTTCCAGTGACAACATGTCATCTGGCTGCCCTGCTGCAGTCCCCACCCCTTCTTCTAACACTTCACAACCTTTCTGTTTGTTTCTCTCTCTGAGCTGTAACTTTCCTCAAAGCCCTGCTGTAAATCAAGGCTGTCTCCCTTTTCTCTTGCAGTGTCAGGAGAAAGGGAGGGGTGATCTCCACCACTCCTCCTCCATCTCGCCCTCTTGAGTCCAATCCCTGACTAGTAATAGAAATACAACACTTTCAGGTTTCAAAGCACTTCGGATCCACTGTCAGGTTCTGATGTGCACAACAGCTCTGTAAGATTGGTCAATGTCAATCTTCCCATTTTGCATATACAGTGGTACCTCGGGTTAAGTACTTAATTCGTTCTGGAGGTCCGTTCTTAACCTGAAGCACCACTTTAGCTAATGGGGTCTCCCGCTGCCACTGCGCTGGAGCACGATTTCTGTTCTCATCCTGAAGCAAAGTTCTTAACCCGAGGTAATATTTCTGGGTAAGCGGAGTCTGTAACCTGAAGTGTATGTAACTTGGAGCGTATGTAGCCTGAGGTACCACTGTACTGCATAGTTGACTGAGTTGAGGAGATTATGGTAGGTCATGGTAGAAGTGAGATCCAGACAAATATGATAGTTTCTTGGGTACTGCACTACATCACGTCTTAGGAACATAGCAGGTCATCAGAAGCTGCCTTATACCAATTCAGCCTAATCGTCCACCTAGCTCAATATTGTCTACACTGATTGGCAGTTGCTGTCTAGGGTTTCAGGCAGAGGATACTCCCCTTCCTGGATTGAACCTGGGACCTTCTGACAAGAGCTATGACATTTTGAATGTCCATGATGACAAAGTCCATCAGCAATTTGAATTCGACTGCGGACTGTCTCGCCAGAGTGGTGCATGCTCTAGTTATCTCCCGCTTGGACTACTGCAATGTGCTCTATGTGGGGGCTACCTTTGAAGGTGACCCGGAAACTGCAACTAATCCAGAATGCGGCAGCTAGACTGGTGACTGGGAGTGGCCGCCGGGACCACATAACACCGGTCTTGAAAGACCTACATTGGCTCTCACTACATTTCCGAGCACAATTCAAAGTGTTGGTGCTGACCTTTAAAGCCCTTGGCCTTGGTCCTGTATACCTGAAGGAGCGTCTCCACCCCCATCGTTCAGCCTGGACACTGAGGTCCAGCACCGAGGGCCTTCTGGCGGTTCCCTCATTGCTAGAAGTGAGGTTACAGGGAACCAGGCAGAGGGCCTTCTTGGTAGTGGCGCCTGCCCTGTGGAACGCCCTCCCATTAGATGTCAAGGAAATACGCAGCTATCATATTTATAAAAGACATCTGAAGGCAGCCCTGTTTAGGGAAGTTTTTAATATTTCATGCTGTATTGTTTTTAACACTCGATTGGGAGCCGCCCAGAGTGGCTGAGGAAACTCAGCTGGATGGGCGGGGTATAAATAATAAATTATTATTATTATTAGCATCATCATCATCACCATCATTGAGGGCCCTTGCTCAAAATTTTCCTGCCCTTTCTATTGTCTATTCTCCAGTTAATCCCCCTCCTTCTAAACAGGTTGTTGAGAGAAATAGCAAAGAACGCAGGAAAAAAAGGTCTTTGTTCCTCCTACTTCCCATTGACGCAATGCCATTATTGTAATTTAGAAGTAATGTGGCTGAGGAAACTATGAAGTCTGTGCAAAAGGTGCGCAAACAGAGCTTCTCCCAGATACATACGGTGGTTCGTGGCACATTTCCACCTTGCGTGTGCATTTTAACGCAAGATTGCCAAAGTGCATGTGTGTGGCATGTGGGGGAGCATGTTGAGGCAACATTTCGGAAATTCAAAAACCCAGACTGCAAACCTGTGCACACTTGCATGGGAGTAAGCCCATATGTGCACAGACCGGCTGTGCATATACTTTACTTCGAAATAAACATGCATAGGATCAAGCTGTAAAGTTGCCTTCCTTTTTTATTTTATTCTTATATTTGCTGCTGCAGTGGGTGTACTCCTAGACTATTATGTGCAAGATCACAGCATAAAGCTACTTTCTCCCACACTTGGCAAAAACAAAGCTGCTTTTAAAAATCTTTTTAAAGAAAAGAAAAGTCTTACTGCAGTAAAAAAGAAAAAAAAAGCGCTTCATTTTCCTGAGGTTTTTGAAAAAATAAAAATAAAAAAATCTAAACATACCTGTGCATTCCAAAGCAGAAAATTTGCTTTTCAGCGTTTCATTTCTCAGCCCTGGAGATACGAATAAATCTCTGTTACGTGTTACTGGCAAGGAAAAAAAACTGCTTTAGGAGCAGAAAAAAACACACAACAAACTTTCCTTTCTACCCCTTACGTTCCTCTTGGAAAAAAATACAGCACAGCGAGAAAACAGCTTGGAGAGATGAATATACTTTTTAAAGCACATGTAGTAGCAATTCATGAATATCCCATTGTTTCTCCTTCTTGCTTACATCCAGCAATCTATCTATCGAGTCTCATTTGTAAATGTAGCTATCCCAAAGTAGAGTATCTCTCATTTCTCCCCAAGAGAAAACTCTGCAGACTGAAGCACTTATGTAGTCCAGTCCCAATGCCAGATGCATAAGATGCGTCAACCCCTCGCTCCAGCACTAGGATCTGCCCAAACTTGCTGTATAGAGTGTAAGAGCAGCACCAAATAAATAGCTTTGGGGGGATATGGCAATGGTGTGAGCCACAAACTTCAAAATTTAGACTTTGAATAGGGCACCAATGGCGCCATTTACTGCCTTATTTTTCTTCTTTCTAAAAACTTGATAAGGGTAAAGGTAAAGGGACCCCTGACCATAAGGTCCAATCGTGACCGACTCTGGGGTTGTGGCGCTCATCTCGCTTTATTGGCCAAGGGAGCCGGTGTACAGCTTCCGGGTCATGTGGCCAGCATGACTAAGCAGCTTCTGGCAAACCAGAGCAGCGCACGGAAACGCCGTTTACCTTTCTGCCGGAACGGTACCTATTTATCTACTTGCACTTTGACGTGCTTTCGAACTGCTAGGTTGGCAGGAGCAGGGACCGAGCAACGGGAGCTCACTCCGTTGCAGGGATTCGAACTGCCGACCTTCTGATCGGCAAGTCCTAGGCTCTGTGGTTTAACCCACAACGCCACCTGCGTCCCATGATGCATGATGGACAGAAGCAAAAACGTGTTAAGTGGTGTTGCAGGTAAATACATGTCAGTTAAATAATTTGCAACATCAGGTTGAGTTTGAGGTTGATAGAGCATTTGACCAAGACCAGGGAAACTCAGGTTAAATTTTTCACTTGATCAAAATCTTAGGGCAGTCGCGCTCTCTCAGAATCAACCTGGCCTTCCTTACAGGTTGTGAGGCTAATACCAGGAGGAAGCAGGGTGGAAGACATCTACATGCTCTGCCCTGAGCTCCTTGGATTTGGAGCAGAATAAAAATGGGTGTTTTGAGAGGAGGGATGAAACCCTCTATTTACGTTCCAGAGCTATACGTGCGCACTGAGGCCCTGGTTCAAGTTAAGGACCCAACCAGACATGATATTAGCATATCTGTCAACGTTCCCCTTTTTTAAAGGGAAATTCCCTTATTCTGAATAGGATTCCTCGCAAGAAAAGGGAAAAGTTGACAGCTGTGGATATTAGTTGGGGTTGTGGTAGGTTAAAGCCCCACACAGTACAGCATGAGACTCTTAATCTCAGGGTCGGGTCATGGATTTGAGTGCCATGTTGGGCCCAAAGATTCCCGCACAGCAGAGGGTTGGACGAGATGACCATCGTAGTCCCTTCCAACTCTACAGTTCTACCTCCAGAGCCCCAGTCGGTGTACCAGATTTTTTTTAACGGGACGCAATGGCAAATTAGGTGACAAATGTCATTGATTAGTTTGGCTCTAAGCAGGGCCGGATTTAGGTTTGATGAGGCCCTAAGCTACTGAAGGTAATGGGGCCCTTATATGTCCAGCTGTCCTTTGTCAACAACAAATTGTCGCTGTTTTTGTGTTGAATATATGCTATAGGGTAATTTATGGACCTAGTCGGTATCTAAAGCTCTGGTCAGACCTCACCTGGAGTACTGTGTCCAGTTCTGGGCACCACAGTTCAAGAAGGACACTGACAAACTGGAACGTGTCCAGAGGAGGGCAACCAAAATGGTCAAAGGCCTGGAAACGATGCCTTATGAGGAACGGCTAAGGGAGCTGGGCATGTTTAGCCTGGAGAAGAGGAGGTTAAGGGGTGATATGATAGCCATGTTCAAATATATAAAAGGATGTCACATAGAGGAGGGAGAAAGGTTGTTTTCTGCTGCTCCAGAGAAGCGGACACGGAGCAATGGATCCAAACTACAAGAAAGAAGATTCCACCTAAACATTAGGAAGAACTTCCTGACAGTAAGAGCTGTTCGACAGTGGAATTTGCTGCCAAGGAGTGTGGTGGAGTCTCCTTCTTTGGAGGTCTTTAAGCAGAGGCTTGACAACCATATGTCAGGAGTGCTCTGATGGTGTTTCCTGCTTGGCAGGGGGTTGGACTCGATGGCCCTTGTGGTCTCTTCCAACTCTATGATTCTATTCTATGATTCTATGATTCTAAAGCCATTTGCACATAACAAATAGGAGCCTACACAACACAAAACACTGTAGCTGTATATAGGTTTTATTTTATTCGTTTTTTATCTTATATTTTGGAAATGTACATCCAGGTGTTTTTTGGGGGGGCCCCCAAGAGAGTGGGGGCCTAAGCTATAGCTTGCTTAGCTTATATATAAATCCAGCACTGGCTCTAAGCCAGGGGTCAGCATACTTTTTCAGCAGGGGGCCGGGGGGGAGGGGCTGAACGAATTCCTATGCCCCACAAATAACCCAGAGATGCATTTTAAATAAAAGGATATATTCTACTCATGTAGAAACACCAGACAGGTCCCACAAATAACCCAGAGATGCATTTTAAATAAAAGGATATATTCTACTCATGTAAAAGCAGGCTGAATCATGGGCCAGATTTAGAAGGCGATTGGGCCATATCCAGCCCTCGGGCCTTAGTTTGCCTACCCATGCTCTAAGCCAGCCTTTCTCAACCTGTGGGTCCCCAGATGTTGTTGAACTACAACTCCCATCATCCCTAGCTAGCAAGGCCAGAGCTCAGGGATGATGGGAGTTGTAGTCCAACAACATTTGGGGACCCACAGGTTGAGAACCACTGCAAGCCTTCTAGTTATATGGACCAAGCTGCCCAGGAGTCGGAGGCCTCTTTAGGCGAAGAAGACTCCTAAAACAGAAGGGGAGGGGCACGCAAGTAGCACCTCAGAAGCGTTACTTACCTGAGAAGCCTGTGGCCCCGCTGCCCCCAGCCAGAGGATGTGGCACTTACACCCTTGGTCTTGGAAGGCTCCATGCGGGACTTTGTTCAACCAGAGACTCCCCCTGCTCAGAGTCAGTAAGAGACTAATGAAGAGGGATGGGCCCCTGTGACGTTAACATATGAGAGCGCTGGAGGTGAAATAGTTAAACAAGTTACCCAATCAGAACCCAGGGGGTGGAGTCAGAGGGACTATAAAACCAGCTCTGGGAGAAGTTCCTTGGGAGTTGGGTGGTTGGTTGGAGTGGGAGTGAATTGGGATGGAGTCTGTGGGTAGGTTGAGTTAGTGTAGCGAAATAAGCTGAGTCAGGAACAGTTAGGGGCTAGGCAGACAAGTAAATATCTGAGAGGTGGTTTAGTGAATGAGAGCAGGTAGCAGAAGTTATAGGTCTGGAGAGGCACCCCACGAATGTAATTGACCAGTACCGTTTATGAAACCACACGCTTGTTAAACTGCAATAAATAAACAGAAGTTTATGTTCCAATTTAACCCTGACTGGACTCAGTATTGTCCCAGGTAGGGCCTGGGTGGTGGTAGCGAGAAATAAAGTGGTGGCACGGGGATCAATAGACGGTGAAACGTCCGGGGCCCCTGTGTGATCGCTACAGCCCCTTTAATCAAAGCAACATCTATAAGTTCTCTCAAACAGGAGGCAGCTGTGCTGCTGCTATATAGGTCTGAGGCTCAGTGTGCTCCCTGCAGCTTTGTGGTTTGAGAGTGCAGCCTGGTCCCCTAAATTCAGCCTGACCTATCCTACACCTAGCATTGCCTCAACCTGCCTGGTACCCAGCCTGAGTTCCGCCTCGCCTTAGCACAGAGCGCGACACAAACACTCATTTGCCTTTGCCAGGTGATGATGTCTGGCCGTGGAGTATTATTTCAGAGATGCTCGATGCAGCTTAGGGCATCTAAGGTGATAATCTAAAATCCATCTTTCTCAGCAGCACAGATCCATACGGCATGAAGGCAACGGTGCCCAAATGCCAAAGTGTTTCTGGCAAGAGAAAAAGGAGAGGCGAGGAGATTTTTAAAAAAGTTTATTTCCCATTTAGATATACTGAAATATCTAAATCACTTAATCATTGATCTAAAAACAAAACAAGAAAAAAATACCCCGCCACCCCAGCCTGTCTGTGTTTTCAAATATTCTCTAGGAATGGACTTAATATTCCTTCACTGCTTTATTGTAGTTTCCCTTATGATCAAAATTAGCAAGAAACTTGCATAAAGGAGAACAATAATTGCTCAACGAGCATCTCGTTTGTAATTTATTAGTTTCTATTATTGCGAGTCGCCATGGCAACGCCTCGCATCCAGGGCGATGAGAGAGATGTTAGATATGAGCTGACAAGGCTCCAAGTCCCAGCAAATGGAGATGCACATTTTTATCAGTAATTTTCATGAAAATAATATGTGAGGAGTTAATGAGATGGAAAGCCGTCCTGTGGCTATTGTGAATTTTTTTTTAAGTGTTGATCTAATTAGAATGCATCGGTCAGGAAAAGTAATGAGGATTTAGCGCCTCACAAAGATGTGAGGATCATATCAGAAAATTAGCACAAGTCTTTGGAAATAATCGGGTCCTTGGAGAGGCACTGAACAACCCCCCCCCCCCATCCCCGCTCCCTTTTTCCTCAACCTGACATTTTTACAAGGAATTCTACCATCAAGGAGTGGTTTAGCTCTCCTTCCCTTGCAAGGCTGCTAGGATGCACATTCCACTATCTGCTGGGGGAGAAGTTCACGCGTTTCCGTTAAAATTAGTTTTAAAAGCATTGACTTATACAAAGGTGATGTGTTGCTGGAGTTTGAGGGGTGCATCATCCTCCATCTAATCAAGGAACAAGCAATGGAGCATCTTCTCTGCATGGCGTTTGATGGAGGCAGGCAAAGCAGGAATGTAAACTCAGCAACCCGAGCTGGGGTTGGGGTAGCCTTGTGTCCTACTTTGAAGAGGACAGTTCTCTGTTTGACAGGCTGTCTTCCCCAATACTGCTTTAGAGATGAAGCAGCTTAAGAAGGGAGAGCAAAGGGTGGCGCTGTGGGTTAAACCACAGAGCCTAGGACTTGCCGATCAGAAGGTCGGTGGTTCGAATCCCCGCGATGGGGTGAGCTCCCATTGCTCGGTCCCTGCTCCTGCCAACCTAGCTGTTCAAAAGCACGTCAAAGTGCAAGTAGATAAATAAGTACCACTCCGACGGGAAGGTAAACGGTGTTTCCGTGCACTGCTCTGGTTCACCAGAAGCAGCTTAGTCATGCTGGCCACATGACCTGGAAGCAGTACTCCGGCTCCCTCAGCCAATAAAGCAAAATGAGCGCCGCAACCCCAGAGTCGGCCACGACTGGACCTATTGGTCAGGGGTCCCTTTACCTTTACCTTTAAGAAGGGAGAGCAGATGGGGCTGTTAGTAGTGAGCTGCTCAGCAGTAGTCTGAGCTGCCACACACTTCCCCTGGTCATGTCCCTTACTCTTATGAGATGCATTGTAGTTCTATTTTAAAATTATAATGTTGTATCCAGCTAAGTTCTACTCAGAGTATACCTGCTGCAGTTAATGGACATAGGTTAGTATTGGGTCTGTTCATTTTGATTCCATCCAATCTAATACAGTGGTACCTCTGGATACGAATGGGATCCGTCCCGGAGCCCTGTTCGCATCCTGAAGTAAATGTAAGATGCGTCTGTGTGTCTGCGCGTGCACGGGTTGCATTTTGCCACTTCCGGGCATGCGCATGACATCATTTTGAACGCATGCGCAAGTGGCGAAACCCGGAAGTAATGCGCTCCGTTACTTCCAGGTCGCCACAGAGCGCAACCCGAAAATACTTAACTTGAAGCTACTTCAACCTGAGGTATGACTGTATGTACAACTGCTGCTCCCCCCATCAGCTCCACCACCAAGGTTACAATTCCTGCACTTCCTCAAAGATGCAACAGAATTTTGGATTCCTAGGACAGATGTTCAGGGTCCAAACGGGCTTTCTCACATTACCTTAAGCCTTATAAGCGTATGCTGGCACTCCAAAGCTGCAACATGAGCCAAGGGAACAACTTGTCAAGTGCTATTTCCTCACACAGCAGGGCCCCTGCACATGTCGGAAAAGATTCCCAAAACATGGTGGGGCATTGCTTTCCAAGAGTGTTCATGCTTGCCTTTCTGTACAGCAGTCATTATTGGGATAATGTGAGCCAAAGACACAAAGTTCAGAGCAGTCATTCGCCAAGACAATAATGCCCATTTACACCACAAAGAACTCATAACCCACCTTCTTTCAGGAGCCAGAAACACCATAACCAGACACTGGAGAGACCTGTCAGGAGTAAGCATGGAGCAATGGTACCACATAGTATGGGAAACAGCCTTACTAGAAAAATTAAAGAATAAACTGAAACTGACATGGGGACAAACAGAAGAAGATGATTTCACCCCGGTATGGCTCCCCTTTATCACATACACAGCCCAACAAGACAATGACAAAAATCCGCCAACAGCATACAAATCAATATGGCTAAGCTGATCCAAAACACCCACCCACCCCACTCACACATGAAACCAAAGACCACCACAGCCAACCACAAATGAATAACCATACCCTAAGCCAACCCCAACCTCTCTCACCACCAAAGGAACACAAGGTGAACAGCAGAGAACCTGCACAAGCAATGCTGACACCAAACCCACATATATTAAGTATAATAGAAAACATCTCCACCCTACCCCAACCCCACTCCACTACTTTCCCACCCTCCACCTCTTTCCCCCTCTTCTTCCTAATGTCTCAACAAATGAAGCTGATCTGTAAAAAATGTTACTGGGGGGGGGGGGAGAGAAAGAGAGAGAGAGATTGCACATATTTTTGTAAACCAAGGAAAGCTTTAATAAAAATACATTTAAAGGGGGGGGAGAGAGCAGTCATTTGCATCTCCTATTAGCCTCTGGTCCTAATGAGGGTGGATAACCTATCAGAGTCCTATCAGGGCTCACCCTAGTCCCACCACAAGAGGACTTCATTTTCCTAAGCAAGGAGTTCAGTTTTTCACTACATTCGCCAGTTTAAGTGAACAGTGCACTGTGTATCTACTGATTGCCCTTGTGCTTTTAACAGCTGCATGACAAGAAGAAATTTAGCAGCTGAAGCTTTCCCTTTACCATTCATCTCAAAACCAGGAGAAATGTTTTACCTGCTGAATTTTTAGCTTGCCCTATAGTTTTTTTAATGACCCAAGAGTCCCTCTGGACAAAAAAGCTAGTAACTCTTTTATAGATTATGCTTAGTTCTGAGTTCAATCCAAATTATGGCTCCTGTCATTAAAGGTAAAGGTAAAGGTACCCCTGCCCGTACGGGCCAGTCTTGACAGACTCTAGGGTTGTGCGCTCATCTCACTCTAGAGGCCGGGAGCCAGCGCTGTCCGCAGACACTTCCGGGTCACGTGGCCAGCGTGACATCGCTGCTCTGGCGAGCCAGAGCCGCACACGGAAACGCCGTTTACCTTCCCGCCAGTAAGCGGTCCCTATTTATCTACTTGCACCCGGGGGTGCTTTCGAACTGCTAGGTTGGCAGGCGCTGGGACCGAGCAGCGGGAGCGCACCCCGCCGCGGGGATTCGAACCACTGACCTTTCGATCGGCAAGCCCTAGGCGCTGAGGCTTTTATTTCCATGCAAATTGTTTTTATTTATTTATTTTGGCTCCACACCAGATGCAAGGACCTCCACTCCCAGTCCAAGGGAAAGGGGCTTGCTGATAGTAGTTGGTGAACTCCTATGAACTTTGTGCATCAGGTATGGATAAGAGAAGCATCTTCTCCAATTCGCTCTTAAGATTGTTACAAACTGCACCTTTGATGCCCATCAATTTTCTTTTCATGATATATTTCTCCCTGCCCCCTTCTTTCTTCCTGGTTTTTGTTTTTGTTGTTGTTGTTGTTGTTTTTGCTTAAAGTTCAGTCTGAAGAAGAGTTTCTGGTAAAATCAAAAGCCTGCCCATTTTATGACATTTCACTGGGCCTTAATAAAGATTAGGGCCCATTACAGCTGATTTGGAACAGAATGTAAAATTGCTTTTGCCAACATTTCTTTTGGGAAGGGCAGAAACTAGTGAAACTATAATAGTCTGTAATACTAATGCCCCAGTGAGTTGACTTCACTTGGATTTCCTAGGTATTGACAGAAATTCTCCTTTGACTGTAGCCTCCCCTCCTTATTCCATCAATATTTGCCAGTTGGGTGCTAACCTGTGGCCTTCCAGATTTCCTGGACTACATCTCCCATCATCCCTTGACCACTGGCCATGCTGGCTGTGGAGTTGTTGAGAGATGGAATCCAGCAATGTTTGGAGGTCCACTGGCTCCCCATCCCTGCTTTATAAAGTCAGCTGGAAAATACTGGGAGGAATAAGGAAGGAAGGAATAAATACCTGGGCAGTCCATGCAAATTCAAGCCAGAGAGACTACAGGAAGTTTGCCCAAGGATGCTGGTGGATTTAACAGTACCACTGACTATTATATTTGCTAGCCCAGTGAAGGCAATAAACCCCACTGCTTTTAATGAAGATGGATTGCAACCCAGAATACTTATTGAGTTTAAAAGCCAGTTTAGTTTAGTCTAGCAACTGCTGTGTTTGAAACTCAGGGCACAGATGATGGGGAGAAGGAGGAGATATGAAGGCCCTGGTGGGGTTATTGGCACCAGTTATAAACATATTTATTCACTCACTGAGGCTTTCAGCTGAATGGTTATTGTTGGAGATGAGCCCTGCCCTTGCTGCTGTTGTTCTTTTAAGGTTATATTCATTTTATATATAATGAGGTTTTATTATGGTTTGTGAGTTATGCTATGCCCCACTCTTGGATTGGATTTAATGAAGAGGGGACTAGGAGAGCCTCAAATAAATAAAATGAAAGAGTTAATCTAGCCTAATAGAACATTAAAAGTTCATAAGGAGTAATGTGACCAGCTAAATATCTGTGATCAATGCGCATAATTTAGGATAGTGTCAAAGTGAATTTTTGTTTTTCCCTATGTATAATGGGAGGAATTTTAGCTTCTTAGCACAGCTAAAGATTCTTGACTTACAGGGAAATGATTGTGCTGGAGCAGCAGGACCGTTCTATAAATACCTTGGATTTATATCTTGAGCCACCCTGTGATGTTTTCATCCATTCTGTAATATTTGATGCTACTGTCCCTACAGAAATCCAGGAGGTGTTTTCCCCCTGCTTAGCAATATCAGCTTTCATCATCATATAAATAGGCATTTTGTCTGTATGTCTAAAGCGCAGGGCTGGATTAGCCATGATTCCAAGTGTGCTGCACTCTAGTCCTGTCTAATGCCACAAGGAAGCAGTCTGCATAGTCTCAACTATACAAGGGGCTTAATTGGAGCCCTGGGTGAGGAGCACGATATACATATACTGATGCTTTCATCATTACACTACAGCACTGTTCTTCTTTTGGAAGGATTTCTTCCTTATTGCCAGACTGTTCATTGGCTGTATAGATGGACAGACTGTTGTTGTTGTTGTTGTTATTTATTCCCCCGCCCACCTGGCTGGGTTTCACCAGCCACTTTGGGTTGCTCCCAACAGGACATTAAAAACACGATAAAACATCACACATTAAAAACTTCCCTATACAGGGATGTCTTCTAAAAGTCAGATAGTTGTCTATTTCCTTGACATCTGATGGGAGGGCACTACTACCGAGAAGGCCCTCTGCCCGGTTCCCTGTAACCTCACTTCTTGCAGTGAGGGAACCACCAGAAGGCCCTCGGAGCTGGACCTCAGTGTCTGGGCTGAACGATGGGGGTGGAGATGCTCCTTCAGGTATACTTCAGGTTTAAAGATTCATTTGAAGGTCTGCTTATACAAGTGGAAGGACCATAGTTCAGTGGTAGAGCATCTGCTTTGGATGCACCAAGCCCCAGGTTAAATCCCCAGCATCTCCAGGTCAGGCTGGCTATGTTCCCTGCCTGAAACCCCAGAGAGCTACTGCCAGTACGATTAGATAATTCTGCGCCAGATGGGCCAAGGGTCTTACTCAGTGTTATGGTGTATGACGTACACTGCACATCCGTTGTACGCCCCTGTCAGCTCTATTCCAACCTTCAGTTTAATGGGTGGAAGTCGATCAGTAGTGCCATTAAAGAAGGACAATGGAGCAGAGGTCCAGGGCCCCAGCACAGCAGGACTGGCTTAATAAATTTTAAAGCAAGGCTGCAGTCTCCCCACTTACACAGGGGTTACATCAGGCTTCCTCAACCTCGGCCTCCAGATGTTTTTGGCCTACAACTCCCATGATCCCTAGCTAGCAGGACCAGTGGTCAGGGATGATGGAATTGTCACCTCAAAACATCTGGAGGGCCGAGGTTGGGGAAGCCTGGGTTACATTCTGGGCCCCCATGCACGTAAGTGAAATTGCACCCTCTTAACTCCCTTTCGGACACAGGTGGCGCTGTGGGTTAAACCACAGAGCCTAGGACTTGCTGATCAGAAGGTCGGTGGTTCGAATCCCCACAACGGGGTGAGCTCCCATTGTTCGGTCCCTGCTCCTGCCAACCTAGCAGCTCAAAAGCACGTCAAAGTGCAGGTAGATAAATAGGTACTGCTCCGGCAGGAAAGTAAATGGCATTTCCGTGCACTGCTCTGGTTCGCCAGAAGCGGTTTAGTCATGCTGACCACATGACCCGGAAGCTGTATGCTGGCGAGATGAGCGCTGCAACCCCAGAGTCGGTCACGACTGGACCTAATGGTCAGAGGTCCCTTTACCTTTACCTTTAAACTCCCTTTAAATGCCCTCTCTGCCGCTCTCTCTTCAATCCATACCAAAAATACTTTATCAGAAAATATCCACAACTAGAATTGAAGCTCTGGGGTCAGCTGGAGACTGGGGGATGCACAGGGAAGCAGCCGCTGCTGCTGAGCTATGCTGCAAATCTGCTGTCAGGCGGAGAGGCTGGGCAGAGTAAACAAAGCCCTGCTGCACCGCAGGTCTCCACCAATGTCCCCTTTGGGCTCCAGGGTGTCCCTACGAACCACAAGGACTCTCCAGCAACCGCACACCATTTCTGGGTTTGAGTTTTTAAATTATTTCCCAGCGCTGCACATATATGCAGTCGAGCACAAGTCGATCACGCATAAGGGAGGTGGGAATGCCTGTATAGACTTAGCAGTGTGAGTAAATCCCATTGAGATCAATGCGGCTTACATCTGAGTAGTCATAAGTATGGGTTGCTCTGTAACTTTCTAATAATGAGAGCTTTGGAACACCTAGCAATATATCGCTTCTCAGCTTCCTGGCTAGATTTTACTCTGCTTCTGTCATTTAAAATCCCAGCGCTGAAGAGGTCACTGGGCATTTGATCATTAAAGTTAGGAAATGTTAATTACTCCCTCTCAAAACCACATGACCTTTCAGAGGTACTCCCAGTGATGGGTGCTAAGCAAAGGCTTGGAATAATGAGAAACCGTGCCAGTCCCAAGAGACCAGCAGCTCAGCAATTTGAGCTACACAGTCGTTTCACAATCACACTCTCTTTATTGCGCAAAGCACACATCCGTACTCCAGACAAATAAATAAATATAATACGCTGGCCCAATAAACAGATGACAAAATAAGAACTCACCCACAATAAATTGTAGTACAATTTATTTATTTAGATACTGCAGTGTCAACCCTTCTAGTGCCTATGTGCTACCCAGGGTGGCTTCTAACAGTTTAACATCATGATCTCATATAAGTGCCATCAGAATCAATTGAAATTCCAACAATAAATATACATTTGAAAATATAGCAAAAGTGGTGACCCACACAAAACGGCTATCTAATAAATATTATTAAAACCAGTTCAACAAACATTCTTGTAAGGAAATTAAAATATGTGTCAGCAACTCTTTCCGAGGAGAGACGTTCTGGCACTGAACTAAGAACTCTTTTCTTTGTTTACAAGTGGTTTGGAAAATCCCAGGCAAAGGACTGTACAATGCAAAACAACAAATGCTTATCTGTAAATCTGAGACTGTCCCTGGAAAATAGGGACATTTGGAGGTTCTGTGGTAATGGTCAGGTAAGCCTGCTTGGGTTGTTTTTGTTTTCATTACGTTTTGTACAAATTTCAGGTTGGGAAATGTTTGAGGGATGGGATTCTGCCAGTCAATAGAGATCTGATCAGGCACTTTTATTTGACTTTTAATTTATTACAATTATTTATATCCTGACTTTTCATGATACAAATCCTTCTAAGGTAGATTACAGGTAACTCTAAATAACAAATCTTAAAAATACAATAAACAATAGGTAAAGGTAAGCCAACAAAGGTCCGTATAGTTAAAGCCATGGTTTTCCCAGTAGTGATGTATGGAAGTGAGAGCTGGACCATAAAGAAAGCTGATCGCCAAAGAATTGATGCTTTTGAATTATGGTGCTAGAGAAGACTCTTGAGAGTCCCATGGACTGCAAGAAGATCAAACCTATCCATTCTTAAGGAAATCAGCCCTGAGTGCTCACTGGAAGGACAGATCGTGAAGCTGAGGCTCCAGTACTTTGGCCACCTCATGAGAAGAGAAGACTCCCTGGAGAAGACACTGATGCTGGGAAAGATGGAGGGCACAAGGAGAAGGGGGCGACAGAGGACGAGATGGTTGGATAGTGTTTTCGAGGTTACCAGCATGAGTTTGACCAAACTGTGGGAGGTAGTGGAGGACAGAGGTGCCTGGCATGCTCTGGTCCATGGGGTCACAAAGAGTCGGACACGACTAAACGACTAAACAACAACAACAACAACAAAAGGTAAAGGGACCCCTGACCATTAGGTCCAGTTGTGGCCGACTCTGGGGTTGCGGCGCTCATCTTGCTTTACTGGCTGAGGGAGCTGGCGTACAGCTTCCGGGTCATGTGGCCAGCATGACTAAGCCGCTTCTGGCGAACCAGAGCAGTGCACGGAAATGCCGTTTACCTTCCTGCCAGAGCGGTACCTATTTATCTACTTGCACTTTGACGTGCTTTCAAACTGCTAGGTTGGCAGGAGCTGGGACCGAGCAATGGGAGCTCACCCCGTCGTGGGGATTCAAACCACCAACCTTCTGATCAGCAAGTCCTAGGCTATGTGGTTTAACCCGCAGCGCCACCCGCGTCCCTACAATAAACAATATTCACATGTTAAAAGTCATCAGGATCCTTCCCCCAAAGCAGCTGATGGCAGTTCATCCTGGGGGCAGGGAAAGTCCAGCTTGGATATTACATTTAGTAATTAAAAACTAATGTGTTAATATTACATACTGTACAAATATCTGAAAAGTTTGTCCAGTACGCAAAAGTAATTGAACTGAAATATTTGTTTAGGAGAGAACTGTGATAAAGTTAAAATCTCTTAATGCAGTTCTTAAATGTCAAGAAACCCAAAGCTTCATTTGGAAATTATTTTGACTAGGACACTTGTACATATCTTAAGAAAACTCAGCTCAATAGCATGCACGTCTCACATATCATTATTTGGATTTTAAGAAGAAGTGAAAGCACTAAAAACAGTTATTGAGCATTCATCCTGATTTGTATGTCCCAGTGGAGATATTGTGGAAATGGGATAAACTGTGAGTGTAGCCAGGCTCAAGCATTCCATTCACACAGTGGCCAACCAGATACATATGGGAAGTCCACAATTAGGACAGCAGGAATTCTCCCACTCCTGTTCCCCTGGCTGTTCAGGTGCAGTCTGTCTCTGATCCTGGAAATAGCATAATAGCCATCACGATCATCCATGAATCTCCTTTCAGAGTTGTCTGAGTGGATGGCTGTCACTCCAGTCCTGTGTTTGTGAATTCCATGGTTTAATCCCGTGTTGTGGGAAGAACAACTTCCTTTTGTCTGTCCTGAATATCCCATAATTTAGCTTCATTGGAGGATCCCTGGTTCTACTATTAGGAAAGTTGGGGGGGGAAACTGATGAGCCCAATGGGGGACTTCAAATGAAAATATTGCAATAAATAAACTGGATTGTGTACCGCCGCCCAACACACAACCTAAAGCAGGTCGCTCCAGTGGCCTAATCATGTTCACTGTGTCTTTTCTTTTCTTTTCTTTTCTTTTCTTTTCTTTTCTTTTCTTTTCTTTTCTTTAGAAATTGCTATTTGTTAGAAGAGAGAGTTGGAGTCTGCAACTCAGGCAAAGAAAGAGAAGCATAGGAAAGTGATAAGGCAGAAAGGGCACGTGAAGTGAAGAAAATTAAAAGTGAACCCCATGTTCCCTGTTTAGGGAAGTTTTTAATGTTTGGTGTATTCTTAATATTTTGTTGGAAGCCGCCCAGAGTGGGCTGGGTATAAATAATAAATTATTATTATTATTATTATTATTATTATTATTATTATTATTATTACTACTACTACTACTACTACTACTACTACTACAGTATTACTATTACTGTTACTATTATTACTGAAAAGATGGAAGTGTTCTGCTGAATAACATAGCCTGTTTTGCAGCTGTTTTGCTCTTGACTTTTTACACCTAGGGAAGTAAAAAAGCAAAGAAGGCTCCGTGCGCATGGGGAAAAGAGACACATTTTGTACTTCCTCTAATTTTCCACCTGCGCATCTAATCTGAAGGCAGTGGGGGGGGCGGGGAGCATGAAGTCAGTGTCAGCAGTGTCAGTGCAAAGGGGACAGGTTGCATGAAATCAGCAAAGTGCAGGTTGTTCATAAATGCGATGCTCTTGGGTTTTCCTTTAAAGCCAAAGGGGTCGATTTCGGCTAAACTCGCCGACTAAACTGCGTTCAGGGGGCTCCGGGAAAGGGCTGCATCTCGCAGGAGTTGGGTAGGAACACTGGAAAACTCCGGTCAGGGATTTTTCCACAGCAGCTTGGCATTAAGTATGCGTTTTCTAAAAGAGAGAGAGAGAGAGAAAGAGCGGGAGAGAGCAAGTGAGAGTGTGAAATTCGTCATGGTTCAGAATTAATCCCAGCAGCTTGAAATAGAAGAGTCATCATCTGTGCTCATGGTGAGGTTGCTCCCCACTGGAAAATGATACAGCAGGCTAAAAATTCCACTCTGCTGCCAGCTTTGTTGCAGGCAGCTTGCTAATGTTTTTCTCAAGTTGTTAATTACTCAGATTCGTGTTACAGAGAGAGAGAGGAATAAGTCGTCTCTGGGAGGGGGAAAAAGATGAATATTAAACCCCATGCTCAATTCTGGCTCCAGGGTGCTGGGACTCTTGTCTCCCCACTGCGACGCTAGAATTGGGCTGCCTCTACTCTGTCACATGCAAGATATTAGGTCCCAAAGGATCTAATATTACAACACTGGAATGAAGCATTTAAGCATACTCTGCATTACTGATCGGGGCCAGGAATTTCGGGTGCTGCCTCCACCTCACTCTCTGTTTCTCTTACCTTTGACTAGAAGCGGAGGCAGGGGGAGAGATTTTATTCAGTTTTCATTTAAAGGTGAACGTACCCAAATTGCAATTTGCAAAACAGCAGACAAACTGAAACATAGTAGTCATCCTTTGAAATGGGCACGTCTCCAAAGTTTGCAATGCAGGTCTTCTCCAGCCAAGGAACGTGCTCAAAAATGCATATACTAGGGGGAAGTATGCATATATGAGTGAAAATAGCTTACCAAGTTGTGTTACATTAGGGGAAATCGCTTTACTATATAGTGCAGAATTACGTACAAGCAGGTATATGTTAGGAGAAATTTGCACTGAAAGGCTGATGAGGACTTTAGAAAAGAAATGCAGTCTGATGTTGAAATGTGGAGAACTGGACTTGAGACTGGAAAAGTGAGAACCTGAGAAACCCAAATGGACAGATTGGTCCATTCCTACCTTTGACACGATATCTGGTGTGATTTGCATCGTCGTGATTGCTCTGCTCCTTGGTATTTTGAGAGATGCAATCGAGATGACGGGAGAGAAAAAGGAGATCCTTTCTGCTTCTTCTGGGGAAAATCTCAGTCAAGAGATACATAGACAGAGAACTAGCCTGGTTAGGAATGGCTGCAGTTCTCCCTGGCTAACAACAGCCTCCCATTTGCCAGGCATGAGAAAATCATGGCTCTCTTTCTCGCCATCGTTCCCCTCCCTTATTCCCCGACCTCATTGTGCCTCACACTAGGATGCTACGAGGAATGGAGGAATCAGCTTATCAGCCCCAGCTGGAGCAGAAACCTCATGCCAAGGAACTGAGAAAGCAGAAGGGGGCTTTAATAATTCCACACTGGGGAAGCTACACAGGCATTTAAAACAAAAAAAAAAAAGGATGCTGTTTTATCATCTGTTGGGAATCATATAAATTGAAGAGGCTCACGCAAACAGCATGAACTTGGAGGTCTCGTGATTCTGTTTTCTTTGGCTGTCCATCAATTACCTTCTAATAGAGAGCTAGCTACCTGTGACTACACAAGAGTTGTCGACAGGCTCTCACAGCATCAGTTTGCCAGCTCCAGAAGCTGCAAGAACTTCCAAAATGGATGGGGAACTTGAGGCCTTCCAGATGTTGTTGGGCTCCCATCAGTCCCAGACAGCATGGCCAGTGGTCAGGGATGAAGGGAGCTGTCGTCCAACAACATCTGGGAAGCAATAGGTTCCCTATCCCTGTTAAGGGAAAGAAGGATTTCAGGTGTTGCTTCTCTCACCTCTCCCAACTCTGGCAGAATTTTCTCAGCTATCCATCCATTCAATGTGTCTTGAATGAGCCCAGGTAAACGCGGGTGGCGCTGTGGGTAAAACCTCAGTGCCTAGGACCTGCTGATCGTAAGGTCGGCGGTTCAAATCCCTGCGGCGGGGTGAGCTCCCGTCGTTCGGTCCCAGCTCCTGCCCACCTAGCAGTTCGAAAGCACCCCCGGGTGCAAGTAGATAAATAGGTACTGCTTTATAGCAGGAAGGTAAACTGCGTTTCCGTGTGTGGCGCTGATGCTGGCTCGCCAGATGCAGCTTCGTCATGCTGGCCACGTGACCCGGAAGTGTCTTCGGACGGCGCCAGCTCCCGGCCTCTTGAGCGAGATGAGCGCGCAACCCTAGAGTCGGACACGACTGGCCCATACAGGCAGGGGTACCTTTACGTTTTACCCTGTTCCAATAATATTGACTCTTCCATTGAGGTGGGGGAGAACCTCGGGTTTAGGAGGTGTTGCAACCAAGTTTAAAAATTTTGAATTTTGAAGCAATGGTAAGGTGTGCCTAAAATAAATTTAGCTTTCTAGTTCTTTGTGTAAACGTGATCTAAAGAGAAGTGAGCCTGGCATCTTTAGGTTAGATCCTCTTCTGTCTTCCCCAAGGGGCAGATGTTAGCTTGAAATGCTACAGATAAGAGCAGGCAAAACTTGAACAGAAAGGGGTAACAACCTAAAAGAAAAGAACGCTGCTGTCCAAGGAGAATCAGGGTTAACTTGACCATTTGTTATGCTACCTGGGACTGATGGGAGTTGGGTGTCAGCAACATCTGGAGTCCCCATCCCTGAACTGAAGGAAATGAATCTCTGGATATAACACAAAGACAATTCATCACTTAAAGGTGCCTACTCAGATAACTGAAAGAAAGGAATTGTACTAATTTCCAAGTCCTACTCATTATTGAAAAAGCAAAATATGGGTGTAATATATGCAATACACATCTGATTCTTCCTCACACAGGCACACACCTGGGTTAATCCTTCCCTATAGGAAACACTGGGACTTCACAAGAGCATTCAAGGCTGGGATTCCAGCCTTGTTATGTTTGATTTCCATTAAAATTTAAATAAGCATGTTTGTCTAGTGTGTTCATTCACAGAATTTTAAATTCACTCTGTACGTGCGTTCACATTGGACTCTGAATTTGGGCGTCACTTTCACCCAAATAAGGGAAACAACTTAGTTTCGATATTGTACAGATGTTACATTGCAGGTCTCGGTTTAGGATGGGCAAATGTAAAAACGCAGTTGTGGAAATGTCATTTTGCAGTTGTGAGTCTCCATCTTCAGCACTTGAATTCCATGAAAAAATGAATCTGCAGTTTAAATTTCAGAGGGCAGTATAGCTGCACAGTAGTTCATTCCGTAGTATCAATTTCTCATCCTCATTGAAGCCTTGATAGTATTTTGTATGCATTATTTTCTCACAGTTGCACTGCCTCATGGTGGGGGTGGGGTGTTGTTGTTGTTTAAAATCTGCGTATGGTGCATCTTGTACATCATATTTCAGGGAAGGGCAGTAGCAGAAGGTCCCAGGTTCCAATCTCTAGCATCACCATATAGGGCTGGGAAATACTTCCTTTAAGAAATCCTGGATAGCTGCTGCCAGTTCCTGTAGACAGTGTAGTCAGTACTGGACAAAGGTTCTGACTTGGTATAATCTATGCTTATATATGTTTATATCTCTATATAGTATATTGTTGTGTTTGATCAGAAGAATGGCAACAGTTTGGCATTCAGTATCTAAAGTCGCATAAGAAAACAGATGATTGAATTTTAATACAGTGCCGTGCAAAAGGTGTGAAATTTTGCGGGAATGCACGTTATTTGCAAGAATACAGCATATTGCTTCGTGTAAGCACGACGCCTAAATAAATTTTGTTGAAAAGATGTGCATTTTGGAAGGGCTGGGAGAAATTTCATGTCAAGTTTACCAGTGCAGAGCCACAATCTTCAGTCTGAAATCTATAATAAATATTATTTATAAAGTGCCCTGGGGAGCCCAGAGCACTCCACATACATTATCTGACTGTAATTCTTACAACGATCCAGTAAGGTAGACAAATATTGTTCCCATGCTGCAAATAGACTGAGAGCGAGAGGCTTGTCTAAGGTCATCTAGTAGCTTCCTGGATTTCCCAGTCCTGAACATTTTACTAGCAAGCCTTTTTAGGGAATTAGATATATTGCTTCCATGCACTCACTCATCCTTCCCTCCTCCGCCAGACTGAAAGAATCCATTTCCGAACCAGAGACTGCACAAGCCTTCATAGCTGGATTCCAGCTTCCTGTGGTAAAATTGAGAAGGATGATTTGCCCCTGTCTAAAACAACCTTTCCTTTCCTTCCAGTCGCATGCTGTTATATCACCAAACAGAGATCAGTTTAGAAGAGGTGGTCCCTGTTCACTGCTTGCTGTCCCTTATAAGCCCCTGCCTCGATTGTGCACCTTTTCTTTTCTTTTTTTATTAAATCATTTTTATTAAGTTTTCCATTTTAACAATCCAATCAAATCGCATTAAATATTCCAGATTATACATATACATATCAAATAATCCAAATATTCTGCCAAATTATAAACTTTTTATTGGGACTTCCCATGCTTCAAGTTCGGGGGGGCTGCTCTGATCATCTCATATCTCTACTGCTTTTCATAGTGATTTCCAATAGTTCCTTTAAATCTTCCTCTTGTTAGCCTCGTTCTTTCACGGCCTCTGAGTTGTTCCCACAAGCGAGTCGAAGTAAACAATGATATGTTTCTGTGTGAATTTTATGACTGTGCACCATTTTTCATATGTGGGGGAAGTCTTGCTAAACCATTGTTACTGTGAGTTGCTGAAGTTGTTGTCAGGGTCGAGCTTTTCCTTCCTCAGGACCTCTGGAAGTTAAAATCCCTGAGTGGAAGAAAATAGATAAACCAATTTTTTTCCCCTAGCACACATGTCTGCATGTGACTTCTTGCCCACGAACATTCAGGCACTCTGCCTCCCATCTCTCCCACGACAACTGGCGAGGTATATTTTTAACTGTTGAGAGGAACATGGGGCAAACACCTGACTGGCCTTTAGAGCAGTGCCAAGAAGAAAAGGAGGGGAAGGCAGCAGCGAAACTCCAGCTGCGCAGAAATACAACTGCAACAGAGCACTTTGGGAATACACAGGTCTTTGTTTTACAGTGCCTCTGATGTAGAGCTTGCTGTGATGCATCTACAGTACTGATTTTCAAACAGAGAAAGGGCCATCGTTCAGTGAGAGTGCACCTGCTTCGCATGCAGAATGTCCCAGGTTCAAACCCCAGCATCTGTTAAAAAGGTTCATGTAGCTCTTGATGAGCATCTTAAAAAGTAGAGACATCACCTTGCCAACAAAGGTCCGTATAGTTAAAGCTGTGGTTTTCCCTGTAGTGATGTATGGAAGTGAAAGCTGGACCATAAAGAAAGCTGATCACCGAAGAATTGATGCTTTTGAATTATGGTGCTGGAGGAGACTCTTGAAAGTCCCATGGACTGCAAGAAGAACAAACCTATCCATTCTGAAGGAAATCAGCCCTGAGTGCTCACTGGAAGGACAGATCCTAAAGCTGAGGCTCCAATACTTTGGCCAACTCATGAGAAGAGAAGACTCCCTGGAAAAGATCCTGATGTTGGGAAAGATGGAGGGCACAAGGAGAAGGGGACAACAGAGGACGAGATGGTTGGATAGTGTTCTCGAAGCTACCAGCATGAGTTTGACCAAACTGTGGGAGGCAGTGGAAGACAGAAGTGCCTGGCGTGCTCTGGTCCATGGGGTCACGAAGAGTTGGACACGACTGAACGACTAAACAACAACAACAGCTCTTGATGAGGAAAGCCTCCTACATTCTGAGTGTTAGGCCACATGCTTTGCATGCCGAAGATCCCAGGTCCCATTCCTGACAGTCTGGAAAACCCTGGGGTGATGTCACCAGTGTCAAGTCTGGAAGATTCAGGACAGATAGAAGAAAGGACTTCACATACCGCAAAGTTGAACTATGACTATAAAAGAGTATTGGATAAATTGATGGAGGCTGCAATGCTTCTGAATGTTGCTGGAAACCACAGGAAGGGAGGGTACTTTTGTGTTCGAATCCTGCTTGCTGGTTTCCCACAGGCATCCAGTTGGCCCCTGTGCTGGACTAGATGTGCCTGATCCAGCAGACTCTTCTCATGCTACGCCTCTTCCAACCTGGAGTCCTCCAGATGGTTTTGTCTACGGCTCCCCAGCCATCATGGCCAATTTTTAGTGGCGATGGAAGGTGAAGTCCAAAAGATCTGGAGAGCACCAGGTTGTGGCTGACATGTGTAGATGCTGAGTTAGATGGAATGATGGTTTGGCTCAGTCTTAATTAACCTCCTGTGTTTATAAATTGCACCCTAGGGAACACTGGAGTTCCTTGGGAGCTAATATGGGGTTCCTAAATGAGGAAATCAGAGAAGTGTGCCAGAAAAAAATCAGCTTGCCCCCATTTTATACACCACTGCCAATCTTGAGTCCTGGTCTGCGAAAAAGGTGGGTTTTAACAGTGCTATTTTTCTGGGGAAAGAGGTGCTGGGACTCCCCATGAATGCCTCCCTTGTTCTGTTATAATGGCAATGGAGCCCCCCTGAGAGGTGCTGGAACTGAGTCCTGGCTGGGGGGAAAGCCCTGGATATAAACAAATAAATAATCTTCCTAGGATGGGGACCCTCAAACCCAGGTGGCCAATGTACCCCATCAGACACTCTATCTGGGTCTTGGGGCTCTCCCCAGGACACACCCCTTCTTAAGCCACACCCCTCACCAGCTGTGCTTTGAGTGCTTTTGTCTGCCTGGAATTTGTCCTTGAATTCTGATCATGCTTCTTTCTTGCCTGGATAGAGGGGGGGGGGTGAGAGTAAAGAAAAAAGCTTCCTGTACAAAGATGAAATCCGCATCCATTTCTCTGCCTTTTTTGCCTGTGGCTTTACCCTTCTCTGGCATGTGGCCCCTGGAAAGTTGCCCAGAACGGAATATGGCCCTCAGATTGAGAAGGGCTTCCTCCGAAACAATTTTTCAAAAGTGTGGATCTCTGACAAAAATATAAGAGCTTCTTCAAAGTTCATTAGGTGCCATCTACACTATAGGGGACGCGGGTGGCGCTGTGGGTAAAACCTCAGCGCCTAGGACTTGCCGATCGAAAGGTCGGCGGTTCGAATCCCCACGGCGGGGTGCGCTCCCGTCGTTCGGTCCCAGCGCCTGCCAACCTAGCAGTTCGAAAGCACCCCCGGGTGCAAGTAGATAAATAGGGACCGCTTACCAGTGGGAAGGTAAACGGCGTTCCGTGTGCTGCGCTGGCTCGCCAGATGCAGCTTGTCACGCTGGCCACGTGACCCTGAAGTGTCTGCGTACAGCACTGGCTCCCAGCCTATAGAGTGAGATGAGCGCACAACCCTAGAGTCTGTCAAGACTGGCCCGTACGGGCAGGGGTACACTATACTTTTAAAGTACATTTAACGACATGGCTTCCTTGCAAGAATCCTGTGAACTGTAGTTTGTTCTGGGTTCTGGGAATTGCAGCTATGTGGGGTGAACTATAGTTCCCATGTTTCTTGCGGGGAAGCAACATATATGATCTGGGTGCGAACACAGCTGCAAAGTGAAAGTAAAGAGCAGAGTAGGTATTAGATTGTAAACCACTGTAAACTTTTTAAATGATATTGTGGCATATAAATATTTCCATAAATAGATCCTTCAGCAATATGAAATAAACGGCTCAGGCGTTGGTATGAGAACGGGAATTTTAACAGTTGAACACGGTCAAGTTTATTTATAAGTCCCTCTATGGCAATTTCTGCATTCAAAATTGGTTTGCCGCAACAGCAGCATCAGATGGAAGCTCATTGCCAAATTTATTGGTTTGTTTGTTTATAAACCACATCGCAACAAAACATAGGAAGTTGGGGTTTTTTGGACTGAGTCAGACCATTGGTTCATCTAACACAGTATTTCCAACACTAACTGACAGCGGCTCTCCAGGGTGCCAGAAAGGAATCTCTGCCAGAGCGACCGAGACATGGTGTGGATTGAACCCAGTGTCTTCTGTGTATGTGCCACAACATTGCTATTGTCTTTTCGGGGGGGGGGGATTACTGGTGGGGTAGAATAAAATACAAAATATAACGAACTAAAGACAATAAAGCCCGTTCTACAGTTCTACTGTTATACAATGAGACGTTCATAAAATGCCTGGGTCACATTTCAGGGAAAGCATTAGTTGTCATTCCATAAAATTACTTGGTGAGGCTTCGGGGAAAGACGTGGCAGCGAATTGATAGAATCAGGCATTTCCAGTTGCTATACCGTTTGTGAGTAAGACATAATAGTTATTGTCTAGCTTCCTGACTCGTGTGCCCGATAAGCCTTTTTTAGGAAAATCATTAAGACTTAAAACCACAGACTACAGTGGTACCTCTGGTTGCGAATGGGATCCATTCCAGAGGCCTGTTCACAACATGAAAAGAGTGCAACCTGCAGTGGCGCGTTTGCGCACGTGCGGGTTGCGATTTGCCACTTCTGCACATGACGCCATTTTGCGCTTCTGTGCATGCGTGAGCAGGGAACCCTGGAAGTAACCCTTTCCGGTAATTGTGGGTCACCGCAGGACGTAACCTGAAAGAACATAACCTGAAGCAAACATAACATGAGGTATGACTGTATTTAAATAACCGATACACAATATTCAGTTCATTGTGCTAGAACAAGAGTTGTCAATATTTTTTGGGGGGTGAGCACATTTGGGAATTTGAGAGTGCCAGTCACAAAATGGCTGCCGTGGGGCGCTGCACATCTCAAAATGGTTGCCATCGTGTGCGGCATAATGGCTTCAGTGTAGGAGAGGCTGAGACAGTGCAAACTAGAACTGAGCAGGAAGAGCTAACAGTCTCTGGTGTATTGAGGGTTTATGAGGCGATATTTACTTTATCAGGTGCTATAGGTTGCACTAGTGGCTGCACTGATGCCCGCAGGCACCCTGTTGGTGACCGGTGCACTAGAAAAACCAATAGCGCTCTGAGAACAGTACTAAATAGAGAGTCACAATTACAAGCATGTCCCTATTTTCAACTGCAGGGTCTGGATTGGGCCAAGTGGCCCTGAGATGAACCAGCAAAACATTCCTGGGGGTCTGGAATAGCAAGCCAGGCTGAAAATAAAAGTCTTTTCCAGGATCTCAGCACTGTAAAAAAATAAAATAAATAAAAATGCATGGAAAGTTCAGAGGAAAAAAATAAATTAAAAATCTGCCCCCAATGTGTTTGTGCTGGGTTGTTTGCTCAGACTTTCCTGGGTGTGTGTGTGGTGTGTGTTTTTTTTCTTCTGGGCGCTTGATGCTTGTTTACTTGTGCGCTAAGCAACGACGTTGAGAAAGTAATGCCACGCCGTATGGGTTTACTCAGATAAGGCAAATATTTAATCAGCGACAAAAAAGTGTTAATTGAATGGTGACCTCTTATCCCAAACAATGACAAGAATGTCTTCTTTAATAATTGAATAATTCTATTCTGCATCATTTGCTTTGGGGCTTTCCCAACGCTGCAAGCTGTATACCGATAGTGCCGCCAGCTCACGGAGGAGAATTTCTCGCTGTATATTTAGCTCGCCTCGGCAAGAGGCGCATCTCGCCGGCAAGGCCGGTGGCAGCCAAAAGGAGCAGATGGCTTGCACAATGGACTAAGCAAGCCTCAAAGCTGAGTCACGAGTGCCATATTGTGGGGACACAGTGGAAGTCAGAGGAATAAGAAGGGTGTTTTCTTTTAAGCAGCAATGTGCCACAAAAGTCGCCCTTTCAGTAAACGTGTAATGGCTTTGGTTTCCTGGAGGGCAATCTTTCTTCTCTGTCTTTCAAGCATTTATATCCTGACTTTCCAACCAACATAAGTTTCTGAGGCAGCTTTGAATGAAAGCCAAAAGCCCATATCATCCTGTGTCATGGAGGGGACCCTTTTTTGCCTCTTCCTTCTCTTGCCTTCCTTCCTTCCTTTCTTTCTTTCTTCCTTTCTCTCTATCTATCTATCATCTATCTATCTATCTATCTCTCATCCTTTCTTTGTGCAGCAAAGTAATTTTAGACCCTAAGCTTACGGGGAAGTGGGGTGGCTTTAGACTGCCTTGTGTACTACATCAGTTGTGAGGCATACAATTAACATTTCTCTTTCATTATTTAAAACTCTGTCTGCATTCCTGATACGTTAGAGCATGGGTAGGCAAACTAAGGCCCCGGGGCCGGATCCGGCCCAATCGCCATCTAAATCCGGCCAGTGGATGGTCCGTGAATCAGCGTGTTTTTACATGAGTAGAATGTGTCCTTTTATTTAAAATGCATCTCCGGGTTATTTGTGTGGCATAGGAATTTGTTCATTTTTATTTTATTTTCAAAATACAGTCCGGCCCCTCACAAGGTCTGAGGGACAGTGGACCGGCCTCCTGCTGAAAAAGTTTGCTGACCCCTTCGTTAGAGCCACAAAGCCACAACAAATAAGTTCTCCACCCATTATGTAAACCTAAGAGCATACTGGATCAGGCCAATGACCCAGCTAGTCCAGTATCCTGGTCTCACAGATGCCCATGCAAAACTCACAAGAGCCCTTTCCCCTCCTATGGCTGCCAGCAACTGATTTTCGGAAGCATTTCTGCATCCAACTGTGCAGGTGAAGGATGGCGGAAGATTCCCTCCGTGAATTTATCTATTCCTCTTTAGAGCCGTCAAGTTTAGTGGCTAGTGTTAATGCCAGAATTTCCACTTGCACAGCGGACCTCCCCTCCTGCCCGTCACACACAAGAATTTATGTTTACACAACAGAACCCCCCCCCCTCTCCCACATGCGCCCTGAGCCCTCCCCACATCTTATCCAGAGGATTGGAGGAACCCCCAAAACAAATTTAGGGGGTGAGGAAAGGAATATGAGAATAGGTGAGACTAGAGAAGAAGATAAATTTTGGAGTAATGTTATGTCTAAATTAAGTATTTAAGTTTTTGATAAAAGTATTCAAAATTAGAGACAGAATATTGGAAGAATATAAAATAAGAACTGAAACAAGGTGATAATTTGCTGTTTAAAATTTTATAAACTAGGAACGCAGGAACGAGGGATGTGAGGAAGTGCAAAAAGTGAAGAAAATATGGTTATGTTCTTTGTATTATATGTTAACTTTTTCTTTTTTATGTCTTTCTTTGTTTATTGTATCTTGGTGATGGGTCTATATGTGCTGGGTGATTATAATGTCTAAAATTTCTAATAAATATTTTATAAAAAAAACAAAAACAAATTTAGGGGGTGAGAGGGAGGTTCTGTTGCCTGAGGGTAACATGAGATACTTGGCTGTACTTTGGTTATTAGCCTGTCGGAGAATGAGCGTTTTCATGTTTTAAAAACTCACTTAAAGCATTATGATTACTGGAATAAAATGGTGTTTGCTTCTGCTGCCCTGATAGTAAACACATTTCCTTGTGGGAAAGTGTATTTTGTTGCAGACAAATTGTAAAATGCATCCCTCCCTGAAAATAACAAACAAAAATGCTTTCTATTGGGAAAATTGCTTGCAGAAATGTATACATTGCTCAAAACTGCATTAAAAATGTGTTTATTGGGAGAAATTCACAGTGACATGCTGTCAAATTTTCGTGAGGATTAAAAAAGAAACTCAAATTGCTGAAATGGCTGAAATGTAGAGACTTGGATTTAAGCCTGGAAAAATGAAAAACGAAAGAGAAAATGAACTTGACAGAATCGTCCACCTCTAGCGACAACCAGCGTCAGCTTTGATGGGTCACCCAGTGTTCACCTGCCAACCTTAATTTCTGATGTTGGACCTGTTTGACATTGCCTGTGTCATATGTTACCCCTGAATTGACACTGAGGTGCAGACTTTGGCCCAGATGTCCAGCCCTAGCTGTACTCCTGTTATTTTTGTTGGTCTGTATAAAATACTGTGATACGCAGGGGGGGGGGGGAGCAAGGACAGGAAAGGGAGAATGGTGACTGAGTCAGGAAAAAGGGTGGGAGGGATTAGATGGTTTTAATGCTGATTTTTCATAAAACTGTTAAACTTGCAGCTGCTGGCAATAAAAACAAAAGTGATTCATTGCAAAATAAGCCACAACTGATAAGTTATGCATAGAAAACACTCCCAGAAGCTTGAAGGTAACACTGTAGGGGCCAAACAAGCATGTTCTAAACTCTGGGAGCCACCACAGAGAAGGCCCTGTCCCCAGGAGCCACTGGGCTCACTGCATCTCAATTCTGAAGGCAATGACACCCAGAGCAGGGCTTCAGCTGAAGATCTCAGCAAGGAAATCCATATGGCTTAGTCAGCAGGTAATAAACCCCAGTCTGCAATCGGCCATGAGCTTTCCATGGTCGCACCATACAAGCACAGAAATTGGTACTGTTGCACATTGTTCAGCCTCAGGAAAATACCAGTGCTGTTAAGAAAGAAAGAAAGAAAGAAAGAAAGAAAGAAAGAAAGAAAGAAAGAAAGAAAGAAAGAAAGAAAGAGTCGCTAGACCTTAAAACTGCAGAAATAGACTTGAAAACGTTGTATAGGCAATACCTGATTAAATTTCAAAAGCCAGAATGAATCTTCTGACCATTAGGGCCAAAATGTGGGTATTCTTCATAGCTCCTTTCTATTGCTTGCAAAAGCAGAACGAAGTACACTATGTAAATATATTCAGGTGACCCTCATTTACATAAGTTATGTACATTACAGAATTTGGGTTGCCTCGATGCAGAATGTGAGAGCCAGTACAGTATGTTGGACTACGAATCTGGAAAATCCAGATTCAAATCTCTGCTAAGCTGTGAAGTTCGCTGAATGACTTTGGGTCAGTTGCCTTCTGTCAGCCTAAGCTCCCTCACAGGATTGTTGTGAGGATACATTGTGGGAGAGGAAGAGCTCCTTGGAGGAAGAAAGTGATAAAATAAAACGCAAGCCCTCCGTTTAAGTTTCCAGGCCTGACCTTGGAGACTTGCATCAGCTTAAAACTAGTGTGGGAGTCAGCAAGACCTAATGGAGGACAAGTACTATTTAGGGGAATGTAGATAAGGCAGTAATATTTTATCCCTTATTAATTAATCTGGAATAGCTACCATTTTTCATAGTTCAGCGACTCAGGGTTGCTAATTCAGATTAGAATCTTCACTCCCCACAAATTAGGAACCCCTAATGGTGTGAAAAGGAGTTAGGTTCAAGGAATTAAACGGAATCTGCCTCCTGTACTGTAGATTCCTTTTCTCTACTCTCTCTTTCTTAACTCCTCTCTCAAAATAGTAAATGTAGCATCTGGATTCGTGATTATCATTTGACCTTGTTCACCGCTAGCATCTTTAACTAAGCTCTTAAAACTACAAGAGATGCTTGGCCCGCCAAACACAACGGATTTACTGTTTCAGTAAATGGAAGGACAAATGTGTTGCAACACATTCATTCAATAGGTTTTTATTTTCCATGAGTTTGCTGCTGGAGCAGCTTGATTCAGAGGGATAAAAATGGAAATAAGGCAAATTTGTGCAGGTGGCCCTGCAAGCATGAGGCAAAAGGAGATGATTGCCCAAGGAAGAAATTCGCAGTGAAGTAAAAGGGGGCAGCAAAGGGGGAAAGGAGAGAGTTATGACCCATGATGGGGCAAACCGTGTCCTCCATCATGGAGGGCATGTGTTGTGGTGAGATCACCATAAACTGTCTCCCTGCAGTGGGGTGGGACCATTTGGATGGCCACAACACCCCATTGGTTGCCCCCGGTTGCTAGGGCAGAGATTTGACTAACTGGGATGGCTATGTTCTGAAATGCTTTTTTTTTTACTGGAGATGATGAGGGTTGAACCTGGGACCTTATGCAAGCAAAGCATGTGTTCTGCCACAGAGTTATGTGCATGCAAACCATCACTGTGCCCCCATCAACAGGGGACATTTCTACAGATTTCTGGAACCATTACAGACCTTCCTGCAGTCCTTCTCCAAGCTGGCACTCTCCAGATGTTTTGGACTGTCCCTATATGAACCTACCCGGACAATGTGTTCATCACCTGAGGCTCTTATTTGTGTGTCCCCTCCAGGGGGGTTGTAGAGGGTGTCAGTGCATGGCTGGGCCTTCTTAGTGGTGGCTCCTTGCCTGTGGAATGCTTTCCCCAGAAAGATGTGCCTGGCATTGTCAATGTTTAGGTGCCAGGTGAAAACATTTTTATTTACCCACACATTTTGCTCACATTTGGTGTTCATCTTTTCATTGGATGTATCTTTTGTATGTTATGGCACAATGAGCACTTTTAGGTTTTTTTAATCTTTTGATGTACAGTGGTACCTCGGGTTACATACGCTTCAGGTTACATATGCTTCAGGTTACAGACTCCGCTAACCCAGAAATAGTGCTTCAGGTTAAGAACTTTGCTTCAGGATGAGAACAGGAATCGTGCTCCGGCAGCGCTGCGGCAGCGGGAGGCCCCATTAGCTAAAGTGGTGCTTCAGGTTAAGAACAGTTTCAGGTTAAGAACGGACCTCCAGAATGAATTAAGTACTTAACCCGAGGTACCACTGTATTTTAATTTGGTATTTGTACTTTTAAAAAATTGTAAGTCGCTTTAAGACTTTTTTTTTTTTTTTGGTAGTAAGTGGCAAACAAAGATAAGTAAATAAATAATATTTATTACATTTCTAGTTTGCATTTTCTCCCACAGTAACACAGGGGCAAACATCACAATAACAAAACAATTGAATTTAAAATGAAATGAAAAATGTATTTAAATCATTTAAGAACATCTAAAAACACTAATAACATTTCAAAACGTTTAAACTTAAATCATGTACCCTCACAGCTAATGACTTCAAGGTTGCCAGAAACAGTATATTTCAGTCATCAAATGCCTGGGTGAACAGGAATGTTGTTTTTTTAAAAAAAATCCCCCTGAATTTTAAAAACAGGGTAGATAGAAACACCTAGCAGGGAGAGCATTCTACAAATGGGGAGTCACCACCAAGAAGACCCTGTCACGATCAACGCCAACCAGGCTGCACCCAGATTATACATGACATCTATAATGCAGCTGTTTGTGGGGCGGACGTCTTCTTCATTCTCATCCGCAGAGTTCTATGATGTCTTCAGAGTTGGAAGTGCAGCAGAGGCCTGTGATGGGCACCGTGTGTTTTAAGCTCCTCTCTTTCCATCTCTCTGTCTGTCTCTAGGATATGCTGCAGAATTCTCCTAACTCAATGACTGCAGTATCCGGCAACCCCCAAGGAATCGTGGTGCCCGCATCAGCACTGCAGCAGGGGAACATCTCCATGACAACAGTCAACTCACAAGTTGTGTCAGGTGGGAGGCGTGGAGCGTACGTCTGACCATGTTAGTCGCGTCTTTTGCATGCTTGGTATTTTTAAACTCCCTCAGATAGTTAGCTTTGAATTGTGCATAATTGTGAGGAAAACCTGGGGAAACTGGCTGCGTAAAAAAAAACACCTCTCATTGCACTCTACATTCCCCTCTTAAAAGCCACCACCATTCGCCCGCAGACCCACTCTGATATTTCTCTCACATAAATACAGAACTTCTAACACACAAATCACTCAACATGTGCATTGTTGGGGTTTTTTGTAATATTTCAAGGGGTTTTGAAGCCCTAAACAGCCTCGGCCCATTTACCTGAAGGAGCATCTCCACCCCCATCGTTCAGCCCGGACACTGAGGTCCAGCTCCGAGGGCCTTTTGGTGGTTCCCTCACTGTGGGAAGTGAGGTTACAGGGAACCAGGCAGAGGGCCTCCTCAGTAATGGTGCCCACCCTGTGGAACACCCTCCCATCAGATGTCAAGGAAATAAACAACTATCTGACTTTTAGAAGACATCTGAAGGCAGCCCTGTTTAGGGAAGTTTTTAATATTTGATGTTTTATTGTGTTTTTAATATTCTATTGGGAGCCGCCCAGAGTGAGTGGGGAAACCCAGCCAGATGGGCAGCGTATAAATAAATTATTATTATTGTTACTACTACTACTACTACTTTCTGTCAGTGGAGGGCCACAGCTCAGTGGTAGAGCATCTGCTTTGCATGCAGAACATCCCAGGTTCAATGCCTGGCTTTTCCATACAGGGTGGAGAGGTACTCCCTGCCCAAAACACTAGAGGTCTACTGCCAGTCAGTGTAGACAGTAGTGAGTTGGATGGACCAACAGTCCTAGTAAAGATTCCCAGAAAATGGTCCCATCTGGTCTCCTTCCACCATTTCTTGAGGCTGTCGGCACGTCTGTTAGAACCATGCCTCTATGAAACCCCTGAAGTCCTTGTGCACCCAAGTGTTATGATGAGTGAAGTGAGCAAACAGGTAGAATGTCTTCCGGTGGCAAACCAGACCCTGCCCACTGTCAGTGGCTGGCATCCTTGTGGAGCCGCGCCTGCTCTTCCCCCTCTCCTCCCACCTCACTATTTATTTTTTTTCCACAGCACCCTAAAGCAACACTAAGGTACTTTGTGGGACTGTGGGAAGTTTAAAATTGTGGCTTCCCGGGGATTGCTGCTGTAGTCCTCATGGTACGGCAGCATGGCTTACCTGGATTCCCAGTCCCAGAATCATTGCCGGTTACCAAGGGAGGGTTTAGGAGGTTGGTGCAGTGGAGATGCAGTGGCAGGAATGGTGGTTTGGCTCTGCCACTGCGCCCACACCACACCGGCCTCCCTGCCGCCTTGCCCCTCTCCCTCCCGGTAACCCACAGTGACCCCAGAATTTGGAAACCAGTTAAGAAGTGTTACCCTGCCCCTACGGCCTGATAGGTATCAGGCAGCATTCCAGGGCCTGGAAACGGCTCTGATTCAAATCAAGTCAACGTGTGGGATGGGATCGTTCCCACTGGCCCCTCCGTGTGCTATTTCCCTGCAATAAGAGAGAGTACAGATTGCAGAGAGAATCCAGTTTGCACATGGATAGACCCTGTGCAGGCTCTGTTTGTGCTTCCCCCTCCCTTGTCCACACATTGACTTTACCTGAATTGCCATCTGAATAGGGCTAGGAGCTCGTGAGCAATTGTTATTCAAGCAGCATTCTCTTGTCAGGAAAGTGACACAGGGGCCTCACTTTCGATTCTTGCTATACTCCTTCCCGGCATGAAAATGGTGGATCGGGATCAGGCCTTTTGCTTTGTAATTGAGACCAAATCAGATTTACACACACACACACACACACACACACACACACACACACACACACACTTCCTGCTGAAATGCCACAGCATTCCTGTATCTGCAGCAGATTATTCTTCCCAGTCCCATCTCATTCCATCCCACCAATTTGGTGGCAGAGCATCTCCTTTGCATGCAGAAGCTCTACGGTTCAATCCCTGGCATCTCCAGGTAGGGATGGTTGAGACCCCTGCCTGAAATCCTGGAGAGCTTCTGCAAGTCAAGATAGACGATATTGAGCGAGACGCACTGATGCTCTCACTCGACATGACATCTTCCTTTGTACCAGAGCATGGACTCTGGCGGTTTGCAGAGTCTCCCTTCCCCGTCTAAAGGTGTTGTCACTTTCTTCTCCGTTCCTATCAAAATGAAGCCAAATTCAGATGAATCGGTTTAAATGTCCTGGAAATTATTTAATAATAATATTTTTTTATTTATACCCCGCCCATCTAGCTGGGTTTCCCCAGCCATTCTGGGCAGCTTCTAACAGAATATTAAAATACAATAATCTATTCAACATTAAAAGCTTCCCTAAACAGGGCTGCCTTCAGATGTCTTCTAAAAGTCTGGTAGTTGTTTTTCTCTTTGACATCTGGTGGGAGGGTGTTCCACAGGGCAGGTGCCACTACTGAGAAGGCCCTCTGCCTGGTTCCCTGTAACTTGGCTTCTCACAGGGAGGGAACTGCCAGAAGCCCTCGGCGCTAGACCTCAGAGTCTGGGCAGAACAATGGGGGTGGAGACACATTCACCTCCCTGAATTTTTTTATTATTATTGATTAATTTGTATTTGTATATTATGTGAGGTAGGTTAGGCTAAGACATGATGACTGACCTAAGGTCACCCAATGAGTTTCATGGCTAAGTGGGGATTTGAACCCTGGTCTCCCAGGCCCTAGTCCAACAAGCTTACCATTACACCACACTGGCTTAGTCTGCGGTGGATATGTGTTCATATTACTTTCACCACACTAGCAGTGCAATCCTATGCATGTCTGCTGAGAAGTTAGTTCCACTGAGTTCAGCAGAGCTCAGTAAGTGTGTGTGTCCATAGGACTGTAGCCTTAGAATGATACATCTCCCTTCATCTTCACCTGAGCCAGGAAACCTGTGGCCCTCGAGATGTTGTTCAACTACAGTACACATCATCCCTAACCATTGATCATGATGCAAGCTGGAGATCAATACCATTTGAAGGGTCTCTGGTTTCCCGTTCCTACCTTAAAGCCTTTATGTCTGTCTTCATCCTTAAACTGTCTTTTTAAAAAAAAAATTCTAAGAAAGAACATAAGTGAATCAGACAAAATAAAGTTTCTTAGTTCCAAAGAAGACCAGAAAATGCAATAAGCTAAACTGAGCACTGCCATCTATTAAGACAGATTGTCATAGAATGAACAAAACAACAACAAACAGGCTGATTTGAGAAATGCTATACCAAAGTATTGTTCATATAAGAAATAAGTGTAAAGCATTTGTCAATCAATATTATGAGTCTGATTGTGTTTGTCCATCAAATGCCTGTATTTGTTCAGTCAATTTCTCCATCAAGGCTAAATCCTAAATCCTTCTGTGTCCACTGAGGTGCAAATTCTTACTGGTTTGCTAAAAAGACCAAACAAAAAAAAATGTTGCCTGTGACATTTGTCTTTACCCTCCAAATGCCTTCTTATGGGGGATCCTGCAAGAAAAGTCTTGTGGCTTTAGCGGGGTGGGCATGATTCTGTTTATTTTTCTCATGTCTCTTCTCTCTGGAAATATACTAAATCCAAATAATCCATTATGTTTTGGCTGGTCCTGATTTCTAAGACTACTGGACAGCCTATGGGATCTTTCAGGTGAAGATGGCTGTGGGGATCCCTTCCGATACAGGTTTCCCCCACTGAACTTTTGATTCAAATGCATGAGGCTGGTTGAAACTTCTTCTTTTTTCTGTTCTGCCGATAGATTTCAGCTGTCTTCCTAAAATTCTGCTGTGAAATCCTGTCTCTTTGCCAGGTGGAGCCCTTTACCAGCCTGTAACTATGGTAACGTCTCAGGGCCAGGTGGTAACCCAAGCAATCCCACAGGGAGCCATTCAGATCCAGAACGCGCAGGTAAGACCGACCGCCTAAGAGACCTGGGGAACCAAAGAGGGTGAGGAGATCACTTAGGTTCTGGTTTGTTTTGAAGCATTCAAAATGGAAGTCAGTCTAAGACTTCACAGATCTGGATCTATCCTCTCAAAGAGGAGAATGTGGCGTAAGATCCATTAGGGGTGGTATTAAGCTGCCACATTCAAAACATGGCTGCCTCTCCTGGCAGGGGTTCTTCTTCCAATGAATATATGTAGAAAATGCTGTTTCGGAATGTGGATCCTTGAATAGGGACGCAGGTGGCGCTGTGGTCTAAACCACTTTGGGTTTGCCAATTGGAAGGTTGGAAGGTTGGCGGTTCGAATCCTTGTGACGGGATGAGCTCCTGTTGCTCTGTCCCAGCTCCTGTCAGCCTAGAGGTTCGAAAGCAGGCCAGTGCAAGTAGATAAATAGGTGCCACCATGGCGGGAAGGTAAACGGTGTTTCCATGCGCTCTGGTTTCCATCACGGTGTTCCGTTGCGCCAGAGGAGGTTTAGTCATGCAGGCCACATGACCCAGAAAGCTGTCTGTGGACAAACGCTGGCTCCCTCGGCCTGAAAGCGAGATGAGCGCCGCAACCCCATTGTCGCCTTTCACTGGACTTAACCCTCCAGGGAAGGGACGCATGTGGCGCTGTGGGTTAAACCACAGAGCCTAGGACTTGCCGATCAGAAGGTCGGCAGTTCGAATCCCCGCGACGGGGTGAGCTCTCGTTGCTCGGTCCCTGCTCCTGCCAACCTAGCCGTTCGAAAGCACGTCAAAGTGCAAGTAGATAAATAGGTACCGCTCCCGCGGGAAGGTAAATAGCATTTCCGTGTTCTGCTCTGGTTCGCCAGAAGCAGCTTAGTCATGCTGGCCACATGACCCGGAAGCTGTACACCAGCTCCCTCGGCCAATAAAGCGAGATGAGCGCCGCAACCCCAGAGTCAATCACGACTGGACCTAATGGTCAGGGGTCCCTTTACCTTACCTTTAATCCTCCAGGGGCCCTTTACTTTTTTAACCTACCTTGGCTAGGCCCAGGTCTGCATAGCTTTAGTAAGGTGGTAGCCTCATATGCCTTCAAAGCATAATTTGTAACTACCCATTATGGAAGGGAAGCAAGAACGCTGTGCTTTAACATGACCTGTAGTTCCACCCCAAGGTGATGATGGGAGAAGTGTACAAACCACTGGCCAAGCCTTTTCTCTAATACCGCCATGGGAGATGTTGGTGGGAAGCCTCAGCCCCAGGATCTTTTGCAGTTGGCCCCAGTTCTCCTGCTTCTTAACCCCCTGTTTTAAAATTAACTTACTTTATTAAAAAAAACAACTTTATTTATAAGATATCTGTTGGACACTGCAAAGTGCAATGGTGGTGAGATCTCACCCATGCGCAACTTTAATTTCCCAGTGGCATCAATACAGATCCATTCACATTGGGAATGGGGGAGGGATTCAGTTTGTTTCACATTCTAATGCACATTTACCTATTTTACCCATCCTAAAACAATACAGAAGCCAAAATGCAAATGTTCTGTGAAATTCACATTTCTCCGAATTTTGCAATAAATTCCACCAACCGAAGAAATGTGAACAAAAACGCATATGTGACAGGAAAGTGGGTGTAAAAATGCATATATTGGTGAAAATAACATACAAAAATGCATCGTACTGGGTGAAATTTCTTTCTAGACATGTGTATGTTAAGCAAGATTGCATGCAAACATGAATCTGTTAGAGAATCATGTGATAAAATGCTGATCAATTTTTACTAGGGGTTTTTTAAATGTGCAAAAATGTGGCAAACCAACCCTAAGTTTGAAAGAAATGAGAGACTGGAAGGAAATTGTTCGTTCCTAATTTGTATGTGCAAATGTTATGCAATTTTTTGTGCACCTGTTCCCTAAATACTTTAAGAATCTAGCCATGCCCCTAAATACAATTTTCAGTGGGTCCCCCCCCCCAAAAAAATAAAACACTACCATCTATCTCCATCCTGGGAGGCACTTAAATCACTCCGCTAATTGGAAAATTCAGAGAACAGAGGTACGAATAATGGAGATTTTATTGTAGAAGGAAATAGCATTCCCAGTTAGTTTCTCCATCAGAGTTTTGCGGGCAGAAAATCCTTACCTACTTCTTGAAATGTGTCCCACTTATTCTGCCCCCGCCCTGTTCTGTATTAATGAGAAGCAAATCATACAGTGCTTGCTATATAAGCTCAGATCTTTTTTTTATAAAATAATAATAATAATGAAAAAGCGTAGGCATTGATGTACTGACATTTCCTACTGAGTCAGCACTGGCGGGACCACAACTGCACCCGATCAGTCTCTGAGCTCCTTTAAAATCTCTCTGGTCCTCTCTCTACATTAGAGCTTTTCTTCCTTTCCTTTTTTCCCCTTTTTACTTAAAGCTTAATAATAATATAAAAACCTATTGGAAAAGGCATTGGCAGGCCTGTCATATCCCCCAATTCCTCGTCTTTCTCTCAGCTCGGGGATGAGGAGTGGAAAACAAAACCTGAATCTCAATTCTATTTAATGTGTAAAAGCTGTTGCTAGCTCAGATCTTAGAGTGAAATTGATCAGATCTGTTGAATACAAGTATGCTGGGAATATTGTGGCACTGGTGGAGCCCTGGACAAGCACTCCTAATGTTATTTCTGTATTGCCTGGGTAATTTATTCAGCCCAGACCTTGCAATACATCCCAAGCGGTACCTGGGGGAATCATTTATACCTGACACAGGGCTGCCATCCTGATGTTTAATTCATGCAGGAGAAATGTTTTTATGAAGAACCTTAAAAAAAAAAGTGTCTGCGTCTGTGTGTGTGTTTTTTAACTTGACGTTGAGATTCCAGTTTCCTGCAACCTCATTAAAAACTTCTTTCCCCCTGCTTCCCAAGATCTTTGCATTTCCTCTTCTATTTTCCCAGCCTTTAAAAAATAAAATAACCTGCTTCTGCTAAGAAGAATCCTAATGAGAATTTTACATTTTAACACTGATTAATAGATTGAAGGGTATTTTAAGGCTATTTACTGGGAAGTGACTTACACGGAAATCAAAGGGGCCAAAGCAGTGCCATATTAACTTCAGACATCAGCAAAGCAGGGGCACCCCAAAAAATATGAGAAATTTCTCTTTGAAAGGATTTTGCATTCAGAAACTCGAGGGGGGGCACTATTTCATTTCAGCATACATGTAAGTTTTGTGTCAATTTGAAAAATCAAATTTTATTTTCAGGTTTAGTATTTTTTTCAAATTTTGAATACGGGCACCGTATGTTTTTCAGTACTTGGGGCCTCTAAAACTCTTGATCCAGCCCTAGATGAAAGGCTGGTTCACACCACAAGCAAGCAGCTTGAGTTTGTTCCCCTCTTCGCCTCTCACCATGGGTGTACCCAAACTTGCATTGTGTGAACTGGAATACACATGCACTGTTGTCTGCACTTGAGTTGCTGGTCAGCTGTTGTCAAGGGATGTTTCCCAGCTTCCCCCTCCCAAAGACAGTGGACATTTGCTTATTTTACAATAGAAGCAACCTCTGGCCTGAATAATTAGGGCCATTCTGCACTATTATATGGCAAGAGCAGATGCAGAAGAGTTCAGCATTCCCCCAGATTGCATTTTCAGGTAGGGCTGCAGGTAGGTGGCAGCAGAGGTAGGATGCAAACATCATTTCTTAGAAAGCCTCTCCTCCTTACAGAGGGGAGGGGTTGTGAGCGGGAGCCGTTTCCCGCGTTGGCAGGGGGCGTTTCGGCCCCTGCCCAGCTATCCCAGCTGCTGTGCCACGCCCCCGGGCAGCCAACCAATCAGGTTGAGGGTCGGGGGTGGGGTTTAGCTGCCCAAATGCGGCCGCAGCAGTGCTTCCCCTTCATTCTGCTGCTGGTTTTCATCGGATCACCCACCCACCCACCCTCCCTTTAGTTCATAGCTTGGTTCTTGACATTGCTATGGACCTGTGGTTGGTCACCTCGGTTGTCCAAGGGGCCTAGTAGGAATTTTTATCCAACTGGCAAATTGGCACCGGCCACTTGGTTTTTCGCTACCTCATCACAACTTTTGGTATTGGCAGTTAGGCATTGGAATATGTTTGTGGATTGGAGGGCAGGGTGTGGCCATCGCCTACTTCTTTATGGGTATTCTGGTAAAGGAATCCGGCAGTCGTGGATCCTGTCCGATGCCCTTGCTGGTGGCTAGGGCCATTGCACGACCCCCAGTGACATCAGGGGGAGCTTTCAGTTGTATTTGCATCAACAGGCTCCTCCCACTGGTGGTTAACCCTTGATAGACTCACCCCTCCCTGAGGGGGTGGAGTCACACTCTGTTGTTTTATCCAATGCCTAAGCCAATACCTCTCACATGCTGTAATCATGTTTTTAGCCCATTAACCTAATAACGTGTCCATGTGTCTTTCTTATTCTCAAGCGGGTGGCGGGTCCTTGAATCACAAACATAGGAAGCTGCCTTAAACTATTGCTCCATCTAAACTTAGAATTTCTTTCTCCTTTATGATTCTCCCCATCTTCCAAGTCTGCGCCTCGACTCCCAAAGTGGCATTTGGAGAGGAGAGTTCCTGAGCTTTGCTCAAATCATTCCTTCCATGTATTAGCTTTTCCACAACCTTTCCAGCATGAATTTGGTGCAAGGGTGCTTTCCGAGGAGAAAGATCATAAGTGACTCCCTGTCCAAACCACTGTGCAGATGAAAATTTATGATGAAACCATGCCATTTATGTGTGTGGTCATAATTTGATGAGTAGCATGTTCTGCCTCCACTGTTGGAAGCAGAAGGCCCCAGAATGTCAGTTGCTAGAATCATCATCATCATTTATTAAACACAATCCATAGATCTCAGGGTGGTTCACAACATAAAAATGCAATATCCAGAATGCGGCAGCCAGACTGGTGACTGGGAGCGGCCGCACAATTCAAAGTGTTGGTGCTGACCTTTAAAGCCCTAAACGGCCTTGGTCCAGTATATCTGAAGGAGTGTCTCCACCCCCATCGTTCTGCCCAGACACTGAGGTCCAGCGCCAAGGGCCTTTTGGCAGTTCCCTCACTGCGAGAAGCTAAGTTACAGGGAACCAGGCAGAGGGCCTTCTCGGTAGTGGCGCCCTCCCTGTGGAACGCCCTCCCACCAGATGTCAAAGAGAACAACAACTACCAGACTTTTAGAAGACATCGGAAGGCAGCCCTGTTTACGGAAGCTTTTAATGTTTGATGTATTACAGTATTTAAATCTTTTGTGGGAAGCCGCCCAGAGTGGCTGGGGAAGCCCAGCCAGATGGGCGGGGTATAAATATTATTATTATTATTATTATTATTATTATTATTATTATTATTATTATATAAAAACACAAAGTACATAATAAAAATAAGGGGAGAAACAAACAAATCAATAATCTCCAGACAGAGAGAGCACTCTTGCACTCAGATAACTGCTTGCAGGTTTTCCATCGGCATCTGGTTGGCTGCTATGAGAACAGGGTACTGGGCTAGATGGACTTCTGTCCTGACCCTGCAAGGCTCTTCCAGTCTTGCATCTTCATTCATAAGCAGATTTCTTTATTTTTAACTCGAACTTTTGGCACGGCGGAAAAGCCTACTGATCTTCCTTTCTTCCCCAGCTTCTAAGTGTTCCTCCTAAGTTAGTTTTGCTCTCTTCCTCTCTGAATAGCGCAAGCCTCTCCAGCCTCGCAGAGCCACCGTGAAATCGGACCGACGTTGCGATCTGTGTCACCATGGCAACCCAGGCTCCTCTTTCCCTTTTCTTTTTCCCCCCTTTTTCACCTGCATTGTTGCTTAAGCTTCCCTTTCTCTTTCCCTGCCCTGTAGGTTAACCTGGACCTGACCTCTCTCCTTGACAGCGAAGATAAAAAGTCAAAGAACAAACGAGGAGTCCTGCCGAAGCATGCCACGAATATCATGCGGTCCTGGCTCTTCCAGCATCTTATGGTGAGAGGAGTTAACAAGTGTGTCTGAGCGATTAACCCCTTGGGATCGTTTTCCCATTAAGGAGAAGCCAGTCCAAAGGGTGCTCAATGCCCGGGTTTCCATGAAGTGGCTTGCTTATCTAGGATAAGCACAAACATCTTCACAATAGCCGGAGAAAGAGACTGCAGACAGGAAGCTGTGCACTGTTCTTTATCTTGTGGATTAGAGAAAAAGCCAAGCAGCCCATTCCTAAGGATCTGCTTTAGTAGCTGTACAGTACTGTAGGTGCAAGCAGTGGCTTTTTCCGCCGCAGCTTAAGCATGTACATACTAATGGCAAGCAGGGCAGCAAAGGCCTTCTTTCTCTACACTGTACCAAAGAATGACAGACTTCTCAGGCTCTAAGGGACTCATTAGGTGCATCTGGCTGCACAGAATCAAACACCTTTGTACCCAGGCCTAGGATGTGCCAAATGTTTACCTGTTTCAGTTTGCAAAAAATCTTGTTTTCAGCGGGACTAAAATATTTCCTGGAAACACCTTTTTGAAACCCGTTTAGGTGTACCTGCTTGCTGCTGTTTGTTCCTCCCAACTTCAGTGCGGTTGTGTTCATCCGTTTCTGGTTAAAGCTGTGTTTTCTTGGGCAACTTTCCTAACCAATCAGGGATCACCAAGTGAATAGAATGTCACAGCACTACATAGCCAATCGGATTTGACTATGGGGCAGCGTGACTGAGGGTAAACATAGACAATTGCCCTCAGAGTGAGGGTAAAAACAAATAAATATTACCTGCCCGCCACCCTAAGGTCCCAGGGCATGTCCACAATGATTTAAAATACAACGTTAAAAAACAATTTATAATCACAAGAATAGGGTGGCTTCTAAACATATGAAGCTCAAGGGTCAAAGGGTAAAGAAGTGCATCTTCAGTATTCGATGAAAACATTATTGTGAAGGTGCCAGGGGCATCTCTCCCTGGACTGGTCACATGGGTGTTCCCAGCCAATCATCCATGAGAAAATACTTGGAGAAACCCTTGGGAAAGGAACAGCCAACAGGAGGCAGGCTTTTGCTAAATACCCATTTTTTAAAACCTTTTTTCTCAATTTCTGCACTCTTAATTTCTAACAAGACTGGGCTACATGTCTATGGGCGCTTGCAGATATAGTCAGTGCCTTTCTTCGGGGGGGAGGAGGTGCCACCACTCAGCATGAAGTTGTTATAGTAAGTGGCCTACTGTTAACCAGTGCTTTTATTCTAGGGGAAAGGGTGCTGGTACTGTGTACTTTTGAGTTTCCCCAGAAAAAAAACCCCACCAGATATAGATACAGATACAGTGGTACCAAGGGACGCAGGTGGCGCTGTGGGTTAAACCACAGAGCCTAGGACTTGCCGATCAGAAGGTCGGCAGTTCGAACCCCCGCGATGGAGTGAGCTCCCGTTGTTCAGTCCCTGCTCCTGCCAACCTAGCAGCTCGAAAGCACGTCAAAGTGCAAGTAGATAAATAGGTACCGCTCCGGCGGGAAGGTAAATGGCATTTCCATGCACTGCTCTGGTTCTCCAGAAGTGTCTTAGTCATGCTGGTCCCATGACCCATAAGCTGTTCGCCGGCTCCCTCGGCCAATAAAGCGAGATGAGCGCCGCAACCCCAGAGTCGGTCATGACTGGACCTAATGGTCAGGGGTCCCTTTACCTTTACAGTGGTACCTCAGGTTACAGACGCTTCAGGTTACAGACTCCGCTAACCCTGAAATAGTACCTCAGGTTAAGAACTTTGCTTCAGGATGAGAACAGAAATCTCACGGCGGCAGCGGGAGACTCCATTAGCTAAAGTGGTACCTCAGGTTAAGAACCTTTTCAGGTTAAGAACGGACCTCCAGAACGAATTAAGTTCTTAACCTGAGGTACCACTGTATACTACACACACACACACACAGAGAGAGAGAGAGAGAGAGAGAGAGAGAGAGAGAGAGAGAGAGAGAGAGATTCTGTAGCATTCAGTGAGGCAGAACGTGTGAGGCACTGCTGCCATCCTGGCTTCCTAGCACAGCAAGTCACTGTCACTTACTGAGGGGAGGCGCAGGAAGCTCAGCATGTCATGGCGGTAGTGTTTGACTGGCTCCGCCAAACTGCACCAAGCACCCCATGCCTCACACTTCCCCTCTCCCTCTTGGTAGCGACCCATTGTGTTGGAAAGCCAGGAGAGCAAGAGGGCCCAACCCACATGCCTCACCAGTTACTACTGAATATCTTCTTCTTCCTCCTCCTCCTCCTCCTCCTCCTCCTCCTCCTCCTCCTCTTCTTCTTCTTCTTCTTCTTCTTTGGTGATCACTCGTAGCTGAGTAAGATTGTCTTCCATAAGCACGGTTTTAACAATGAGTCCGTAAGTGACTGTGGAGGCCAATTCTGGATCCACACGTCCTTCCACAGTGGGGACATTGGTTTCCAGGTGGGAGTTGATCACGGTGTAGATTTGCCAAACATGCCTTCCTCTTAGCACGTTTCTTCCTGAATATAGATAGAGATGGACCTCAGTCCCATGGCCAGCATCCTGCTCTCACAGTGACCAACCAGGTGTCTTTGGGAGCCTGAGAGCAGAAGCTGAGCACAACAGCACTTTTTCCCACCGGTGAATCCAGGAGATGGCAGTCGGAAGCTTAGCGCCTCTGACAGTGGAGCAGTTGTCACAGACTAAAGCAAACCTGACCTACTTATAATCCTCCACATCAAATGCCACCCGTAAGTTGTGTCTCGTAGCCTATCAGGGATTCAATCAATCTATTGATCTTACTACCTTCTTTGGCCTTCGGAAACAGAAGCAGCTGTCAAGCATGTGACAGACCACAAGACATGACTAGCAGCATTTGGCTTGGTGTAGGCTTAGCTTAAAGGCAGAGAGCATGTCAGAAAGAACGACTTATGTGAGTTCTCATACATCCACAGACTGAGACCTGGGGATTTGGATTTTGAAATCCTTACATTTTGATTTTTGTAGTTTTCGACATTTGTAGTTTCGACTGATGTGCACATTTTTGAAAGCAGTGTCTCCTAACGTAATGCTTTTTGTATGTTAGTCTCACTGATGTCTTCGTTTTTATGCAAACTTTCCCCCTAATACATGCATTGGTTGATAGGACAACTGCATTGCAAAATTCAGATTTTGAAGGAAGGTTGTGTTTGGGTTTCCTTGTTGATTCAGAAAGCACAGATTTGATAAATCCAGGTTCAAATGTGAACTGGATCAAATTTCTCCCCATCCCTATCCCTATCCCTTATTTTAAAATGTTCAAAACAACACCCACTTGATCCATGTGGCATTTTGGCACAAAGCAAAACATCTCACTCCATTGCATCTTGGCCTGTTGAACACAATAACTTTAAGACGATCCTGGCTGCTGGATCAGACCAAAAGTCCCCCTTGTTCTCACGGGGGGCAACCAAATGCCTATAGGAAGCCCCCGGGCAGGATTCTGTGTGTCACACCTGCCTGTTGCTTCTGGATCAGCCAAAGATAACATAGTCCCAAGCAGCCTACATTCAGCTGCTGCAAAAGTTGGGAAGGAAGAGGAGTCAAGCAATTTGCCCAATGGCACCAATTTTCTCTATGTCTAGAACTCACGGAATATGTTCATATTCTACAATAAATGGTAGAGTCCGTCTAGAGGGAAAGCTCAACCATGCTTTGCATTTCCCCTCCTATTTGCCAAAATTATTGGATAGAGGGAAACTGATCATTATTTGGAAGCAATAGATGCTCTCATACTTAGGGCTATAGCTGCCACCTAGTGCCCAAGAGAGAAAATATATTCCGATTTGCTAGACAACCAACGACCATCATACATGCATATGCCAACCCACAATCTCATAAGGAGATTTGGGGCATAATAGACTTTTTGTAGATGTATCCTACTGGCTTGGGCTTCTTTGACTGGTTCAGGAGTCTTCATTCTCATGTGTTATTCAGCCCCGCCTCCTCCCTTGTGGATCAGTATTCCTTCTGTTTCTTCTCCGATGATGAACTGAAGCTGGAATTGCCCACTTCATTTCACTCATTTGTGTGTTTCCTACAAGACTCTGTTCCCACATCTCATTGAGAACTAGAAACATGCAGGCACCTTTTCTGGATTCTACACCAGAAAGCTTGATTTTGAGCTATAGAATGATTCATGTCTGTTCATGTTTCTAAACCTTAGATGTCACCCTTTTTGCAAGGTCTGTGTTATGTAAACAAAGCAATGCACAACATAGAATCTAATGGCTGTGTTCGTCTAGTATATGTCTAGTATGTTCGTCTAGACATACATATGCAACCCAACAAGTAATATCACCCTCAGCACTTTGAGAATAAAGAGCTTCAGCCCTAACTTTTAAATTTGGCTCATTAAATTCTGCTTCATTAAGTTAAGCTAAGGGTGATACACATGTATTTGGGGTAAACATGGTTTATACTGGGTTTCAGTTACAAGGCTGAAAGTAAATAGAAAGCTGAACTAAATATTACAAATAAAATATGTTAGTAAGTCAAGGGGGCAGAGCAGTTGAGTAGAGTTACAATTATTAATGCTGAGAGTGTCCCTCCTTATATTACAACCTGGGATGGGTCAGCCAGTGGGATTCATTAGCAATGAGATGTCTCCATCTAAGCTACTCAGAGTAGGCCCACTGAAATTATTGGTCCCCAGTTAGTTTTGTCTATTAATTTCAGTGTGTCTACTTTGAGTAGAACTGGCACCAGCTATAATCCACTAGGCAGGATTCAATGGCATTGTTGCATGCTCTGCTCTTTCAGTAGGACTGTCTGCTCTGGAGGGTTGGGGGAACCCCTAGAACAGGTTTAGGGAATGTGCGGGAGGAAGGGGGGAATCCCATTGCGCAAGCAGACCTTGTCCCCCATGTCTGTACCCCACTTTGTTCTACGTTGATTTCCACCCAACATGTTTGCAATTTACAGTGCAATGCCCTCCTTTACACAATGCATAATGGCACCATTAATATTATAATAAAAGGTAAAGGACCCCTGGACAGTTGAGTCCAGTGCAAGGCGACTATGGGGTTGCGGCACTCATCTCGCTTTCAGGCCGAGGGGGCCGGCGTTCGTCCACAGACAGCTTCCCGGTCATGTGGCCAGCATGACTAAACTGCTTCTGCCACACGGAGGACCATGACGAGTACCAGAGAGCATGGAAACTCCATTTACCTTCCTGCTGCTTTGGTACCTATTTATGTACTTGCACTAGTATGCTTTCAAACTGCTAGGATGGCAGGAGCAGGGACAGAGCAACGGGAGCTCACTCCATCACAGGGAATCGAACCGCCAGCCTTCCGATCGGCAAGCCAAGAGGCTCAATGGTTTAGACCACAGATAGTTCTTTCGAAAAGGATAGGTCTATTATATCATTTATTTAATTAGTTCTTTTTATATTTTACTTATATCATTTATTTATATCCTGTCCTTCACCTAAGGACCTCAAGGCAAAATGCATGGTCCCCATCTTCCTGCTTCCATTTTATTCTCACAACAGCCCTGCGATGAAGCAGAGAGAGAGAGAGAGAGAGAGAGAGAGAGAGAGAGAGAGAGAGAGTGACAGGCTCAAGTTCATCTTTGTGATCAAATGAGCATTTGAAGCCAGGTCTCCCTGGTCCTGGTGCAATACTCATTATGCACTAAAGCACCCATTGTCCCTAGTCATTGGCGATGTGACCAAGACTGGTGGGAGTTGGAGCCCAACAACTTCTGGTGAGGTCCAGGTTCCTCGCTCCTGCTTTAGATGCTGGGGACATTGGACAAGGGGGACCATTATCCCGCCTATGAGCTTCCCAAAGGCATCTGTCTGGCAACCGCTGGAAACAGATCACTGGAGTGGACCTTACATCTGATCTTACACAGCCGGGCAAATCCTTTTTTATATATCTTTTGAGATGAGTTCTAGAAGAAGCCAGGAAAGCCATGCTGGGATCTGGGGAGCCTGTAAAATGATACAAGGCAGGAAAATACAACACGGCAAGCAATCTTGCATGAAATACAAGAGGTGGGCTGAATGTGTATCTTATCGCCCTTTCTGTGACTCATTTTTTTTTGTAAATGTGCCATAGCCTATAGGATGCTGCCTTGAGGAGCATGTTTTTTTTTTTATTTCCCATCATCCGTTCACAACAGTTGGCTCCAACTGCAAAAGAATTAAAAGGCATTTGGCAGATTTTCCAGAGCACTATTTTACACAGCAATTAATACAGATTTATGCAATTAGCACTGTTAGAAAGAGACTCTGGGGCATTCCAGGCTTCTTGTCCCAATTATCCCTGAAGCTTTGGGGGAGAGGGGGGTCGTTAGGATGCAGTTTTTAATCTAAATGTTTTTCGCATTCAGTTTGGGGGTGTGAGTGTGGGGGGGGGGGTGTTCATTTAGCCATCAGTTCAATGGGCTGAGTTTCACGGCACGCGGCAACCATTTCTCATAGGTGTAGCCCAAGGGAGGGCAGAAGATAGATCTACTGGCAGATTCCCTGGGTGATCGACAACAGTAGATCCACAACAGTGCCCGACCCCTTATTGTTTAACAACTGCAACAACAAAATGACTCCCCACCACTGAAATGGGGAGGGGAGAGGCGAGCAGAAATGGATATTGTATGTGGAAGGGCTGTGAACTCAATAATAATAATAATAATAATAATAATAATAATAATAATAATAATAATTTTTATTATTTATATCCCGCCCATCTGGCTGGGATTCCCCAGCCACTCTGGGTGGCTTACAGCACATATAAAAACATTTTTTTAAAAACATTTTTTTAAAAAACAGACTATCTTATGCAGACTATAATTAAAGCAATAAATCAACAGAAGATCATATCATAACCATAATAATCAATATACAGTTGTACCCAAATTAAAATAACCACCAACCCCAACTAAACATTTATTTATTTTTTATTTTTATTATTTTCAGTTTTATACATTTCAATAATTTTACAACTGTTTTAACATTTCAAAACTCGACTTCCTTCCCCCTCTTTCTGCAGTTCCTTAATTTTTTTTCTGCGTTTCCATATTTTTTATATTTTCTGCATGTTCCAAATTAACTTAATTTACTCATTTATTCATCTGCTTTAAATATATATTCTTATAAAACTGCCGGTTATTACAGTAGTCCTGCCAATGTTCTTATCTTGCGCAGGGGCCATGCTAATCTTCTCTGTATTGTTACAATTTTAGTATTTGTGCTGCTGAAGCGAGCCCAACCCCAACTAAACATTTAATCAACCCCCAAACCAACAAAAACAAAACAGAGGAACCAAAATTAAAACCATTTTAAAACATTTTAGCCAGCTGCCCCAACCCAAGAGTTGTTCCAGCAATGTCCCTCTGGCCTCCCAGGAGCCTCTTTTAGCTGTTCAAGGTGAGTCTGGGCCCCGCCCCCTAGGCCAGGTGGAAATGGGCCATGCAGCAGGAAGCAATCTTCCTCAGGGAAGTTTTTAATGTTTGATATTTTATCACTTTATTATTGTTGTTAATAATAATAATAATAATAATAATAATAATAATAATAATATTCTGCTGGGAGCCGCCCAGAGTGGTTGGGGAAACCCAGCCAGATGGGCAGGGTATAAATACTACTAATAATAATACAGTGGTACCTCAGGTTACATACGCTTCAGGTTACAGACTCCGCTAACCCAGAAATAGTACCTCGGGTTAAGAACTTTGATTCAGGATGAGAACAGAAATCATGCGGTGGCAGTGGCAGTGGGAGGCCCCATTAGCTAAAGTGGTACCTCAGGTTAAGAACAGTTTCAGGTTAAGAACCGACCTCCAGAACTAATTAAGTACTTAACCTGAGGTACCATAATAATAATAATAATAATAATAATAATAATAATAATAATAATAATAATTGTTGTTGTTGTTGTTGTTGTTGTTGTTGTTGTTGTTGTTGTTGTTACAACAACACTCACGGCAGCAGCAATGTCCCTCCAGCCTCCCTCAGTCCCGTTCTGGTCCTTACAACAGATTGAAGGACAAGGTGCCTCTCAACCGTGTTCAACAGTTGTTCAGAGGCAACCTGGTCTTTCATTCCCAGAGTGGGCCTTTTGCACCCGGCTCTACTTACGGATTTCAAGGTTCTAGTTAAACAACAACAACACCGAGTGGATGCAGCAAGCCTGGAGTCTGCCCTCCCTTGCTCTCATCTTCCTGTTTTGCTAGAAAGGTGGCCCAAAGGGACATTTAAAGAAAACACTTTGCATGGTAATGTGTGACTGTAAAAAAGCTCACAAATGCAACATTCCATGAAAGCCATACAGGATTGTTTTCAGGCCTAACTTGAGAGCAGTCTCCCGGGTGCCACCCTGACGGGGGGTGACAAATCGGCCAGCAGCACTCACCGTGGGGCCTGCAGCGCACACGAGCCACGCGTCTCGGCGCCCGCAGGCTCGTGCGCTGTCTGTGGGGCGGCTGAGGCCCCACAGTGCGCCCCATCCCTAAGAGCACCATGCACCCCATCCCATCCCTCCTTAAGGGCACCACACGGCACTCATAGGGATGGGATGGGGCATTTGGCGCCCATAGAGACGGGGAGCGCGGCACCCATAGGGAAGGCATGGGCCATGCTGCCCCTATGGGCAGTTCGCCCTGCCCCTGGGCACACCGCCCCAGGTGCCCAAGAGGCTTCCTCCACCGCTGGCAGTCTCACCATGTTACCAAATGTGGAGGGGCTGCAGGTGCAGAAGATCCCATGTTCAATTCCGGCATCTCCAGGCAAAGCTGTTAAAAGATTTCTGCCTGGAGCCCTAGAGAGCCACTGCCAGTCAGTGTAGCCAATACTACTAATACAGTATAAAGGTAAAGGGACCCCTGACCATTAGGTCCAGTCTTGGCCAACTCTGGGGTTGCGGCGCTCCTCTTGCTTTATTGGCCGAGGGAGCCGGCATACAGCTTCCGGGTCATGTGGCCAACATGACTAAGCCACTTCTGGCGAACCAGAGCAGCACACGGAAACGCCGTTTACCTTCCCACCGGAGCGGTACCTATTTATCTACTTGCACTGTGCTTTCAAACTGCTAGGTTGGCAGGAGCAGGGACTGAGCAACGGGAGCTCACCCCATCGCGGGGATTCGAATCACCGACCTCCTGATCAGCAAGTCCTAGGCTCTGTGGTTTAGACCACAGTGCCACCCGCGTCTTTTACTTACTTTGAGCTAAAATACCTATAGCTCCTCCTCATCCCCACCTCAAAGGGAGAAGTTCTGCGAGAGGTTCTCTATTTGGGATCTCTCCATGATTGAGAGTTTGACCTTGGGCAACTCAGAACTGATTCCGCCTGCCAAATCAATGGAAACTGATTGACAGCCCTGATTTGCCGGCTGTGCAATTTAATTAATTAATGGGAAAGGTGCTTTGAAAACAGAAGGATTTATTGCAAGTATCCTCCCTGCAGCCTGAAGGAATAAATTGCAGCACCATCGAGGGGAGAAGAGCAAACCTCTTCCTAGGCAGGACAGCTCTGCTTGCTTTTGTAGAGGCTGTGCATGTGCGTGTGGGAATCTAAGAAGGCACCCAAGCTCAGAGATATTGCTCAAGTGCCACTGATGTGTTGGGCAACTTCCCTCTCATTCGGCAGCAGCAGGGTGGCAAGAGACCCTCATGGCCAATGCCAGGCAGAGCTAAGTAAGTCTAGTTTGTCCCCACCCTCCTCCCTTCTGAGTTCGACAAGAGCAACATTCAGGGCCCACCTGCACTATATATTTAAAGCAGTACCACACCACAGCCATTGATTCCCCCAGAGAAGCCTGGGAACTGTAGTTTATTAAGCATGCAGACCCACAACTCCCAAAGTGGTTCAATAACCAAGCCTTCTGGCCAGGGAACTTTGGGGTCCTTAAAGACCTACACTGGCTCCCAGTACGTTTCCGAGCACAATTCAAAGTGTTGGTGCTGATCTTTAAAGCCCTAAATGGCCTCGGCCCAGTATACCTGAAGGAGCGTCTCCACACCCATCATTCAGCCTGGACATTGAGGTCCAGCGCCAAGGGCCTTCTGGTGGTTCCCTCATTGCGAGAAGCAAAGCTACAGGGAACCAGGCAGAGGGCCTTCTGGGTAGTGGCGCCCACCCTGTGGAACACCCTCCCATCAGATGCCAAGGAAATAAACAACTATCTGACTTTTAGAAGACATCTGAAGGCAGCCCTGTTTAGGGAAGTTTTTAATGACAGATGTTTTAATGTATTTTTAATCTTTTGTGGGAAGCAGCCCAGAGTGGCTAGGGAAACCCAGCCAGATTTGGGGGGGGGGGGGTATAAGTAATAAATTATTATTATTATTATTATTATTTGGGGATTGTAGCTCTCTGAGGGGAATAGGGGTCTCTTTACACTCTCAGCATGCTTAACAAACTACACTTCCCAGGTGAGGATCATACCCACTGGCAGGGCTGGCATTTCCTCTTTCGCTGCTGCTGCTGCCGCCACGCTACCTGCCGCCGCCACCTGCTCTGCTGCCACTGCATGCCCTGGCAGGTGGCACCAAATTCTAACCAGATCGCCCTGCTTACAACATGACTCGAAAGAAACCAACACCAAAAACGTTTTATTTAAAAACAATAAAAGGTTAAAAATGTACAGTAAAGGCAAATCAAAAATTATTTCACAGCCGCAAGAAAGCCCCGCTTTGGGCAATACCCCAGTGAAACCTAATTAAGGAGCTACCAGCCGATTGTTTCCTTGGAAAACCTTTTCCTGTTAAGCTACATTTGGCATTTTGTACTATTTCTTAAATTCCTCCGTTCTCAGCTTCCAATCCTTGAGTTTAGTTTACTATGACAATAGCTCGAAATCACTCTCTGCAATGCCTTAAAATGTCCAATGAGCACTTTCCCCCTCTGCTTAGCTAGAAATAACCCATCAGGAAAGCATCTTGGGAAAGCAAAATTGCTCCAATATCACTTGCTATAGATTTTAGCTTAGAAGTTGTAGCTCCTCGCGAGGGCTTTAAATCAAGAGCAGCTTTTATTAAACGAGAGCCTCTTTATAAGCCAGTGTTGTACGAGTTGCTTACTGAAGATGGCACCTGAGCTAAAAAATAAAAAGGCGAAGTCCAAGGCCAGGCAGGTGGTTTTGGATAAAAGTGGGGTGTCGCTGCTGAAGGTTATTCATACCTGAATCCTTACACCAGGGGTGGTGAAGCTGTGGCCCTGCAGATGTCCTCCTTGGCCACAGAGTTGGCCACCCCAGCTATGCACCCATTTCCAACACAGATGTCTACATCTTGTGCAGTAGCACCTGGTGCCCCGTGGCACTGGTGGGGTCGAAAGCAGGGAGGGCAACCGTAGGTGGATTCAGTGCCAATGACATTAGGGCCAACTAATTCTGGTTTTTCACGCCATCCTGCTCCCTGCTAAGTTCTGCAAGGGCAAAACTGAAACTAAGGAGGAGGGAACTGACTGCCTGGGTCACTCTCTGGGTCAGTTGTAAGAAGGCGGGCAGTTGTGAGTGTGGGAATGTTTAGGGATGCGAGGAGGATATATTGTCTAAGATATCCTATCCCAACTTGTCTTTACAAGTTCAACAACATCAGCAGAGTTAATATTCCCCTTTTTCCTAAACACACGCACAGCAGATAGCTTGATCAGACTCGTTAGAGTCTCTGTAAATATTTCCTGGTATTTTCCCTGTTTAATCCCTCTTAAAATAAGACGCTACACAGTCTTCTGTAAAGCATAAAATGTTTACTCACAAGTAATCATCTGTTCACACAAAGGTTCCCAGAAGGCAGACTTAAAAGGTTAGAACATAGTTTAAATGTGGTGACTATCTCCTTATGGGAGAAAGCCCCCCTTTTCTTCTCTTGGCCTGGAGCCAAGGGGGCATCTTAGTAGTGCTGTTGTTAAGATGGCATCGATAGAGACAAGAGAGACAAGTTGGTCGCCAGCCTGTGGTTCTGGTTCTTTCTACTTCAGGAGAGGCCACGCCCATCTCAAGTTACACATAGGAAGTTTTGTCTCAGTCCTGGAAAGCAGGAAGTTCCGGCTAGAGGATGAGATAACCTTCATGTCTACTCTAGCCATGTTGTGTTTGACTGCACCTGATTCTTACATCCCACAGTGACCTGGCTAGTGGCAGACTGAGGCTGGTGGGGATTTCCTCTGTGAGTGACAGAAGCACATGGTGGCACGAGCCTTTTAAAGAAGAATTGGGGAGAGAGAAAGAGATGCACATCACACACAGGTCTTGCTTTCCAAACACGGTGCTCCCTCAGGAAATTGTTTGCTCGGCGAGCATTTGCATAACGAGTCAACGATTTCTATTGATTCCTATGGGGGAATTTCTTATGCGTTCCTGACCACGGCATCTTGACCCTGAATTGACAAAAAAGAACCTGGGAAAGCCCCCTGAATCCTTGCAAAAGGCAAACTAAGAAGGAAAAAAATGCTCTCGTTTGTCCAGTCTCTTCCCCTTTCTCCTACTCACCTTCCCTCCCATCATGGTTTCTGGCGAAACGGCAGTGTGAACCAGCAAAACACAAAAAAGTAAGGCTTATTTAAGGCTGCTTATTCGTTTACAGTACTACACGCAGGTCCAGCTCTTCGTATATCTGAATCTGTGGTGTGAATAGTGAGGTTTGGTTACTAATTCTTCACATTTGGATAAGTGAATTTTCTATAATGAGCATTTGGATAGTGGGACCTTCATGTAGTTAAGAGGACAGAGGCAACCCTGCAACCACTGGACCTCCTCATATTTGTTTATTTTAACTTCACAATTTTGTGCAGATTTTAAAAGACTTTTGCCTTTTAAATCTGCATTGCATCTGGATGGGATGAAATTAGTTCTGCCCCCATGTAGAACTGGGACTGCCTGAGAGTCATTGAGTCCATCTATACTTACTCTCCAGTGTTATGTAGAGTAAATAGTACCATCAACGTGACTTTTTGAACATGGTCACAGAAACGCAATTGGAATAGCACTGTGTGTTTTACACACATAGCGCTTAAAACGTAGAAACACGAATGGCAGCAAAAACCAAAATCTGCTGTGATTCAGAAGCTTTTCTGGTGATAAGCTGTAAATCAAGGTTCTGCTTGCTATGCAGCAAGCAAAATTGGAATTAACTGTTCATCTACCATCACTAAGCTAGGTTGCTGCTGCCCTCTGCTGCCCAAACAGTAGAACAAACCTGTTTAAAGAAAAACATTTGAAAAATCTGAAAAAGTACCTGGCATTTATATGTAAGGATGGAGGAGAAATTTGATTCAGTTCACTTTTAACTGATTTGCAGCTTCCAAAACGATACAAGAATCAAAACACAGCCATCCTTTGAAATTCTCTGAATTTTGTAACCCCAAAATGTTCACAGAATTAATATACTGACATAAAGTGTGTGTAAAAATACATGTATTTGTGAAAATAAGTTACAAACACACACTAAGTTAGGGAAAATTAATTTGCAGAAATTTGCCTCCAAAATTGCATACATACATACATACGTGTGTGTGTGTGAGAGAGAGAGAGAGAGAGAGAGAGAGAGAAGAAATTTGCAGTAAAATGCTAGCGAAATTTCATGAGGACTTTCAATTTTTAAAAAAATTGCAAACTGATGTGAAAATGTGAAGGGGTGAGCTTAAGACTGGAAAACGGGGAGAAACAGAAAATTGTCGGATTTTCCCATCCCCATTTACAGACACAGAATTTCTGGAGCGTCCAAAGTATTTCATATACTTACTCATAAGGACATAAGAGGGACGCGGGTGGCGCTGTGGGTTAAAGCACAGAGCCTAGGACTTGGCGATCAGAAGGTCGGCGGTTCAAATCCCTGTGACGGGGTGAGCTCCCATTGCTCAGTCCCTGCTCTTGCCAACCTAGCAGTTCGAAAGCACATCAAAGTGCAAGTAGATAAATAGGTACCGCTCCAGTGGGAAGGTAAACGGCGTTTCCATGCACTGCTCTTAGTCATGCTGGCCGCATGACCCAGAAGCTGTACGCTGGCTCCCTCAGCCAATAAAGCGAGATGAGCGCCACAACCCTAGAGTTGGCCACGACTGGACCTAATGGTCAAGGGTCCCTTTACCTTTAAGGACATAAGAAGAACCTGTCAGCTGGATCCGACCAAGGGCCCATTGAGTCCAACATCCTCTTTCCCACAGTGAGCTGCTATGGGAAGCCCCCGAGTGGGACATGAGGGCAATGGGCCTCTCCCTACTCTTGTTCCCCAGGCAACTAGTATTCAGAACCCTGCTGCCTTTGATACGGGAGGTAATATATAGCCATTGCGACCAGTTGCCATTGACAGCCTTATTGTCCATGAATAATCCTTATCCTTTCGATAATCCCTTTGAAACAACCCTCTAAGATAGTAATACTAATTCCACATATTGCAGATGAGAGCCTGAAGCTCAGAGATAAGCATTGTGCAAACATTATCCTGAATGCATGCGGAGAGGCAGTCAGAGTGTGCTAGCTGGCCCATCCTCTAACCATTTCCAGCGTAATGTCCGAAAGAGCCTGTGGACACACAAGCCTTATCCTATGACCACTCATCCCTCCAGCACAGTTTCAGACAGGGCCTCTCCCATCCCCACCTGGAGATGCTGGGAGTTGGACCTGGGACCTTCAGCATGCCAGGCAGATGCCCTAGCCTTGAGCTGTGGTCCTTCTCCAAAGGCACGGTTGGAGAGCCTTTGAGAAACAGCATCCCCACTTGGCTATTTCAGAAATCGATGCAAGTGTGGGGATAGGGTGGGTCCAGCAGACACAAGTGGGCCCAATCCAGCTCCACCATCTATGTATGCTCCGAGGAACGCTGCTTCAGAGATAGGGAACATGGCATCCTCCAGATGTTGTTGGACTACAGCTCCCATCATCCCTGACCATTGGCTGAGGCTGATAGGAGTTGGAGTCCAGCAACATCTCAGAGGCATAATATTGGCTGCTTCTGCTATGGATCCATGGTTGAGATGAGACTTGAAGCTGGGACATTTCATTTTTTTTTTGTTGTTGTTGTTGTTGTTGTTGTTGTATATAATTGTTATTGAATTTTCTGTTTCACAATTTAAAATATCAATGACTTCCCCTCTTCTCTTTCCATGGTTCATTTTGCATATCATAAATCCCTGCATATTGTACAAAAACTAAGCCATTATTGCATCCATCAAAACTTATTTACACTGTTGAATTTATCTTAATGCTGCCAACGTTTTCAAGTGTACACAATTCCCCCCATATATTCAGTAAATGTTTTCCAATCTTCTCTAAACATATGTTCTTCTTGTTCTCTTACTCTATGTGTTAAGTCTGCAAGCTGCACATATTCCATCAGCCTAAGTTGCCATTCTTCTTTAGCTGGGACCTCGCTGGTTTTCCATTTTGGGGATAACAAAACACAGGCCGCAGTAGTGGCATACATAAATAACCTTTCTTTTTCCTTCACTGATTATCTCCTGCTTTTTCTCCCCAAGAGAAACCCAATGTGGCTAAAAGCAAAGCAGAAAATAACATGAAATATCAGTCTGCAGAGCATCTTTCAAAATATAAGGCCAGTCAAAGCCATATTCATGTTGAAACAGTACTAACAATACAAGAAATACATTAAATCCATAATGAACTAAGGCAAAAAACAAGGGTCTTTCCTCAAGCCTTGATCTCTCCAGGTCCCCATAAAAGGTAAAGGGACCCCTGACCATTAGGTCCACTCTGGGGTTGTGGCGCTCATCTCGCTTTATTGGCCGAGGGAGCCAGCGTACAGCTTCCAGGTCATGTGGCGAGCATGACTAAGCCGCTTCTGGCGAACCAGAGCAGCGCACGGAAATGCCATTTACCTTCCCGCCGGAGCGGTACCTATTTATCTACTTGCACTTTGAGGTGCTTTCGAACTGCTAGGTTGGCAGGAGCAGGGACCGAGCAACGGGAGCTCACCCTGTCGCTGGGATTTGAACCACCGACCTTCTGATTGGCAAGTCCTAGGCTCTGTGGTTTAATCCACAGCGCCACCCGCATCCCCATACTTGTCCTAATTTGTGCAGTCATGGGAGCTGCTTCTCTCTGAGTGGCCCCATGGCACTGAAGAGTGCATCTGGCTATCCCTCCCTGATTCCCTAAATGCTACAGTTCCTGGGGTGCCCATATTGGCACACAGGCCACATTGCCCAGGGCAAGGATGGGAAATCTGTGGCCCTTCCAACTCCCATTTCTGTTGACCATTGATGATGCTGGATGGGGCAGTTGGGAGCTGAGTCCAGCAATATCTGGTGCTCCTCATCCCTAAGGTAGTGGAAGGATCATGGCTCCCTGGTGGAGCTCATGGTTTGCATGCAGAACGTCCCGGGTTGCAGGACAAGGAGAGCTTCCGCTTGAAACAATGCCACAAGGACAGTGACTGGGAGACCCATTATGAAAACAAGCCATGCGAGCTGAGCTTTCAGAAGTGCACACATCCGCGGCAGTTCAGATCTCCGCAGAGAGGACGAGCTCTAGATAATCCCTGCAGTGGCATGTGGTGTAACAATACCGTTATCTCTCTCTCTTTCTTCTTTTTCAGCACCCTTACCCGACAGAGGACGAGAAAAGGCAGATAGCAGCACAGACTAACCTCACGCTTTTGCAAGTCAACAACTGGTGAGTGAATTATCGACCTCCTCTTTGGAAATTGAAGAAGAAAGGTTGGTTTCTTCACCAAAGATGCCGTTCTCTGACCTACCATCTTATCCTCTCGTCTCAAGTTGTTGTTGTTGTTCGCAGGTCAAAGCAGAGCAGGGCCATAGCTGTAGAAAGTTCTTGCCTCTCACGGATATTCCAGGCTTCCAGTTTCCTTTCCTTTTTTTATATAAAAAAAGCAAGCTTCTTGCCCAGAGATAGCCAATATGGTTCCTTCCAGATGCTGGAACTCCCATCAGCCCCAGTCAGCTTGACTAGTGAGAATGGATTATGGGAAATGTAGTCCAATAATATCTGGAGGACACTGTGTTGGCTGTCCTTGCTCTAATCCTTTGACTTGTGGGGAGATATAGAAAACTATGCAGCCGGTATTCTATCCGATAGATAGAATTGTTACTGTGAGAAAATGATATTTCCCCAGGGTTCCAGGCAATGAATATAAAGTCACCAGGACAATGGTTAAGTACAGTCGTATCTTGTTTTGCGACCGCGATCCGTTCTGCAGCCCCGGCCGCTAGCCGAAAAGGACGCAGGGCAAAGAACCACATCTGCGCACGCGCGCCAAGTGGTTTGTGTTTCTGCGCATGCTCAAAACGCGATTTAGCGCTTCTGCGCATGTGCAAGCGGCAAACTCGGAAGTAACCCATTCCGATACTTCTGGGTTTGCTATGAACGTTCACCAGAATGGATGCTGGACAAGGTGGACATTCGCCGAGGTCTTACTGTATTAGGCCTGTTTGTGTTTGCAATTTTTTGTAAATGATTTTATTAACATTGAATACAATTAAACATGTTTATAAACACTTTAGGTTCCCTGTGCAGAGTCTCTGGAAGTTCCTCAGTTATTCCCCGCCTCCCTCCTCCTCCCCTGTGGCTATAGACCTGTAGAGGAAGTTTGGGCTGAAGGAGGTTTCGTGTTTTTTAGAAAAATTAAAACCTGGGTCTGAAATGGACAAGGCTACCCATCATTTTTTGAGCAAGCAGACGCCCATCCTGCCTTGACCGTCACCTCTGGTCCTTCTGTAGTTAAGACATTCTTTGTCAAGATTCGCCCACATGGTCCTGGGGAACTTTCAGGCAGAACTACGTGTGACAAAGCACATTTGAGGTTTCCAACCACATGTTTCTTTTCCCCTTTTGAGTAGTATGCTTATGTGAGGCAGGAGGACATTTGAAGGAGACAATCAGTGAGGAACCCTATTCCAGCAAATACCGTATTTTTTGCTCTATAAGACTCACTTTTTCCCTCCTAAAAAAGTAAGGGGAAATGTGTGTGCATCTTATGGAGCGAATGCAGGCTGCGCAGCTATCCCAGAAGCCAGAACAGCAAGAGGGATCGCTGCTTTCGCTGCGCAGCGATCCCTCTTGCTGTTCTGGCTTCTGGGATTCAGAATATTTTTTTTCTTGTTTTCCTCCTCCAAAAACTAGGTGCGTCTTGTGGTCTGGTGCGACTTATAGAGCGAAAAATACGGGTAAATGCCTAGAAATAAACTGCATAGACAAAAGTATCTGTCAATTTCGGTTTTTCAGTTTTCCTGTCTTAAGTTCAGTTTGCCCATTTCTGCATCAGTCTGCAAATCTTTTCTTAAAAAAAAAAAAAGAAACCACACAAAAAAACCTTGCACATTTCTCCTAACACACACATTTTGGTACACATTTCTGCCTAACGTATGCCTTTTTGCAAGGCACGTCCCTTAATGTAAGGCATTTGTGTATATTATCTTCACTAATATACACGTGTGTGTTTGTTTGTGTGTAAGAAAGAGAGGGAGTTATACTTTTATGCAGGTTTTCAGGGTTTGCTAAATTCCAGCTCTCACCACATGAGGGCAGATTCCGAAAAGAAGTCCAGGCCAAAATAACAAGAAAATGTCACTTTGCAGAAGTGGAGCTAGATCCCAGATATGTTTATACGTACATGCACCAAAGTTTTTTAATCTCACGTAGGTGGTAAAAAATGACCAGATGGGCAGCCTTCCTTTCAATGGGAATTTTTCCAGGTCAAAAATAAACATGAGGATCAGGCCTTAATTGCATTGAGATGGGCTGAGAAGGCTTAAATAATCAATTTCTGGCAACACGCATGCACAACACTAGGAGGAGGGAGAAATTCGATTTTATTTGCACTTTAATGAGAAACTACCTAACTCACACTTCTCAAAACAATGTGAGGACCGAAACACAGTCATCCTTCAAAAGTCACACTTCTCTGAATTTTGCAGTGCAATTCTCCAGCCAAGTAATGTGTTCAAAAAGGCATAAACGAGAGTAAAGTAAGCATAAAAGCACAGATATTAGTGAAAGTAACATACAAAAATGCATTATATTGGGGGGGTTGCTTTGCAAAAACGTGTAAATTAGGCAAGATTTCATTCAAAAATGTGTATATTAAGGAGAAATGCTCTCTAAAATGCTAATGAAGGACTTGTATAAAAAAAACAGAAAAACAATTGGAAACTGCTGTGGAAATGCGGAGAATTTAAGATTGAGGAGAGAAACTGAAAGTGGCAGATTCACCCATCCCTACTTGGGAGAAAGCCTCATTGAACTCAGTGGGCTTACTTCTGAACAAGCATGCATAGGACTGCAATGTAAAACAGTGGTGGGCAGCAGGTAGCTTGGGATCTCCTGATAGATCTTTGGGTGATTTGCAGTAGATCAACAAGATTTTCTGATTTTGGGCTTTCTAACAATAGCAGTGTCTAAAAGGCTTCCTCCCTACCTTAAATTAGGGGGCTAAGAAACATAGAATGTGGGGGGGGGGAGTCAGATTTTTTTTCCTGGGTTGAGCAGGTACTCAGAAGTAGCCTGCCCTGCTTTTTTTGAAATGTGAGAGACTATTTTGTACCTGGTTCCAATTCGTGAACCTCGTGGTCCTAGTCAAACAAATGAATTAAGTAAATTGCACAAGCGTGAGGTCTGCCTCATCCCTGCTGTAAAAGACTTGGGCTTTGTTTGTTTGTTTGTTTGTTTGTTTGTTTGCATTAATATATTTTATATTTCACCTATATCCATCATGTTAGATAATTTACAAACCAAACCCTTTTTTTCTTCTGTGAAAGCAGAAACGCACCTCAAGATGGTGTGAATCCACTTTCAGTGCCTGCATATTTTTATAATAATAATATTAATAATATTTTTTTATTTATACCCTGCCCTTCCTGGTTCAAAAACCAGGCTCAGGGCAGCTAACAACAAATTTAAACACTTAATTATAAAAGCAGCATAAAATACAGTATAAAACCATGAATAACAATAAAATTCAAAAATCAGTTTAGGGAAAATAAGCATTAGATAATCCCCAGGGCTAGTTGGCTGAATTGGTCCTACTTGGGCCAGCGAGGAGACCAGGGGAGAATTAGCTGTGGGGTCTCAGAGTGGGTGATCATCATAAAAGGGGAGGGGGAGGGAAGGGAAATAAAAGATCAGGCTGAATTCAAATTAAAGGCCAGGTGGAATAGCTCTTTCTTACAGGCCCGACGGAAGCAGGTTAAATCCTGAAGGGCCCTAGTCTCCTGGGACACAGCATTCCACCAGGTCGGAGCCATCACTGAAAAGGCCCTGGCCCTGGTGGAGGATAGTCTGCCTTCCTTAGGGCCCGGGACTTCTAAACTATGGTTGTTCATGGACCTTAAGGTCCTCTGCGGGGCAGACCAGGAGAGGTCCTTTACCTTTTTACCTATATGGAGTAAGGCAATCTCACAAGTAACCTTGTCCCAAGTTGTACAAGAAATAGAAGTGTAGAAGTATTGTTTTTTTAAAAAATGATGCCACTTAACATGCAGATAGTCCAAATATGTAAATAAATGCATCCATTCATTCTGGTTTTTTCCCTTCTCATGGGAAGGTTTATCAACGCCCGGCGACGTATCCTGCAGCCCATGCTTGATGCAAGCAACCCAGATCCAGCCCCAAAAGCCAAGAAGATCAAATCCCAGCACCGGCCTACGCAGAGATTTTGGCCCAACTCCATTGCAGCTGGAGTACTGCAGCAACAAGGAGGCAACCCCGGTACTAACCCTGATGGTAAGAATTTGATGTGTGGCTGCAACCCTCAGTTGGCTTTTTGATTCTGTTGACCAGGCATAGGCAACCTCGGCCCACCAGATGTTTTGGGACTACAACTCCCATGATCCCTAGCGAACAGGACCAGTGGTCAGGGATGATGGGAATTGTAGTCCCAAAACCATCTACAGGGCTGAGGTTGCCTATACCTGCTGTGGACTCTGAGCATTTCAAAGGTGAACTACTTAGATATGTTATATAAGGTTTCTCTGTCTCTGACGTTTTTCGAATCGGATCCATGCAACACTCTGATTTTGCACTTTTCCTCTTTGCCCGCGCTTCATTTCCTGCTGTTCCGATAATTTGAAGCTAGCGTTTAAAGCTCTAAACAACTTAGATCCCCAATTTCTGAAAGACCACCCCCTTCTCTACAGAGCCTCTTGGGTGTGAAGATGAACAGAGCCCCTCCCCTGCCCCAAGTCCATGTACAGGGCATGGCTGCTATGTGCTTTATGTGGCGCTGCCCTTGGGTCTGGTCTGGAAGCTCCAGCTAGTTCAGAATGCCAACAGATGACAGCATGAGACAGCTTTACTTGGCTGCCTGTATAGTACCAGGCCAGACCCAAGGTTCTTGTGTTGATATTCAAAGCCCTGAACAACTTGGGTCCAGGATACCTTAAGAACTGCCTGAGCCCTTATGTTCCAGCTTAATCACAAAGATCACCCAGAGGAGCACTGTAAGTTATCCCCTGAGTTACAGAGGCCCAATTTTCCTCAACTAGAAGCCAAGAGTCACCAGTCCCATGCTGGTGGAACACTCTTCCAGCAGAGATTTGGTAGGCGTCCTCACTTTTGACATTCTGGAGTCTCTTGAAGACCTTATTATGCAGCTGTTGATTTTATATTTTGATTACTGTGCTACCTCCTGATATTATATGGCAGTATAGAAATCTTTCATAAATAAATAACAGGACTGAAGAAAGCCAATTTCCTTCAGCATGGGCAACAGTTCGCCTCAATTTTATCCTCAAACAATTCAGTGAGGTCAGTTTAATGCACTGCCCCGGTGGTGGTACCATAAGCAGAGCTCTTGCCCATGCGCCATATCAGCTGTTTGTTTTTCCGTTCTAGGCTCTATAAACATGGACAACCTGCAATCCCTCTCCTCTGATAACGCCACCATTGCTATGCAGCAGGCCATGATGGCAGCAGCTCACGATGACTCACTTGACGGGACAGAAGATGAGGAGGACGACGAGATGGAAGAGGAGGAGGAGGAGGAAGAGGAAGAAGAGGAGCTGGAGGAGGAGACCGAGGAACTCCAGACAACAAATGTTAGCGACCTTGGCTTGGAGCACAGTGACTCGCTTGAGTAAAGGACCCTGGTCGGTGGTGAAGCATATGCCTCCTGAGAAACCTGGCTGCTTGCCTAAATCATTGGCCTGAGAAGAGAGCCTGAACTTTCACGTACAAGCCCTGCACCCCTTTAAAGAGATCATTCAACGACAATGCCCTTACCCCGAGTCTGGCTCACCTGCTTTCAGTTGCAGGAGCGGACACGAATGGTGCACATTTAAGAGACCTGCTGAATGTGCAAAGTGATTATTTAAGTGAAGGAGACACGTTTACAAGGCACATATTGTGGCCAGTTCATTTCTTCTCTTTTCCCCTTTGTTTTTGATAATAACAACAAAAAGTGTTTTTAGGCTAAGCTGTTTTCTGTACGACTGAATGTTTTATGGATGTTCTAATGCAAAGCCTTTTGGTGACATGCAATTGAGAGGCAAGTCTGTTTTCATTTTCACGGCTTTTATGAGAGATTTATAGATGCAAAGAGAGAGAGAGAGAAGAGATTGATGGTTTTTACAAAAAGAAACTAAAAGACTGTAATGATTATAAATATCTAGATGTAGGAAAAAAACAAGTTTGCAAATTTGCAAAAAAAACCCAACAACCACACGACTGGACGTTGAGCGAGAGTTTAATGCTGGACCCAGGTAGATTCCTGGTTAGTTCTGAAGAAGTGGATATCAAGTCTTCAGGATTTCAGTGCGCCAGATCCCAAGGCATGTGGAGAGAGCCACATTGTGGTTAATTTGAGAAATGGATACCACACTGCCATCTGAACCATTTGGGAAGGGGAAATGGAAGGTTTTAGCCCTCTGAATGGAAATGTCATAATGGTAACATGCCTGGTTTGATTCCCTGCTTACAGGATGCAAAGTCAACAACCCCCACCCCACCCCCCAAAAAAGAGAATGCCCCTGAATAATTATGTTAATTGTTTAGAGGATCATAAATTGAGATGTAACCATTACGGCTTATTTCATTGGTTGAATATGAGCAGGCTCAGATTTCCAAACATTTACAGGCTCACTGGCCAAGCAAAAAGTGGCTTGGAGAATTCACAGGTTTCTGAGCAAAGAAGAGAGTTCCTGGAGCTTAGTGGAACTGCTCTCCAGATGGTGAGATAAATGCCCCTTTCACAATCTCATTTCCCTGGAACTCGTCACCTGTCACCTTTGACCACCTGTGTCTCTGCCACCTCCAGAACCTCAAAATGAAAAGGTCTCCCAGGCACAACATCCAACTGGATGCGTTTTATACATTCAGGATCAGGATAAGATGAAAAATAGCTTCCCCCCATTGACCGCCATCACTCACGGCCTTTGGGCAGACTTTTCTTTAAATCTCTCCACACGAGGCACACAGTAGCTCACAAAAGTGGATTGTCCTGTGTTTTCCATCCTGCTGCAGTAATCTTTTTTTTTAAGCCATTTGGCACCCGGGGAAGAGGGGATCTGCCTTGTGGTGGCAGAACTTTAAAGCAGCAGAGTTGATATAAGCACTAACCGTAAGAATGCCTTGTTGGTCTCTGAAGCTGTTTTTTTTGCCGCTTAAAACTCATGAGTGTGGCACGCAAGTCAATAAACAGCCGTTTTTAATTCCAACAAGCATTCCTAGAAATGCAGCTATTAAGTTCACCTACATCTGGTGGAGTTCGCCATCAAGCAGCACATACCCACTTCAGCCTAAACATATGCAAAGTGCATGCATGCATGCATGCTCCTCAAATAGCAGGTGCAGTCCTAAGGCCAGCAAAGGAATTTGCGCATGGAGCCAGCCCCTGCGATACTTCTGCCATAGAGAGACATATAGCAGATTGCACTTTCCTCCTAGGGAGCGTAGACACTCCCAAACCAGAAGATGGTGCGTCTGATCATTCAATGAGCATGACATTTGAACATGCAGTTCAGGGGGGGAGTGCGCGACTCGTAGCCAAGGAGGCTTTGCATTTTGAGATTCGTGCATGCAGTGCTGTTGCACCAGTCCTGGGTCAGAGCGTTCCATCACACTCATCGGCAGTGAGGTCAAAAGGAGGCAAGGGTGGAACACAGGCTGGTTTCTCCAGGAAAGGAGGAAATGTAGTCAGTGTATACCCAGTGCATACCCAATATCCTGCACCACCAAGCCTAAATCCTTTCTCAGAAGTAAGCCCCACATACTTAGCTCAGTGAGACTTTCTCCCTGGCAGATGCATGCACTGTAACTTCTAGTGCAGCATTGGGCAGAAATCATCAGAATGCTTAATGGAACAGCATGTGCAACGTGACTTCTGCAGGCACCAATGCAAATCAACCTCAACCAGGGGGAAGCCAATGTTGCTTCAGGCTACAGCTCCCATAATTCCTGGCCATTGGCCATGCTGGTTGTGGCTGATGGGAGTTGAAGTCTCCCTGCAACCCAGACCAATCAGAAAGGCCAGAAACCTCAGGATGGCTACTAAAGAACTGTACGTTGGCTCCAACCACGTAGGGGGCTGGTCAGTGTTGGGTCCAGGTTTGGGGGAGCCCTTGGGCAATGTTATTTCAACGGGGCCCCTACCAGAGTGGGTGTCCGTGCTCCTTGCCACAGCTACCCTTGCCCATATGCTTGCTTTTTTCTCTTTGGGCCCACCTCCCAGGGAAAGGCAGCAAGGGATGTAGATTTTACTGGTCCTCCTCACTCCATTCAGCACTCGGAGACAGCAAATGAATAAACACAAGCAAGGAGGAAAACTTCACATGGCCAGGAAGCTCCCAGGATTGGCTGTGAGGCTGTAGACTTTTGCCCAGTTATGCCAGCCCTTGACGCCAGCCCAGTTCTTTCTACTCCTTGGTTTTGTTGTCCTCCATTTCCCCACATTATCAAAAGGTAGCAAATGCCCCACCAGGTGCTTGGAGCCTGCACCCAACAAGCTCTCCAATGTGTTGAGTTTTTTTATGGTCCCTTGAAGCCACGTTGAAAATGATAATCTAGGAGGGGCGAATTTCTCAGAATCGAAAATTAACTTTCGCACTCAGTCTTTCCATTCACTTCCCAGAACTAAATGGAAGAGGGCTTCAAGAGAAAGCTCCTAAATTATCATTGCCCCTATCGTCACTTAACTTATTATTTTGTTTTGTACATTGTGCTCAGGAAAATGTCTCCAGTGTACAAAAAAAAAAATTGGATTGTCAGCTTGCGAACAACAGTTTGTGGACCTCTGGATTATCTGGTGGTCAAATGTCCCTGAAATGAATGTATTTTGCCTGGGAGGAGGGAGCTGCTGTTTCAACAGAGATGTAGGACCCCAATAATCTTATTTATAATCTGTGTTATCCTAGCAATCTGTTATGGGGTTGTTTTTTCCTATGCTGTCATTGCAATGAAGCTCACTGTTCCAATGTTAGGGGTTTGTCTTCCTTCCTAGCAAGGCACAATCTGCCCTGCCACACGCAAATCCTTGCAAATGGTCCACACTCCTTTCCTCAAGGAGAGCCAGTGTGGTGTAGTGGTTAAGAGCGGTAGTGGTTAAGAGCGGTAGTCTCATAATCTGGGGAACAGGGTTCGCGTCTCCGCTCCTCCACATGCAGCTGCTGGGTGACCTTGGGCTAGTCACACTTCTTTGAAGTCTCTCAGCCCCACTCACCTCACAGAGTGTTTGTTGTGGGGGAGGAAGGGAAAGGAGAATGTTAGCCGCTTTGAGACTCCTGAAGGGGAGTGAAAGGCGGGATATCAAATCCAAACTCTTCTTCTTCTCAATGTGTCAGCCGAACAAACCACAAACTTCCGAGACAAAACAATTCCCCCACCCCCAATTTTAATGTTTTGATTACCCATTAAAGCTTTATTTGTCTCTTCCAATTCTTCCCTCACGAAGCACAGTTTTTCAGGTTGCCCATTCTTTTGGCTCTTAGAGGAGTTGAGAGGTTTGATCAATCGCTTTACATTAAGGGTTGAATCGATGATAATTCCTTGGGAATGTATTGGAATATCAGTGGGCAGGAAAGCTCCCTTTTTTTGGATACTGATATGGCATGAATGTAATATGTAATTTCATAGAAAATTCATTGTAATTTAGTATTAATTCATGTCCATTTATTATAAAGTGCTACCAGATGAGGTTTTCCAGCTGTATTTCATTGTGTTTATTTATATGCTCTTGTTAGTAAAAAGGATTAGGAATAAAGAATAAATAGAGACCCAAGTCGACAGGAGGGAGCCCCATGTTACCTCGCCACAACATGATGCACCCAAGGAAAATGTCCATTCTCAATGGTTATTTCAGCCAATGGCTCATGCGCTTACCCACTCCTCTCCTCCGAGCATAACCACAAAGGAGCTCAGAAGGATGGCTTCCACTTTCTTATAAACCATGGCTTGTCACGTCGGCCGAACCCAGCAAACCGTGGCTAATCCTATGTGGTTTGTTTGAAGCATCCCAGCTTGTTCTGGAGATTCCTTGTTTCTGAAATCCGTAGCTAGGATTAATCACAGTTTTGAGTCCCAATGTGACAGTAAAGGTAAAGGTACCCCTGCCCGTACGGGCCAGTCTTGACAGACTCTAGGGTTGTGCGCCCATCTCACTCTATAGGCCGGGGGCCAGTGCTGTCTGCTGACACTTCCTGGTCACGTGGCCAGCGTGACATCGCTGCTCTGGCGAGCCAGCGCAGCACACGGAAACGCCGTTTACCTTCCCGCTGGTAAGCGGTCCCTATTTATCTGCTTGCACCTGGGGGTGCTTTCGAACTGCTAGGTTGGCAGGCGCTGGGACCGAGCAACAGGAGCGCACCCCGCCGCGGGGATTCGAACCGCCAACCTGACGATTGGCAAGTCCTAGGCGCTGACGTTTTACCCACAGCGCCACCCACGTCCCTTAATGTGACAGTAACCTGCAGTTAATTATTATTTTTAACTGAAAATTCCTTTGGGGCAGAGAAGAGGGGCAGTGTACACAAGCCCAAGGCTTGCACAGGTTTGTTCCCATTGTGATGGGCCATGGTTTCTCACTACTGAATTTTGTGGCATGTAGATCATAAACTTCACAGTCACAGTTTTACTACAGGTGTAAGAGCTGCCTCCATTCATGTCAAAGAATGAAGAAGAAAAAACCTGAACCCCCTTTCTGTATGGAATATACGCATGCATGTATCAGATCATTGGTCTTGTGTACTGGGAATCTGCGCCGCATTTGACACCAAGTACGTGGCTCAAAGCTCTTATCTCCCTCCTGCGTGTTGCATTAATTTACTCCACAATAGTCAAGTTCCATGGTTGATTACTGTATGTAGAAAATCTCGGCAGCTGCAGCATGCACACTACATGGCGCTGTACTGCTCATGCGCTTGCATCCACATGCATGCGCACTAAGGTCAGAAGGCCTCTAGCGAACTTGGGAGATTTCAGAGATGGAAAGCTAGCAGTGGGGACTGAAGAAACCCAACAACTACACTGGACATTTTTCGAAAAGCAGTCTCCCCACTAAGAATTTTTTTTTTCCCATCCCCAGCAGAATAGGGACAAATTAGGGGTTGTGTTTATTTTAGAGTCTGTGATCAAAATAGGGGGTCCTCTCTGCTTAATAGTTGGGGTGTGTTCTATATATTTAACTATAAATTATAAACCCACTCCCTTTTCTGCAACGAGGCCCTCAATACACAATTAAATAACACTGGTGACAGAAAACTAAAAGATTTAGGAGCTTCAGCAAAACAAACCACAACAGCAGGAGGAAAAACAACTTTCAGGCACCTGAAGAAAGAAGGAGCCAGCTAGGCTTCTCAGAGGAAGGAGCATCACAACCTTGGCACCACTACTGAGAAGATTCTGTCATGGGTCCCTGCCAGCCGAACCTCTGAAGCAGAGATGGGGAACCTCAGGCCTGGGGGCCAAATGTACCCACTCCCAGGCATCTCTGTCTAGTCGTCTTGACTCTTCCCAGGCCATACACCCTCCTGAGTGTCAGGCTTCAGTGACTTGGCTTCCTCCCCCACTTTGACCGTAAATAAGCAGAACAAAGTGAAAGGAGTCTCTTACCAGTTAGAAATTTTAATGATCACAGAGAGAGAACAAAGAACCCCTGTCCTAGGAATAGCAGTGCTCCCAATTAAGGGTTCCACCCACTTCCTCCCTAGTCACCCACTTCACTTCGGCGCCTTGCAACCTGATCTCGCAGCCACTGTGCTTTCTGTGCTGCTACCTTATCTGCTCTCCTTGACCTTGGGGAGAGCTGATGAATGCCTTCCAGCAGCAGTGAGTTTGGTACCCTCTCTCTCCCAGTGCTGCTTCTCCTAGCTGTTCCCCACCCAGTATTCCCAGCTTCTGCCTTCTGAACTATGTCCCTCTGCAAACCACTGTTCCAAATCTATACTGTCCTCCTGCTCCTGGGAAGATTCAGGATACTGATCAGGAGCAGGGAGGGGGTTCCCATCATTCCTCCCTCAGTTCAGCCCTCCTGACACCGAGTTACACCCCTCAGCAGCCCATACCTTCCAACGTTTCTCCAATGAAAATAGGGACATCCTCCCCACCTGCCTTGATTCACGCCTTGCCTCCTGCCCCAGAAGATTACCCAGAATGGAATGTGAAAAGGGTCCCCCACTTCTGTTCTAAAGGCAAAAGTGCCCAGAGCAAGACGGGTGGTCCTACCATTGGGCGGGGTGAGGCAGCCACCTTAGGCCACAGGTGCTGAGGGACAAGGAGCAGCAGCAAGGTGTTGGAGGGCAGAGAAGTGGGTAGCTCTGCATCCCCTAAGCCTTAGCTGAGGTGGAAGATGCTGTACCATCATCAGCCGTGTTGAATTAAGTTTCATCTCTGAGGCCAGTCTCCTTCTGTATGGACAGGAGGCATCACCTTGTCCTCTTCCAAGAACAGAAAAATGTCTTGGGTCAACACTGGTTCTGAAAGGCCTTCAGTAATGAGCCCAGTGGGTGGGCACACTCATAGCCCACATCTGCACCAAACATTTAAAGAACTATAATAACATTTCTGACTGAACCAAAATAATCATGGGAAGTGGGAACTGTAGTTTCCTAAGGGGTCTGAGAGGTGTTAAGAGACCCTCCGTTTCCCTCACTGAGCTACAATTCTCAGCATGCCCTGGAAAGAGGGATTGCTTGCCAAGCCACTCTGGGAATTGTAGCTTGGGGGGAGGGGGATAGGACTCTCTTAACACCCTTAACAAACTATGCTTCCTAAGATGATTAGGAGGAAGCCATGACTGCTTAAAGTGATATCATAGTACTTTAAATGAATGGTGTGGATGGGTCCATGCCGAAGAAGGTAGTCTTTCAAAAATATCTGGTCCCAAGCTATCAATTATAGTTGTATAACTGAATTGTGTGTGTTTTCTGCATATCCACTATCTATATTGAAATTATTGGGGTATCCCATGTGGTCGATGGTTTTGTTCTGTGTGCACTTTGGATAAACACATTTGGCAAGCAAAGGATCTGTAAGGATATCAGGGGGTTACTTGAAAGCAATCAGGCAAATGCCTGCCTGGTCGGATGTAAAGCCTCATTATTGGTGCCAAAAACCCTTCACCATGCAGAGCGCCACTCTCCCGTGGCTGGCTCATTCACTGGCAGAATCCGTGAGTGGGCAGTCCTTAAACCTTCCCCAGCAGAGTAGTTTCTTGACGCCCAATCTGTGCCTCCCCTCTCGGCACGGGAGCCTACTGTGCAGGGAGGGCGTGGGTAACGGAGGACCTCTCTCCTTCCCGCTTTGCTCAGGCAAGGTGTCCTGGCACCGCCTCGCCTCCTCCAAGCCCTGCAGCTCCTCTCCACTGGAGGCGTGGTTACTCTCCTCCGCTGAGGAGGTGCTGCTTCCCACGATCTTTGGGGGCTCTCTGTAATCCATCTGGCTTTTCCCCTCTCGTTCCTGAGCCGATGGCAGTTCCCTGACAGGATCCAAGACTCCTTTCTTGCCATTGAGGTGAGAAGGCGAAGACTGGTGGGGGGTGAATCTAAAAGTTCCCTCTGCCCCAAAAGTTTAAATCGCTGTACCCCTTGTGATCCCCTCCATATGTTCTTTGGATCCAACTCCTATCAGCCCCAGAAGGGGATGAGCAGGCCTGTCAGTTTCAGTTCTCTATTTCTCATTTTGCCTCTCAGAGATTCATTGCACCACATTTTGGCAGCAATCTGAGATATATATAAATTTTTAATCCTCACGAAAATTCATCTGCATTTTAGTGTGAGTGTCACCTAATAAACACATTTTTGCATACACTTTGGACTACAGTGGCACCTTGGTTCTCAAACTTAATCCGTTCCGGAAGTCCATTCTAAAACCAAAGTGTTCCAAAACCAAGGTGCGCTTTCCCATAGAAAGTAATGCAAAATGGATTAATCCGTTCCAGACTTTTAAAAACAACCCCTAAAACAGAAATTTAACATGAATTTTACTGTCTAATGAGACCATTGATCCATAAAATGAAAGCAATAAGCCATGTGCTGCAGTCACACAATCAATCAATCAGTAGCTGAACTGGGTTCCAAACAGTCACAAAAAGAAAACGAAGAGCCGCAAAAACAAAAACACAAAATAAATAGCAAAAACAGACAGACCTCAGCTTAACAATCAAAACGGAAGTGTTACACTCAAATCATCAGTGTAACACTCAAAACGGAAGTGTGGCACTCAAATTGGAAGTGTAACACTCAAAAGGGAGCACGTTTGGCTTCCGATAAAAGTTCACAAACAGAAGAACACTTATTTCTGGGTTTGCAGTGTTTGGGTTCCAGGTTGTTTGAGTACCAAGGCGTTTGAGAACCAAGGTGCCACTGTAATGCATTACCCCCCCCCCCCGCCCCCAAAAACAATAATTTCCCCTACTAGAATGCAATTTTGTATGTTATTTTCACAAATACATTCATTTCTATGCACATTTCCCCTTCATATGACAATTTTTGTAAAAGTCGTTTGGTTGGAGAACCAAAATTTGGAGACATGCAAATTTTGAAGGATGACTGTGTTTTGTTTCTCATGCTGTTTCTGAAAGTGCTAATTAGGGAGTTTTCCCTTCAAAAGCAAACTGGATTGACCCCGCCACCCCACAAACCATAGCGAGTGCAAAGACCAACAGTCCTGCCATTTGCAGAGTTCTTCATTGAGGATGCATCATATAATGATTTAAGCACATGCCGCCCCAATAGAAATGGATCTTTGGGAGGGGGGAGGCAGTGAGAAAAGCAAGTGCTCAGTGCACAGCTTCCTTTGGGATCTACGGCTGGCGGTGCTAATTAAAAACCAGCCAGCAATTCTGCTGCCAATTTGCATATCTGCCGCTTTGAAGCGATTATGAATATGCATGGCAGCTCTTCAACAGAGATACTGGCCTCTTCAGAACATCTCCCAGAAAGCACCCTAATAAATTATGTGGAATGTACCTTGCATGACTGGCAATGATGCTTTTTTTTATAACCTTCATCATATTGCAGCGGCAGCAGGGAGGGGAAGGGGACATGATTTAAACACATAAAGAAATGGGAGCCATAATTTTTCTCGGCACCACAGGGTGCTAAACCACAGGAGCCCATCAAATTTGCGCCTAGCATCGCCTCCTCTTTGGCGAGCCATTTTTAATCTCTGCATTTTATATCCTTGCATTGCCAATTGCCAGAGGCTGCCAGACCTGCTTTCAATAAGCACCCCTCTCTCAAAAAGCAAAATAAAAGTCCTTGCACTATTTTTGCTCGGCGATAAGAATCCTTTTTTGCAGTCAGCACTGATAGAAATCGTTTGCGTTTGTTTCACTCTCTTTCCCTGTTGCAGTCATCCATATGGTGGAGGGAAGGAGTAAAAGCTTGCGCCTCCCTTGAAGTAACACGTAGGACTCAGCTACGTTAGTCAAAAAAACAGCTTTTTGAACATGCAACACCAGATGGCGCTATAGAGCAAAAACCTTTCCTATGCAATTTTACATAGCGTTTTCTTTTTCTTTTGTTATAACGATTTAATTTCTGACTTATTTACAGCATTTCCCCCCTGTGTATAGATCCACCCTCAGACAGGGAACTAGATGAGAAGTATCTCAATGGCAGAACTACTGCTTTAAATTCAGAAGGTCACGGTTTCAAGCCCCAACATCTCCAAGCCGGACTGTTAATGCCCCTGCCTGAAACTCAGGAGAACCGCTGTCAGTTAGTGTAAGACAATACTGATTTAGCTGGACCAACTGTCTGTCTCTGTATAAGGCAGCTTTCTATATTCCTAACAGCTCAGCTGAAGAAGAAACTAGCACCTGAGAGTCCTTCACTCGGGGCGATTGGTTGTAGATTGCCTGTGGGTTTTTAAATTTATTTAATTATTTGTCAATACAAACAACAACCGTACAACACACTACAACAAAAACCATAATAACAATAATAACACAATTTGACAATTCAGATTTAAATACACTGATATACCTATGACTGCACCCTTTTAACAATATTTTCCCACCTCTCTCTCCTCCCCCCACTTCCCACTGCCTTATTGCTTAAATATTCATTCCAGATTTCTTCATATTTATCCATTCTTAATTTGCGTCAACATGCAATTCGTTCACATGTAGCTAATCTGTCCATATTATCAATCCATGTGCTCAGTGGAATCTTTTTGCGCCTCTTCCAATTCATCAAAACAAGTTTTTTTGCTTCTAATATAGCACGGTACAGTGGTACATCAGGTTAAGTACTTAATGCGTTCCAGAGGTCCGTACTTAACCTGAAACTGTTCTTAACCTGAAGCACCACTTTAGCTAATGGGGCCTCCTGCTGCTGCCACACCACCGGAGCACGATTTCTGTTCTCATCCTGAAGCAAAGTTCTTAACCTGAAGCACTATTTCTGGGTTAGCGGAGTATGTAATCTGAAGCATATGTAACCTGAGGTACCACTGTACATCCATATTTTTTTTGACCCCTTGAAATCTCCAACGTTTCCGGAATATAATTTAGGATTAGGATTAAATTCAATTCCCCTAAATAACCTGTGTTGTAATTCAGTGGGACCATCTAGCCCAGCATTTGTTCTCACAGTGGCTGACCACATGCCTGTGTGAAACCCACAAGCATGAATCGAGCACAAGAGCACCCTCCGCTCCTGTGGTTTCCAGCAACTGGGATTCATAAGCATTCCTGCCTCCAACTGTGCCTCCATCGTGGCTAGCAGCCTCCTATTGCCCTCTCCTCCACCAATCTGCCCAATTCTCTTTTAAAGCTGTTGTGAGAATTGTAAGGTCTAAGATATAAAATAAATGTTCATAAACACATACATTGAAATTGAAATACTTTATTGTCACTTGTACAACTTGTATAAAGAAGGCTGATCGCCAAAGAATTGATGCTTTTGAATTATGGTGCTGGAGGAGACTCTTGAGAGTCCCGTGGACTGCAAGAAGATCAAACCTAACCATTCTGAAGGAAATCAGCCCTGAGTGCTCACTGGAAGGACAGATCGTGAAGCTGAGGCTCCAAGACTTTGGCCACCTCATGAGAAGAGAAGACTCCCTGGAAAAGACCCTGATGTTGGGAAAGATGGAGGGCACAAGGAGAAGGGGACGACAGAGGACGGGATGGTTGGACAGTGTTCTCGAAGCTACCAACGTGAGTTTGACCAAACTGGGGGAGGCAGTGGAAGACAGGAGTGCCTGGCGTGCTCTGGTCCATGGGGTCACGAAGAGTCGGACACGACTAAATGACTAAACAACAACAACAACTTGTATACAGTGAGATTACACGAGCACCCCCTCTCAGCTCTCTTAGTCTTAATTCCCCTCGTTTACTGACACACACACACCAAACCCGAAAGTCAGTTGCCCTGTTGTTATCTTTCCATTCAGCAGCCTAACAGCCCACGGATAGAAGCTGTTCTTTACCCTGTTGGTGCAACTAATCATGCTTCTACATCTTCTGCCTGAGGGCAGGAGATCAAGAAAGTGCCGGCCAGGGTGTGAATCATCCCTGAGAATTTTCCTCACTCTCCTGAGGCAACTTTCTTCCACGATGTCATCCAGCGGATTCACGGGACAGCCCATAATATATTGTGCTGTATTCACCACCCTCTGTAGGCACTTCCTATCAGTTGATGTCAAACCAGCGTACCACACCGTGATGCAGTATGAAAGGACACTTTCTATTGTTGACCGGTAGAAGGAGATCATCAAATGTTGATTGACGTCGTTCTTCCGCAATACTCTTTAAATATTATATACAGAAATATATAATGACCGCTGCCCACATCAAATGGGGGCCTTTTGCACGGTCATGCACACACACACACACACACACACACACACACACACACACACACCAATCCCATACAGCTCCCAGCAGTAAAGCCTGGATACGCCCGCCCCCCAGTTGGACAGCTAGAGATAGCTACCTACCTCTGCCAGTTACCCAATCCCAGCTGGGGAGGCATTTCCAGGAGAGAGTTGGCCAGGTAAGGGGAGGGATCGCCCAACCCACACAATAGTGGTCGGAACTTACCTGGGAGTTCTCAGTCAGCTTCAGAGCTTCTAGAGTGATGAAATAGCTGGGGGCGTGAAGCGGTGACCCATGCCCCCCCCCCGCGACGGCAATCCCAGGGTTCCCCGTTAAAGGGGTTGTTTTGAGGAGAGGCATTGGCCATACGCCGTTAGGTTGTCATTGCTCTCCCCTGTGACGGTGGCGGAATGGGGGGCAGGCTCTCTGCTTGAACAGACGTTCTCCAGAGCCAGTCCCCACATATCCTGGATAACCCTGATGTTCCCCTGATCCCCGGCCGGGGACTGGGAGGGATAAACGCCCAATGCCTAAACCAAGGTCTCCCTACATCTTTTAATAAAGTTGTGGCCAGATTTTAATCCCATAACACGTTGTCTTGAGTCATTATTCCACGTGGGTGTCGCCCAGGGTCGGGGGGGGGGGTCTCCGCCTATCCACACAAACCACATATCTGAAAACAGTACAGGAAAACAGCCATTTTGACTCTTTCAGTGACCTCAAATATTCCTCTGCAGTTTGGATGGAAATGGGAAAAGCCTCCCCATTGTCTCTGTGCTTACAAATCCTGCCTTAAGGGCACGTTTATGGATGAATAGGGTGAGCCTGTGACTTGGACTCAGGAATTAAGTATTTATCATCACAAAAGAATGGCCAGGCTGTCCAAGTAAACCCATTAACAGGTTTCCTGCTGGACAGGAATTCGGCTGTAGACCGCCCCTTCTGTGATGTATGTATGATTTTGGGGGGGGGGGGGGTCTTGAGCTACAAGGTGGGCAATTTCAAAAGTCTCTAGAAGGGCTTCCACACCACTGTTCTGGGTTCCTCCTCCCTCCTGCATGTGGTGAGTGAGGACCCTGTTGCAACAGATCAATAAAGATCAGGCTTACTAGCTGCTTTGCTTCTCAATATTCTCTGATTGGCCTCTGTTATTTTCTCCTACTGATAGGGAACCTACATAAGGACTCTGTGTAGCTCTTGGGTACCCCATAAGGGAAAGGGAGCAGTTTTTTCTTATAGCAAAGCAATCTCAGTTTCATTTATTTCTCCTGAATCTTCCAGCATTCGGTATCATTGGATGTCCACAATATCTAGTGTTGGAGGGAGGGAGAAAAAGCTTTCTCTATCCACTTCCTCAGTGCCACACATAACTTTATAAACTTCCATCACACCAATTCTTGCCAGTCTTTTCTCTAATCTAAAAGCCCCCCAAAGCTGCAAGTTTTCCTCATACAGGAGTTTCTCCATCCCCTTGGTCATTTGGGTTGTCCTTTTCTGAACCTTTTCCAATTCTACAATTGGGTGCTGGGGGTGGAGCAGGGCTTCTGCTCTTAGGTGGATCCTGCCCATGGCTCTTAAAGCTGTATATACATATAGTTTTGGCAACTGTGTTTTTTTCGATCTTGTTTCATTTTGATTGAAGAATATTATTCTTGGCGCACCAGTTGTATTTTTATAAACGTTGTGGGCTTTTTTTGAGGACTGTAGCTGAAAAGCAAGATTTCGAAATTGTGATATTCCACATATACCTCTATCCTCCAGCACAAAAACGTAAGTTGTTGTGGAAATAATTGTTTTCAAAGAAATGAAAACCCATTAAAACTCAATTAAAACTGTGTTTCTGTGGAGCTTCAGAGCTAACTGCCTGCCCTGTCGCCATCTTGACTGGAAGTCTGGTGATATTTGGTATTTGTCGCTCTCAGGAGCAACGCCTTGAAATGAATCTACTGAATATATGAATATATATATATAATATAGAGAGAATATATATATATATATATATATATATATATATATATATATATATATATTAATTAATTAATTATAGAGAGAAGAAACACCATGGTGCATCTGCAGCAGCCCAACCGGACACCTTCATCTGCCCCAGCTGCAACAAAGCATGTCTCTCCCTCATCGTTCTCTACAGACTCTGCAACCTTCCAACAGCTTGACTTCAGCCCCAAAGGAGACAGACAGGTGCCAACATGCAAACACTAATTCATACCGAAAGGGAGGGGGGACCAGAGCAGTTTGCAACACTTGTACATAAACTACACAATAAAAACCATGAAAAATTAAAATAAGAAAACAGGTGACTACCATGGAAAGAGGTATTCTTAATTGCCTGCATAAGCCTGACAGGAGAGAGAGAGAAAATTCAGCAAGCATTTGAGAAGTTGAAACAGAAGATGGCTGCTGAATCTCTGTGGGCCCACAGGACTGGGCTGAAGACACTAAACACTCAGTTCTTTGTTGACAAATGAGCCTTGCCAACTTCAGTGTTCAGGTTGGGATGTAACGGTTCAGGCCATCCCTAAATTGTTCGGGGCTTTGTAAATTAGCAGTAATACAAGGACTTTGAACCTGGCTGGGTTCAAGGTGGGCAGGCAGTGCAGATATTTTCAGTGAGAGTCTGTTGGAGACCACCCAGTGTCTCTGGCTATGGTCATATGAACAGGGTATTATTTGAAGAGTTGGGGTGTCCTTATTTCGTTCTGTTTCTGTGTTACCCTTGCTGCTAAGCAAGAAAACCTTCATTCTGCAACCTTGTGTGGATTATATGCATGTCTAAATGCCCATTTATCAAACCAGGGCAAACCTGAAACCATAGGTGAGGTTTCTGGAACTGGATGCCGGAGTGAAGTTTTCCTTTCTGTATGTTCCTTTCTGTATGCGATGAGATCAAGTCTGCTTATTTCCAGGCACCTTTGATGTGTGGTTTTTTTAGCCTGTCTAGAAGCAGATTATATAAGACCCAGAAAGTCAGAAATTGTTTTCCAAAGCATGCATCAGAAATAGAGGTTGCTGCGGAAACAGACACGTAAATTAATGTCACTGCTTTGAGAACTTGTTGGTAAACAAGTTACCATTTGATATCGATTCTTTTCACATATCTATAGATATATAAAAGCCTAACTCCAAGCAGCTCCAATCAGGCTGTACATTTTCTCTTTGAGCTGCCAACTTAGCTGATGACCTAAATAGAGGAAATTGCAACCACTGCCCAATCCACTACATGGAATAATGTTTGCACTGTTTCAAAGAGACATTCTAGGGAGTTATTTGTGATTATGCTTAACAGGCTTATTTATGCCATGCAAACACTTCAGCTATCTCTGTTTGTCAGGGACAAGCCTATCGTTTTGGTCAAACACTGGGTTTTTCTTGTGCTGCAAAGCTGAGATGCCCTCAGTAAAATAAACAAACCAATTACACAGTAAACAATAACACACACACAAATCATAGCAGGGTCTTCTCCAGATGTTGAAGGAACACACCATATATTTAATGCTCACACAGAGACACCAAGAATCCTGGGGACTGTCATATGTTAAGAGGGCTGGGAATTGTAGCTATGCAAAGATAAACTACAGATCTCAGAATTCTTTGGGAGAGATGCTTTAAATGGATTTTGTGTGAGTAGCCCTGGTGTAAAACTTCTGCCATAAAGCTTCATTGTGTGTGTGTGTGTGTGTGTGTGTGTTTATGGCTGTATCTACCGTATTTTTCCGTGTGCAATTTTAGTCAAAAATTGGGGGTCGTCTTATACAAGAAAGAAAGAAAGAAAGAAAGAAAGAAAGAAAGAAAGAAAGAACATGGCGAATAGAGATATAGGACTCTCTGCCTCTGGTCCCGACTCCACACATTTAATGTAACATTTATCTATGGCTAGTGCTTGGAATGGGCAGTGTGTGTGTGTGTGATTCTTTTGCACTTGAAGGTGAACTCACCTAACTCTCATTTTGCAGAACAATATAGTAAGCACGTTTTGAAATTTCTGCTTCTCCAAATTTTGCAATTCAGTTCTCCAACCAAGCAATGTGTACAAAAATGCACAACAGTTTAGTCAACATACCAGAAATGCCTTATATAAGGGGAAATTGCTTTGCAGAAATGTGTGTGTTAGACAGAACTGCATACAAATGTGTATCTGTTGGGTGAAAGCCACACGAAAATGCTGGCAAGATTTCCTAATTCAGTTTAGATTTTTATTGAAATTTATAGCAAAAACAATCACAACATAGTACTACAGAACTGTTGTCGTGGCTAACATAATAAAGGAGTGGAAGTACCAGCAAAAAGAAGTACCTTACAGACAAAGATTGATTTCAAACTGGATGGCAGACCATGTGTTGAGATTCCTGTATTGGAGAGGGTTGGAATAGATGACCCTTGGAATTCCTTCTATGATTTTACAAGTGAGGTCCTGGCTGAGACCGATGAGGGAGGGAGGGAAGGGTTGCCAGAGTCTCAAGTGGTTCATCCTTCATATTAGGATCAGTAATAAATTGAAACCACACCTCTTGAGAATTTCTCCTTGCGTATTTCTTAGTTCTTTGACCTCGTCTAACACCAGCTGTCAGCCTCTGGCATTCTAAGCATAGCTGTCAACTTTTCCCTTTTCTTGCGAGGAATCCTATTCGGAATAAGGGAATTTCCCTTAAAAAAGGGGAAACGTTGGCAGCTATGATTCTAAGCATTAGCAGAAAGACTAGCAAGATCTTTCCAGTTTCGAACAATTTCCAGCCTGACAGCCACACACAATTTCACCCTCAAGTCCTTGTGTACTCACATCTCCCCTAAAAATAGAAAGAAGGGCTGGGACAGAATCACACACCATAGGTTGCTGCACAACTTAATTAAAACAAGTGGATATCATTTTGCACCTGGTACAAGCCTAAATGAGAGAGGGTGCCCTTAACCTGACAGCGCCTCCAGCACATTGGCGAAAGGCTCAAGTTTATGTAGTTCAATCTGACCGGAGTCCAGTATCACCTATGTATTAGCTTTCATCCAGCCTCTCTGATTTTCGCAGAGGTTCAGTGAGCAGTGCGCTGACATCCACCTCCCAAAGAACTTAAAGTCCTCCCCCATCGGGGTATGAACAACCCAACAGAAATTTATAGATTGAAGAAAGCGTCCCTTTCCCCCTTCCTCACTGTATTGTCACCTAATCCCTCAGATAAAGGCCATGAACACAGAGTGCCTTCAAGAGATATACGGTAACAAGAAAGAGACAATATTTGTCCCTTCTGGAAACAAAAGTTTATCACACCATGCCACATCTAACCCGGTCAATCTCCTCTTATAGGGTTACCTTTATCAAACAGATCCTGCAACATAGACCAGCACAAAATCTGAATGTCTGAATATCTTTATCTGAATATCTGGTGTTAGGATTATCTAAATGGGGAGCCAATTTTTTAGCCCATTTCTTCTGAATTTTAAAGGACATATTAAGAAAGGGATTCACCATATTTCTGATCTGAGGGAATTAGAGAGGTTAAAAATGGCATCAGGTTAATCCTGGGAGAGGTGGAAGTAAGCTCCACCAACACCCATCATTGAATCTAATTACAGGAATTGTTCGCGTCGACTGACAAGACTCAAAACATAACTGCAAAGTAGGGAATCCAAACCCTCCCTTTTGGGTAGGTGATAAAGAACTACTTTACACATCCAGATCTTTTACCCTGCCCCAAACATAGTTTGCTACTTTTACAGAAGCAAGTCAGGAATCTATATAGGGAGAGTTTAAAACAGGGGCATGAATTTTAGGAGGATCACCGTCTTTAGGTCTGCAATGCGACCAAGACAAGTTAACTGAATTCCACACAGTGATTTCTTTCTTAATGGATTTTGCAAGGGTATTAACATTTCTCCTCCATAATTGATGCAAATCTTTGGTAATGTGGACCCCTAAATAATGGGAACTGCCAAAAGAGAACGAAAGACCCAGCAAAGCTTTCAGTCAATCGTGCACTGAAAAGGGGATATTATTCCACAAACACTCTGATTTAGAATAATTAATTTCTAAGCCTGCACAAGCTTGAAATTCATTGGGATGTTTTTAAAGACCTGGAAGAGCCTGAAGTGGATTGCTAAGCGTAAGTAAAACACAGCCCATCATAGACACTCTCTTGCTCTCGGGATTGGGGGAAGGGCCTGCCTGCATTGCATGGCGCACACATGTGATGTCATGCTTCCAGCATGCATTGTGCATGTGTGACATCATGCATGCGACACGTGACACACCACAAAATTGCATCGGCTGGGGGAGGCTGAGCACAGAGGAGCCAGCCACTGAACCGCATTGTTCTCAGCCCTGTGCTCAGCCTCCTCCAGGCTCCTTATTATTGAGGGGGTTGGCCACCTGCCAGCAGATATTGAGGGGGCCAAAGACACCTGCGTGCCTAGGAGCTGGCGCACCTGTCACCAGTGAAGAGGTTTATCACATGTACCTTGTTATTCACCTTCGTGCCTAAAATCTCAGTGCCAGATTTCTCAACTGTGTTTTAATTGCAATAGCCAAAAGGATTAGGGTCAGGGGGCACCACTGTTTTGTACACAGGGCAACCTGATCAGAGGAGAATCAAAGGCACGAACTCAGATCGTTGCAAGAGAGGTGGGAAACAGTGGGCCAGAGTTTAGTTTAATTTGTCAAGTGAAGTAAGCGGGAAAGACCATTTGAAGTGATCAGCTTAGCAATGTGGAAGAGGTTTGTGCACATTGCTATGGTTTGTCATGTTCAAGACCCTTTGAATTCCATCAGGGAGTTGTCTGGCATAAAACCAGTTGGGCCTTCTGCTGTGTAGCTAGTAAAAAAAATATTCAATCTCATTGCCAGTACAGTGGTACCTCAGGTTACATACACTTCAGGTAACAAACGCTTCAGGTTACAGACTCCGCTAACCCAGAAATATTACCTCGGGTTAAGAATGAGATGAGAAAAGAAATCGTGCGGCGGCGGCAGCGGGAGGCCCCATTAGCTAAAGTGGTGCTTCAGGTTAAGAACAGTTTCAGGTTAAGAACAGACCTCCGCCCACACTGGAAGAATGGCAGACGCAACTGATGGATTATATGGAATTGGCGGAAATGACTGGCAGAATCCGAGATTTGGGGGAAGAAGCAACGGAAGAGGACTGGAAGAAGTTTAAAGATTACTTACAAAAACAGTATAAGTTGTATGAATGTTAAAAAATCGTACGATCCAGAAAAATATGGTTCCAGTAATTTGACTGTGAGATATAGAAAATTAAGTGGTATGCAAGAAAAGGACGAAGCTTAAAGAAATAATTATGTTAAAATTAAGTTACAATCAATTGACAAAATTTATTTTAAGTTAAGAAATATAACATCTGAGAAGTACAAAATAAGGAATGAAACAAGGTAATAATTTGCTGACATTTTTTAATATGGAGAAAGCAGGGTAAGGGAGATGTGAGGAAGTCCAATTAGTTATACAAAAAATGTTATGAACAGTTGGGTTTTTCTTTTTTCTTCTTTTTTGTTTATATATTGTTGGTGCATTTGTATTTGGGGTTTTTTTTGTCATTTTCTCTGGTGAAGGGATTCTGTGTGATTAATATGTGTCTTTTCTGTTTTATGTTTGAAAATTCAATAAAATATTTATTAAAAAAAAAAAAGAACAGACCTCCGGAACGAATTAAGTACGTAACCAGAGGTACCACTGTATATGTGTAAAGAGTTTGGCAACTTGATTCGATAATGCCATGGGACAGTATGATCCCTGGTACTCCAAACATTCACGGGGTTTGGGAATAAGTACCTTACAAGATTTGCACCACGTTCCTCAGGCCAGCCCCCTGTGCAATATCCTTAAAGAGATTCTGGAAATCTTTCTCTAGGCGGCACCAACCTTCAAAAGGTGTGGACACCTGGAGCTTGTATTCTGAACCAATTCTCTGATGCCCCAAATCCCACACAGATGCCAGTTTTCCTTTCTTTTTTTAACTTAAAGTTCAGAGGGGGCAGGCAGAAGGAATCAGTGAGTGGGGGGGTCATTGCAGAGTTCCCCATCCTGTGGGGAATACTGGCCAAAATGCATTAGGTCCACAGCTGGAGGAATTTCCCAGGGCAGAGGTCTGATACTTGCCTGATTGCCTAACACCTTTAGCAATAATGTACATCAACCTTAGTACTTTCAACAAGTTGTTAATTGTTGCACCAATCACACCCTGTCATTGCAGTCCCCTGGTATTTTCTTTTCTTTCTTTCTTTTTATTTAAAAACATAAAGAGAGAGGAAGAGACAAGGTACCCAAAGCAATAGTAAATTAGCAAACCGACTGACACAGCTGCAGTCCCACTGCACTAAAAGACAATATCATTTTACAAAACTATTGTAGAAAATCTAACATGAAAACATTTATTCAACAAGAATTAAATATGGAAAGGCTGAGAGCCACAGTGAGCAAAGATCTGTTTCCTTCCGGAGAAGTGACAAATAGACAAAAGATCAAAAACAGACTTGAGTGCAAAGAAGAAGAAAGAAATCACCAATTAACTCGACACGATTTGCCTTAACTCTTTGAAAAATATAATCCCCAAAGAATAAGCCAGGACCTATGGACTGAGTTGGAGGGTGGGAGGTTATTGAATAAATAATAATAATGTTTGTTTGTTTGTTTGTTTGTTTGTTTGTTTGTTTGTTTGTTTGTTTGTTTGTTTGTTTATACCCCGCCCATCTGGTCGGGTTTCTCCAGTCACTCTGGGAGGCTCCCAACAGAATATTAAAAACACAATAAAACATCAAACATTAAAAACTTCCCTAAACAGGGCTGCCTTCAGATGTCTTCTAAAAGTCAAATAGTTGTTTATTTCCTTGACAACTGATTGGAGGGCGTTTGACAGGGTGGGCAACACTACTGAGAAGGCCCTCTGCTTGGTTATTATTATTATTATTATTAGGCGCTTCCAGACTGTCACTATATTGGGGTGGAATTGTTTTAGCATGTCTTGCACAACAAACCCTTCCCCCGCCCTCCAAAAAAGATCAGACTTCTCCTGAAAAGGAAATTGATGGGAAATTGCACTGCAAAGTACGGGATAGCAACGTCATCTAACTTCCTCTCAAGCAAATCCAGATGAATGCTTATTGAACAAACAATGTGGTTTATGTAAAGGTAAAGGGACCCCTGACCATTAAGTCCAGTTGCGGACGACTCTGAGGTTGCGCACTCATCTCACTCTGTAGGCCAAGGGAGCCGGCGTTTGTCCGCAGACAGCTTCCCTGTCATGTGGCCAGCATGACTAAGCTGCTTCTGGCGAACCAGAGCAGCACACAGAAACGCCATTTACCTTCCCGCCAGAGCGGTACCTATTTATCTACTTGCACTTTGTTGTGCTTTCGAACTGTTAGGTTGGCAGGAGCCGGGACCGAGCAATGGGAGCTCACCCCGGCGCCGGGATTCGAACCGCCGACCTTCTGATCGGCAAGCCCTAGGCTATCAGCTCAATAAATACTTTGGAAGTGCTATTTGAGGAAATGGAGGGGAACAGCAGGTAGGGATTTTCAAGCAGGAAACCAGCATGAGACTCCAATCCAATTCAATGCATTTCTGATCAGAGGTCCATAAATAGCTTTTCCTCCAAAGGAATTCTGACCAGTTTGAAGCATACGTCTAATAAAAAAAGTGTATTTATTTGCTTGATTTGGTCCTACATAGTGCCGTAGATGTGAAGAGGCAGGGAAAAGGAGAATATGAGTTGAAATCGTTTTGATTCTAGCAGATCTGTATACCCTGTTTGCCTTATGGCATTACCTCTCACCTAGAAACCCACTGTTTTTCCCACCTTTGAACTCTTCACCTATCTTTATCAACCAATTAAGTGCTTAAAACAAGATTACGACTTGCCCATCTGCATCTCTGCCCTCTCTGTTTTGCGAAAGAATTAAGAAAGTAGAGCAAGCGGTCAGATTAAAAAGGAAGTCAGAAAAAATGCCGGTAACCTGACAATAATTTCAAGACAGGAAAAGGGATTATTTCTGAAGATCAAATAGGTTAACATTAGGATCAGGAAAGAGACGTGAAAATGAAGCAAATATAGGCCCCCAACTAAGAACTGAAATTCAGTTTGAAACTCAAGCGTCCTCTGAAATTTGCACTTCTCTGAATTTTGCAGAACAGTCCTCCAACCAATAAATGTGTACAACAATGTGTAAACTACTAGGGTAAAGTGTGCATAAGATGCACATGAAATAAATAAAATAAAATAAAATAATTGTCCAGTAGCTCCTTATAGACCAACTAAGTTTGTTCTGGTATAAGCTTTCATGTGCATGCACACTTCTTCAGATTTGTCTACCTGAATCTAAGATGCATATATTAGTGAAAAGAACATAGAAAAACGAATTATATTATGGGAAAATGCTTTACAAAAATGTGTATATTAAGCAAAAAAATGCATGCCAAATATGTATAGTAGGAGAAATTTGGGCAAAACTGCTGATGAGTTTTCATGGGGACTCTTTTCTTTAAAAACTGATGTGAAAATGTGGAAAACTGACCTTAAGAGTGGGGGAAACGAGAAACCAAAGTGGACAGATTCACCCACCCCTATTGAAATTCTTATTGTCCATTTTTAAAAGACTATTTTAAAGTTAACCATTATCTACAACCCTTAAAAAAAGCCCTACTGTTAGTCAGAGTGAGACAAGACTTCAGGTGGCAAATGCTGCATTGTGGCAACAGCAACAGCCCTTGGGCTTCTCTCCTTGAGTCCGATAGTCGGTCCTCTCTATCTGAGGTCACAGCTAGGCATGCCCCATGTCCTGTCCTGGGCCCCCTAAACTAGCCTGCTGCCTCAAGTGTGATAGAGGGTGCTCATCAAACATTTCTCCAATATCCTATAGGCTTCCTGATCTCAAAAAGCCCCAGGGGGGGGCGTTACCTTATGACATCTTCCCCTGAAATCTATTTGACGTGTGAGCAGCTGGTGTCTGTGGGCCTACCGAGCACCTGAGATCACTGGTGGTTTTGCTTTTACACTGGTGGTTTTGCTTTTAACTTTTTTTAAAAAAAAAAGAAAATTAATTACCATATTTTTCCGCATGTAAGACACCCCCATGTATAAGGCACCCCCTATTCTGGGGGACTCCAAATTAAGAAAACACCCCCTCAGTACTACCTGTGTATAAGACAAGCCCCAATTTTAAACCTAATTTTTTGGTTAAAAAAAAACACCTAGTCTTACACATGGAAAAATACGGTATATTGCTGCACTGACACTCGCTAACATCCCTTGACCACCTCAGACATAAGATAACCACGAAAGAATCTCTGCACCCCATTAACTCCTATATCAGGAATGTACTGGAAATGTAAGGAAAAAGGAGGAACCTTTTACCACATGTGGTGGACGTGCCCCAAGGTAAAAGACTTCTGGGAAAGGATTTATAATGAACTGAAAAAAGTGTTGAAAAACACATTTATTAAGAAACCAGAAGCCTTTTTACTTGGTATAGTGGGGGGTGAAATCCCCAAAAAGGGTGTTACTTTTTTTCTGTATGCCACAATAGCTGCGAGAATATTACTAGTGAAGAATTGGAAGAAACAAGATTTACCAACTATTGAAGAATGGCAGATGAAGATGGTGGACTATATGGAACTTGCTGAACTGACTGGGAGACTCCAAGACCAGAAAGAAGAGACGGTGTAAGAAGATTGGAAGAAGTTTAAAGAATATATGAAAAAAAATGTGTTAATATTTAAATCTTAGAATTGCTTTGGATGTGGTTATAGGCTGTAGGGTTAGAAGCAGAAGATAGTGTATCTTAAAATAGTATTATTTGTAAGTGATAAAATGTGAAGATTCTTATGGTAAAAGTGTGATAAAAATGTGGTTAGAAATTATGATATATGTAATCTGCTAAAGATGAGGTAAAATGAAAATCAGATAGGGGGGACTTGAGGAAGCTCACCTAACAATGTTTAGAAAAAAATAAGGATAAGACAAGAATTTGTTTGTATTGTTTGTTTTTCTGTTTGTGTTGTTTAGTTGTGTTATAAAATGAATAAAAAAATGGGGGGGGGGGACTCCTATATCAGGAATGGGGAATATGTGCCCCCTCAGGTATCTTTAGACATCAACTCCCATTCACCACAGCCAGCAATGATGGGCGTTGTCAGGGCCGCCTCAGGTCCCAGCTCACAAGAGACCAACGCCAAGTCCACTTTATTTACAAAAGTCTTTATTGAAGTACATTGTTTGTTCCACAGCCCCACGTCTGTTACGCTTAGACCGCTGAAGTCCCCTCTGAATCAGTCCCGCCTCTACACCAGTTTAAGAGGCTTGTGCTAGTCCACCTCTTCCTGTCCTTCCTTTTCCGCAGGGTCTTTCTGCCCCCCTGGGTTCCTTCCCTCCTGCTTTCCCCTGACGCTGAGTCCCCAGACGCCTGCTCCCCCCTCCTCCGTGCTTTGGGACCAGGCTCCTCCTCCGGGCTCTCCGCATTTCCGCGCGCCTCCACATTTGAACTTGGCGCGCGTTCGCTACCCCTGACCTTCCTCTTGACAGTTACACTACTCTCTGTACTACTCTCCGCCCCTTCCGGCAGGACGTCTTGCCCCGATCTCCTTCCCCTCTCTGCTTCCTGCTCTGCTCCGTGTGTCACACTGGGAACTCCACCCTCTTCACTCCGTTCCGGCTGGGAAGCCGGCCCCGATCTCCCACTCCCACTCTGGGTTTCCCTGCTGCTCCCCTGCTCCTGACGAGTCCCCCCTGTGGCTCCCCTTGGCCTGACCAGGGGCGCCCCCTTTTGGGAATCCTCCGATTCACTTGAGAGACTCATGGAAGCCCTCAAGTCATTGTCATCCTCCTCCTCCTCGTTCCTGGATTCTTCCCCCTCACTCTCAGTCTCCTCCCTCATCTGTGCCTCTCTCCCTGAACCCCTGACAGGCGTTATTAGTATAAAAATATCCATTGGGTTCCAGGTTCCAGCCTGATCTTAGCTCCTTGCTCCTCCGTGGTTTGTTGCAGCAGACATCACCTGCGGCCACTGCAGTTTCATCCTATTAGTTCCTCAGCCCAGTGAGCAAAAATAAGCCTAAAGGGAAGCCAGCTTGGCTTTAACATTGATTCTCAGAAGAATAACTTGCCGAAGCAGAATCATGCATAGGGAGAAAAAACTGAGAAGACTGATACACTTGGCTCATTGCACACTGACCACAGATTGAAGTCTGTTTTATTTATTGGGGCGGCAGAAGGCAAATATTCACAAAGGGATGTCAGCCTTGTTAATGTCATCAGCATGACCACAAAGGAGGAGGGGATCTATTGTAGGAGAGAGGATTTGCGTGTTCAGACCCAGAAACCTCCCCCCCTAAATAAATTCACACTTGACTCAAATTTTGGTTTTTGGCAGAATTTAGGCCACAACTTTATTGATTACAGAAAGTGATTGGTTGCATAGGCTCTGGTTCAACTAGCTCCCTGCCATGCGGGTAGTGCTGAGCCAGGGTTCCAGCACAGGTCAGCCGAGGGTGAACACCTGGATAAGTGGAAAGCCAGGAACAGGCTATCTCAAACACCACCCAAATGTCCCCCTGGACTCAGGCACGGGCACAACCCCCTCTGAGGGGTTGACCAAACCATCGAGTCCCTGGATTCTTTAACGGAATACGCTTCACATAGGGATGGCGAGAGCGTTCTCCCATCCCTATAACCTGAACCAGAGCCTATCTGCAAGTTGTGACGATTTGCTACGCAGCAGGCGAAACCCAAATGGCAACAGCCATACAGCCAAGTGGGGGAAATTCCTGCCATGCCCCTGTCTCAACGACAGACGACACACAACAGCATAGCAAGGTCAAGCGCAAAGCTCTAAAAGTAGGGAGAGGTGGGCGGGTGTTCCGAATGCACACACCAAAAGAGGAAGCTCTGGGTCACGTGCATGGGTATAAATAGGTGCCTCAAACCGCTTGGACTGCGTCCCATTGGCCAGATTGCACCCAGCTACGAGGGACCTACCAATCGGGTGTTGTGGCTGACCAGTTATACCCACCCACAACACAGGCTGTCGGTTTTCCAGGTCTCACCACAATACATGCCCTCTTTAAGGGAGGGCCCAATTTAGGAAGATCGATGGGGTGACGGGCAGTGCTCTTTTTTTTTCTGATCACTCTAAGGATGGGATAAAAGACTCCAGTGGTACTTGGCATCTTCCATCTGTCCTGCTTTTGCTTCAGATGCAAAAACTGATTGAAGACTCACCACTCGCTTCCTTCCCAGCTCCAACCACCCCCCAATAATGAGATTTCAATGACTTCTTAATTCACGGCATCTCCTGCCCCCGCCTCTTACAAGCAACATGCCCTAATAATATCCTAACAAGTTCCATGTAAGCGCATGATAAGTATACAGGAAGGAGGGGCTGTCACTGTGGCCAAGCTGACAACCGAGACATTTATAATGTGCTTTTGACATCACCGGCTAAAATAAAAAATGCTAAATGATAACACATTAATAATGTTTGCTATTATTGTGAAAATATTTATAAACGCTGTGCATTTTCTGGTTTTTAAGTGACAAACCATCTCTCCAAGAAGTGTGACAACTTTTTTTTTTTAATTAAATGAAAGTTTATTTCAGTATTCAAATTAGTCTCATAGCTGCTTGGGGAGGGAAGATGGGCCGAGGATACAGGGCGAATGAGAACGCTTGGCCTCCTCTGAGATGGAGGGGGTCGAGAGAGAGAAATGAGCAGCCTTTGCCTTCACTCATGCATTCAAATGTTTACTATGACTAGAAATTGACAGCAAAGGAAAGACTCTTGCTCCTGTTTAATCCAGGTTAATGCTATACATCTTTAAATACACAATTCAAAAGTTTACATTACGTCATGCAGTCCCTGTGGTGGAATGACACACTGGCCTTGTTGTCTTGTGTTGGCATCACAATGCTCAGAGCATGGCGCTTAGGTAGGACAGAGAACTGGAAGAAGAAGAAGAAAAGAACCAAGTCAATGCAGAACAGGGAATTTCGAGATGATGAGTGCAATTTTTGTGAATGTGAATAGCATCTCTCAGAAACTTATTGGGTTGGAATGACTGGTCTTGCAACTCCAGTGTCCCCAGTTAAAAGAATTCAGGTTGCAAGCCTGGGAGAGATCTTGACCTCAGAATGCAGACAGTTGTTGGAGTCAGAGTAGACTAGGCATCCCCAGACTCGGCCCTCCAGATGTTTTGGGACTACAATTCCCATCATCCCTGACCACTGGTCCTGTTAGCTAGGGATGATGGGAGTGGTAGTCCCAAAACATCTGCAGGGCCGAGTTTAGGGATGCCTGGAGTAGACCATACTAGACCATATAGATCAATGGTCTGAGCTGGTATAAGCAGGTTATTCTGTCCTTGATTGTTAAGGAGGGAGCCATAGCTCACAAAATGTCCCTGGTTCAGTTCCTGGTCTTTCCAGTTTAAAACAGCAAGGAACAGATGGAGAGAAAGATCTTTCTGGGCCTGAGACACTTTTGAGAGCTGCTACCAGTCAGGCAATTTTGTTTCGAATGGACCAATGACCTCTGTCTCAGTATAAGATGCTGCTGCTGACGCTTACCTTTTAAAATGTAGTCAGTTAGCAACGTCGGGACCTTTTCGTTGTCCTCCTTCATTGCAAAAAGAACTGCGGGAAGAAATTGTTGAAAATAATAATTAGTAGGTCATGCTGAAGGGCAGCTCACTTCCGTATCAACCTGGAGAGTCATGTGCTTTAAATGTGTTTTATGCTGTGTACACAGTCATATATTGATCATAGCTAATGAAGGGACAGATGCCCTGTACAACGCGGGAAACTGACAATCCTATTAATGGCTTACTTAGCATAGCAGTTAAATTCAGTCCTTCTTGAGAGTTCACTCCTTACTAAGACATGTGAATGAGTGTTTAAGAGCAACACCAGTGGGTAGGAAATCAGCCCAAAATTAGAGAATTTTGAGAAATACAGTTTCTACCAATTCTCATGTAACTTTTCTTGCTCCAGCAAGACTCTTCTTACGCTCACCTCTTGGACTAATGTGCAGGTCATAAGTTAGCTGTGTTATAGATTTTGAACTTCTCCAAATGTTGTGATGAGGGATGGGGGGGGGGGGAGAAATTCAATGCAGTTTGCATTCAAAGGTGAATCTACCTAATTTGAAGTTTCCAAAACAATACGTGAACTGAAAACACAGTCATTATTGTAAATGTGCACTTCTCTGAATATTTCGATGCAGTTTTCAGCCAAGCAATGTGTACAAAAAATGCATATATGCAGACAAAATGTGCATTTAAAAATATACATTTATAAAATAGTGAAAATAATATACAAAAATGCATTATATTAGCAGAAACTCCTTTGCAAAACTGTCCACATTAGGCATAATTGCATACAAAAATGGATATGTTTGGAGAACTTTGCACTAAAATGCTGGTAAATTTCCATGCAGATTTTAAAAGGAATTCACAAACAGATGTGGAAATGAGAACCAAATAAGATTGGAGAAATAATTTTTAAAAATCTGAGAGAAACTGCAGCTGACTGATTTGCTCATCCCTAGCTGTAACACAGTTCTTGAAAGTTCAGACCTGTTAAAACATGATTGAACGGCTATTTTGAGAGGAAACGTCTATTTCAATATGTATTTTGAGAGAAAATACACATTGAAATACACAGGTGAATATGTGTTTTAATATTTGTTGTTCTTGTTTAAAATTTGCAGATTAATGTGGAAAGGAAAAGGAATAAAACGATGGGTAAAAACATGCGAAAAGCAACACGCACTGGAAATAGGCAGAATCGCCAATCCCTATCCAGAATGAAGGTAAAGTAAAACATGCATGTCAGATGTCAGTCATAGCATCTCATGCTCTGTTGGTAGCAACTTAGATACCAACAATTTAAGAGCTTGTGTTTGGAGAGGTTGGTTGGTCTTTCCATGTTATTCAGGGACATTTCTTCCAGACCAGTAACTGATCTCATCTAAATAAATCCTATGTTTGCATCACAGTCCAATGCTGCTTTGCACACCAGTTAATTGGGGGGGGGGGGGGAGAGACCACAGATTTATCCCTGGTAACCTCTCTGCCAAGGCTTCGCCTCAAGATACAAATTGTCACTTGCACAAAACTCTCTCTGTGCACAAAACTGCCATTCATAGGACTTTGCTCTTTTCAAGAGAACTAAGGCTGTGTTTGTTCCAGTCAGTTCAAAACACAGTTGCCATGGAGACTCAAAAGGAGACGAATGATTCTCCCAGAATGCACAAGGGCCTGTCACAACATCTCAACCTTTCCATTTTTGTTCCACAAATTGTTCAGTCAGAGTTAGAGGCTAAATCCACTAGCCGAAGAATTCGGATGTTTATGAAATAGCTTTTGAAGCTTGCAAAGCATTCTAGAACATGCTATTTTTCTCGGGGGTGGGGTGGACAGAAGCTTGGGTGGTAAGTAGCAGCCCAGAAAGAGAGAGATGTGCAAACGATTTGATAATACAAACACAGAGAAAAATGAATTGGCAAGAACGTGTAGAATTTTCAAAAAGCAAATGAACAACTGTCTTGACAGAAAACTAACCTGAGAAAATTGAGCACCTAGATTCAAACCGGATGGCTTCAGGCACAATTTATATGCCTGTCTCTTAAGCCCCTACACAGGTATTTTCACACACAAACACAGCATGATTAGAATTGCATAAGGGTAAAAGTGGGACCACACTCACTTAAGCCATGCCTTCTCCGTAGTATCCCTGTCACTCAGCCCTGCTGCCCTCCTTACACTAGAGGAGAAGGGTCTTAGGTGGGCAGACCACGTGATCGGAAGCACTGATGGAAACCAGAAGCTTTTCTTTTACGTATTATAGGACCAGAGATCCCAAAAGACCAGATGAAACTATTTATGTAAACGACCTACAGCTGCGCAGACTCTGTTAGTGCAGAAATGGAAACATGGTACAACTCTGACCAAAGACGAGTGGCAGACAAAATTGATGAACTATGCCATCTTGGGGCTCTGGGCAGGGTCTCCAGGTGAGCTGGAAGGACAGCAGAGCTTGCTCAGCTGACGCGCTGGGAAGCAGCACCTGCTGCTGCGCTACCCCGCACAACAGCTGTCAGGCGGTGAGACTAAGCAGCTCAACAAAGCCCGGTTGCCCCACCAGCTCATGAGGATGGGCCGAGGGAGCTGGCGTTTGTCCACAGACAGCATTCTGGGTCATGTGGCCAGCAGGACTAAACTGCTTCTGGCACAACGGGACACCGTGACGAAAGCCAGAGGGCACGGAAATGCCATTTACCTTCCCACCGCAGCAGTACCTATTTATCTACTCACACTGGTATGCTTTCGAACTGCTGGGTTGGCAGGAACTGGAACAGAGTGACAGGAGCTCACCCCGTCGCAGGGATTCGAACCGTAGACCTTCCAATCAGCAAGCCCAAGAGGCTCAGTGGTTACTTTTGGCCCAAAGAGGACCCGTGTGACCTTAAAGTTGTGTTTAGATGCACCCAACATGACAGAGTAGGAACTTACTGTTTGTGAGCATTTGTAAGTCTTCAACTGAAGGAGGATACCCTTTCTTCTCGTAGGGAATAACGGTGTTCAAATACTAGAAAGGAATGACACTGGCAGTTAGTAATCCTCTTTCCAAGAGGGACAGAAATCAGAGGCATCTACCAGAAACAAACATCTTTCTGGCCTTAGTTGACCACAGATTGCTGGATCAGCAGGGCTCTTCATATATTTAATTTTTTACATTTATATCCCCTCCTTCCATCCAAAGGAACACAGAATGGCAAACAGCAGGCGACAAAGAATAACAATGTATTCTTTAAGACATATCTTAAAGCATCTCTCATACAGGTGTGAGTTGGGAAAGAGCTCTGCTTCAAAAGTTTGTTGGAAGAGAAAAGTCTTTGGAGGTGGCACCTGTCTAATATTTAATGGGAGGGGATCCAAAAGGCTGGGTGCTGCAACACTAAAGGCCCAATTCCTGTATGATGTGCAAGGACCCTCCTGATAAGATGGTATCGGCAGCAGATGCTCACTTGAAGAGCAGAGCGATGGATTGGCTATATAAGAGGTGAGATGGCCTTTCAGGTTGTCCAGGTCCCAAGCTGGAATGCCTCAACTAAGATTTCAAACACAAGGTTGCTAGCATTTGTGGAGTCCAGGCAGTGGTGCACTTGGGACATAATGGTGCTAATAATAATAATAATAATAATAATAATAATTATTATTATTATTATTATTTATTTATTTATTTATTTATTTATACCCCACCCATCTGACTGGGTTTCCCCAGCTACTCTGGGCAGCTCCCCACAGAATTAATGATAATAATAAAAAAGCAATAAAACATCAGACATTGAAAACTTCCCTAAACAGGGCTGTCTTCAGATGTCTTCTAAAAGTCAGATAGTTGTTTATTCCCTTGACATCTGATGGGAGGGTGTTCCACAGGGCAGGTGCCACCATTGAGAAGGCCCTCTGCCTGGTTCCCTGTAGCTTCACTTCTCACAGTGGGGGAACCGCCAGAAGGCCCTCAGAGCTGGACCTCAGTGTTTGGGCTGAACGATGGGGGCGGAGACGCTCCTTCAGGTATACTGGGCCGAGGCTGTTTAGGGCTTTAAAGGTCAGCACCAACACTTTGAATTGTGCTCGGAAACGTACAAGGGGTCCCGCTCTGCGATTTCCTTCACAATGTTGTAATCCAGACTTTGTGTGTCTGAGGACCCTCCCTCCACATTCTGCTCAGGTGCCCTCGACATCTGCCCCCAAATCCTGCCCCAGTGGCGCCACTGAGTCCAGGAAGGATCAGGCCAGCCCATCAGCAGCAGGGCTTTCAACAGCCAAAAGGTAACCATGGCACACATTTTAGTCTTCTAAAGCTTTGGCTGAGTCATGATAGCCATTTTAATTGATTGACGCTTCAAGCATCAACGAATTCATAGGCCAGAGAGAAATGCTGCCGGTTCTCAAAATAAACACGTTGCAAACTGATGAAAAGCACAAATGGCACAGCAGGGCATCTTTAGTAAGCAAACTCTCACCTTAAAAACGTTAAGGCTTCTTTAAAACAATGCATGGCATTACACTTCAATTATCTGGCATGGGAAGGATAAAGCATGACTTTCCTCTCTGCCAATGCTCCACAGCAAATATTCTTAGGTAAAGGTAAAGGTACCCCTGCCCATACGGGCCAGTCTTGACAGACTCTAGGGTTGAGTGCTCATCTCACTCTAGAGGCCGGGAGCCGGCGCCGTCCGCAGACACTTCCGGGTCACGTGGCCAGTGTGACATCGCTGCTCTGGCGAGCCAGCGCAGCACACGGAACGCCGTTTACCTTCCCGCTATAAAGCGGTACCTATTTATCTACTTGCACTTAAGGGTGCTTTCAAACTGCTAGGTGGGCAGGAGCTGGGACCGAAAGACGGGAGCTCACCCCGCCGCAGGGATTCGAACCGCCGACTATACGATCGGCAAGTCCTAGGCACTGTGGTTTTTACCCACAGCGCTACCTGCACCCCCATAAACCACCACACATTTTTCAGGATTGTTGTTGTTGTTTAGTCGTTTAGTCGTGTCCGACTCTTCGTGACCCCCTGGACCATTGCACGCCAGGCACTTCTGTCTTCCACTGCCTCCCACAGTTTGGTCAAACTCATGCTGGTAGCTTCGAGAACACTATCCAACCATCTCGTCCTCTGTCGTCCCCTTCTCCTTCTGCCCTCCATCTTTCCCAACGTCAGGGTTTTTTCCAGGGATTCTTCTCTTCTCATGAGGTGGTCAAAGTATTGGAGCCTCAGCTTCAGGATCTGTCCTTCCAGTGAGCACTCAGGGCTGATTTCCTTAAGAATGGAGAGGTTTGATTTTCTTGCAGTCCATGGGACTCTCAAGAGTCTCCTCCAGCACCATAATTCAAAAGCATCAATTCTTCGGCGATCAGCCTTCTTTATGGTCCAGCTCTCACTTCCATACATCACTACTGGGGAAACCATAGCTTTAACTATACGGACCTTTGTTGGCAAGGTGATGTCTCTGCTTTTTAAGATGCTTTTTTGGGATAACATGCTTGATAATGCACTAAGTGTTGCAATGTGTGGGCTGCTGCTTGGGATTCCAGCCATTCCATTCTCTTTTTAGATGTATTTTTTAAAAATATAAAGCAATTGAGAAATGCTTTCGGATATAAATAAATAGTCTCGTTTCCTCAGAAGAGGGACTCACCTGTTTATCATTTGCCGAGTTCCCAAATGTCTGCCGGATACTAGTCTGCAGAATGTTTGAGATACCTTCCATGCTGAATCGCTACACAGAGGAGAAAACAGACCACATTAGGATTTGCCCATAAGTTTCTACGGCAGGATTTATTTCCCTTACTTCTATTTCATAAAATTTGATTATAAAAATCCTCAAAGTAAGTTTATAAAAGAAGAAGAAGAAGAAGAAGAGTTTGGATTTGATATCCCGCCTTTCACTCCCTTTAAGGAGTCTCAAAGCGGCTAACATTCTCCTTTCCCTTCCTCCCCCACAACAAACACTCTGTGAGGTGAGTGGGGCTGAGAGAATTCAGAGAACTGTGACTGGCCCAAGGTCACCCAGCAGCTGCATGTGGAGGAACGGAGACGCGAACCCGGTTCCCCAGATTAGGAGTCTACCGCTCTTAACCACTACACCATACTGGCTCTAAACCAATGAGGAATAAACCAATGAGGAAAAAACAGTTACACATGTTAACGGAGAAATCTGAGGGCTCCCTTGGACAAAAAACAAGGACACCAGCCAGGAATACCAGAGCAAAACAGCAGCCAGTAGGCTTGGTCTTTATTGAAGACTGTCACGACAGGACTCCCACCTGCCACAAGGTGGAACAAGATGGAAGCCCCGAACAAAAGAGCACCCAAACTTTTATTAGCTGCTAATCCCCATGTTACACCCCCCCCCCCAAATTACATCGTGCTTACATCATGAAAGGGGAGGTCTGGTGGCAGTCATCTGAGCATCCTGGACCCTGCCCCATGGTTCTCCTTGCCCTCCACCAAACACCCATCAAGTGTAACAAAAAAGATATTTACATTTCCCTGTTTTCCCAACCAAGTTAATCTCACGCTTTTGTCTTCATCTGGGTTTGTTATTTCTGGAATGGCTACCTGTCTGGCACTCAGGTATCAGGATGCCAGGAATTATCGCCCAGGCAGAGGGGCTGCTGAGTAGCTGAGCTCACAAGTTTATATGAATTTCTGAAGTTTTCCCAGTGAGCCAGTACATAGATACCGTATTTTTCGCCCTATAGGACGCACTTTTTCCCCTCCAAAAATGAAGGGGAAATGTGTGTGTGTCCTATGGGGTGAATGCAGGCTTTCGCTGAAGCCTGGAGAGCGAGAGGGGTTGGTGCGCACTTCGCGCAGCTCTCCCACAGCTTGCGGAGAGCTGCCTGCACCCAGAAGTCTGGGGCGCGCTGAGCTCAGCACGCCCCAGGCTTCGAGATTCGTGCGGCTCTCCGCAAGCCGTGGGAGAGCTGCGCGAAGTCCGCGGCTCTCCGCAAGCCGTGGGATAGCAGCCTGCTCTGGGGGCTGGGGTTGGGGGAAGCTCGGGCTTCCCCCGCCCCAGCCCCGCACCTGGGGGGGAAAATATATTTTTTTTAATTCCCCCCCAAAAAACTAGGTGCGCCCTATGGGCCGGTGCGCCCTATGGGGAGAAAAATACGGTACATTTATCAGTGAATTCTTACATTTGGTATCATGCAGCAAAGGCCCTTTGAATAGATAGGAAGAAACTGTAGTGAAGTGTTTTGTGGGGACAAATCACAAAAGTCACAAAAGTGATTGTGCTGATTTTGGTAGTGGGCTGCATGTGCATGATATCTGCTGGAGGGGCAACCATAATAACAATAATAACACAATTCGACAATTCAGGTTTAAATACACTAATATACCTATGACTGCACCCTTTTAACAATATTTTCCCACCTCTCTCCTCCCCCCACTTCCCACCACTATCCGCCTTATCGCTTAAATATTCATTCCAGATTCCTTCATATTTATCCATTCTTAATTTGCGTCAACATGCAATTTGTTCATATGTAGCTAATCTGTCGATATTATCAATCCATGTGCTCAATGGAATCTTTTTTGCGGCTCTTCCAATTCATCAAAACAAGTTTTTTGGCTTCTAATATAGCACGGTACATCCATATATTTTTTTGACCCCTTGAAATCTCCCACATTTCCAAAATATAATTTAGAATTAAATTCAATTCCCCTAAATAACAATTTCTTTTTATTAAAGGTAAAGGTACCCCTGCCCGTACGGGCCAGTCTTGCCAGACTCTAGGGTTGTGCGCTCATCTCACTCTATAGGCCGGGAGCCAGCGCTGTCCGCAGACACTTCCGGGTCACGTGGCCAGCATGACAAAGCTGCATCTGGCGAGCCAGCGCAGCACACGGAAACGCCGTTTACCTTCCCGCTGGTAAGTGGTCCCTATTTATCTACTTGCACCCAGAACTGCTAGGTTGGCAGGCGCTGGGACCGAATGGCGGGAGCGCACCCCGCCGCGGGGATTCGAACCGCTGACCATGCAATCGGCAAGTCCTAGGCACTGAGGTTTTACCCACAGCGCCACCCACGTCCCTTACTATAAATATCCTCACCTCGCACCTTACCCTAACCTGCCCACCATCAACCCTTGAGATGTTGCCCTCCTCAACAGACCAGATGTTGCCTGTCTCCATCTTAAACCATTGTTTTTCGTTCCTTGCCCACCTTGAGAGGCATCTGGGTCGCCCTTTCTATTCGGCTGCTCTGTAGGCTCAGCCCTTTCTCTTTCCGCCTTCGCTTCATCACCTCTCTGTGCTCTTTCTGCTTGTTCTGGACCTCCATCAGCACCGTGATGAAGGAGTTCTTCACCTCCTTCTCAAACTCCAGCTCATCCCGGCGAGCCAGCTGCTGGACCAGTTCTTCGGAGTAGTCCCGGATAGCAACTTCTACGCGATCCAGGAGCTCTGAAAGCTCTGAGACGGACATGTGCTTCAAGCCTTCGAAAGATGGAAAGAGGCAGACATGCATGTTTAAGCAACTTAGCACATCAGTGGGCTGCATTGTCAAAGGAAGTAATAAGGATGTACTGAGACAGTCACCGTTTGGACATTCAGAAAGCGCCACGTTAAGTGCTAAGCATTGTTTTGAACACCTACAAAGCGCTATATAAAAGCTAAGTGTTAATCTGAACACTCACAAAGCACTATATAAATGCATACCGTTATAAATGCTAAGCATTACTAATGCAAAGCGTTATTTCTAGGGCTGTCACTCAAAGAAACGCATGTCAACTCAGAAGGAAGCCTTACTGAGCTTAGTGGAACTTATCCCCAGATAAGTGTGTATAGGATTGCAGTCTCGTTCTAGGAATTTTAGTAAATTAATGGATATTAATAAATATGTGTATATGGGGAAAGGAATACTTCTGGTGGGGGGAAAGCATACACAGCAGGCAACATCTGTGAAGGGGCATCACCTGCAGTTTTTAGACATAATTAATTTTTTGAAAATAAATTTAATCGACTGCTCCACTTAGTCAATCAAAAAATTACCTAGTCCATCTAAGGCTGCAATCCTTTACCCATTTAACACACTGGGACTTACTCCTAAGTCGACATGTGCAGTGTTGCACTGTAACTAATTAATGCAGCCCTCATTATTTTCCATTTTAGGGCTGCAGAAGCAGGGCTGCAACCTGATTAAAGAAAATTTTAATCAATTGCTTCAGAGAATGACCAATGCTTCAGTGGAGAAGAGGTGTGTGCTATCTGCCTTGAACGAGGCAGTGATGCACGCCCTCCTTCAGAAAACCTCCCTGGACCCAGAAGTGCAAAGCAACTATTGGCCAATGGTGAATATCCCCTTTTCAGGCAAGGTGCATGAGAAGGTGGTAGCAGTCCAGCTTTTAGCATGCCTGGAGGAAACTGATTATTTCAATTCGTTCTGGCCTAGTCATGGCACTGAAATTGCCTTGGCTGCCCGTGTTGATTACATTTGAGAGATAAGGGAGCATGTTCCTGCTCATTCGCCTCAAACTCTCAGTGGCTTTTGATACTGCTGACCACATGTGTTGTAGCAGGGCGTTATCATCCTCTAAGAGGCATTCTCTCCCAACCAAGCAGAAAAGCAACACAGTGCTTGCCATCTGGAGTTTTTGTAACAACTTGCATTTAAAAAAATGCTCGTTTTTTAATAATAAAAAAGCAACCCCCAAACGTGCGACATGATAAATTGGAGGTTCCTTTTTTAGTTGCTTAAAAGCTTTTGGAATAGATGACTTGAACCAATCCATTATACATTGCAGCCCTATGCAGGGTGGTATTCTGAAGCTGGTTTTACCGTAATTAGAATAAAACATGTGCCTGCAACAAAACATTGCCAGGTGTGCAGAGTGCTCTTGTTCAGTGCTGAAGGGAGCCAGCCAGCCATGCCCTCTTCCAGAGACTCCATTCCATTTCCCCTCCCGCCTGATTTTCTGTCTCGACCCCACCCTATCAGTCAATCCACATTCCATGCCCACTGAACATGCTTAGGCCACGTTGGACTGTTTCGGGGGTTCCCCACCCTATGAAGGTGTCCCCCCTCCAAAAGATTTCTTGTCCTTCAGCAAACCTTATATTAATTTACAAAGCCCTGAACAACAGGTCCAGGGCGCCACTGTTGCCCAATGCTACAGAAAACAGGTACCAAATCTGTCCAAATCTGGAAATTATGTTGTGTGTTTGGAGCATGCACATGCAATGTACCCACTCAAACCATCTACATGTGAAAAGGGAAAGGAGCATGTTCTGGAAAAGCATGACCCCCAATGTTTTAAAATGTGCTTATGTATCCCGGGAGATGAGTTAGTGGCTAGGCTCCCTTCCACAAACCTACTGCAACCCAAGGCCAGACCTATTTCAGAATCATTGCAACACATTTTCTTCTTCGTCGTTTTTAATTAGCTGGGCTTTTAGCATCCAGGGTTAAGCTTGGGTGCTTTGGCATGTGGTTTTATGTACTCGGCAGGGCATTTTGTGCCCATTTTCGTTTGCTTTATTGCTTGTTTTGAAAAACTGTAACTCACCCCAGGCTCTAAAGATGGGGTAGCCTACAAATAAATAAACCAGTGTTAAAGCATAGCATAAACTGGACATTTTGAGCTCATGCTAAATAATAATAATGATGATTTTTTATTTATACCCCGCCCATCTGGCTGAGTTTCCCCAGCCACTCTGGGCAGCTCCCAATCAAGTGTTAAGAACAATACAGCATTAAATATTAAAAACTTCCCTAAAAAGGGCTGCCTTCTGATGTCTCTTAAAAATAGGATAGCTGCTTATTTCCTTGACATCTGATGGGAGGGTGTTCCACAGGGCAGGCGTCACTACCAAGAAGGCCCTCTGCCTGCTTCCCTGTAACCTCACTTCGCACCATGAGGGAACCGCCAGAAGGCTTTAAAGGTCAGCACCAAAACTTTGAATTGTGCTCGGAAACGTACTGGGAGCCAATGTAGGTCTTTCAGGACCAGTGTTATATGGTCCCGGCTGCCACTCCCAGTCACCAGTTTCTGGGTCACCTTCAAAGGTAGCCCCACATAGAGCGTGTTGCAGTAGTCTAAGCGGGAGATAACTAGAGCATGCACCACTCTGGCAAGACAGTCTGCGGGCAGGTAGGGTCTCAGCCTGCGTACCAGGTGGAGCTGGTAGACAGCTGCCCTGGACACAGAATGGACCTGTGCCTCCATGGACAACTGCGAGTCCAAAATGACTCCCAGGCTGCGCACCTGGTCCTTCAGGGGCACAGTTACCCCATTCAGGACCAGGGAGTCCTCCATACCTACCCGCCCCCGTCCCCCCAAAACAGTACTTCTGTCTTGTCAGGATTCAGCCTCAATCTGTTAGCCACCATCCATCCTCCAACCACCTCCAGACACTCACGCAGGACATTCACTGCCTTCACTGGTTCTGATTTAAAAGAGAGGTAGAACTGGGTGTCATCTGCATACTGATGATAAAAAGAAACACATCATCACCTGTATGCAGTTCTGCTATATTCCACAAGAACGGAGCTGTCATGAGGACACCCCACCGCTTTGCAGTGAACAGGGGAAAAGAATCAGCATCCAGATCAGTGGAATGCATTACTGAGTGTTGCTCATTGCAGTGAAGGCTTGTCCATTGGGGAGAGGGGAACACTGCCCTCCAAGCACTTACAAACAGTTGGGGTGTGGCATTGGTTTTCAGCATCCTCCTCCTTGTTGCCCTTGAAGAACTTGGGAGGAAGGGAGGTGGAGACAAAACCAGAATTAGTTGGCTCTACCTATCATTGGCTCTACCTATCATTGGAGGGATGCGGGTGGCGCTGTGGGTTAAATCACAGAGCCTAGGACTTGCCGATCAGAAGGTCGGCGGTTCGAATCCCCGCGACGGGGTGAGCTTCCGTTGCTCGGTCCCTGCTCCTGCCAACCTAGCAGTTCAAAAGCACCTCAAAGTGCAAGTAGATAAATAGGTACCGCTCTGGCGGGAAGGTAAATGGCATTTCCGTGCACTGCTCTGGTTCGCCAGAAGCTGCTTCGTCATGCTGGCCACATGACCCAGAGACTGTACGCCGGCCCCCTCAGCTAATAAAGCGAGATGAGCGCCGCAACCCCAGAGTCGGTCACGACTGGACCTAATGGTCAGGGGTCCCTTTACCTTTACTTTACCTATCATTGGCTCTGGCTGCACCAGGCCTCACTGTCACTCAAGTTACAGCTCAGCAGTAGACAGCATCTACTTCACCTTCAGGAGCTCCCAGGTTTGATCCCCGGCATCGCTAGGTAGGGATGGAAATGTCTCCCTGCCTGAAACCCCAGAGAGCTGCTGCCAGCACAGAAATACGGAACCAGACAAACTACAGGTCTACCAACATGGCAGTTTCCTATGTTCCTCTTCAAAGGTCTGTGCTGTGAGTGGAACACCAGTGGAGACTTGAAGGCAATCTTACAGTAAGGCAAAGGAGACAAGATGTTGGGGATCTGTGATCAGATCTCCTGTAGATGCCTCATGGAGGTCACAGATGCAACATACGTTGAAAGCACTCTTTTACCACGTTAAGAGTCATAGAAACTATAGTTTGTTAAGGGTGCTGGGAATTGTAGGTCTGTAAGGTCAGCACCCTTAACTGCAGTTCCCAGTATTCATTGAAGGAAGCCATGGCTATTTAAAGTGGTTAAAGAATGCTTTATGGTGTATCATATGGGTGAGAGTTTCTCTTTTTCCCCCCCTGCAAATTCCAGGTGGGGGCAGCATCCAGATTGGGACCATTGTTGTGGATAAAGTGTTAAAGGTCGGGATTTGTGTAAAGAAACCCTAGACTTAAAGGTACAGATTAGTAGCTAATGTGCCGTGTAGTTTGTCCCTAAGAAAGCAGCAGACCTGGACCTTATAGCCCAGACCCAAATGTCCTCACCTTCATAGGACCAGTTGTTGTTCAGGGTCTGTGTCAGCGCCTGCATCTCTTGTAGAAGGACAGAGTCGGCCTGGCTGCTGGTCTCTCCACCATCGTCTTCCTCCAAAATATCTTCTTCCTCTTCAGGGTCGGGTGAATTCTCCATCATCTCCTCGATTTCTTCAATCACCTGCAAAAAGAACTAACTGCTTAAGAATTATGTTTGGCTTCAGTGCAGAAAGAAAGAAAGAAAGAAAGAAAGAAAGAAAGAAAGAAAGAAAGAAAGAAAGAAAGAAAGAAAGACATTAAATTTCATTATGAAAATGCTGTGTATTATTTTTTTTCTTCCAAGACAAAATGGAATGTTAGCTGATGTTCAAATTTCTCGGCAAGAATACATTTTCTTCAGTGTACCTGTTGGGTAGTTTAGGCAAATGTACCTTATAGGGACCATTCATTTATTTTTATTTTTTATCAAGGCACTTTAAATACCGTTGATGAAAGCTGAATCATCTAGGTCACAGCGTGAAAACACACAGATGCAATAAATGACAACCATGTCCAGACACATTTACTGTATTTGCTACACTTGTATGCCACCTCCCTGCTCAAAACACTCAAGGTTTTTACACTTTATAAGTTTACAATCTAAGAGATTGAAAATACCTTTAAAAAAAAAAATTCAAAATCGTCTTTGGCTCACCTTCAGTCACTATCTCTCCACATAACGCCCTACCTCACAGGTTGTGATGATAAAATGGAGGGAGAACCATGGAGGAAACGTGAGAATGTGCCCACGAGAATTTGGGAATCACGGACATGCTTAGGGACAATCCACTTGTCTCAAAATAACCCAGATGTGTTAAGGCATAGTACACAATTCTAAAAGCCACAAAGTCACTATTAAGGAGAAGACTACTGTGGCGTTTGCCTCCTAGGTGGGTCATAAGGAAAGGATTAAAAATGAGTGTGATGTGATTGGCCAGTGGCAACTGATAGGAGGAGTTAGAGTGAGAGTCGGTGTTGTGTGAAAGTCAGTTGAGAGTTGGGAGTTGGAGAAGGAAGAGGGAGGTTAAGTCTGTGGGTTGGTCGAGTTGTGTTGTGAGAGAGTGAGAGGAATTGTTAGGTGGAGTCAGATAGTTGGGATAATCAGTTTGAAGTTGTTAGGAACGCATAGAACAGTTACGGAGCTAGGATTAAGAAACTGCTAAGAAAAATTAACTGAAACCATAAGCTTGTTCATGCCTATAAATAAACTTGATTATTTGTTAATGTTAACAACTGTCTGGACTCCGTGATTACCCGTGAGGAGAAACGGGTTGGTGGCAGCGAAGAAAGCAATCACAGTGGTGGCACAGGGTCAATAGACCGTCAAACGTCCAGGGGCCCTGTGTGATCGCCACAACTACAAGGAATATTTGGGTACTGAGCCATGGAGGAACCTAGCACTCCACATCAGCCTTTGCCAACCAGGTTGTCTCCAGATGTGGCTGGACAACAACTCCATCAGCCCTACCCCCATCCTTGAATGCTTGCTGATAGGCTGCCCTCTAGTGTGCTGCAGTGGCACCATTTCACATGGCCAGAAGGTGGTATTGCAGCTACCGAGTCAAGAGGAATCAGGTGACACAAGGAACCAATAGAGTTCTACGCCAGGCCCTTTTCTAGCCTGGATCCTTTGTCCGAGCTACTCTTTGTTGACCTTTCCACTCCGGCTTCCCTCCAGACCACAAATCCTTACAGAGATGAGCTAGATACAAGTCATCCTGATACACTTTATGAAATATAGTATGCAATATCCTTGATGTGCACCGTGCTGCCAATATTTTAAAACAAGAACCGTGCTTTGACATGATGAGATAACTATTTGCACAAAATTCATTACCCACACATGGGTTGTTATTGTGTTCATCTTTCTGCTTCTCTGGGAAGAGGGATTGAGTGTTACACCACTCTGGGAATTGCAGCTCTGGGAACGTAGGGGTCTCCTAACAACTCTCAGTGCCCTTAACAATCTACACTTCCCAGCATTCCTTGTGGGAAGCCACGCCTCTTTAAAGCGGTATCATAGTGCCTGAAATGTATAATGCAGACTGTATTGGCTGCTTGCCCTTCTTCCTTCTTTTATGATGCGCGATTGTTGTTAGGCATCGTCTCTCCCAAATATTACTACACCATTGCTGTCTATCAAATGGTTTGGAAGATTTCCAGTTAGCGGCCATTACTTGGCTACCTGCCAATTCCCTATGCACTTCCTAATTGTTCCTGTGGGATGTCTTGACACCTACGTGTCTGGTGGTTGGATGCCAAGGTTGACCCAATAGCAATCCAACAGGGATTACAACCAGACTTTAGGGGGAAACGCTCTACGGCTTTCCTTCTTCAAATATTTTGACACTGTTAACAGCATTGCCCTTCCTAAAACAAAGTTAAGAGTTGGAATGCCTTCCATGGAAAAGAAACAAAGCTCTCCTCCATCGATCACTTGTTTTTGTTTTTTTCTTATCAAGGCCGCCATCTTTCAAAAGTAAATAAGTCTCCTGCATTCCTTGCAGAAAACACGGCTTGGTCATTGCAGCCGCTCAATAAATGGAGTATCATTGCCATGGTAACGAACAGAAATTCTCAGGTGCAGCTGAAAGCCTCTCAGTATGGAATAAGCTCCCGATATTAATGACCGACTCACTCACTCCTCAAACCCTAGAGACAAAGGCAAGAATCCCATTGAACCACAGTATATGGATTCTGTGGGGGAAAGACGGTGTGAAATTTAACAGCTAGCATGAGCACCAACTCTAAATCTTACTATGTTGTGTATTTTTGTGTCTTTATATTGTAAACCACCCTGTGGTCCTTGAATGAAGGGTGATATGGAAATTTAGGAAATAAAAAATCTATCAGACCGCATTGTGCAGTACCCCATGACCCTAAATTGTCTTCCCCATCCCCTCTTAGAGGTTTGTTAGCAATAAAAGATGCTGCCTTATATGAGATTAAACTATTTGTCTATCTAATCTAGTACTGCCAGCTCCGGCTGGCAGTGATATTCCGGGGTCTCGGACAGAGAGAGCCCCTTCCCATCTCCTGCTGCTTCAAGGATCTTCAGCCCCGCATGCTGAAAGCATTTAGAGGCTTCCAAAGACAGAACTTGGAAGCTAGAAGAATAGCAAAGATCAGTCACTGATTAAATTTCTTTTTTTAAAATGGGCTGACCTGTGGTCCTCCAGATGTGGCTACATGGCCCAGACTTCATGGCCAATAGTCAAAACTGATGGGAGTTGTAATCAGCCACATCTGGATGACCCCAGGCTCTCCATCCCAAGTTTACAGTAACTGGCAGTGGCTAGCCAGGGTCTCAGAGAGGGGTCTCTCCAAGCCCTACCTGGAAACGCCGTGGTTTGAACCCAGGACCTTTTGCACACAAAGGATGCGCTCTGCTCCTGAGGGGTGATGAGCACACCCCTCATAAGCTTCCCAGTTAGCTGGCGAAAGTGGCAGTGATTGTGTCATTCATGCATTCCCCAAAAAAGGACAGAAGCCGTTTTTTGTGCATTTACTTCAATTGTCACATTTATGCCCGGGCAAAATATACCCAACAACACAGCGTTACGCTACAATCAGGTCCGTGTTTATTTTTAGAAGCTGTTCAGATGGTCCTTTTATCCTATAGCAATGTTGCGTCAACAGGCAGCTGAGGCTGTTTCTACGCACATACTACCATATTTTTCGCTCTATAAGACGCACCAGACCACAAGACGCACCTAGTTTTTGGAGGAAAACAAGAAAAAAAATATTCTGAATCTCAGAAGCCAGAACAGCAAGAGGGATCGCTGTGCAATGAAAGCAGCAATCCCTCTTGCTGTTCTGGCTTCTGGGATAGCTGCACAGCCTGCATTTGCTACATAAGACACACACACATTTCCCCTTACTTTTAAGGAGGGAAAAAGTGAGTCTTATACAGCAAAAAATACAGTAATTCACGCATGCTCTCTCTCATTCTCCATATTCCAGTCCCCCCAAGGCCACAGGCGGAAGATATGAGATCTAAAGATTTTGGGGAGGATTTTTTCCTCCAAAAACTGTGATGGGTGAGGGATGAGAGAAAGGGATGGTGTTGAAAACCACTGGCCAGTTTGAGCAGGGAGGATTCTCAGTGTTAGGAGCCAGTGCTTCCTGGGAAGAGTCGCAGGATGGAATTTCCCTTTTGGTTTTGTTTTCAAAAAATGTTCCATTGCCTGATTTGTGGACTCCTAGGGATGACCCGAGACATTTTGCCGCCTGAGGCAAGGACAATGCCCTCTCACGCCACATACTACAGAAGGGTTGTTTTGCATGCAGGTGGTCTCAGGTTTAATTTCCCAGCACCTCCATGGAGAGATGCCATTCTGAAATCTTGTCAGCAATGTCTAGGCAACACGATGACCATGTACATACACAATAAAGGTAAAGGTCCAGTCATAGCCGACTCTGGGGTTGCGGCGCTCATCTCGCTTTATTGGCCAAGGGAGCCAGCATACAGCTTCCAGGTCATGTGGCCAGCATGACTGAGCCACTTCTGGCAAACCAGAGCAGCGCACAGAAACGCCGTTTACCTTCCCGCCGGAGCGGTACCTATTTATCTACTTGCACTTTGACGTGCTTTCGAACTGCTAGGTTGGCAGGAGCAGGGACCGAGCAACGGGAGTTCACCCAGTCGCGGGGATTCGAACCTCCGACCTTCTGATCGGCAAGTCCTAGGCTCTGTGCTTTAACCCACAGCGCCACCCGCGTCCCTTTTACATACACAATAGACAATCTTTATAGAATTCCTTCAAACCATAACAAGTGCAAAATGAAATCTTTAGTCTCAAGGTCTCTGAAAATCTTTAAATGAAGCGAGGTACCGGACTGTGTACGATGAAAGACAAGCTGTGACACCCATCTTATTATAGTTTGTATGTATTACAGTTTATAATTTTTGTAAAGTGGTATGTGCATGCAGGTCATCGTCTGTAAAATTTTATTTTCTGTTTATGAAGCAATTCTATATATCCTCCCACCACGCTGACGAAGAATTCTACGAAACAGTAGTCAATATCCGGAATCACTGTTCAGTGTTGGACATCATATTTGCTGAATACACAAAGCTTCACAGCTTGTCTTTGTACTTGTTATGGTTTGAAGGAATTCTATAAAGATTGTCTATTGCGTATGTACATGGTCATCGTGTTGCCTAGACATTGCTGACGTTCTCTTTGCAACACAGGGGTTTGTTTCATTCTGAAATCTTGGACAGCTGTTAGATGGTCTGGGGACTACAGGTTAGCCGTCTGGTGACAACCCTGTACATGTTTTCTGTTTCCTCTGCAGCCGATGTAGGGGGATGCATGGCAAAGCTGACATCTGAAAGCATTCGAGATGCCCATAAATCTCCACCTGCTCTCCAGCCACCATTGTGAGCAATTTCTCAAGGCAGATTTGCTGAGCCTGGAAAGAAAGAGGGGTTGCCTAAAGGGCAAACACCGCTCTTCGGAAAAGGCTGAGCCCGTTTGCTGA